>NC_059159.1:49119181-49744181 GCF_019923935.1 Bubalus bubalis | reverse complement strand
TAAATTTTATCAGGCTAGCACATGAAGATGCTACATCTTGTTTTATAGTGTGTCCCTGGACAAGGTGCCATGGAATAATAAAAGACAATTTACAGCCAATAGCACACATATTCCAAACATACATACCAAAGATGAGTTTTGGCAGCACTTACAGTAACAATCCCAGAAGAATACATTTATATTTATTTCTCGAAATGCCATTGCTTTAGAAAGAAGCTGGCTCCATTTGTGTTTTATATACTTGTGAGCATGTGTGTGTGGTTTGGAGTGAGAAGCCCAGAACTCATCAGATGGAAAGAAAGAGAGTCAGGGTGAGTGTTGCAATAAACAATGGCAGAGCTAGCCGAAGCCAAGCTTGACTGATCTTGCTCGTGGAACAAGCCCTGTTCTTCCCATCAGAAGTGGGAAGCATTATTCTCTTATTTCCCACGGGAGGATCTTAAAGACATTAACAAAGGTTTGGTTTATCTGAGGCTTAAAATCAGGCATGTTTTTTACGGAGGGGAAAACTGAAGCAGAGTATAGTTGAGAGATGCTTTCTCAAAAAGTTGGTCCCAGTGTCCTTTAAAGACTCCCTATAGCAAACCAATAGGTCCCAAGTAGGGGGGCTCTCTCCCCAGTGGGACTTCTCTAGACACAAAGAATAATCCTCCTTGGGACTTGGAAGCCCGTGGTGAGGCAGAAGCCTGAGATGCCAGAAAAAAATGGGAACTAGTCCCTGGGAGCCATGGTTGGGGCCAACTCCAGGCTGATTCTTATTCAGACCCACAGGGAAAGAGCCCGTCTGTGGGATTTGCCATCTGATGGCCCCTTGTCAATGGAAGCACGAGGTCTGCTGACCAGCTGGGCGGAGACAACCACAAAGCCTAGAATTATTTTCAAGGCTAGAATCTAAATCTCCCCCCGATGTGGCATGCTTGAGAATCTGGAGCAGGTGCCACTTTTCACCAAGATAAGGGAAACTGATTGCCCCTGAGAGGCAGGTGAGCTCCAGATGTGGGTCCCCAGGGCGGCGTGTCTCCGCGGCGCGGGGCCAGATTAAGATCAGCCTTGGCAGGTGCTCGTTATGGCAAGCGGCGCAGATTATTTCGTGCAGGGCTCGCTGTTGAGTGAAGCGCTTCTTAGAGTGGGTATTAAAATTTAATAGAAACTTCGATTTCCCACTTGAAAAATAGAGGTATTCCTGCAAACTATTCCAGCTTATTTTACTCCTGTTTCAGGTCAACTCTTTTTTTTTTTTTTTTTTTGTAATTCAAATCTGATGATAAGCCAGTCTAGTGCATTTGTTACTAGAATAATCTCGATGCCCTGAAGGAACTTCTTCCGGTTACACCGATCTTTCGGGGGGTCACATAGAGAAGTAGATGAGTCTGATTCACTGGGAACCTACTCTGAAAAGAAAATGTTCTTTGAAGGTCGTAGTGGGGGGTGTCTCTGGTGAGCTATGGCTATTGTGGTTGGGCTTTACGGCCCCCAGAGAGCTTTGCTTGTGGCATTACGAAAAGGAAATGTTGTCAAAACCAGACTTCAGATTAAACGCGTCGCTGGAGTTACATGCTGAATGACCACTGGGAACCAGGGCTCCAGTCAGGCTGCCTCAGGCATGACTACAATCCAGTACTCTTAGAAAATTTAGCCAAAGAGAGCATTGATGGTAAAAACCTATATAGCCCTTTGCTATTGCTGTTGTTGTTCAGTCACTAACTCCTGTTCAGCTTTCTGCAACCCCATGGACAGTAGCTCACCAGGCTCCTCGGTCCTTCACTACCTTCTGGAATGTGCTCAAATTCATGTTCACTGAGTCGGTGATGCTATCTAACCACCTCATCTTGTTGCTTCCAAAACAGAAGGGGTCTTACCTGGCTCTGCCAACCACCACAGTCTGTGCCCACGGCTGCATGATCTCTGAGAAAGAGCCATAGTCAAAAAATCCACTCAACCACTGACCTTTCTGGGCTACAGAAGGGAAAGCAAGGAAACAGAAAATAAAGATGATCAGTTCATTCAAAACACACCAGAACTGGCGAATGGAAGGGTGGATCTGAGGGGTTATTTGGGGGAGTCTGTTGTTGTTTTTAAACATATTATAGTAGATGGAAACATTAGGCAGCTCAATGTTCATCTGCCTTCAGACCTCATCTCCTATTTCATTTGCTAGTCTGAATAAAAAGAATCATTTATCAGCGAAAGCATCATTTATTGTTAAACGATGGGGTTCAGCTAGCAGAGTTTGCGTGCTTTTAAATAAATAACCTGGCTTCTTTCGCAAAACACCACAAACATTTGTCAAAAGGCAGCCGAGTCATTAAAGATGTTTTCAAAATGTCTATTTCTACTTTAAAACTTAGCTTACAATTTTGTTTGACTCCACTGATTTCCTTTTGTTTGCTGTTGTTATATCATTATAGTACAAACTGTATTCATGTAATAGTCATGCTCTGCATTTGAAGGGGGGAAATAGGATTAAATTATTACAGGTAATATTTTAAAATTTGATTCCACTGATTTTCTTTCAATGGAAATATGAAGATAGGGAAATGATAAGTATCAATATTAATGATCAGATGAGGACCCCAATTTGGGGAAGAGCTTCTCTGCTAGAAAAGCACTTTTCTGCTAGAAAAGATACACTTGCTTTATTTACCGCTGACAAGGATAATCCTACTAAAAGAAAGGGCCATGCCCATATACTCTTAAAAGGTATCAGAAATAGGAGGGTCTGATACCTACACTTAATGTCATTAACCTCCCTCGTGCACGGGATTTCCTTCACTGGCAAGACAGATGACTTTCAACATCTTACTTTAAGAGAAACAACTTCTGTTCCACAGGTCTCCATGTTTGACCAAGGCCCCATCAAAGCCTCTGCAAACAGCTGTTTTCTAGCTGCCCTCTCAGCTCACCATTTCTCAGTGAGTCTTCTAATTTGAACGTGGCCCTCCGCCCTCTAAAAACCCAAGTCCAAAACCAATTAAAAGTGGAGATCTGAGCAAGCTAACCTCTGCTGACTTAAACAGGATGGAGAGTGTTTTATCAAGACTAAACTTGTAATTACTGTGTTCTACATCCCTTGCCTCTATGGCCCCCATGTAAAATGTGATCATCCATTTCAAAATTATCTCTCTATCGTGAGCCCAAAGCCGACCGTTTAGATTCTGGGCTCGTGTTGGGCGTCAGTTTGAAGAATATCGTGGCACTATCTCCTCTAATAAATGACTTTAACTTTTCACCTAGAAGATATCTGCTTTAACTTATCACAGGGAATCATCTGCTTTCTTTAACGCTTCCACTAAATTAAAATCTGAAGTCACTCGATTTGGGAGCAAGTGTTAGCTGCACAGAGACAGCAGGATGAATTGCTAGGGAGTTGATGAAAAAATATTATCCCCAAACTAGAAAACTTAGTTTATCACAAATTCATTTGATTCTGCGGTTCTCATTAATAATAGCCAGGATAATGCCCATCTACACATGCACACACACCTGTTCAACTCCTGAAAAAGGGTTCAGATTTTGATGAGGGTTCTAAACCAAACTTCTAAGTTCCTCAGGTTATCGAAGTTTTGTTAAAAAATAATTTTATCCATTTATTTATTTTTGGCTGTGCTGGGTCTTCACTGCTGCGTGGGCTTCTCTCTCGTTGCAGAGCATGCGCTCTAGGACATGTGGGCTCATTAGCTGCCGCTCCCTGGGCTCTATCTAGAGCACAGGCTCAACAGTTGTGGTGCATGGGCCTGGTTGCTCCGAGGCATGTGGGATCTTCCCAGACCAGGGATTGAACCCATGTCCCCTGCAGTGGAAGGCGATTCCTTACCACTGAGCCACCAGGGAAGCCCAAGATACTGAAATTTTAACTTTGTATGCTTGGATCATTTTATGGTCCTTACTTCAATAATAATGATTTGGAACTACAGAATTCATTTCAAAGTGGAAATATTTTTTCTTTAAAACCCTTCCTGCCTAATATGTTGGTTGATGGAGGGGAGTCATTGGAGGGCTACAGGTATTATAGGTGGGCTTTACTGGGCCCCCTCAAAGAGCAGGTCATGTTCAGTTCATCAGTAGAACTTAGAAGCCACTTAACATGGCTCTACATTATTCCCAGGAGAACACTCACTAGGTCTTGTTCTGATTTCTCCCAGAAAAGTCCTGCATTTTATGACTGATAAGATATCTTAGGCTCATGGCTCTTATTATAAGTTTTGGTATAAAAACGAGAGGTAGGGCAAAGATTACTATGATGATTCTTCTATGTCAGAAAAACTATTTAATTTTATTAAGATTAGCAAGAAAGGGCACTGACGACAACAGGTAAGGTTTTAAATTAAAGTCAACCCTGCTGCTGGGGCAGCTGCTGAGTCGCTTCAGTCGTGCCCGACTCTGTGCGGCCCCACAGATGGCAGCCCAACAGGCTCCCCCGTCCCTGGGATTCTCCAGGCAAGAACACTGGAGTGGGGTGCCACTGCCTTCTCCAAAAGCCAACCCTACTCTGGTGATTTTTCTATCTATAGTTAGGTTTCTGAATTAAGCCAAACTCCTAAGTATTACCTGTGTGACCTTGCCCAAATCACTTAACTTCTCTGAGCTTGTAAAATGGTCATCTCATTTTATCTCTGAGAAACAGGAAGTCCAAATAAGATGGTGTATATGGAAGTGCTTTACAGTCCCACCTAGCTTTTCAGGGGGTGCCCACATAGGATTACTAAGCTTTCCTTAGGAAGAATTATTTTTTCTTTTTTAACTCTTTGGCGGCACAACACGGCACGGCGGATCTTAGTTCACCAACCAGGGACCCAACTGCCGCACGTGCACTGGAAACGCAAAGCCTTAACCACGGGGCTGCCAGGAGTCCCTGCACACCTCCTTCTCTTTTGGCAAAGTCACAGTGACTTTTAAATTTAAGGAATTATCTTCTGCATTCCATTCTTTTAAATATAGCCCTTTGTAGGGGGGTGGGGGAGGGAACAGTTGAAAGAAACATGCAAAAAAGAACATTTTCCCAAAAAGCCTAAAAAGGTAGATTCAAAATGTAGCAGGAGGATTTGGGGCTTCACAAAAGAACTTCCTGCTAAATAAGATTTGTTAAAATCGCCAAGTGGGCTGGCAAACGGGAATGTACATTTGCCTTCGGTGGAGTGACCTCTTTTTTCCCCTGTTGTTGCTTTTTAAGTTTGGTATAAAATAAGCCCCAAAACAGAGGAATATATTAGATATATTAGAGGAAGGGCTTGTTCTAACTCAATATAGCTATCAAATTAAAAGTTCTGTCTTCCAACCAGGGAAAGACAGTAACTTCCCAGGTGGCACAGTGGGTATGAAGCCGCCTGCTGATGCAGGGGACCTGGGTTCAATCCCTGGTCTGGGAAGATCCCACACGCTGCGGAGCAACTAAACCCACGCACCACAACCAACAGAGTCCACTTACCGCAACGAGCGATCCCGCACGCCACAACGAGGACCCGACACAGCCGAATAAAGAAATACAGCTTCAAAAACGACCACAGAATAAATAAAACGTCTCTGTTTACACAGGCTAGATGCTCGAAGATTCTGGTCCTATCACTCTTTGACTTTATGGGTTATATTTAACTGTTTTAAAGTTTTTTAAGACCATTAAGTAATAAGGGCTCCAATGACAGAATAAAGAGAAGAAACGCACTAACGACTACAGGGCTTAGAACTGACTCAACAGCTGGTTTCATTCATGTTTCATTTGTTCTTGATGGATTTTCTACCTTTTTCTTCAGAGAGCTGTTGTTTTTCCAGATTTCCCTCATTCCCAGGTACTTCCGGGGCTCTGTTTTCTTTGTCACATGCTATTGTGCAGGAATTGGTTAGTGACGGAAAGGAACACTGAGAGCGTGAGGGCCAGGGTGCCACGGACCCTCTAAAATACACATACTTGGGTGAGGCCGGCCTGCCAGCATCCACCGAGGGTCATACGGCGCCTTCGTGGGCACAAACTCGATGACTCTGTCTATCGGATCCTTGGAATTCAGGAGAGGAACTGAACTGTATACACTCTAGAAGGCGATGGGAGGGAAAGAGCACAGCGGTCAGTGAACAACTCGTAACTCAGCAACAGTGACAGACAAAGAGAGCAGGACCCACATATGGAAGCACATCCGTTAGTCCCATCCATCAGCTGGAAGGACCCCAATCGAGAGCCAGGCCCTGAGGAAGAGGTACAGCTCGCAAGTCTCACGTGGGAGCCTGGTAGAAAGTGGGGCGATTGGACTCTTGACTTCAGTGCGCCCAGGCTCTCTGGGAAGTCCCCTAGAGGGGTGGACACCGATGACAAAGGGGAAAGCCCCACAATGAGAACGAAGCCTTAAGAAGCTGGGGTCTGAGCCCAGACACGACTCAAGGCTTCCCTGGCTGGAAATCATCAGAAGGGGGCCTGACCCCTGAAATCCAAAGGTGTTTTTAAAGAAAGGTAGGAGGCAAAAGATGGCTTTAAGAAAAAAAAAAAAGAAATCAACAGCTTCTAGAGAATATTCTGTAAGAAAAAAAGCCTTCTCCCATAAAGGAGTCTCACACGCTGAGGCAGTGAGCTGTGGTGAAAAGGCTGGGTTCTCCGAGCTTTTCGGTGCCGGCAGCAAGTGGGGAGGACTCACCTTCGGCATGTAAGACAGCCAGTGCAGGACGGTGAACACCCCCTCGAAGTCGTCACAGACGGTGCTGTGCGTCACCCCGTTGTTGTGCATGATCTGGATGCCCCCCAGCTGGTTGTTGGAGGTGTATACTTCCCTCCCGAGGACCTAGAGAAACAGGCCAGAGAAGACGTTCATCCAGTCAGAGAGAAAGGCAAGGTCTGTCTCGTAACTGCCACTAAAATGGATTCTTTTTTCTGCAAGACAGAGTCCGGCCTCCGTGGGCTGTGTCGAGGGACTGTCTGGACCTTTGTCCTAAAAAGGAAACTCAGAAGACACAAAGGGCGTTTTAGACAATCACATACTCTGCTGCAATTAAACACCAGCAAGCCCCTCTTTATCAGCCGCCACAGACGCATGGTGGCATCCTGGGCTCTGGGGGGAGACCACAGTGGTGGGTAACGCTGGGGCCCCGAGAGGCAGGCCACACCACGCTGCTGCCCGCAGACGCAGAAAGGGGAGTGCCTGGCTGCTGACACCCTCGAGTGACGAGTCTCAGTTAAACAGGAGCATCGAGAAGTTTGGACTCCTCGTTTTTTCCAAGGGTTACTTTTCCCCTTTATATTTGATGTTTCAAGCGAAATCCTGAAGCAACTCATGACACATACATGAAGCCTTGAGCCTAAAGTCCTCTTTGTGTGCTGGGCAAAGGGCAGTGATTTATGCCCAAACCCACTTCTCCTGGGTCCTTTCCTCCCCAGGTTCCAGGGACTTCAGGGCCTCAATTCCCTGGTCTATCCACCCCTGGAGGAGTTTAACTCTTGTGAAGATGAAAGGCACCTGCGATTGGAAATCATAAAGTTACCTTTAAAAAAGAAAAAAAGAAGAAAGAACATTCTTCAACTCGGAAATTGTAGGGCTTCTTTTCCCCTTGAAGATTGGTTAATCATTTCTTTTGGGGAGGGAGGTTTTCCGACCCAGCAGATGGAAGCTGGGCAGCCTGACCACGGACTCCTGCAAACTGCTGAGTGTGTAGTAATTGCCAGTCATCTACGGTAGCCCTGGAGAGCTCTTAACAGCTGTGGAGCCGCTTACTGTATGTTACCTTTTCTTTCTTTCCCCTTTCTCCTCCTCCTCCTCTGGAAAATAACCACAACACAAAATTTCTTCCTTACTTTTATTCATTTCCAGCCTCTGGGGGAGAACCTAATAAAGGAGAGACCAGCGAATTCTACCTGTATATTCCCATTTTGCCCCTTCCTGTTCAGAGCTGTGAGCGGGGCTGGGTCAGCCCCGGGATCAAGACCTGCCAAAGGCTGAGGAAGGGAGCAGCCAGAGCCATCACCTCTCTGAGACCCAGCTGGTCTGGGTTCCATTTAGCTTCAGCTACAAAGGGGAGAGGGGCAGGCTTCCCAGGGGGCTCACTGGTAAAGAATCCGCCTGACAATGCAGCAGATGTAGGTTCGATCCCTGGGTGGGGAAGAACCCCTAGAGAAGGAAATCACAATCCACTGCAGTATTCTTGCCTGGAAAATTCCATGGACAGAGGAGCCTGGAGGGCTACAGTCCACGGGGTCGCAAAAGAATCAGACACTCACTTAGCAACTACACAGCAGAAGGAAAGGTGGAAGAGAGTCTTCTGAAAGGAATATGGGGAGCAAAACGGCTCTCAGATTTCTGCTTTCCTTACTAGAGAAGCACAGAGACAAGCCTCCGCAGGCACCTCTGAGCTGAGCGACGGGCCCGGCAGCGTCTTTGAAGGAGCCCCCGGAAGCGGGGAGGCCGAATCTGACCACTGGGCTCCCGTCCTCCGCCCGGTCCGCCTTTCATCTCAGCCCAGGCGCCGCGGCTCTATTCTCATTCTCCTGCTGTCTCTTTCCATTTGCCCTCTCCCTGACTGATACACTGATCTCTCGGTCACTTGGCTTTCTGCTCCACTGCGTCCATATTACTAATAACACCTCCGCCACGGCCAGTTTACCTCATGAAGGCAGGAGCACATCATTACAAAATAAACTCATAACTTTGACATTCTAGCAAATACACGCCGTTTGTTATTTTTATGGCTTTAGTCTTTCTAACAGGCAGAGGGCATTACATACCTGTTTCCTTTCTATCTTTAAATGTGTGCACACACGCACACTCGCACATGCACCAGGAAACAAGACAGAGCAAAAAAACCAAAAACAAACCCAACCCCCAGCAAATGTCCAGAGCAGTCAGACGACGGGGCACCCTGGTGGAGGCAGAAGCCCTGTCACTCAGGAGGCCGCGCTCCGATCTGGCTCTGGTTTTATGGACGTCGTAAACCCGATGGCCCACAGCTGGTCCTTCTGGGACAGACTGCCTCTCTGCCAGAAGTCGTTTGGTGTGATCAGCAGTATTTTTAATTATTAAAATAAAATTGGAAAGGGGGAAAAGAAATAAAAAGGAGACACTGCACTGACCCTGAATATCTGATACCCAGAGAGTATGTCAGGGGCCCAGAATGCCTTGCTGCCTAGAAGCAAGAAAAGAGCTAGGGCTATTTTGTACTCAGAAATGCTATTTCCTTTCCCATGAAACCCTGTCTCTAGGACTTGATAAGGTCCAACCACTTAGAACCCCACGCCTCTCCCAAATCAGTAATGGCCCCATCGAGAACCAATCTCAGAAAAAGGGACTGAAACTGATGAAGAGATGCTTCGCTGTTCAAATACACCTTCCTCAGACATCTTTGCCCCCTCATTTCAAAGAGGAAGAGAGGCTCCAGAACTGGGTTCCTCCTGGAGGCTTCCTTGTCCACCCATTCCACCCCATATTCTTACATCTGATGGGAGTCAGATCTGGAAGGAGCTAATCACTTAGCATCCCTTCCCTTTACCAGTGGAAACTCAGGTTCTGACATCTTGGCACTGTTCTGAAAAGGCAGCAGTATTTCTACATTTCTTCTTCTCTGAGGAAGAAAACCAGGGCTTACTACAGCCAACAACATCATCCTGGGCTAAAGAAATGTTTGCCATCTGAGACGATTCATTGCATTTGGGAACTAAAGATAAAAATTATATGGCAGACAGAGTATCCGAAGAGCTCCCTCTGGTCAGCCCTATCGCAGGAGGTAGGCGGTAGGGGGTGGGGGCAGGTGCAGAGGGGAAGGACACACAAAAAATGAAGCCTGCTTCACTAACCACAAACAAATGCCAACAATCATGGCTACTTAACAACTGGGGAAGAGAAAGCAGGAGCCTCCAGTTCATCTTCAATGACCACATGTGTGCAGCATGTACCAGGGGAATGGGGTGCACACAACAGCTCCTGACTGATAGGGGTCGGGGCTGACTCAAGTGGTTTTAATGATTTTAGAATACTTCACAACAAAAGCTCCAACTGCAGAAGCTGAATCTGGGCGAAGACAAAACCCATCCTGCCCAACTCTGAAATGATGGCACTGGAGCAGTTACGTTAACCCTGATGAGCGTCAGGAAGGCAGAGAAAAGGACCCACCCAACCACTGTTACAGTCTTTAATCTGTTGCCCTACCAACCTTCTATGGCAAAACCTGGGGTACACAACCCTCATCAACGTATCATTTTCGTGAAGTAGGTGAGCTTCATTCATCAGTTTTTTTCAACTGGACATACCCATTCGTACATAGGTCATGCTGCTTGCCACATTCCATTTCCGAAATTATTCCTTGCACATTTTATACTACATGATACAAACTCTTGGTTTATCTGCCCAACAGCATCAATAACCACTTGAACATAGGAACCACTCAAAACAGGGGACTCTGCTGAGGCCCTACTTCGCCACCTCCTCCCAAGTCTGAGGGGAGAGGCAGTGCCATGAAATACTAGGAACAGGCACCATCTCAGGTCCCCTGCTGAAGAGTGTCGATGCCGACAGAGCTGAATGAGGGCTCAGCCTGAAAGAGGATCTCCGTTCACTCCCCACATAAAATTAAGTCTCATCCAGCACTCAGGCATTGCAGCTGGCGGACCTGGGAATTCAGGGCACTGCCTCTAGCCGGTGATTAGCAGAACACCAATGTTAGAGGCTCCGTGAAAGATGCTGCAGAGCCTTTAGAAATTTTGAGGTGCACAGGCAGTACCGATGAATGCAGTCACACACACACACACAGAGGCCCGCGCCACTGCTTCTGCTTATCTAGAGACGCTGCAGACAGCTCAGGTTTACCCCGGCTGACAGGCAATGAAAACGGTCTAATATACCGCCTGCTCTCGCCCTTAAATCCCTTTTTGGAGATCAAGATAAACTCGTTTCTTCCCTTCCCCAGTGCTCCAGACGTTTGAGTGAAGTGGCAGAGTATTGTGAGGTTTTGTGCAAATGAAATCACTGTGTAATACTGAATGAGTGTAGTATTTACTTGTCAGGATATTCATCAGCACCCAGGCTTTGAGCCTTCCGAGTTTCATAGATGCAACTTTAGCTCAAATTTTTTCAAAAAAATTGCTTTTGTCCTGATGTATACATATTATATCACGGCCCCTCAGATTTATAAGCAAATATTTGCAATTGTGTGCTGCAGATGTGAAAAATAATGATGCATATTGATGCATAAAAAATGAAAATTCTGCTGCTGTTTTCTCCCACTTTATTGAACCTTTTCCCCTTTAAACATTCCTGGTGGATCTAAGAATTTGGCTATGTACGTGGAGTCCATCCTCTTTCTCATGAAGGTATTTCCACTTTCAAGAGGATTTCAGGAGGGGTTTTGTAAATTTCCTGAGCAATTGTCATCACTGGATTTCCTCCATGATTTTAGACATTAAAGTCACTCTGGGATCTGTTGGGTTATTGATAAAGGTTTGGCTAAGGCAGAAAGGGAGAGAGAGATGAGAAAGAAAAAGTGGGAAGAAGTGTTAAAATAGGGACAAAGGAAAGGAGAAAGGATGAGAGAGAGGAGAAGGGAGGGGGAGTGAAAAGAGGAAGGGGAAGAAAAAAATGTAATAGCTCATCTACTCCTGGTGCTAACACCCTCCTCCTTGACCTGAGAGGACTACATTTTTAAAAGCTGACAAGTAATTCAATCTCCAATTAACAATTTTAAGTGGTGCAGCACATATTACTGTGTAAATGTTTCTCCAGGAATACATCCAAGGGTGAATGGAATTAAACCTCTAGGGAGATAGGACCAGTGCCCACGAGACCAAGAATATTTGGGGGTTCCAAAATATAGTCCCTTAATACAGAGACCCAGGGTTGCAAATTCCTCCCCTGCTTTGTTGCTGCTATTATCACTGGCAAACTGGAGAGCTGGTTGGCAGCTGGCAGGCTGGCACTAGACAAGGGGCACAGTGGCACACTGGCGGCACAGGACGGGGAAGCCTCTGGGCCATGGCTGGATTCAATGCCACCCACCGCAAGACCCAAAATCCCTCTATGTGTGTGTGCGTGTTCAGTCTTGTCCAACTCTTTGCGACCCCAATGCACTGTCTGTGGAATTTTCCTGGCAAGAATACTGGAGTGGGTTGCCATTTCCTTCTCCAGGGGACTCTGGCGTCTCCTGCATTGGCAGGTAGATTCTTTACCCCTGCGCCACCTGGGAAGCCCAAAAATCTCTATAAGCAGCAAAATTACAAAGTGGTCGGGTCTGCTGATGGATAAACTGGAGCACAGGGGCTGTGCTCCCAGTGGTGGGAAGGATATTTAGGGGACTTCCCTCATGGTCCCACGGTTAAGAATCCTCCTGCCAATGCAGGGGACACAGACCGGATCCCTGGCCCAGGAACTAGGGTCCCACACGCCACAACCGACCTGTGAGCCACAACGACCGGAGTCAGGGCTTTGTAACAAGAGATGCCACTGCGATGAGAAGCCAGCGCACCACAGCGAGAGAGAGGTCGCGCGGAGCAACGGAGACCCAGTGCAGTCCAAAAGAAGTAAACGTTTTAAAAAAGAAAAGATATTTATGCAAAAAGAAACTGAGATACAGGGAGAATAGAGGAATAAGGTAGATGGCAGGAGGAGGAACTGGGGTAGAGAGGAACCTCATGACGGTTTACTTGTCAAACGTATGAGAAAAAGGCATAGACTTCCAGAGTCAAAACTGATGCCAGAGGAAATCACTCATCTCAGGGATCCATCAACTGCTCATTTAGCTGCAGACTTGAGTACACTGACAATAAATTATTTCCAAATACAGAAAAAAAATGTAAAAGTCTGGTCTACTGACATACAATTCACATATAGTGAAACTGTCCAATTTTAGGTGTACAATTCTATGAAATCTGACATCACATAGGTGTATAACCACTACCCACAATTGCCTCAAAAGTTTTCATCAGCCCCCAAAATGTTCTCATTTCCTTTGTAATCAATTCCCTTCTCCCAGCCCTTGGATGGATCCCTGTGTCTCAAAAACGCTGCCTGTTCTAGAATGTTATGCGTCTAGCTTCTTTCAGAAGCATTATGCATCTGAGAGTCATTGACGCTGACCCAGGTGGCAGCTCCTTTCTTACTGCAGATAGTATTCCATGTTATGGAAATACTACCACCTGTCCATCTGCTTGCTGTTAGTTGACACTTGGGCTGTCTCCAGTGTCAGGCAACTATGAATAAAGCTGCTGTACATTCCCGCACAGGTTTTTTATCAATGTACGTTTTCGTTTCTGTTGAGTAAATACCTAGGAGTAAGACGCTAGCAAAAGGAGAAGAGGGCACCCGAGGATGATATGGTTAGATAACACCACGGACTCAACGGACACGAATCTGAGTCAACTCCGGGAGACAGGGAAGGACAGCGAAGCCTGGCCTGCTGTAGTCCACGGGGTCACAAAGAGCAGGACACGACTTAAGAGACTGAACAGCAGGATTGCTAGGATACACTGGAAGTGGGTAACTTTTTTAAAAGAAAGCTAGACTTTTTCTAGGTGAGTGTACCATTTTGCAGTCCCACCAACACATGTGAGATTTCTAGCTGTTTTGCATACTCACCAACATTTAGTATGTCAACTTAAATTTTTATTAGTAGGGTCTAACTGTGGTTTTAATTTGTGTCTCCCTAATGACTAATACGGAGAAGGCAATGGCAACCCACTCCAGTACTCTTGCCTGGAAAATCCCATGGGTGGAGGAGCCTGGTGGGCTGCAGTCCATGGGGTCGCTAAGAGTCGGACACGACTGAGCGACTTCCCTTTCACTTTTCACTTTCCTGAATTGGAAAAGGAAATGGCAACCCACTCCAGTGTTCTTGCCTGGAGAATCCCAGGGATGGGGGAGCCTGGTGGGCTGCCATCTATGGGGTCGCACAGAGTCGGACACGACTGAAGCGACTTAGCAGCAGCAGCAGCAATGACTAATAGATAAATATCTTTTTATGTGCTAACGATAATATCTTTTTATGTGCTTATTTACCCATCTTTATACCTTTGGTGAAAGGTCTGTTCAAATTTCTTACCCATTTAAAAAGTTACTGGGTTGTTTCCTATTATTGAGTTGTGAGAACTCTTCATATATATATATATATATATATATATATATATTTTTTTTTTTTTTTTTTTTTCCAGTCACCTCCCAGTGGTTTTTCTGACTAGGTATGGGAAATGAGGTCGGTACTGGAAGGCAGCTGGCTGTGTGACTGCCTCTGCCCACCAGTGGAGAGGCACAGAGTTTGGTGCCTGCTGTGACCTGGCTTCTTGGGGAGTAACACCGACCTTTCATCTCTTCAGCCTTTCTGTTTGTGTTTTCTCATCTACATCTGGTGGGCGGCAATTTAGTGTTTTCCTCTTAAAACACGTGAAAAGCCTGTTACTGTCTTAACACAACAGGCACACAATAAATGCCGGTGAACTGCCATCGTTCTCACCGTTCCATAAAAACTCAGCCCTGGCTGGTATTTTCAGCAAGCTGAACTACTATAAGCAATAGAAGCCTTTCCTATTAGTGCTAATATGTGTTAGGGCTTCCTTAAGCAAAACGAGTGGTTTGGTTTTCCTCTCCTTTTAGTTTTCCCCAGTGGAGATACTGGGTTTTTCTTTCAAAATTCTTTACCTGGGCTAGAATTAAGCTAGTAACTCTATATACTATAAAGTCATATTACATTAGGGTTGCTCTACTGAGCTGCATAAACCTGCTTTATCTGTTGAGAAGACATTTTCTCAAAGGGTTAGATAGAAAATGAAGATACCCACAAGTTGATGATATGTTCCAACGGTCTTGACTTCCCATATTTGCATCTTATGCTTTGGTTAAATTTGGATGAGTTCCTTTCCTAAATAAACACTGATTTCTCACTTTCTCTTATGTGCAAACTATTTTAAAAGGCTTAAATTCCAGACTCTAAGACATTTAAACTATTAGGACCCAGTCAAGAATCAACCAGAAAAACTCGACGCCTGGGCATGGTAATTTGTTATCAATCTAAACTGCTCTTAAAGCTTCTCCTTTCATAATTCAACACTCCTGACGGCGGACGTTTGCTGATTAGACGGTGTGAAGGCGGCCACTCTGAATGAGAGGGGACACACCCAGATCTGGATCCAGGCACAGGGGACATTCCCGAGAATGATGAACAGTCAGGAGTCAGGTTTCTAAACAGTCTCGTTTCCTGCGTCTTTATCATATTCACACAGCAGTCTGTGCACAGCCAGGGACCAGGTCTGTCTTCGCCCCAGAAGACTGAAGCCCTTGCATTTCTAATCTACCAACGTGTGCAGTTCTTGCACTTTTAATTTATGAGTGTTTGGGGGGGAACTCTCTGACTTGGGAACATATTGGCTCGGTCTAATGCTTGGAGATTATTAAACTCGGAGCTATGCTCCACTATCAAGTCTACAGATCTTTTATTTAGAAGATATGGTGCTCTAAATGCACAAAGAGCTCCCTGTCACCTTCACATTAAAGCCCCTAGTGCCTGGTAAATGGAATTATATAGCTGTCATCTCCTTTCCCCAAAGTTTTAAGAGTACAATGGGCTCATTTTTTCACACTCCATCCCAGCTTCAGAACTAAGAGACCTACTTTGTATTGATTTAAGGTCTCAGAAATAAATAAACCTGCTTCACCGCTGTGATTCACAACAAATTCATGATACACTATTGCATGATATATTTCAAGCTCTGGCCCTGGTTCTCTTTTTCCTCTGGTGAGTGATGGGGGAGGTGGGAGGTAGTGGGGAGCTGCAGAGCTGACAGCCGGATGGTTATTGGAGATGGCTGCTGACTGCAAATCCAAGAACAGACACTGCTGGAGGAGTATGGGAATTTTTTTTTTTAAACTGGGGGGCAGGGGTGAGAAGCTAATTTACTTGGGTTTCAGGCAGGGGTTGGGGGGAGAAGAAAGGTTAAGGGGAGAGGAGAGGGAGAGACACAACAGCAGAGCTTCGACTGAACACTAATTTGCAAAGACAGAGCGATGAACATGGCTGGAAAGAAAAGTGAAGAAAATCCAGCACAAGGAGGCATAACATCTAAATGACTGGGAAGATGAAGATGCGGAGCTGCTCTGCTGAGGGCACCAGTCCTTGGGGGGCACTTAGCCTGAGTTCAGGGATGATGTTTTATGACAGGCAGAACATGTACAGATCCTACACACCCCAGAACCTGTGAAGTGGAGGCATCTTTGATTCCAAGACTCAGGGAGCATCCAGTCCTGGGGGCTGGATAGGATGCTCTGGAGAGAGGGCAGACATAGAGCAGAGGTCACACGTATGTGTGAGCCAGAGATTGCTCCCTGAGCTGAGTGGGTGAGAAATTAGCATCTTGGTTTGTGTGCCCAGAGGACTTCAAAGTCCCTCAGTCTACATCACCCTACTGATTTCTGAAACAAGTCCCACTAAACTAATTTTAACAAGTATCTGAATATATAGCTCTCAAAAAGACCTATCTTTGGACTTCCCTGGTGACCCAGTGGTTGCGAATCCACTGCCAATGCAGGCGACACAGGTTCAATCCCTGGTCTGGGAAGATCCACATGCTGCGAGGAACAACTAAAACCAAGAGCCTCAACTCCTGAAGCCCATGTGCGGAGAGCCAGTGCTCAGCAATAGGAGCAGCCACCGCGATGAGGAGCCCGAGCACCGCAGCTGGAGAGGGGCCCCCACTCTCAACAACTGGAGAAACCCCATGTGCAGCAACGAAGACCCAGTGCAGCAAAAAATAATAAAAAAGACCCTATCTTCCAGCCCTGTATCACGACCTTGACTTTTGACAAGGCGGGTGATGAGAAGGTATAAAAGCCTGGGCGGACAGCATGCAGCAGATCCCTAAGGTTCTAGAGTACTATTTCCGAGTGGTGAGTTTTAGCTGTTCCTCCAGTAATTAAAAGTCATTTCATATTTTCAGCTGGCCGGAATGTTATGAATCCAATTTCTTTGCTATCTTTGAAGAGCATTTTCATCTTCACTACGTTTGTTCTTGAGACAAGACTGGACTTTGAAAGCGAAAATACATGGGAAAGAGTTTGGTTCTGTTCAGTTCTACAACAGGCTAGAGCATCAAACTGGGAGTCACTTTGTTAATTTTGAACTACTATTTAAGAGGAATTAGTTTGTCTGTATAGAGAAACAGACTAGGAAGAACTTCATACAGATTAAACGGATTGGCTTAAAGAGTACTGAGTTGCCCTTCAGTCGAATTTTTCAAGCATCGCTGAATGACTATTTGGTAATGGAGTTACAGCGGAAATTCAAACAACAGTTGGGCAGTGGGACTTGGAAGGATCCTTCCGCTTCCAGTAATAATTCTAGGACCACTTGTTTTCATCATGAACTACATCACTACCATCACCACCTGGTACTTAACTCTTCTGTAATATGGAAAAAAAAAAAAATTAAACTGTTACGCTCTACAACTCCCATTCCTAACCTTGCTAATACATAGTAATTTTATATATTACTAGTATGTAATTGCACTAACACAGAATTCTCTTACATGTAGTCACTTTTTTAGACTCCCCACCAGTGCTCCAATCTATTCTCTCCCTGCCCCAACCTAACACAACTCCCTGGCTACAAGTCAAGACACATCTTCATAGCATAAGAGAGTACTAGAAATTAAAAAGAATTTAAGATTCAGAGACCCTCTGGTCTTCACCTTAAGATAGGAAATGTATTTTACATAGAGGAAAGTGAGCCCCAAAGAGACAAGAGCCCAAAGTTGCTTTGGGCTAGTTGCTTTGCTAGTACATGGCAAGGAGAGCAATAATAAAAAAAAATTTTATTTGCTTTTTCTTAGAAAAAAAAATCTGAGGGACTTCCCTGGTGATGGTTAAGAATCTGCCTTGCAATGCAGTGGGGTCCATCCCTGGTTGGGGAACTAAGATCTCATGTGCCGAGAAGCAACTAAGCCCATGCATCGCAACTTAGAGGGTCCAAACTCTGCCAACGAAGATCTTGCGTGCTCCAACCAAGATCCCATGCAGCCGAATAAATAATAAATACATAATTTTTAAAAAATCTAAAGGCTCTGATGGGCTTCCCAGGTGGTGCTAGTGGTAAAAAAAACCCATCTGCCAATGCAGAAGACATAAGAGACACAGGTTCAATCCCTGGGTTGGGAAGATCCCCTGGAGGAGGGCATGGCAACCCACTCCAGTATTCTTCCCTGGAGAATCCCATGGACAGAGGAGCCTGGAGGGCTACAGTCCATGGGGGTCACAAAGAGGGTCACAAAGAGTTGGACATAACTGAGTGACTAACATCAAAGGCTTTGAAACTTCAAAAGGTTTTAGCACATTTATAATAGGCTGTCGAACATGATCATTCCCAAGTCTCAATGCCCAGGCAGAGCCTCAGAACTCTAGAAGCTCCAGAGTGATGCTTGTGTGGGCTCTCCCATCCTGAGTGTCTAGGCCACCATGCCCACGCGGGCTCTCCTAGAGGGTCAGAGGCCGTGGACCCCTGAATGACAATTCCACCAGAGAGCAGAGATCAGACTGCCAGCTGATGACCTCAGCGCACTCATGGTGTCAAACAGCCCTGCTCACAGTTTCCTCCCAGACCCGAGGAATACTGGGTGAGAAACTAAACAACTCCCCAGATGGGGTCAGGTGGCCCCTATTTTACGTGTGCGCAGGGGGAAAGGCCTGAAAACCAAGGGGATGGGCAACCTTTTCTGAGAGCTCATTCCTCATGCTAAAGAGAGGCTGACTCCGAGAGGAAGCTCACATGCCCTCTTTAGAAAGGAGACTGATCCCATCTGGAGCTTCGGAGAACAGGGCCTGTCTGTTGTGAAAATAGGTAGTTAGGGACTTTTAAAAATGCAAATTGCTGGACTGATCCTTAGAGTGATTATGGGCTATTGTACCAACAAGTCCTTGGGGACCTGCGCAGACAGATGACTGACACATATACTACCCTATCAGGGCCGGACATGGTGCCTCTCGCGTTAATGGCTTTCCAAAGTGTGTGATTGTCTTCAGATAACATCTATGGGGAAAGTCAATATGTGGATGTACTGCCACAGTGAGGACTGACATCTAACATTTTCTTAAAGGAATCTTCGCCTTCCAAGGGTCAGAAAGTAGAGAGGGTGTTGTGTTTGTATTTCACTTCCACGTCTCAGATAAAGAGCTGCACTGAGACAGGCCCCTAAATGCATCTTAGGGAAGACGACAACACTACCAGTGAATTACCTGTATTAACTCATTTAATCCTCACAAGGGTCTGTTACAAGCCCTGTTTTATGGTTAACACTACTGTGACCTGGAAGGGTTAAGTACTTTGTTCAAGGTCGATCCACTCACAGTTGGCAGAGCCTGGATTCAAACCTGGCCAGTCTATTTCTCTTATTTTTTTTTTTTTTGTTTCACCATGAGGCTTGTGGGATCTTAGTTCCCTGACCAGGGATGGAACTCCTACTCCCTGCATTGGGAGCTCTGAGCCTTAACCTCTGGACCTCCAGGGAAGTCCCCAGTCTGCCTCTTTAAGTTACGTGACAGTTACAAGGCAGCCAGAGCTGAAGAACCATCCCTTCCTTTCTCAAGCCCCCATGACTGACTCACATTGTGCATGAGAGTGTCATGGGCAAGGACAGAGAATGCACAGTGCAGGCTCCTGGTGCTACAAGCTCCTGGGAGGAGCTCTGATACTGTACCCCAAAGAGTCACGTTTCATGTTGTACAGACAAACAAATGTATGTATTTGGAAACTGAGATCCAGTGTGGGCCTGATACCAAGTTTCAAAAGCAAGATTAGCAGAATTAACAGGCTTAACACATAGCCCTAGCCACACTCATCATAAAATTTATTTTTTCTTGGCAGATCCATTGGTACCAGGGACCTGGTCTCTCTAAAGGGAATGAGATTATTGGATATTTTTTCCCCCTTAATGCAGAAGCTTTAAAATGCTTTAGCATAAGAAAATCATACATCACCTCTTGAATGAATCTATAATCCACCTATCAGACCACTGGCACATGCCTTACCTCCAGAGACAATTATTGTCCAGAGGACAAGTCATAAACTGCAATTCTGATTTCTTGGTATAAAGAGAGAGCTTTTACCATATCTGGGCAGTGGATGAGAACTGGCAGGCCTTAGTCTATATCCCTTATATTTCTAGGTCCTCCCAGCCTACCGACCTCTTGATGTCACAGTAAACAGAACAGAGCAAAGAGTGGAAGGAGAGGAAGTGGATCTGAAAGTCACTGCAAACGTCCAATGTCGCCTTGACTTAGGAGTTTATGACTCTACAAATTGTCACAGCCCATTAAGGGTCTCTTTTTCCAGTTTCCCAAGCACACAAGCTGCTGCCTTTGCCAAGCCAGCCTGACTCCCTTCTGGCAGGCAGTCTTTCATGTCCATCAAGTCCGTCCTTACCTCTCAGTGAGGAATTTTGAAGGATCTGCCCACCCACTGCCTACTGTTTGAAGAACTGGGAACTCATGATCCACTACCTTGAGTGACATGAGAGAGCAGGCCCTTAGGAGCTTCTCTTACTTATGTTATCACTCTCATGACATTTGGACAAAAAGTAAAATGACCACTGGGACGTCCCTGATGGTCTAGTGGCTGAGAGTCCGCCTGCCAATGCAGGGAATACAGGTTCGATCCCTGGTCCAGGAAGATCCCACATGCCGAGGAGTAACTAAGCCACAACTACTGAGCCCACGCACCGCAACTACTGAAGCCCTCTTGCCTAGAGCCAGTGCTCCGCAACAAGAGAAGCCGCCACAATGACAAGCTCAAGCCCCACAACGAAGAGTAGCCCCCGTGTGCTGCAACTAGAGAAGGCCCACGCAGCAATGAAGACCCAGTGCAGCTGAAAGTAAAATAAATAATTAAAAAAATAAAATGATCACACTACTTTCTCTTCTCAGGCCTTGTGGACACTGAGCCCAGGGAACTCAGCGCACCTTAAATGAAACTCAGGGACGTGGAGGTTCATGTTCTGCTGCTAGTTCTAGTCTCTGTCGGTGGAACGAATAGACAAAGGTATTCTTCTACCTTCTGCTGTTTCTGTCTTCCCATCTGTAAAATGGCCCTCATGCCACCAGCCCACCCAGAAAGTTACAAGGAGCCACACAGATGTTCTTAAGTTTCAAATAAAGTTATCCAGGCTGCCCCTATCACCAGCCCATCGCCTTGAGTACAAATATCAACTCTGTTTTTGCGACGCTTAAGAAAACTGGATCCTGTATCTCTCCTCACCTGTGTAATATTCTGAATATTTCACACATAACTACAGGCAGCAAAGACCATGGCATTCAAGGAATGAGGATATACAAATACTCAGATGACAAGGACCGGGGATCAAAGCACACATGTGGGGAGCACTTTCTGGTTTTGGAAAACAAAAGACAGAATGGCAGAGGACAGAGCCCCTAAAAAAGATGTGTAAGTGAACAGTGAAAGCACTGACAGGAAGAAACAGGAAACCCTGGGGATGGTCATGTTTTATGTGCAGGTGACCACTGCCGGCTACAAAAAGAAATCCTTTAAAAGTTAAGAGTCTTTGGAACAGAGAGGTAGGAAGGGCTAAACTAATTAAAACCGGGTTGGCTAACGACGGGCAGCACCACGTGGGTGCTGAGATGGAGTGCAGCCATAAAAGCTTGACGCAGACACACAGTGTATTAAGTTGGGAATGTGTGTCTTTCCAGCTTCGTTTCTATTAAAGGAACAAACAATTTACATGTGGCTGCGTTACAGAAGTGTGATATGTGGAGTGTCAACCCTTTCTCTTCACACCCAACTGTGTTCAGTCAAAGGAGACACGGGGTGGAGGGGGGCGGGGAGGGGGAGGAGAAGAGCGAGGAGAAAGAAAGTTTTTAAAAAAATCTCTGCCTCAGCAAAAGTTTTCATTAAAATTTTAGACAAATGATCCCTGTGTCCTTCTCCCTTGCTGCCTGGGGCTCCATGCTATTTCTATGCAAATAACAACCTCGTGGTTTATATCTTATTATTTCCACCGGAGCTGCAGCGACATGACCTGAGACGTGTAAGAGGTGGGGGGGTGGGGGGGAGGTGGAGTTAGAAAGGAGAGAGAGAAAGAAAGAAGAGGAGAGAGAGAGATGAAGTGGGTGTTCACTCAAGTGTGAAAAAAATACTGTCAGGAGTGCGCGTCAAGAACAAAAAAAAAAATCGCAGGGATAACGTGTTTATTTCAGTACCACCCCCACCCCCCTACCCCCCCCTCTGCAATCCAGCACCTTTTAAAATTCATTGGGCATCCGGCGATCATGCACAATCCATCTGCTTTCACTTTATCATTTGCATTTCATGCCTCCTGGCTTTTGATGTGCTGATACTTTGATGCAGTCAGGAGACGCGCATTATCATTATTTCAATTTTCAAAGGGGTCAACGGGATCGGCACTTGCACACACAGATTTTTTTTTTCCCTACAACCTCTGCATGCCCCCCCCCCTCTTCTGACTCTTCGCCCTAATGTTTAACATAAAGGATGAAGACTCAGAAAGGTAGGGGTCAAATGTTTACAGTCTAAAGGCTCGTGTCCACCACCTACAATTACACAGGTACACGCGTATGACAGGCTAGATGGTCAGGGCTTGGGGAGGCTCTATGGGGCTTCAGACACACACAAAGACTTTCTCACACATGGAGACTCAGGGAAGCACACAGAGAGGGATCCAGACACAAAGAGACAGAGACTAGCGCCCAGGCAGGAAGAGACACGCACTCATAGTGACCTGGACACACACCCAGCGGATGTGAGACACAGATTCCTATAGAAGAAAAGGCAGACTTGTAGAGCGATAGCGGTGCACACAAAGACAGGATGTGCACAAGCAGGAAGGCGGAGGAGGCAGCCGGAGTATGTGGCTCCTGTCTAGTCCCCTTCCTCATACTTGAGAGGCACAGGGGCAGACAGGACATTTTAATGAATTTGCATGAAATCGAGGGTCTGCCAGCTCCATGGCTCCATGTAAGAGGACAGTGAAGCAGTCAGGGCAGGGTAACCCCTATAACTGATCACTCCATTCAGCTACGAATGATCATATCCTTCTGGAAATGAGCATTGTAGGGTAAGTTACAGCTGCAGCTTCACTGTCTCTTCCCTACAACTAGACTTCTTTAACCAGCAGCCCTGCAGGCTAAGAGGACAATGAATATAATGAATTTGATCACAGCAATTTAACCAGATTTTAAGAAAACAAAACAAAACCCCTAATGCTTTCTTTGTAGCATGATTGAAATTCAACTACCAAGCTTTCAGGAGAAAACAAACAAAACCCCCAGCAGCACTGACAATAACACAACAATGACAACACCTCTGCCTTTTGGAATAGTCTTGCTATCAGGGAAAAAATAAGAAACTCAGTGTGACAAGACACTTTTCAGAAATTAGCTCTTTGCTCAGGTAGAGGAACATTACAGAAATGTAGGTGTCTTCGTTACCTTGGATCCTCACAGATAATGGTACGTACAGTTCTCTTCAGCATGCATCAATATCTCATTCTAAGAAAAAGGATCCAAAAGAACAACTTTTTTTTAAAACGTAAGACTCTCAGCCAGTTTCATTCAGAGCAATAATCTCCCTCAGTAGAGACAGTTCACAATTTTTATGTCCAGGCTACTCTCTAAAGGAAGAGCAGGACATCCAAGCCGGCCTCTGTGGGCACTGCTCTACTTTCCTTGGAGAGAAAGGCAAACCCAGAGAAGGATGCAGAGTTCACACGGGTGCAGAGAGCAAGCTTCTCGCCTCACACCATTCTCATTTCTGGCGTTCCGCCAAAGTTAACTGGACTGATGGCAGCGTCAACTTATTCTAAATGGGGACGATAGGCTGGAACACTGAATTCCAATCCTTCTACTTGAAAGTCAAGGCTGGATTAAAAAAAAAAAAAAGTGTGTGCAAGTCTAATAAACAACTAACTTAGCACACGTGTAATTCCGCAAGTTCGATCCCCAAACCATATGGACAGAGGAAAAGGTAACTGCACCGTGCAGGCCAATGCTTTGTGCCGAGTTCTAGATGCTTTTACCTGTGTTTCCTCATTTAAAGGAGGAAATTATTACTCATCTTTGACAGATAAAGAAAGATGAGAGGTTATGTGAGCTGTATGAGGTCAGTCAGCCAGCCTTAGACTTATACATATTCCTAGCTTTGGAGAGAAAATAATTTTCCTATGCCTGCAAAGAAGGGGGAACCACATGGTCCTTTGTATATGTAGGTATTCTTAGGTACTGAGGTCACTGTAAGAGTGAAAGCTATATATATTTTTTCCCCTCTGTGGAAAAGCCACTATGAACTTGGATTGAACAGGCACAAGCATTTCTTTGGAAGGGAAAGTAAATGTCCATGTCACACTCTTTTCTTAGCAATCCATCCATGCATCCATCCACCCACTTTCCATTCAACATTTACCAAGTACTTCCTTACCTATAAGGGACCATGTCTTAAGTGCTCCTCTTCAGAGGTGCTTTCACAAATTTCTCAAAACTTTAAAACCTGACACCCTTGCCATGTTCAGAGGATGTTTCATAGGTATAAATCTCACATTGCTTGCTCACAGGTGAGAAAAAGGGAGGGAGGGCAGAACAGATGCAGTCAATCTGATCTTTCTAGAAAGACATCAGAATGTAAACTCTTTGCAGCAGGAGTTATATATGGTTTGTTTATTAACATATCCACAGGGCTTGGAATAGTGTCAGGCACATAGTAGGTACTCATAACACTCATTATGTCAAAAGAATGAATAGGCAGAGAAGATGGAGAGAGGAGGAGAGAGAGACTAAGGAATGCGTGAGCTGAATATCTTCCTCCACCAATCAAGACCTGGAATTAAGAATTCACAACAGTCTTTGAAAAGCTTCACACACTTCTCCCAAACCCTAGAAACTTACTTTGTTGAGGGCCCCAGCTCCTGTCAGGATTAAGTGAGAATTTTCGACCTGGATGGTTCTCTGTCCCAGTCGGACGAGGTAAGCCCCAATCCCAATGGCCCTGCATGTAACCTTAAAAAAAGAATAAATTCGATGTGTCACATATTTATGTTCCCTCCCAAGCTATAAGAATTAAGCTATAGGTATACAAAAAATTCACATTAACAGAAGCTAGGTGTGTGGTGTTTTTTGTTTTTTTTTAAAGGAAATCTGTTTGGTTAAATGACAATACAAAAACATAATTTCCTGGTTAAAGCTAAGAAGGTAACATAATTCATTCAATGATTCAAGTAACAGTTCAAGGGTCTCAGAGCCTTTACTTCTCTTACACTTTTGCCTGTTCCACAGATGTGTGGCATCCACACTAGAGGTATGAAAAAGGAAACTAGTTAAGAGGAAAAGAAGTTTAAGCTGTTAATACTATGTAGAATATTTGAGAAATAAGTTAAACTAAAAGCTAACACAAGGTGCTAGTTTTATCTGGGGAATCCAATTATGTACATTACCCTATAGTCCTACTATTATGCACAATTAAAATCAAATTGCAGATTTACAATTTTAAAGCAATGCTCCTGGGGCTTCCCTGGTGGCACAGAGATAGGAATCCGCCTGCCAGTGCAGGAGACACGGGTTCGATCCCTGGACTGGGAAGATCCAACATGCCATGGGGCAACTAAGCCCATGCTCCAGAGCCCGGGGAACTGCAAATACTGAAGCCTGCACACCCTAGAGCCCATGGTCCACAACGAGAGAAGCCACCACAATGAGAACCCTGCACTGCAGTTAGAGAGTAGCTCCCACTCGCTGCAAGTAGAGAAAAGCACGCTCAGCCTCAAAGACCCAGCACTGCCAAGAAATCAATATATATATATATATATTTTTTTAAAGAAATGCTCTCATTTGAGGCTGAACAGCAGTGACGGTGGCAAAGGCAAATCCTAGCCGCAGCCAGCTCTCCAAAAATCTCCCACGCGGCCAAGACGCACCAGGCTGATGGTGATGATCTCGTCGTAGGCCAATGAGGATTCCCCAGCAATCATTCCAGACCCTCGAAGGTTCTCTGCTCCAAGTCCTTCTTCCTTCCCAATAATGTCAGTGATCTTGTACCTGGTGGATAGAGCCATGCCAAATTAGACAGGTTAAACACAGTAACAACAATCCGTTAAGAGAACAGCCACCATTAATAGGCTGTTAAAAGCATACCGAACTCATATTTAACACCAGAGCTCTGTACATTTTTTATACTCGTCATTCATATATCTTTCCTTCTTAGCTTGGTGCCTATTTTGTCTGGAAGCAACATGGTATAGCGGGAAGAGCAAAATCTGGAACTAAGCAGACAGGTTTAAATCCCGGCTCTGACACATACAGCAGCACAACTCTAGGGGTAAGGTAACTTGTGTAAGACGGGAATTAGAGGGCATCCACTTCTCAGAGCTGAGTTGAGTTAAATTAAGCAGCAATGAGAGGGTTTGACACATAGATGGCGCTCCAGTGTCAGAAGACCTCTTACATTCTAGGACATGTATCTCTACAGTAAGCCACAGCCATTAAATCAAACATTTTAGATGAATGTTACCCAGGAATTAAAAAAAAAAAAAAAAAAAAAAAAAATCCAGAGGCACTGTGAGAACAGTTTCTCAAGTTCCAAATCCTCTCTTTCCAAGACAAGGATGAAGGGAAGGTCAACACAGTGCACTCTATCCCTGCTCCTTGGCAAGTACCCAGTGTATGTACGAGAGTTCCTCGCACAGTGCTCTGGAGGGGCAGGGGGACTGGGTGTAAATGTAAAATGCTGGGCAAGTTGTCCAGAAAGCAGCCTGTGGATCCAAGGGGAGCCACTCATGGGTCTTCTCAGTGGGAGATTAGGAGTGATAGCTGATAATGCGAAATGGGAGATGGGGAATGCAACTAATAAAGGAAAAATACAAAGTGGGACACAGAGATGGGCATATGTTATTTATTGTTCCACGTGTACCCAGAAGGCTTGGCACTGGGCACAGTTTTAGAAACTGAAATAATAAATAAATATCCCAAAGTGGCTCTTAAACTATTTTTTTTTGCCCCCATTATTTCTCTGTTCCTTTACTTCCAGCCTTCCAGCAATTCCTTTTCTTTGCTCTCGCTGTTGTTCTGTGGCTTTGTGTTTCTGCTTCCCAGATTCCCAGTAATTCCTTCTCCCAGTTCTTCATTTGGCTCTGTATCTAGGCTCTATCCAGATTTCAGACTTACGTTACAGGTCAAGTTAATCTGCTTTAATGGGTTAACGAGCCACAGTAATTTGGTGGTGGGGGAGGGGGTTAAGTGTTCTTTTTATAAGGCCCACATGCCATATAGTCATACATACCCATGGGCCCAGCCTGCCTTCCTTGCAAAGCAGATCTTTTCCCTCCTAAGGAGTGCATACTGCTTCAGAGGTGTTTATGATTTGTTAAGTGACATCTTTTCCTATTGCATTACATGAAAGAGAGTAAAAAATTTCCCATTTTCTGCTCTATGATCTAAGTCTTCTACCTTTAAGACTATCATTCTTTAAAGTAGTACCAGGGACTTCCCTGGAGATACAGTGGTTAAGACTCTGCGCTTCCACTGTAAGGAGCACAGGTTTGATCCCTGGTCAGGGAACTAGATTCCGCATGTCATATCACATGGGCAAAAAACAAAAAAGGTAGTACCACATTTTAATGTTACTTATAATAAAAACCTTTGTATGCTGCTGCTGCTGTTGCTAAGTTGCGTCACTCGTGTCCGACTCTGTGCGATCCCAGAGATGGCCGCCCACCAGGCTCCCCCGTCCCTGGGATTCTCCAGGCAAGAACACTGGAGTGGGTTGCCATTTCCTTCTCCAATGCATGAAAGTGAAAAGTGAAAGCAAAGTCGCTCGGTCGTGTCCGACTCCTAGCGACCCCATGGACTGCAGCCTACCAGGCTCCTCCGTCCATGGGATTTTCCAGGCAAGAGTACTGGAGTGGGGTGCCATTGCCTTCTCCGAACCTTTGTGTAATGTAATACAATTACAGAAGATTCATGTGTGCCACTTCTGATCCTCACAACAGTACAGTGTGATAAGGAATATCATCTCCATTATCATAGGTAATAACAGCCAGGATCTGTGATTGCTCACTATGTGCTTAGTTCTGTGCCAGTAAGGGCTTCACATATATAAGCTCACTTGATTCTTCTCTGTACAGATGAGGAAACTGAAGCTCAGAGAAGAAAACTGATTTATTTTAACAAAAGCAATATACAAAAATCAAGTCTTCTGAGATACCAGTAACAGAGAGTTAAAAAATACAATGGCAGGGGTGGGGTGGGAATCCTGTTCAAAGTAGCAAGAAAAAGTGCAAAACATTTAGAGCTATTTAAAAAAATGGCAAAATCCCACCATACCTACACTGTACACCAAGACATCCTGGGATGGGTGCTGCAGTGAACCCTCAGGGGCACTGCCTGCTGCTGCTGCTAAGTCGCTTCAGTCGTGTCCGACTCTGTGCGACCCCATAGACCGCAGCCCACCAGGCTCCCCCGTCCCTGGGATTCTCCAGGCAAGAACACTGGAGTGGGTTGCCATTTCCTTCTCCAATGCATGAAAGTGAAAAGTGAAAGTGAAATCGCTCAGTCCTGTCCGACTCTTAGCGACCCCATGGACTGCAGCCTACCAGGCTCCTCCATCCATGGGATTTTCCAGGCAAGAGTACTGGAGTGGGGTGCCATTGCCTTCTCCCAGGGGCACTGAAGGATGTTTCAAATTTTTGAGAGAAATACTCTGTGATATCTGATGGCTCCCATGTGAACTACTAGTTTCAAGTAGTTCGTGGTTTAACACTAGGTAGTGCTACATTCCTTCTGACAATCGTTGCAAAGCTGGGTTTTCAGTTTTGAAGGCGGTGTGGGGTGGAGGGCATTCTACACAAAAACCAATGCAGAATGTGAGGGTGGCAATGTCCAAGCTGACTCTAAGATTTGCAATGTCGTGCAGATCCAAATATCCCATATGTAAGTAACTGCAATTATTTAAGAATGACATAAAACAAATTTTCAGCTATGATAATATATTATACAGTTGACCCTTGAACAACAGCCAGAGTTAGGGGCATCCACCCTCAGGAGGTGAAAATTCAAGTATCACTTATAGTTGGTGCTCAATTGTTAATACATGGTTCTTCCATGTCTATAAATAGATTCAACCAACCACAGATGGTATAGTACTGTTGCATTTACTGTTGAAAATGTCCATGTAGAAGTGGACTCAAGAAATTCAAACCCATGTTGTTCACGGCAGAAATACTTATGAAGCTCTCTGGGTTTGACTACTCAATAATCAGAAATACGAGGTATATCTTTTTGCCTAAAGCTGCTATGAAAAAATTACAGAGACAATATGGGTGCTGTGAACCAAGAAAGACTGGGACCTTCTGGCATAACCTATGTGAAGAAAACTATAAAACTTCAAATATACACTTAAATAATTAGAAACACACACCATATATCTTGTTGGAAAAAGTTAATATTATAAAGCACTCAGATCTTCCTAAATTAATTTATAAACCTAATGCAACTTGGATCAAAATCATTATGGGAGGTTTTGGGGAATTTTAAAAAAATGAGCCTATATGTAAAAAGACAAAAATAATTGATAAAATTTGGGGGAAAAATTAAGAATGTGAGGAACCCTGGCCCATTAGAGCAGTTAAAACTGTGTGGCATTAGTCCAAGAATAGACAGAACAAAAAACAGAATATAAAGCCTGGTAATTGAGTTAAGATTATTATAAAAGTGAAGAAAGTATGAATTATTCAATAAATGATACTGGAGCAACAGATTAACATTCTGGAAAATACTTTCAGATAGATTATAAAAATGTTCAACTTCACTGGTGATCAAAAAATACCAGTTAAAATAACAATTGCTGTTTTCATCCTATTTTATTGACAATAATCAATGCTGGCAAGGATGGAGAACAATTAAACAGCGTGAACAAGCACTACATATACTGCTCGTGGGAATGCAGCTCTTGAGAAGACAATTTGAAATTATTAAAAAAAATTTTTTTTAAATGGACATACTTTTTGACTACTAATTCTACTTTTTAGAAATTAACACAAAGTAAATAACCAGAGATATTCCTCAAAGTTTACATAAAAGAATGATCAGTCCAGGGATATAGCAGTAAAAATTAGAATTGTCTGAATGCTCAAATATGATACATTCATTAAAAAGATTTATATGAAGCCATTAAATATCACATTCTCAAATAATATTGTAAGAATATAAAAAGTTACCCCCCAAATAATTTTTTGTGGAAAGAATAAATTACAAAAGACCTTTTCTATTATGACCCCAATTATGTAGGAAAAGAGATGTATATACATATGACAGAAAGAATATAATATATATCAATAACTGTGATCTCTTGGTAGGACTATAGTTGGTTTTTACTTTTTATTCATAATTATTTGTATGTTCCAACTTTTCAAATGCATATAATAAACAATTTTAAAGCCTCAATGAATAATTTTGCTTTTTAGCTAGTAAGTGGTAGAGCAGAGATACCTAAGGCTTTAGATTATGCAACAAGCAATCTTCATTGCTCAAGGTCATGATCAACAGGACAGTGAGAAAAAAATGATCAAATTCTCCTTTCTTGAATCCATGGCCAAATTATTCTGATAGATAATACCTACCTGGATTCTCCTTCATCTTCCACATGTTCACAATGGACAGAGTTGAGAGCACTGACTCTCTTGTAATCTTGAGGGGTCAGATATAAATATTTGTATCCCTGTGGGAAGCACAAATAGTTTTTAACCCATTATTTGCCATCACCACATGACCAGAAGACCCAGCAAAGTACATATGATGCAGTGGTTCTAAGCTAGCTTTAAATTGCCAAATCATGTCTTAGAGTTACTGTCTCATAGAATATTAGCATAGAGAGTGCTCCTTTGAAAGATGGAGGTGTCTGTTTCTGTATCATTGTACCCTTGAAATTAGGTATCTTGCAGCTGCAACCTCAGGTACTAAAACATTCCAGTCATTTCCTTTTCATCAAGGTTAATGGGTCATTCTCTAATCTTAAGTGATACCTCCATTAAAAAAATCAACACAAAATTAAAGATTTGCATGAATTACTATTCATCATTTTCTCACAATGGTACCATCGTACCATCAAAATATAGATGGGTCAAGGATAATTGAGAGCATCACAAAACTGGAGTATTCAATCTTAAAATCAGATGTCTATGCTAATGATCAGTAAACACTAAGCTTGAACCTTTTGCTTTTTTAAATAAACATTTTATTTTTTAAATAAAAAAGCAAAAAAAATTTGCTTTTTAAAATAAATAATCCCTAGGTACATTAACAAGTCATACTAACATTTCATAATTGGCTTATTTTTATACATACATATGCACACTCACATACAGAGTTATTTAATACATGTATTCACCTTAAGTGAAGGAGTCACTCAGACCAAAAAACAAAAAAAGCAAGCAGGGAAAAACACTTAAAATACTACGAGAAACTATGTCCATGGTTTAACTGAACTTGTCCCACAGTGAGCACAGCATGCCAGAGACATGAATTTGAATTTGCCGCCGATTCTGCCTGACTCTTGCTGAGAAAGCAGGGAGTGTCAGCAGTATGTCAGCCAGCCACATTTATCGGGCGCCTACTACATGAAAGGCACTGGCCAAGGCACGGGGAAAACAGGAACGGACAAAACAGGCAAAAGTTTCTGGTGTTACACAACTTATCTTCTAGTAGGAGATACAGGAAATACACAAAATAAGTAAGTTAAATATACAATGTTAATGAGAATAACGTTTGAGGGGAAAAAATAAAATAGAGGAAGGAGACAGGACAGCTGGGAGAGTCGACCTTCTAGAAGAACAGCCAGGGAAGGCTTTGCTGAAAATGTCATTTGAGCCAATACCTGAAGTGCTGTGGAAGTGAGACATGGGGGTATTTGGCGGAAAAGCACACCAGGCAGCAGGAACCACAAGCGTGAAGGTGCCAACTGTGGCCCGCAGGCTCAAGACAGAGCGGGGAGGCCGGAGGAGCCACGGTGTGGGATGCGACGGGAGCAGACGAGGACGGGGCCACTGGAGGCCCGCCTAGGAGGGCCGTGCCGGCAACTGCAGGGTTTCCGGCCCTCATGTGAGTTAGTTGGGAAGCCTTTAAAGGGTTTTAATCACAGGAAAGTTTGGAGTCACGATCTGATTTACATTTAACTGGATCATTCCACTTTCCTTCCCTTCCGTTTTTATTTTTGGTCATGCTGGGTCTTTGTTGCCACGCTGGCTTTTCTCGGGTTGCGGCAAGCAGGGGCTACTCTTCAGTTGCGGTGTATGCTCTTCTCATTGCATGGCTTCTCTTGTTGTGGAGCAGGGACTCTGGGGCACGCGGGCTGCCGTAGTTGCAGCTCCCAGGCTCTAGAGCACAGGCCCAATAGTCATGGTGCTTGGGCTGAGTTGCTCTGCTGCATGTGGGATCTTCCCGGACCAGGGACTGAACCTGTGTCTCCTGCATTGGCTGGCAGATTCTTTACCACCGATCCACCAGGGAAGCCCTCCACTTCCTGTTGAGAGTAGACTTTGGGTAGGGGGAGGGGCAAGGCCAGAAGCAGGAAAGTCCATGAGGAAGCGACCGCAATAAATGCAGTAAGAGATGACGGGGACCTAGACCACGGGGCAGCAGCAGAAGCACTCAGAGGCGGTTGTGCTCTGGGGTATATTTTGAAGGCTGGGATGCACACGCGATTCACTGACAGAGAGGATGTGGGATGTGAGAAGACAGGTCAAGCATAACTCTACGATCTTTTACTTACACGGAAGAACAGAGGTATCACTTACTGAGCTAGAGAAGACTGCAGGAAGAACAAATGCAAGGAAGGTGACTAGAAGCTGCCGTGAGGCAGATGTGCAGGAAGAGAGGTTGAGTCCGCACAGATGAATCTGACGTCCAGGGGTAGGATATCAATTTAGAAGTTTATCAGCTTATAGATGGAATTTAAATCTTGAGGACTGGGTGAGATGATCAAGGGTAGGTGAATAGAGACAAGAGAAGTTCAGGGACTGAGTGTTTTAGGGACTGAGCCCTAAAACACTTTTTTTCTTTCTACCTCACCTTCTGTAAAAGCTATCTTGCCAAAGCGGCAGGTGAGACGGCTCTGGGCCCTGATGGGGTTGAGGCTGGGAGATCCTGGACTTGGTACTGCTACAGCCTTTGTGACCCTGAAATATATCTCCATTCACATTTTAAAAAATAATTTGAAAAATTTGAGATAAAATTCACATTAACATAAAACTGGCCATCATACAGTATACAATTCAGTAGTTTCTAGTATATTCAGATATAGTACAACCACCACCACTATCTAATTCTAGGATACGTCCATCATCCCAAAAGAAACCCTGTATTTAATAGTAAAAGTGAAAGTCACTCAGTCATGTCTGACTCTTTGTGACCCCATGGAACTCTCCAGGCCAGAATACTGGAATGGGTAGCCATTTCCATCTCCAGGGGATCTTCCCAATGCAGGGACCAAACCCAGGTCTGCCGCATAACAGGCAGATTCTCTACCAGCTGAGCCACAAGGGAAGCCCAAGAATACTGCAGTGGGTAGCCTATCCCTTCTCCAGCAGATCTTCCCAACCCAGGAATTGAACCAGGGTCTCCAGCATTGCAGGCAGATTCTTTACCAGCTGAGCTGCCAGGGAAGCCCAAGTACTTGAGAGTGGTCATGAACAATTCTCATATACTTTTGAAATGAATTTTACTGAAGCATAATTTACAGGCAACAAAATCCATCAGTTTTAAGTGTTGAAGTTTGATGAATTCTGATAAATGTATACACTTGTGCGTATTTGCCATTACAATCAAAATATAGAACATTTCCATCATCCCTTGACACTCTTAAAGACGTAAAAGGCAGCAAAGGAAACTGAGAAGGAGTGGTTAGAAGGGTAAAAAGGAGGTTATGGGGTCCTGGAAACTAAGAGAATAAAGTATTGCAAGGATGAAGGCGTAAACAACTGCATGGAATGCTGCTGAAACGTCACATAAGTGAGATTCACAACAGAGTTTAACAATACGGAATCAATGGCAACCTTGACATAAGCAGCTCCAGTGGAACGGTGTGGGTGCAGGAGAAAGAGATGGGTTCCAGAGGGGATGGGAGGGAGAAGCGTATCTGGAAACCGCAAGAAGAGAAACTCTTTCTAAGAAGTCTTGCTGTGGAGTTCCTCTGGTGACTCAGTAGTAAGGAATCCACCTGCCAATGCAGGACACGCCAGTTTGATCCCTGATCTGGGAAGATTCCACGTGATAAGCGGGACATGTAAGCCGGCGAGCCACAACTACTGAGCCCACACGCTGCAACTACTGAAGTCCATGTACTTTAGAGCACGTGCTCTGCGACAAGAGAAGCCATCACAATGAGAAGGCCTTGCACGGTAACTGGGGAGTAGCCCCCACTTGCCGCAACTACAGAAAGCCAGAATGCAGGCCAGCACAGCCAAAAGACAAATAAATCTTGAAGTTTTGCTATCAGTTCAGTTCAGTTGCTCAGTTGTGTCCAACTCTTTGTGACCCCATGAATTGCAGCACACCAGGCCTCCCTGTCCATCACCAACTCCCGGAGTTCACCCAAACCCATGTGCATTGAGTCGGTGATGCCATCCAGCCATCTCATCCTCTGTCGTCCCCTTCTCCTCCTGCCCCTAATCCCTCCCAGCATCAGAGACTTTTCCAATGAGGCAACTCTTCGCATGAGGTGGCCAAAGTACTGGAGTTTCAGCTTTAGCATCAGTCCTTCCAATGAACACCCAGGACTGATCTTTAGAATGGACTGGTTGGATCTCCTTGCAGTCCAAGGGACTCTCAAGAGTCTTCTCCAATACCACAGTTCAAAAGCATCAACTCTTGAGTGCTCAGCTTTCTTAACAGTCCAACTCTCACATCCATACATGACCACTGGAAAAACCAAAGCCTGACTGACTAGACGGATCTTTGTTGGCAAAGTAATGTCTCTGCTTTTGAATATGCTATCTAGGTTGGTCATAACTTTCCTTCCAAGGAGTAAGCGTCTTTTAATTTCATGGCTGCAATCACCATCTGCCGGGATTTTAGAGTGCAAAAAATTAAAGTCTGACACTGTTTCCACTGTTTCCCCATCTATTTCCCATGAAATGATGGGACCAGATGCCGTGATCTTCATTTTCTGAATGTTGAGCTTTAAGCCAACTTATTCACTCTCCTCTTTCACTTTCCTTAAGAGGCTTTTTAGTTCCTTTTCACTTTCTGCCATAAGGGTGGTGTCATCTGCATATCTGAGGTCATTGATATTTCTCCCTGCAATCTTGATTCCAGCTTGTGCTTCTTCCAGCCCAGCGTTTCTCAGGATGTACTCTGCATATAAGTTAAATAAGCAGGGTGACAATATACAGCCTTGACGTACTCCTTTTCCTATTTGGAACCAGTCTGTTGTTCCATGTCCAGTTCTAACTGTTGCTTCCTGACCTGCATATAGGTTTCTCAAGAGGCAGGTCAGGTGGTCTGGTATTCCCATCTCTTTCAGAGTTTTCCAGAGTTTATTGTGATCCACACAGTCAAAGGCTTTGGCATAGTCAATAAAGCAGAAATAGATGTTTTTCTGGAACTCTCTTGCTTTTTCCATGATCCAGCGGATGTTGACAATTTGATCTCTGGTTCCTCTGCCTTTCCTAAAACCAGCTTGAATATCTGGAAGTTCACGGTTCACGTATTGCTGAAGCCTGGCTTGGAGACTTTTGAGCATTACTTTACTAGCATGTGAGATGAGTGCAACTATGCTGTAGTTTGAGCATTCTTTGGCATTGCCTTTCTTTGGGACTGGAATTAAAACGGACCTTTTCCAGTCCTGTGGCCACTGCTGAGTTTTCCAAATTTGCTGGCATATTGAGTGTAGCACTTTCAAAGCATCATCTTCCAGGATTTGAAAGAGCTCAACTGGAATTCCATCACCTCCACTAGCTTTGTTCATAGTGATGCTTTCTAAGGCCCACTTGACTTCACATTCCAGCATGTCTGGCTCTAGGTCAGCGATCACACCATCGTGATTATCTTGGTCGTGAAGATCTTTTTTGTACAGTTCTTCTGTGTATTCTTGCCACCTCTTCTTAATATCTTCTGCTTCTGTTAGGTCCATAGCATTTCTGTCCTTTATAGAGCCCATCTTTGCATGAAATGTTCCCTTGGTATCTCTAATTTTCTTGAAGAGATCTCTAGTCTTTCCCATTCTGTTGTTTTCCTCTATTTATTTGCATTGATTGCTGAGGAAGGCTTTCTTATCTCTCCTTGCTATTCTTTGGAACTCTGCATTCAGATGCTTATATCTTTCCTTTTCTCCTTTGCTTTTCGCTTCTCTTCTTTTCACAGCTATTTGTAAGGCCTCCTCAGACAGCCATTTTGCTTTTCTGCATTTCTTTTCCATGGGGATGGTCTTGATCCCTGTCTCCTGTACAATGTCACGAATTTCTGTCCATAGTTCATCAGGCACTCTGTCTATCAGATCTAGTCCTTAAATCTATTTCTCACTTCCACTGTATAATCATAAGGAATTTGATTTAGGTCATCCCTGAACGGTCTAGTGGTTTTCCCTGCTTTCTTCAATTTAAGCCTGAATTTGGCAATAAGGAGTTCATGATAAACAGAAGGAAAAAACGGGGTAGGGTTGGTGACTGGAGGGGTCAGTATCTATGTGCTAAAGACACAGACGTGTCTTCTTCTAACAGAGAGGGAAAACATGATGATGCAAGAAAGAAGGGGGAGGAGCTTTGATCTATATCCTTAAGCTGGCAAGAAGGGAAAGGACCAAACACAGTGGGATTAGACAGGGGGAGGGACTCTTCATCAAAGTCTCTCTCCAGGCTCTGTGGCACAAGGGAAAGAGAAACCATTCGCCACGTAAGAAGGAAGAAGAGTCTTCGGAGGTCAGGCAGGTTTCAAGTAGAGCAAGAAGGTTGGAGAACAATCAGAGAAGCTGAGGATCTGAGAGATTTTGCTGATAACTGACCACATGTCTTAGAAGACAAGGTGGAATAATTTAATAGGAAAATTAGTAATAATAATTTTCTGGCTTAACATGTCTTACATTAAATGCACACCTACTATTTCCATCTAGTGCAACCCAAGAAATGGTGTTTATTTCCAAGCTGGAGGAAAGACCAGGTGAACATACTGAGAGAGAATTTACAGTGCAGTTGCTAACTTTTGAACTTAAACCTCTACTTCTCTCCCACCTTGTACACACACACACACACACACACACATATCCATAAAGTAATCGGAAGTATTATCTTCTCTTAATCTGTACCTTGTAAGGATCCTCAGGATCTACCCAGGCCACATGAAACATATGACGAATTTCCTCTGCCAGTCCAATTCTTGCTCCACTGTTGGCTGCTACATAGATGCGTGGGATGCCCTCTGCCCTGGCAAGCTCAGAAGCTCTGAGAAACAGCAAATCCTCTTGGGGTCCAAAGGACCCAATTCGGTAAGTGATGTCATTGCCAATAACAATGATATCTCGGCCGTCTGGATATTCTGGACTTTTAAGGGTCATTTTCCAAGCTACCATGCCAATCTGCAAAGGCATAAACAGACAGACAAATCAATACAAGCTTCTTACATGCAGAATTTTGTTCCAGGCTCCTTGAAGATATCAGACTGAATGCAGACACAACCTTTGTGTAAAGATATGCAATGCTAAAGAGCCAAGCTCCCTGTGGGAAACTAGAGCAAATATTCTGGCATACTTTTCTAAGATTATGTTGAGAACAGCTGGTTTACTATGTATGTATTTCACAGCTGTCTCAATTTCTTCTTTGGGTTTGCTCAAAGAAGATGGAAACACCAAAGTCTAAATGCACTCAGCATATGTATGGAAGAATATACTGTGGCCCTGGGAATTAAATCCAGTATTCCCTAAATTATTACCTTATTTTGTGAGATTCTTTCCAAGAAACCTTTAACATGTAGGAAAGCAGGAAGAGGACTACCTCTCATGACTGTACAATTTTTACAGTCCTGGGCCCTTTTATTGTCCTCTAGTATTTGATAGGGCTACCCCTGCGGCTCAGTGGTAAAGAATCCGCCTGCAATACAGGAGATGTGGGTTTGATCCCTAGGTTGGGAAAATCCCCTGGAGAAGGAAATGGCAATCCACTCCATTATTCTTGCCAGAGAAATCCCATGGACAGAGGGGCCTGGAGGGCTATAGTCCTTGGGGTCGCAAAACAAGTCAGACATGACTCAGCGACTAAACAACAAGTATTTGATAGGAATAATGGCAACATTCTTTACTGGCTTGCTTCAGGTATCTTCTATTTCTGCAGGAACTGCTGTATCTCAAAATTGCCTCCTCTGAGCACCTCTTGTCACTTTCTTCCAACACCAGAACACCAAAGGATGCAAGTATGCAAGTAACCGACCTCTTGCTGCACTAATATATGTAAATCTCTGCTCACTGTTCAGTAGCATCTGTCCAGCCACACAAATAAATGATACTGACCTAACAGGCGGGGGTGACATGTCTCTTCCCAAACCCTCACAGCCCTCTCCTCTTTTAATCCCCTTCCAAATGAGAACTAGTCAATCCCTCTACTTGTTTATTCGCTAGTTCCATTTCTTTTCTAGTCACTCATACCTCAGTTACGGCTGCAATTTTTCATGTCTGCCTGTCTGCTTCCCTATACCTAGATAAGTAATGTTTTTCATTCTTTTCTCTGCCCCCCTCCAGAATCTTTCTGTCTACCCTGCTTCCCACCCCCATCACTTGCCCCCAAACACAAAGCCTACCAGTGAGCAATCCTGGTTCTGCCTAATGGAGCCCAGCCACATTCGCAGCCTTGGGCCCTCATCCCCGGACTGCTGCGTGTCACCTCATTGGGGAGCTGGCCATCAAGAAGGGCCATTAACAGATGTAAATAGCGGCATCCCTGGAAAGCCACATGCATCACCCAGACTCGAGCGGGCCAGTGATCATAAGGTCTTGAGTACACATTCTTCAATCCAATTGCACATCCTCTGTAATCAGGCTGGTTGAAGCTTTCCACACAGCTATTTGTGATTCTCAGCATTAAGAAATATATATACAAAACACCCACAGATAAATATAAGCTATTTAATATATACCATTGGCCAAATACAAATCAAAATGGATAAAAATCCAATCACCTTTGGAAGTAAGGCAGGATTACACTATCTGCTCATTAAAGACAGAGAAGAGGAGGAAGAAACAAGATCATCCAAAAAAATAGCACAGAGAAACTCCAAATATCAGGTTAATTTTGGTCTTTTTTTTTCATTTTTAAGAAATTGATCAATATAATGCCTGTGTGGGGAAAAATATTTTAACTGCCTTCTCATGTGGCCCTCTAAACCCAACACTTCTTTTGCTTTTCAGGAAGGAAAAGCTATTCCCTGTGAACACATTTGTAACTGGGAAGGTTGGGTTTCACACCAAATTTTATGGTATATTAACCTTTGCTACCTAGGCCAGAGCCACTTAGATATGAGCCCATAAGAATCTGCTTGAGCATTTGCATTCTAATGCAAACACTGTGTCCAAGTGGCACCGGGCAAGCAAATAACACTCTTCTCTTTTGCCAGTACCTGGGGACTCTGTGTCACTCAGGCAGTCAGTTCAGCGATTGGCCAGGTCATTCTGCTCACAATATTGACTTCTAATTAGGTGTCAATACAGCAGCACCAAGAGCACGCTTCTCTTTATCAATGTCTTTTCAAAGTGTGTTCCTCATCGACTGTCCCCCTCCCCACTTAAAAAGTACCAGTACAGGATAGAGAGTGTTGTCTGAGTCTCGGCACAGTGAGATTCCTTTTCGATTGAGTTTTGAATAAGCACAATGGATAAGTATGTAAGGAAGCATCTGTTGCTCAATTTTTAAATTTTAAATTATATTTAAATTTAAATATATTTTTATATATTTAAAATATTTATATATATTTATATAAATATATATATGTTTATATAAAAATATTTTTATATATTTAAATTTAAATTATATTAGATTTTACTGCTAGCCAAATGATGGGAAACATAATGCTGAATGTAGGGCTGGGGAATCAAACAAACTCAGATCCACATCTAAGCCCTGCCATTTATTAACTGTGTGACCCTGGGAAATTCACTTAACTTCATTGAGCTTCAAAGTCCCCATGTACAAAATTAATATTACCTATGGGTTTGATGAACAACTATTAGAAGCAGTAATCTATAATATTAACTTTACCATTGGAAGTTTTCCTTTGTCTTTCCTCTCAACCTATCCAAATTTTACCCATTCCATAAAGTTCACTCAAATTCCATTTCCTTAGAAAGCTTTCCCTAGTCTGAAGTGATTCCTCTCTTCCCAGATCTCCTACTAAGGACTTCATGTAGAGAATTCGTTTGATAATTATTCACATATGGATTAGGACTGCTTTTAGTTTGTCAGCTTGAACCGTCATATCATCTGCTTCATCACATAACAGGACTGCTACACATTCCTACACATAATATGGAAGTAATAAATATTTGCTGGTTCCATAGTCATTTCATTTTTAAAACGATAGCTGGAAAATACTCAACATCAAGAGCCTAGAACATCATCCACAATTTATCTCTAGGGATCATAGAATAACAGTACTAAAATATGATTAAAGTATTTTATTTTTTAAAAATAATAAGAATAATAGCTACCATCATTTGAACACTTATGTTGTATGATATTATAAAAAGTGAAAGTGAAGTCGCTCAGTTGTGTGACTCTTTGCGACCCCATGGACTGTAGCCTACCACGCTCCTCCATCCATCGGATTTTCCAGGCAAGAGTACTGGAGTGGGGTGCCATTTCCTTCTCCAGAGGATCTTCCCGACTCAGGGATCAAACCCGGGTCTCCCACATTGTAGGCAGATGCTTTACCGTCTCAGCCATCAGGGAAGTCGTATGATACTATAAATGTTAACAAATACTAATAATAGTTAAGAGATTAAACCGTAAAGTCTGTCTTGGTTCAGTTGTATAGCCTTGGACAAGCTGTAGAACTTTGGACAAGTCACACAACCTTGTGTAGCCTTAATTTTTCTAATTATAAAGTGGGGATAATAGTATCCTTCTGGAGGGATTGTTGAGAGGAACATCACATTAAATTAGTACAGAGCCTGGCATATAAAAGTCCTCAAATAGTAGCTATTATCATTATTAACTTAAAAAACCATTATGATTGCCATAAGAAAACCAAGGCACAGAGGAATGAAGTAACTTGTCCTTATACCTAGAATGAATTACTTACTGTTCAAGGTATGAGTCACAATTACCTTTACTAGAGAAATTAAGGAACTATGTTCCAGCCTAGTGCCACTGCACTTAGCTGAAACAATACAGAAAGATAAACATCAATTGTGACACAAACATAAACATCACTGACAACTAAATGCAATGTATGGATTGGACCCTGGAACACAAAAAGGACATTAGTAAAAAAAAAAAAAAACAAACAAAAAACTGGTGAAACCCAAAACAAAGTCGATATCTTATTTAATAGTATTGTACCAATGTTAATTTCTTAGTTTTTAAAATTATACCATGGTTATATAAGAGGTTAATGTTAGGGGGAGCTGGGTGAAGATTAAAAATGGGAACTCTATGATTTTTATAACATTTCTGTAAATCTAATATTAAGATAAAAAGCAGAAAAAATAAATGTCAAGATAAAAACTTTCCTCGAGGGAATATATTGACTAGTGGCGTCATTGCTAGTGTTCTGAACAGCCTTATAAAACTATGAACAGTATCTTAAAACACCCATGATGCAATGATAAATTTTAAGAAGACAGCAAGGAGATCAAACTGGTCAATCCTAAAGGAAATCAACCCTGAATATTCCCTGGAAGGACTGATGCTAAAGCTGAAGCTCCAATACTTTGGCCACCTGATGCTAAGAGTCGACTCACTGGAAAAGACCCTGATGCTGGGAAAGACTGAGGGCAGGAGGAGAAGGGGACGGCAGAGGATGAGATGGTTGGATGGCATCATCAATTCAATGGACTTGAGTTTGGGCAAACCCTGGGAGACAATAAAGGACAGGGAAGCCTGGCGTGCTGCAGTCCATGGGATCTAAAGAGTCAGACACGACTGAATGACTGAACAACAACAAAGGATAACAAAATTGCATGTATACCCTAATAACAGAGGAAGAACGAGGCAGTGGTTAAGAACACAGATTCAGAAACCAGCTGCAATGAATCTGAATCTAATGGAATCTGACTCTGACAGAATAAAGATTCAGTCTGTTTTCTAGCCACATAAACTTAGGTAAGATATTAATCTCTATATGCCTGAATTTCCTCATCAATAAAATGGGGTAATAACAACCTAGTCTGCTGTGAAGACAAATGCATGTTAAACCTCAGCATCTTCTACCTGGCATATAGTAAGCACACAGTGTTGCAACGCACAGGCACATACATACACACACGCTCTATCTCTGAAAGCAAAGCATGCTGGGGAGTAGAGTGAACAGAACTAAAGAAAACAGCAAAATGGGATGGTAATATAGGACGATGGGACTTTGCATTTGTTTCCATTTTCTAAATTTCTTTAATATGCTTATGCCTTGATAATTTAAAATTTTTATAATGAAAGAGGGAGATGGGACTTCCCTGGTGGTCCAGTGGCGAAGACTCTGCACTCCCAGTGCAGGGGACACGGGTTCAATCCCTGGTTGGGGAACTAAGATCCTGTATGTTGTAGGGCACAAAAAAAAAAAAAAAAAAGAAAGAAAAAAAAAAAACAAAACCCACTACAAAATGTTTCTTTACTGGGTAATAGGTACATGGGAGCTGATATTATTAACTCTATTTTAGTGTGCATTTGAACATTTTCATAGTGAAAAAAAAAATTTAAGGAGAAAAAAAAATTCTCACCAACCTAACAGATTTCTCAAGTTTGAGAGGAACTGATACTAGGTTTTACTTACACGACAACAGATCACATTTATATAACATTAGAAAGAAGGGAATAAACATACGAAAACATAAAATCAAGACTCACTTTAAAGGGAGCAGAACATCAAGAACTCTGTTGGGGCTCTCATCAACTTTTTTTTTTTTAAGAAATGCTCTGCACTGATGTGGTATAATGTAAACATATGCATATATAGGTTTATACAATATTAATATCTCTACCTGAGAAGTAACTGCTTCAGTGTTTTTCTGGTCTGATGGTTAAATACATATTTATACTTTTAAAGTCAATATTTGTACAATAGACAAGAACAGTGCCTATCAGCTAAATACATATTTAGGACTGTACCACATGTATTACAAACATGTACTAAAATCGAAAGCTCATATTTATACAGAGCCTTTCATCTTGAAGGGGGCTAAAGAGCTTTATAAACATATGTACATAAAAGGACGTTTGCCACTGATAGGCAGGCAAGGTATCACTTCACCCGCTCCCCTGTTCCTTCCAGCAGTCCTGGGTAGGAACGCATGGTATCAACAGATGCAGGTCTGTGTCAGCTGCGGAGACGTAACACAATAACCCACACTGCCATGCACAGTCCCTGAAAAGGGGCTGCAACTTGAGCACAGCAACTGCTCTCCTCCAGAGCAGAAGCATCACGGCCATTTCCAGCTTTGTGTTTTTAAATTATTCTCTACCAAACTCAACTAATCACTTGACAGAATTGAATTTGATACTGGAAATGGCTTCTGAATGCAAAATACTTTCTGTCTGATGATGAAAACTAGGTTGAAAAGTGCTTCCCTCTGCTCTTGTTCGATTTAGAGGGAGAGAGGGGGGAAAAAAAGGGGTCACAACATTCAGGAGAAATGATTCAAAATATCCTATCTAAGAATAGCTTTGTCTCAGAGGATTGGGTCATTACTTCAGAAGACAGTCATATTTGCCTCCCGTTTAATTAGGACACTGTTAAGTTTTTCAGTCAAATTACTTTATATGGACAGGGTCTATCTATATTATATACACAATGGAGGTTTTATATTGAAAATTCTGTAACTGCCATATAAAAGCATACACAAGTGTGATACTGTGATCAGGAATATGACATTCACTGATTTCACCTAAAGCCAAGCTGCCTTGTTTATTAACTTAAAAATAACAACTGAAGGAAATTCCATCGCTGAATCCCCTTGTTTTTAGCTCCTCTCTCCCTTTAATGCTTCTATGCAATGAAACCTAGTGAAATGGACACTCCAGGACGGAGAGCTAAGGAAACAACAAAAGGAGAACACGTAGCCTGAAAGGGGCTTGGGTGGGTTTGTGGTCTTAGGAGCCTCAGACTCAGGCTTTTGGGCCCTGGCAGTGCCACAGACTTCTCTGACCACCGTGTCACCCAGGCACAGACTCACCCAATGGTTCTAGGCACTTACAGCCAGTTAGAGTTTCATTAATATAGCCATAATTCATTATTTTTAAAAATATCTAATTTCAGATTATTTTTGATAACAGAGCGTTCCAATTAGCAGGCTTCTTAGGTGCAGGATTATCCACCTAAACTAATTACCTTAAAGTGAGAAAGGGAAGAGGATCAAAAGAATTACTGCGAATAAGGTGAGGATAAGAAGAAATAAATATCTGTTTTCTTTATACAAGTTCTAAGGAAGAAAATATTTCTTTGGCCACAGTCGGATCCTGGAATAAACACGCACCGACGAGGGAGGAGGGGACTGGGGAGGAGAAGGCAGGCAGAAGAGAACAGTCTTATTTAACTGTTTTTATGTGGGTAAAATGATTTGTGCCACAGTATTTCCATAAGAAGTGGGACCATTATTTTCCTGTAGAAACACATTTGGTTTGAAAAGTATCACTGGACAGGACGTGAAAATCAAACCCAATGAATTATTCACAACCTCCGATCAGAGGTGATCATTATTTCTGATGCTCCAAACAGTGATTAGGATTCTGCCCTGAGATGTCATTTTCTCTCTGAGTAGCACCAGTGATACAGAAAGGCATTATCTATCTATCCATACATGTATTTTTTTCTCCTGGGAGGACCTTGGTTTAATGTTACTATAACAGATAATAAAAACATGTAACATTAACATTTATTCTGATGGTGCCCATAAATGCCATTAGTCTGACACAAAGTGTCAACACTAATCATGACCCAAAATTAACACCCAAATTGACATCCACATTAATTGTACTATCAGTGTGAACAGCATGTGCAAGTGTACATATGCACACGTGCCCACCTGCGCTTTCCAAAGCTGCTGTTGCCACAAAGTAAAACAACAACGTTAAGCTCAATAAAGAAATCTGAAGGGAAAACTAAGGGGCAGAATGGGACAGGAATTTGTTGTCAGGGATGTAGGAAGCATTCATCAAGTCTAGCTATGCCGTGGGAAGCAGAAAGGGAATGTCTTTGCCTTGCCTGCCTTTCTTATATCTCCACACTTTTGAGTTCAGCTATAATAATATCTTTCTATATGGATTTAGATACAGGTTAGATTGTGGCTGAGATGCTGAAGCTTTATTTTCCATGCTGACAATCTAAAAGTTGAGTGTTTCTGGCAAAGCCTCCAGTGACTTTTGTGCTTCTATCACTAATGCCAGGAAGATGACCATCCAACAAGGTCCTTGGGCAGATACACAAAGAATCCTAGAATATGAGAGCCAAAACAGATGTAGGCAGCCTCTGCATCATGAAGGTCAAAAAACCAAGATCCAGAGAGAAGCAAGCTGAAGTGGAGTTCCTTTTCAGACAGATAACAAAATGCTACCTTTCCTCCTTCCTTTTGTATGTTGGGTAGAGTATTAAATCTTCACTTTTAATTGATACTAACAAAAAACAATTGCAGTTTAAACTCAGAACCTCATGGGGAAAAAAATACCTTATGAAATATTAGAAAATACTGTATAGGTCTTAAAAGGTGCATTTTTAAACCATAAGGAATTATAATATTTGACTTAATCTGTGCCATTCAGAAAAACCATGGTGAAAATAATGTCAATGCCTTTCCATATTGTATTATCTGCTGGATATCATGTCCCATTGCCTAGTGTCGTATGATCACATAAAAGAGCTGAAAACAATTTCCTTAACAGCTGAAAAACTCTCTTTTTTCATGCTTGGATAATTCAAAAATGGCTGAACAAACTTACCTCAACCCTTCTCAAAAGCGATGAAAGGATAAGAAAAATATCATTTTGAGAGCAAAAAAACTTTCTTCTCAGAGGCTAATTCTTCAAAAATGTTACCAAGATTAGAAGTAATCATTTTAAACAGGGGAATCATTTTTTCCTGTACTACATATGTACATGAAACCACACTGATTTTTAACACATGTATACAAAATGTCTTAATACATATACCAATTTTAAAAAATACAGGCAATGGAGCACATACAAGCCAGTGGTATTGAAAGACGGGGCACCGGAGTAATCGGTTTGATAGGGAAATTAATGAAGCTTCACCTATGAACCATGTAACCGAATGCTGAACTCTGATGCTCCACACCACATCTCACCCTCTGGTGTCATCTGTTGCTGTCCTGATGCTCATTATTGCCTCTAGTTGGAGCTGTAAAATTACTTGTCATAGGGTACTATATCACAGCCTTTTTCTGTAAAGTCTTAAAAATTAAGATGTATGAAAATGCTAGCAAGTATACCCTTTTGTTTAAAGCCTATCCTTAGGATTTGCTTTTTTTTTTTTAAGATTTTCTGTTGTGGACCATTTTTTTAAAAGTCTTTATTGAATTTGTTACAATATTGCTTCTATGTTTTTTGTTGTTGTTTTTTTGGCCACGGAGGCATGTGGGATCCCAACTCCCCAAGCAGGGATCAAACCCATGCCCCTGGCATTGGAGGGTAAAGTCTTAGCCACTGGACCACCAGGGAAGTCCCAGGACTTACTTTTGGAGAGGCACGAGGGGCCCTCTCCGCAAGTGCCGCTTTGGTTGGCCAAGGGATACGTCAGGATTTCCCAAGTTAGTCAAGTTCATTGGTCCTTGGTTTGCTTCTAGTGAAATGAGTCAGGATCAATGAGAAATCTCCAGCTCCAATGACAGGCATTAAGAGGGAGTTTGAAGAAAACTATACATATCCCAAAAGGGTTAGGCATTCATTAGAAGTAATTCCAAGGCAGGAAGACCTAGCTTTCAAAATTAGCCTATTTTTCTCATGAGGGACTCAACTTTGGTCCTGAAGATCATTTCAAAGACTTATAACTAAATACGCTCACTTAGAGGCTAAAAGAAGAAATGTACACAATAATTTTAAATAAAACTATCTTACCATGTATTTCATAATATGTCTTTTTCCATACTTGAAATTCCTATCTTGCTAGGCTAAAAGGATTCAAAATTGGTTTTTCAAAGTCCTTGATGAAAAATAAGGTAAGTGCCAAGTATGAATGTTTATATGTCATCAGTAGAATGTGATAGTTTTCTGCTGAGGATCTCAAAGCACTTACACACACTCTTCCATCTTCAGGGGCAGATAGGTGGCAAGGACCATTAGTCTCTTTTTATGACTTGAGCACTCGGTGCACAGACCACGATCCTGTTTTTCAGATCTGCTCTTCTCAGGTCTATTTCACAGCTCACCTTCAGCGTGCTACCATATAAACACTCCACTTTTCCAGCACATATCTAAAAGACTGATATGGACTCAATTTCCACACCCAGCATGAAAAGGTAAACTGATTTCAAAGGAATAAGACAAAAGCACAGTAAAATACACTCAAATCAGCTTCCCATTCTGGAGCTATTCTGAGGTTAAATCGAGTAAAACAATATGCAAAGGCCTAATGTTAAACTAGAAAAATATTTGGGTTTTGTTCGCATGAGAAATGGTCAACCCTTTCCTTACTCAAGCCCACAAATGCTCTCTCCAGTCAAAGGATAATGGGTTCCACTAGGAGCAGAGTCCAGGAAAGCCCAAGCAATTCCTTTGAGGGTATGGAAAATGTCAACCAAGTGAATTAAGATAGAGGGTTATGGTGTTTTTTCTAAAATAAGAGGTCCTTTGGGTTAAGAGATCCAGCGTAAGAACTGTCAAAATGGATCTACTAATTAATTTCTTCCGATCTTTCAGACGTATATAAGCTTACCAACTTCCTTATCCAACTCCTACATTTTATTTTTGTTTTTATACTCAAATGAGAGATTTCAAAGGACTACGGCAAAAAATCAGTGAGGCGCAGGGTCAAAATGGTAAGATTTGTTTAAGCCAGTCAATACATGTAGAGATATTTATCATATCTCTCTTCCAATTTTTCTATAGGCTTGCAATATTTTGTAGTAAAAAGAAAATCAAAGAGACGCTTATACTTTGGTAGAACTGGACAACAGTGCTTTGCCAACAATTACATGACAACTAAATGTGGGCTGGGCTGAGCAGTTTTAGAACTGAATTCCTAATCACCACCATTTCACTCCTCAGAATATAAAGCAGAGCTGAAGCCAAGATACCAGTCAGAATGGCAGCTAGCCTTTCAACTTTAATTTATACTACTTTTTTCCCCCCTTCAATCATCCCCTAAAAAAAATGTTTCCCGTGAAAATGTGCGGTCATGATATAAGATTCAACAGATCTCCACCCAAAGGGTTAAAAACGCAATGGCATGTTCTTGGAAAATGAGGTAAAGCCCACCAGACCAACTGGAAAAGAGAGAAGGCTATCGCTAGATTTGCCTCCCAAAGCAGGACAATTCAAGGGGCTCATCTGAATGCTAGACTGCTGAGAAGGAAAAACCCTGACACCTAGTGCCCGTCTGAAAACACGAAGTCTTGGAGCCACTACAGTTTTAAGCCTGGTAGTGTGTATGTGGAGGTGACCATTACATTGCATTCAATTTGGAACACACTTAACCCCCAGAAAAAAGTTTAAGGAAATAATGAAGTGCCATGCAAGAATTCCAGTCTCTAACTACCAATCCTTTTCAGAGGACGCATCCTAAACCTAATTATTATAACTGCTTCTAGACACAGCATCTTCTTCTTATCACCGTTTTTCATTATGACAGGAGCAATGAGAGGGAAGGGATGGATTCATATTGTTAAAAAGCCTGTGTTCTGATACAGTAAGGAAAACAGGGCCCTCATTTCTATCCACACCAATTTTGCTATAAAAGGTACCTGTCTATCATATCTTTCATCATTGCCTGGTTTGGAGATTCATCATGTAGTTCACAGAGAAGTTTAAGGACATTTAATAAAAGGATGCTAAAAACATTTCAGAATAAGTAAGAACTCAGTTTCAAGAAGGCCAGTGCTTTCTTTGTCCTTCTGGGCAAAGTTAAGTTGTTCTCCGTCAAGTCGGTTATCAGCCGTTGGCTTGATCTTAGCCTGAGCCTTTTAATAACAGGATTTGGTGCGAAAAGCAGCTGCCTTGGATTGTGAACTGTTACTCAAAATGTTCCCACCTGCAATTACAGCTTCCACCAAATGATCAAAACAGATTAGCAAACTGGCAGGAAAAAGAAAACAATTCCCCCCAAATTGAGAAGTGGTGACTTCTTTTGTATCCAGGTTCAACAGCACACATTCATCCAGCTGGGTATTTATATACAGTGCCCATCACAGGAGCGTGAAATCAGTTTAGTCTATGTTGCAATCACATTTTCCTCAATTTTCTTCTTTACTTGAAACTATTAGGAAAAAAAAAAAATCCTAGACAACTCATCTTTGGAGCTATTTACAAGGAACACAATTCACAGATTTGGTCTACATCTTTTTTATTCCTACTCTAAATTCATACTAAATGCAATGCCATTCAAAATCTGACAATGAGAAAAATGTATTCTCCTATAGCTTTCATCATGCATAAGGTGGCATTCCTTCAGTTACATCTCTCGATGGGAAAGGGACTAGGAAAATAGAAAAGAGATAGCAGCTAACACCACCTCAAAAAAGCTCTCTTTCTCTTGCTTTTAACACAGCCGCAGTGTTCGAAATGCAGGTCACATCTCCGCTGAAACAGCCAATATTCTTCCTCAAATGGCAAACAAGTTCCCTAAAACTAAATGGAACTGAATTGTTCCAAGTTCTGGTCCCATCACTATTTTACCTATTTACTGTCCTGGGGGGAAAAAAAAATAGGGGAGAAAGACTGGCTACGCACCTAGCCAATGGTCTGGTAAGTGCAGGCTTCCTGCCTTTGATTATGGGGAGAAGCATCTCAATTCATGGGGAAACTCTGCAGGAATCTCTTGTTTTACTTGTATGCCTTATATCCATGGGCTGGCTTTGAAACCCAGAAACTCCAGTCCTTCAAGGTAATGCAGTGCCACCCACCATGATGACCTGGTGGAGCCGCCACCTTTGGAGAACACCAATTATGATGATTTAATGTCTATGGAGCATCGATGCTTTTACATCGCGCCTTGGCTCTTGGAACACTAACAGGTCATTTTTTTAATCCCTGTCTTTAATACAACTATTTCTCAAGGCTCCGTTCAGATGCCCATTCTCTTTGGGACTGGACCGATTTGCTCCCGATCTCATCAGCATGAGCTCTTTTCCTTCCCCTCACATCATTCTTGGGATAATATGTACAGCGCCAGGCTCATGACAAACTTGTCTCTTTGGCCAAAGAAAATTAAATCGCAATTGCTGAAAGTCAGCTTGCCCTGATAAAACTGGGCTCGGCACAAGCAAATACATCCCCCTGCCACCAGCTCGTCTCTTAGGCAAGGCTGTCCCTCTGAGCTCTGACTGCTGAAACTCCATCTTCAGACTGGTCAGTCTCTCAGTGGACATGCTCCATTGTACGTCCCAGCTCTCAGTAACAGTCTGATACTAATAACCGTGACCTCATTCCTGTCGTGCAGGGGCCCTATAATCTAGCGCTGGCCACTGACTGACTTCACCAGCCACGCCGGGCATTAGTCACTAACTGCTCACCCCTCCAGAGCTCAAGGACTCAAACAGCAAGCTAACGCTCAGCTTCAGTCCTACTCGGTCATTCAATGGAAAGGAAAAGAGAACAAAGAACACAGGCAATGAGGAGGGAAAAGAGTAGGACAAGATGAAAGTCAAAACTGACGAAAAGCAAAAAGAAAAAAATTTTAATACGATTAGATTTCTGGATTTCAAAATTATTATTAAAGCACTGAGCAAAGGAAAACACATGGTCTACTGCTCATAGCCATAGTCCTGTGCCGTTAAGACATCCCTTTTCCACCAAGGTTTGTTGCGTCTTTAAAGGGTTAAAAAAAACCTTTAAAAATTTTTTTTTATTCGTGTGTGTGCGTGTGTGTGTGTGTGGGTGGGTGTCTTTGGGTACAGAGTCCCGTATAATAAGACTATTTGTATTCATACTGGCAGAGTAAACACTACATGTTCATGCCCAGGCAGCTCTGTGCTTGTAATTTCAGCAAGAACAGAGCTCTGTCCCTCTGGGACTTCACTATTCCCCCAGTCTCCACTCGCTCAAACACAGAATGAGAGCTGAGAGAAAGCAGGACAGAAAGATCGTGGCAAGAGGTTTTATACGGTGCTGCGGCTAGCTTTCACGTGGCCAAAAACCTCATTTTGTGTTTTAATTACATTAGTTAAGAGTGTTTTTCTCTCAGTCCCATGTTCACAAGGGTGCCTTCCATTCCTGAAGACGACACTGTTCAATGAATCAGAATTTAAATCTAGCACGATGAGGCTTTTCTTTCTGCTGAGGGCTTCACTAAGTAGATGCTACACACAGTGACATAAACCTCTGCTGCAACTTTGTGTGCTAACAAGTAGACATATACCTACTCTTGTCAAAATTCAATACATCCTGCCTCCCTAGCCTCTCACTTCTGCTATCTGTTGAGGCATTAGATTAGAACTCCTAGAAGTCCAATTGGGTCCAATGCTCGCATCCATCTTAATACCAAAGGATTTAAATTTGGCAGCCCTGGTATACTTAATAAATAGTCATGCACCTTGTACATTTAGCAAAACTTTTTGAAAAAAAGATATTGAATAAAACGGGAAATAACTGCATTTATCTCCAAAGGTCTACCCAGTCTGTTTATGGTGAACACTCAGGTAGAGATTACTCCTTCTAAGGGACCAGTTTTATCCAGGGATGAGTTCTAAGGTTAAAATAAAAACATATCTCATTTTAGGCTTATTACTATTGTTATCACTGTTGTTATAACTGTACTTTAGAAGCATAGTTAGAATCAGGAAGAATCTCAATGCATGGGGCAGAATATGACTTTACATAATTATTAACAGTGTTCTAGAGGAAAGAGGGATCTAAAGCCAAAAACACAGGAGTCACAGGTTCTCTGTTATCTCCTTCGATGTTTAAACTCCTGGTTCTGATGGAGCCCTTTTATGAAGAAAATATCTCTCATGCTCACAACAGCACTAGATAAAATCACCTGAGCATGAAAAACATACTAAAAACCATACACCAGTAAGGATCCAAATAAGAAAAAACATCCAGAAATATTTAAAGGCTTTTATCATAGAAAAATCTCAGAATCTCAAACATGTACAAAAATAGAGAAAATAATCTATTCCTGTGTACCTATCACCTAGCTTCAATTAACAACTCATGACCAGTCTTGTTTCATCTGCACTCCCACATGCACATCCCTACATACTTTTGAAGCAACTCCTAGACATTAGCTCATTTCATCGGTAACTATTTTAGTAGGCATCTCTAACAGAAGACAATACTCTTTTTTATAAAGCAAAATTGTAATACTGTTTAAAAAAATGTAATCTTATTATTACACGTGAAAAATTAAGGATAGTCCTCGTTGTCCAGTCTGTGTTCTCTGGCTAAAGAATTCTGCCAATAGGACTACAACTTCTACTTCAATAAGACTAGAGTACTTCTACCAATGCTGCCTATGCCACTCAGATCTTATTTAATACTATTTAATGACCACCTCCATAGAAAGTTGGTATTCGTGGGCACAGAGATAAGAAAGTGGGGAGGGGAATCTCCAGGACTTGCCTCATTTCCTCCTGGAAGCCTGTTCATGTGAACCAGTTGACCTTGATCATCCAACACGAGCTCAGTGTACGTCAGTATGTCTGAAGGCAGAGGGGGCGGTGGAAGGAATGCTTGGGAGGACATAGATTCCCAGAGTTTGATCAGGGACTAAAGGAGGAGAAAAGTTTGACTAATCAGTAACAATCAGCATTTCAACATGAACAAAATAAATATTAAAACATGGTCAATTTAGTTTTGCTCTTTCTTTTCCAAGCATTCTACTGAGCATCTAAATGTAAGACCAAATTCTGGAGTTCTCATTCTCCATTAAAATAGACTTGTAATTATTTTTCACATAACATTTTTTACATGCCCCAAATCAGATGCTTTGCCAATAACATTCAACTACTGAGGGATCATGAATCAGTAGGAGACCATTAACAAACACAACGGACCTAACAATGTCCTGGGAAAATTAAAATAAAAAACTAAAGTAGCAGCAATACCTCTTTAAAAAAGGAAGAACGATCCTGGAGAAACTCAGCCATAGAAAAATAACCAGGAAACTGACTGACACTCAGCTAATACAAAGCAAACCCAAGAACACAAGGATAGAGTTTCTACTAGAGGTTCAGGGGATGCATGCTCTAGTATATTTTCAAAGCTACAGGTCCATACGTGGGAATTTGCTCACTAGAGGTGGATGATTGTTTGTACATATACAGATCAAGTCTGCTCAGATATGAGAGAATGGAGACACACATCATTTTTAAACCATTCTGATGTCCATTTCAAATTTCATATTACCAAAACGAATGTGGCATGAAGTGGGAACTAGTTCAGTTGTTTTTCTGCTTGACTCAGAGCAACATTTAAATCCAAGGTGACTCATTCATACCTACAAGCCCAAATCACTGTGCTTACGTCTATTCTATAGGATAAATTATATGGAAAGTGATTTCTGTTTATGGCGCCAGCACTAGGGAACAGAATCAACACTCAACTTACAGGCTGACAGTACTAGTAATACTGAATGAAGACAGTTATGTGTCGAGAGACCGACCTTGTAAACAAATGGCTACATAATGGAAATCTCTCGTATTTCTGAATAATACAGGAATTACAAATAGACTATTTACTAAGACCACATATATTACTTTATTAAAATTCAAATGTGGTAACGCTGGTATTTTTGACTAGAAGAGTTGGGAAAATTCTATATTCATAGATTTTTTTTTTAAGGACAAATTCAGTATTCTTTTGATACCTTCTTCTTTATCTGTTGCATTTTCTGCTGGTGATATACTTTTCTTGCCTTCTATTGATGGAAGAAAAATCTGCAGCCTAGACATGATTCACCATACAGATCAAAGGAATTTATTTTCATATGGAGGATGAGATTCATAATGTCGTATTTTCTCACACTAGTTTTTATTCCACTGTAATAAATCTCCCACAAAAGAACTGATACTTTAAAATGTGTACCATGCACTCTATATCCATTTGTATATGTTATATACTGATTCTCATCATATTAACCTAGGCTATCAGTTAGAGACCTGGGTTATCTTGGAAAATGAGAACCAGAATTTCAAACCTCTTTTTGACTTGAATACAGGCTTTGGAAATAGACACCTGAAGGTAACTCCTCACAGAGGTCATCATAAACTACCATCAGATGTGCGTAGTCTGCTTACTCTTTTCTACTCAACAGAGGCCTCTATCCTCACCATTCTTCCTGTTCATTCATAAAGAACCATCCACCATCTGAGCTAGCAGTCACAACCCCAGAAGACAAAGAAGTGACAACAGTGTCAAGACAATTCCTGCCTTTTGAAAGTGTCCTATTTCAGTGTAAGCTGTATCTGATGAAAATTCAGGAAAAATCTTGTCTCTCTGGCACACGTCAGAGCCCCCACCCCCAGGTAGCCACCTTTACCTGCCGAAACATTTCTGGGATGTCATATATGTATGTTGTCCCTAAGGACTGTGCCTGGAACCTCTTGGATTGAAGCAGGTCTTTGGTCACGTATGGAGTGTTGATTAACATTCCATGTAATGGTCCCTGTTTGTCTCCATATGCCTGAAACATGATCTGCAAGAAAAAGAGGATGGCATGGGGAATTAAAACACAAGAGGAAAAAAAAAAATCACATGAGTTGCCTACAGGGACTTTTTTCCACAAATGTTATTTCTTGAAACACATTTTTGGTGAGTTGAATAGCTAAGATACACCTCTTAACATTGGGTACATGGTACTCTCGCCTCTACAGATTAACCAACTCCAAAAAATGGTATGTAACCAACCACAAATCACACGCTCCTCCTCTCACTTTTGAATTAGTGGAAATCAACAAGAAAGCACCAGAGTAAATTTCATGTTTCTGAGACAGACTGATAATGCTTGCCTGTCAAAATGACTTGAATCCCATATTCAGAAATGAAGGTCAACTAACCAACTAAGCAGTCCTGGTATTTAAGTTGAGGAACAGCTAGGCACCAAAGAGAACTCTGTTCTATCTTCAAAGATAGAAGGCCAGGTCAAGGCTCTACCGGGTCACCTATACTTTATAGTCCACTGGCTCAGAAGGTACTTCATAAGTACAATTAGCTACACAAAGGCTTCAAAGATTTGACACAAGTAGATTTTACCCATCCATCTAGCTAGCTGATTCTTGTGAGCTCATAAGACAGAGCCTTTAGTAAAAATAATATATATTTTATTAAATATAATACACATATATATATATATTTCCCCCAGTATACTGTGTCTACAACTAGTGAATAGCTCCTACAATACCTATATTTGTCACATAATAAAATCACCACACCAGTTTTTAATCATATTAACTCAAATATTTCTAGAAGAGTACCTCATATTTCATATATTTAGATAGTTTTATTTGCTTATGAATATTTATAAGGAATGCCATTATTTCAATTCAATTAATATTTATTGAGTGCCCAGGGGTTGTATGACACTAAGCTAGGCACTTTATGCATGAATACATAAAACATAGATTCCCAGTGCAGTGAATACAAATGGACACTGGGAAGTGAGGGTATGTGTGTATACCCACCTATCTCTTTGGGCCTAAAATATATAAGCTTAAGTCTACCATTAATGAATAGATTTGCAGGCCTGCTAAATAGGCACCAGGAGAGAATGAGGTATTCTCCTAAATCCTGGGTACAGTTCAAGTAAGTAAATCGTTAGCCCTTTAGATCAAAAGGAACAAACGTGTTCTACTTACTTGTCAATCAGGTCCTATTCTGGGCAAAATCTGTTGTGGACTGCTTAAAGACCCACAGAATCGAGCTCCCAATCCTCTTCCACAGAGCTAATGATGAAAGTCCCCAGGTGAGAGGTAGAATTAGCAATGTCTTAGTAATGTGGGAGGCAGAAATAGAAATGTTTCAAGAGATTTGAAGTTTTAAGTGAGGCTAGGGTGTAAGTATGTAAAAACTGGACTTAGAGGAGATAACCCAAGTCAAAATAAGGGGGGCAGAAAAAAAAGAGCAAAAGCAATAGGTTCTTGAAACTACTGGGTTGGCCAAAAAGTTTGCTCAGGTTTTTATATAAGATCCTATGGAAAATCCAAATACACTTTTTGGCCAATCCCAATACATTCCTGTCTACTAGGAAAGACAAGACCAACAGGTACAGTTTTTGCAAGGTCTGGAATAAAGTCAAGCTGGTCATTCAAGCAACATAACTCTGTGGACTGAGAAAGCAGGTTGGAGAAAGCTCTCTGGGTACTTTCACTGCTGGCGGGAATTTAATGTGGTTAAATTAAACTTACTACGCCCCAATAATTGTACTCATAGATTTACTCAAATGAAAACAAATCTACACAAATATTTGGAAACCAGTGTTCACAGCAGCTTTACTCACAATAGCCCAAACTGAAAAATAAAACTTCGGATGCCCATCAACAGGTTAATGAATATAAAAATTTTGGTATATCCATAAAATGGAACACTACTCAGCAACAAAAAGGAGCACACCCATGATTCATACAACATGGATGATTCTCAAAAACACTGCGTTTACCAAAAGGAGCCAGACACAAAATAGCATATATTGTCTAACTTCATTTATCTGATATTCCAGGACAGGCAAAAATTACTCTATAAAATTAGAAGGCAGATTGGTGGGTGGCTAGGGCTGAGGAGGGTACCTGACTGCAAAGGAGAACAAGAGAATTTTTGAGGGTGTCAAGTGGCCTCTATCAGGACTGTGACGGCGGTCACAAGTGTGTACAATCTGAGGATAAATTAAACTGTACACATAAAGTGAGTCCTTTCATTACATCTAAGTTCTATCTCAATAAAGATGATTTTGAAATGTATATTTCTCTCTTACACTGAACACTGGAAATCAATGGACTTATGTAATGGATTACTCAAATCGCCCTACTCTGCCTGCCTGACAGCAGTGCTCAGGATAGTAATACCACAGAGACCACACAAGGAAAGTGAAATAAAATGAACGCAAGCCAGTCAGCCTTGCTTCTTGTTGACAGAAAGAATGAAAAATTATTCTTGAACAAGAAGTTGATAACAATGGATGGCCCTGGAAGTCTCTGAATGATAGATAACTGTTGTAACAGATACACATTAGATATATTAGATGTATTATATTAGATAGTTATCTATCTATGTTACCTAATTCCATTTTCTGCTATCATGGCCACAGTCATTAAAAATTGATAAAGTATATACTTTACAAATTCATGAACATATGTACATATTTTATTGATCACACACCTGTTACCAGAGGCCATCAAAAGGGCTTCTCCTGGGAAAAAAATCTCTGATCCCATACAGTCTGCTCCCTTAGAACCATGGACTTATTTTTTGATGGCACAAATCAAATCATACAACAGAGAAACTAATTATCTGTCTTCTTCCATCATGGGTAAATTTCTTGAGAAGAAATATCACTTTTTACCTCTGTATCCCTACTGCTTGATACATTGTAAGTGGTCAATAAATGTTAAATTAATGAACAAACAACTGAATGATACACATGGTCCTATGCTGTTTTAGATTCGTGTAATGACTCACTAGAGCACAGAAAGGGGAAAAATAAATTGCTGATAAGCATCAAGGAGGCTTTTGGAGTGCCAGAACTGAGTTAGAGGCTTTCTTTTGCTAGCTCCCTCCTCCAGCTGTGGGCTCTTGCACTCACACTTGGCAGCGGCCACTGAATCTCAACTGAAGAGCCTGAGGGAGACCCCTTTCTCCAGGGCTTCCTAAATACACAGGACCCATGGTAAGAAGGGAGCTCCCTCAGGCAGAAGGCAGCTCATTTATTTGTCAAATACTTGTGCCAAACATAAGTCACTTAGTCGTGTCTGACTCTTTGAGACTCCATGGACTGTATCCTGCGCAACTCCTCTGTCCGTGGGATTTTCCAGGCAAGAATACTGCAGTGAGTTGCATTTCCTTCTACTAAACCCTGAATAAAGGCGTTTGTGCCTCTCACGCCCCTGTGTCGCCACTGGCCAGCACGAGGGAAACCTCAGAGCTTTCTAATAAAAGAAAGGACAGGGGGAGTAGTTATGAAGAACAAACATATTTATCAAAAACATTAAAATCTCAAGTGGCCATCTTATTTTTCACAAGAATAGACCTGCCTTGAAGCCACTGTAGAAGTTAATTAAAAACATCACTGCCCATGGAAAGCTTTGACTGAAAATGTCTTTAAGGTTGTCTTGAAAAACATCAAATGCAGCGAAAATTATTGAATACTCTTTCTCTTGCTCACCCCTTGCACTCTTGCGCGCACTTTCTGTTTTAACTGTTCACTTCTCACGGGATAGATTTCTCTGGCCATCTAAGTGGGAATCAAAGCACGAAATGAAAGGTCGCTCAGACAACTGTCCAAACCCAGAGTTTTAAGATTTGTCTTCAAAATCCTGGCAAAAAAGTCTTTTCTTACTGCTGTTCCCAGACTTAAAAGGACGTAGATAAAAACAAGAGACACATAATCTCTTCATCACCCAATACATAGAATAGACTGAGATCTTATGTACAGATACAAAGGAGCAAGTTCATCCTTTAACGACAAGAAAGGCATTTGCCAAGTTCGGGCCAGAGACCTAAAATTAACATCCCAGTTCTTAAAAAGATATAATGGTGAATAATGGTGAACGAAGCTAAATCCTGTACCATAGCCAATGGCCCAAAGATTTAGAAACTAAGGTGATCAAACAGATGAAAAGGGAACTCTGTTATCATAGAACCAATCTACTTTGAAAGTCACTTTTCATTTTCACATTCTCAATTCTTCTACCTGAAAAAATAGGTTAAAGTTTGCCACTTTGCTTTTTTATAGATATATGATACTCTGAACTCTTTGAAGGCAAGACAATGTGTATAAGTGCAACAAAGGGTAAACAAGATAAAATCTCTGCTTGATCTTGCTCAAGCTATTATTAAATTATGTTGAAACTTCTTTCTTTGAGATATTTCCTACTTCAATAATTCTCCTTCCTTTCCTTGCCAAGGAAATTCTCCTTCCTTCCTTGAGTGGTCTAACTAGGCTGAAAACAGGAACAAGGACAAATCAGATCAGAGAAGACAAAATTCTTCAAGTAGCCCAAGAACCCTAAATCGCACAATTACTCTGGAGTCAGGTTCACTTGGCACCTGTTAGGGCTCCCCAACTCATGACCAAAGGTTAAGGGTTTCAAAACATTCAGGACTACGACAGAGGCGCTGCTTATGAGGCAAATGAAGTGTTTCAAGTTCATGCAACCATTTACGCTGAGTGAGGATAACCCCCACTAGGCGGAAAAACGGGATTTGTGAATTTGGGTCTTTCTGTAACAAGGACAAGTGGCTTCTCTCTGGGGGAACCAAGTCAAAATTGTGAGGAGCCTGCTAACTGCTGTACCTGTGCTGTCCTGGAATCAGTCACTTCCTTGTACAGGCTGATGTCCAAGTAATAGCCAGACTCGTTCGTCAGGAAGAGGCGGATGGGAATTGCTTTTCCAGTTGGTGTCAGGCGAATGTTGATTTTCAGTTCTGCCTGGAGGACACGCAGCTTCCACAGCCGACTCCCATAGCGCATCACCATGCTCCGCACGGATTCCTCGATCTGACACAGACACATCACCAAGCACAAAACTTCAGTGCCTTGTAACCAGCACCTGACTCAGGTCTGCCCATCTTTGGGAAGGGAGAACGGGAACAGACTCTGGTTTCTGGAGATGTGTCCTCCATGTATTCCTTCCAAAAAGACACACAGTTTCTCCCCAACCCTACTCTTAGAACAAGTCAGGGACAATTTCATGCTGGCCTGGCATTTGAGTGGTTTTCTCTGGCTCACAACACCCAAATCTGTGCAACTCCCTTCCTCTTTCCCAACTGTATTCATATTCTATGCCAAAGATCTGCAATATCTAAAATTAGAAGCCATGGGATTTAAGAGAAGGCCCCAAATAAGAATAAAATCTCTAGTTAAACTGCTATTAAGTAGCATTTATATGCATGGTAACTACGTTTCATTGCACTTTCAGGACCTTAAATCAACATAGCAATTATCACCATGAGCTTTTTTCCATACAATTTTATTAAACTTTATAATATATGTTTCTTGGTAAATTGCACAAATTAAAGAAAGGCAATTTGTAGGTGGTGCTAGAATGTTCTCTCTAAACAGAGCTCTGAAGCTAGGTCACTGCTAAGTCCAACTAGGATTTAACGAGATGGGGCAAATGTTCCCTCATTTTTCTTACCTTTGTACCAAGGCAGCTTAGTGGCCCTCATTTTTAGGGTTTGGTGAGTTATTTTAATCAAATGGCCTTAGATGTGATTTTTCCTTTTTGACATACTAAAGCAAAAAAGAATTTTTTTATTCCCAATATGGCTACAGGCAGCTAAGACATACTACTCAAAACAATGTTTTCTTAAATGAAGTATCTCTCTAAAATGCTTTCTCAACGTCTTAGAGAATTTTTCAAAAAATCTCATGCCATCCTTCATTTGTGACTCTTTGGAAGTATGTGCCACTCTTGTAGTTTATTTCTGTTCCAAAGAATTTCAGGTTAAAATGAGTTTCAAGGAGTTAACATCTCTATTCCCACACTTGCTTGTTAACCAAGAGATATCTATCCATTCTTTTTTTGAGGGAACAAAAGTCAACAATTTCTAAATAGAGGAAATTGACAGCTATCTATGATTAGAAAGACAGAGTTAGGACATATGAGCATTTGGAGTAGAAACAGAGAGGCTGACAGCAAAAACTCATTGAGGAATGCTAAGTCATATCTACAAATATACTGATAAAGTGTCCAGGGCACGTTTTAACTCTCCTAGTTTCATCAATCCCAGGATGCTCAAGAGAACCTTTGCTTAAACCGAATGATGAGACTTTGTGAAACTCAGTAAGTAGCCCTGACCTCGGCTTTCCTGGCAGACAAGGCAACTAATCAGTAGTTTGAGTCTAGAAGAAAAAAACAGTAGAAAATGATTTCTTGGGTCTTAGACGCTAAGTTCAAAAAGCAAAAGTCCATGCCTACAATGGCTCTTGAGAAAGAGGTCTCCTATTCAAATATACTGGTTCTCCTATTCAAATTCCACAATATCATAAAAAGGTTAGAGGGAGTAGTAGAAACAAGAGAGCAACCTGTCTTTATTACACCTGGGATAAAAGGTCAAGTACAGAGTCACCTTGCTTTCCTTCCTTAAATTATATGGAATGCATTTTAGAATAGAGCCTTGGGGAACAAACCAAACATTGTTATGTGTGGAATTCCACATCAACCAAATTTTCCTCTGTGGAAAAATACTAATGAGAAATAGGTTAGACACTTTGGGAAGGTGTATTACTGCTCAAAGGACATCAGATGACCAGTAAAAAGAGGCAGTAATTTTTCCAAAATGCCCAATAATAGCAAAGTTAGTTATACCAGATGAGAAATCCTAGGGAATTAAACAAAATAGGACTGCTATCATGGTAAATATCGTAAAATATCCAGTTACCAATGGAAGAAGAGGAAAAAGTTTTACATTTTTGTACTGCTTATAAGTGACTATCAAGATAACATCAAACCACCTTCAGTGTTTTAAACCTTATACTTAAATGGATGTATTTAATTATATACAAATTATATCACAAGATTTTTAGTGGCTTATATCTCCTGCAATACAATGGACTAGATATACTTTTAAATTATATCCATGAAAGCAAACAAAACTATGAGTTAATATTTAATGATTACATTAAAATGTATGTATTAATGTAAATTAAACATAATTATAAGTTAAAAACATAAATTAAAATGTATGATTATGAAATTTCTACTCACAGCTAAGTCTCATGGTAAATTATGATTGCTTTAAAAATTTTTAAATCGCTGTGTTTAAAGGTTATTTACTCAGAGATCACTATAGCAAGGGAGTCAGACACCATCACATGCTTTTCAGCAGAAATTCAAAGGCAGGTAGTGGAGAAGTAAAGCTTCATAGTAGAACAAAGAGACACCTTCAGTTTTGAGGTATGCTTTCAATGGTTATATCAAATTTTTGATATCATCCCAGAAAGCCAGTCCTAGAAGTATTCTGTAAACTTTAAAGATCAAGGGTTCAGTCACCTGACCAAGAAAGTACCTGTTTCCAGGTCCAAGTGCAAACAAATAAGAATGACTCTGCTGTGTTGGCAGGTGCTGGGTGCAAAGCTACAGAGAAATGTACCTTCGATGGGTCCATGATGACTGTAGGAACAAAGTTGAGGAAGATGTGGTTGCAGTCAGTCCGGACATTTGTATTATTAAAGGCGACTTCCAACTCATCCATGGCTTCCAGGAGGAGCCGCTCCCCTTCATTTTGTAGATATTCGAAGGAAGCTTCCTATGCAGGAAAGAAAATCACCATCAACATTAATGTTTTATAGGGTTGGCCAAAAAATTTGTTTGGGTTTTGGCCAACCCAACAAGTCATAAGGCTTTTATGTAGATGCTATTTATCTTTCTTCCTGGGGTCAACCCAAAGACCACAGGCAACAGGGGCTAGCAAGGGTCAGATAAAGAGTTCCCACCAGCCCTTCCTCCTGCCTGTTCAGTACCATTTTCTTACAATAAGTGGAGATCCTGGGCACCCCTAGAGCTGCAACCCTAGTAGGGTCAGAACTGCCAGACAGAGTAGCATAGAAAGGAAATCTGTTTAGAAAGGAAAAGTCGCAGAAAGGTTATGGTTATGGGATGCAGGAACAAGTCACACACCAGCTGTGTACAGAAACTATCCCCACTTTTAGACAGGTTTACCACGGAGTCATCTTTACCTTTTCATTTTATCCTCTATCATCATCCAAACTTCCCTGTGGTTTTTCTGTTCGCATGGTTTTCCTTTTCTCAAGCAAGTACTATCATGCTTCCATTACCAAGAAAAATCAAATGAAAGGGGAAAAAAGCCCTTAATTGCACGGAATATTTACCTCTGTTAGAGAAGTGACTCTTAGGCTTCTGGTGGATATTGGACAATAGGATGAAAGAGAACAAGAGCCTTGATTCAGGAGGAAAACCTGATTTTGAATCATGGCTGTGTCTCTGTCCCTTCCCTCAGAGATAACTTTCCATTAAAGTACAGCACCCGGGGTCTTCTCTGGTGGCCCAGCGGTTAGGACCCTGTGCTTCCACTACAGTGGGCACAGGTTCGATCCCTGGTCAGGGAACTGACATACTGCAAGCCGAGAGGCATAGCACCCCGGCCCAAGAAAAAAAGAGAAGAAAGTACAGCACCCACCTTGGTGACCAGATCAGAATGCCTGATGATTGCACGAACAAAGAACCTGTAGTCTGTCACTTCTGTGCCCACTTCCACCTTGGCTGCCCCGAGATACAAGTGCATCTTGTGATTGGCACATGGGATGGCAGTAAGGTCAAAATTTCTCATCCGGTTCAGCTCTAACTGGAAAGCTAGGGCAGGCTCCAGGTGACGATAGATACGATCTTCCTCAAACTGAATACAAGAATTGGAGGAAAGAACAGTTTACAAGAGGCAGTTACAAAATTATATTATGAAATTGTATATAAAAGAAATGCTTAAAAAAGAAACATGAGCCACGTTGTGCCAATGAACCAAAGGGGAAAAAAGAGGAGCTACATACAAGGAAACTGCAATAACTGACGCAAGATTAGGCACTAGAGGCCCTGTTTACTTTGTAAGCTTTCATCATTTATACTTTTACAACTGGTGACGCTCTCCATTAAAAACAAACAAAAACCCCCCACCTAGTCCCTCAGAACTCCTCTAGCATTTAAAGCCTTCATAGTTCATTTTTTTAACAATTAACCGAACTACATCACATTACTATCTACTTCACATACCAGTGTTTTAGTTTTATCCAACTAATCTAAAACACGTATGGGCAGGATCCATGTCTCATACTCTTACCATTTCTGGCAGACTGAAAAAGGACACAGGAAAACAAATGTTATATAATATTTAAAAATAGGTATTTGGCTATGGAATATCCTGTATCCATGCATAATTATTCATATTTCTTCTTTAAAGTTGCATTTACATTTACTGTATGTTTTGCTGAAGCCAGACATGTTTAGAGTACATCTCCATAGAGTAAATGGAGAGAGAAAGCCAAAAACATAAGCTAGTAATAAGAAGAAATTAATGTGGTCTGAAATTCTATATTTTAAAATTGAAAAATGCACATAAACAAGCCTTGATAAATGAACTGTCTGTGGGTGACGAGAATAATCCAGTAACTATAGTAGTCCTTTCATATTACATCATTAGGATTATCCTAACGGATGATTTTGAAAGTTATCACTGTCTTCGGTAGGTCAGGACATTACAGTGTTTCCTGAACCAAACTCTTTTGGAAGGGAACTTTGTTTAGTTCGAAGATATATGTAAGACAAAGGGAAGTATAAGTTCAATCAGAGAAAGAAGATGGTAAGAACATATGGCACAGATATACTACTCTTGGGCTTTTAAGGAAAAAACAAAGATTTTTTTTTTAAAAAAAAGAGGAAAAAAAATCAGTCCTTACCTTATCCCTTGCTCGGAACGTGAAAAATTTAGGAAATTCTCTCTGCATTAAAGAAGGAGGGAAAATGTGTCAGTCTTTCATAGATATGACTCTTTGGGGATAAACACATGGTAGAGAAACAGTCAAGCATCCAGAAGACAGTTGCCTAGAAAACACGATCCTTACCTAAGCTTAGTCTGGAGAAAATGAATGATCCTCTGGGTAACCGTCACTTTGACCCCACTTACAAATTTGAGAACCACTACGATACTAACCCAACTAATAGCTACCCTCTTCTAGGGTGAAAAATGGTATTTTTTCATCTCCCAAGTGGAAAACGTCTTCTTGGCTGCTACCCATGGCAGAAACTGGCACATAAGACCAACGCATCCTTATACTGAAGCACTGCAATAGTAGTTACTGGATTGATTTCCCAAGTTTCTCCTTAAGAAACTCAAAGTGTAAACTCACCAGAGAATATAGCATCCCCAATCCACGCTTTTTTCCCCCCTCATTCACTCTCAAGTTGATAATTTCAAAGGTTTAAACAATAACATTTCAAGACAAAGAAAAGTGTGAGATGTTACTTTGGTCAGTAGCCCTCTACGTCTAGGAAAGAACAGGGTGGAGCTAGTGAACATGCAATCATTAGGTCTTACTGCTCTTTTGCAGGGCATTACCCAAGAAAGCAACCAATTTACTAGAACCTTATTAATTAACAAAGATGAATTCAATTAGCAGAGTCCATTAGTTTCTGAAATTTAACTTATTAACACCAAATACCCCTGTTTCTCGGATGGGAAGCTCTACTGGCAGTGTTGTAATCAAGTCATTACTATTTGCCTCCATAGGAGGTCTCATTAAGGCATCTTCTTCATAATGAGTGCAATGTAATCAAACACTTATGGGTACAAGGCACAGAGACCAGGACTAGCTGCCTAAATACCCGTCAATGAACTTCAGGAACCATGAAGGAAACATGAACTGAAAGCCTTGCGGGTGGCAGGTGCTCTCATGTGCTGACCGTCGAATGTTCTCAACAACCTCTCTGGAAGAGTACTGCTTTTTTTTTTTAAAGTAAGTTTTTATTGTTGTAGAGTTGCTATGCAATATTGTGTTAGTTTCCACTGTATGGCAGTGAATCAGTTGTACATATACATATATCCCCTCTTTTTTGGAATTCCTTTCCATTCAGTTCAGCACAGAGCACTGAGGAGAGTTCCCTGTGCTATAGAGTAGGTTCTCATTAGTTATCTGTTTTATACATAGTATTGTTAGTGTATATATGTCAATCCCAATTATTATGACCCTGGAACATGAACCTGGGTCTAAGGCTAGAGCCCATGCCATTTCATCTCTACCTAGCAAGTATAGGATGTTAACTATCTATTCTTCTTTTTAATCCAAATTCCTTATTTAGAGGACTTCTCTTTCAAGAACATGCTTGTTTTTGAGACAAAAACCAAAAAGCCCAGAAACTGAAATTAAGGCTTTCAGGAAAAAAAGGAAAAAAAAAAAAAAAAAAGGCAAAATTCATGGTTCTTAAATTTATGGAAAACTTCTTGAATACCTTCCATAGGTCTTACACTTCACTTTAACTATAACTTGCTCAGTTAATAAATCTTTTTACATTTTCCTTGGCATTTTAACTGAAAAACAGCTTCTAGGAGCTTGTTTAGCAAGGCCAGCAAACCACTTGTCCAGGCGTGGGTCTTCAAAAGCCCTTTGAAAGTGGATTTTACACAGCACTGATCTTTTACTGATGATGTTTTGTCCTAAATAATTCTCTAATTCCCCTGAACGACAGTGAAGAGCATGGGGATGACTTCAAGGTTAAGCAGGAAGATATTGAGCTGAATTGTCAGTAGATTTCATGCTCCGGGCTTTATACAGTCTAGTTTTGGTTTTATTCTCAAGAGGTATGGCTTTCAGAGCATTAGCTAAAAAGTAACATGAGTCAAAAAAGAAGGGTAACAAAGTCCTTCCATGAGATTTTTCTGAAAGAAAAGTAAAGGAAAGTAATGATACAATCTTTTAATCACATATTCTTCAATTTCTTCTTAACTTTAATTCGTTAACCTAAAACAGTTACTTAGTATACCATTTACGCAAAAGATGAGATGACATAAACAAATGTTCTTAAACTTTTGAGTAAATTTTTAGTTCCACAGTGAAGTCCTCACTAAGCACAAAGCATTTAGAATAGGAGATGGCACGAACTTCCATGCAATGGTAAACCAGGATTAATGAGCAATTCTCTAAGACAGGGAAAGACTTTTGTAGAAAATTGCTTTTTTTTTTCACTCAAAAGTCACAGAAATACAGAAAACACAGAAAAGAAGAAATCCCAAAGTCTGATTATAGTTTTAGTAAATTCCTTCATCCTACCGCATCCTCATACAGCCAATTTTTCCACTAACGGCATTCAAGCTTACTCCGTCACTAATGTAATTGCTTTCTAGGCATTCTACTAGTGTTATGGGCAAATATCATAATTGAATGTACACAAAGAAAAACCCTCTTAGTGTTCTGGTACCAAAAAACAAAAGAATGCAACATTTCTCTGGAAGAAATTATACCCCTGCTGTGTTCTAATCAGCCAACCATCATCAAGACAATCAAAATAATTTGCCTAAATTAGCCAATCAAGACACCCTGCAAATCAGAGAATGTGAAAACCTGCAACAGAAAACATCATAGCTGATTATGATACTAATAATCGTGTTAAAAACCTAATGAGATGAAGAAATTGGAAGCTTGCTGGTGCAATTCTCTTTTACCTCAACATGCTGAGAACTAATTATATAGACTGTAATTAAAACAAAAACTCAAACCAAACCTTCTGAAAAACTAATAGTTGATCCACTAGCAAACAGAACTGCCAATTTTTTCTAGCTTTATTGAGATATAATTGACATATCAGTTTTTTTTTTTAAAGAAATGAACTACTAACCATGATAACTGTTTTCGATAGTGGGCTCTTCCTTCAGGCGAAAACAATCCAAAACATTTAAAGTGGGAGTCACTCACATAAAAATCAGTAAAACTGCAATTATCTCCTAGGTGATTTACAGCAGAATTTTTAAAAATCTCATGAAATCTTATAAACAAGAAACAAAAGGAAACTACAGGTGGAAATCTGATTTAGAATCTCATCATGGTTTCTGGACCTCATGCTCTGTTTGGGCAGCCAAGTATAAGAAAAGATCTGAGAAACACGCATTTTAGCATCCTTAACAAAACTTTGCTGGAAAAAAAATATGCAAAGCTTCTTAAAGTATACTTTATGTTAGAATTAAATAGCATCTTCTGCTGCACTTTTTGGAATTCTAGATCTGAATGTGCGTGAAACAAACAGAGACTTAGTACTCCATAAAACTGGAGAACAGCAACTTAATATAGAAATTCAGAGAGTCTTCTTTTGCTTTCAAGGCCTCAATTTTTTTTTTTAATATGAAGAAGATATTTACAAGGATAGACTTGCTTTTCCTCAAACTTTCTGTTTAAATATCAATGTTAAGCATTGATAGTCAAAGTCCCATTATGGGTATTTGCTTTAATTAGATGGTTATGGAAACAGACTCAGACACCAAGATGCCTTAACATTGGTAACTACTGCCTGCTCAGAAGAATGGTCTCCATGTAGAGCCAAGACACTTAGGCATCAGCAGACATTCTGGTGGACAGATCTCCGGGGACTGTGTTGATGAAACAATATTGGAAATAATTCCAGCCTTTGCTGCCATGTGAATAAACACCTAATATCCACACTCTCTAGGAACCTCCACCCGGCAACGTTCTAGTCCTGAAGCAGCCCAAGAGACGACGACTATGGAACAGCATGGCTGCCTCCTTCCACACCAGCCATGTTGTTCTTGAACCTAACATGGTAACCTTCCTCCTCTCCTTGCCCTCTCCCGCGCGTGTCTCCTCTTCTACTCAATAATATAGTGTAGAGCAGGGGAGGCTGCATACATAACAGTGGATTACCAGGAAGCCGCAGAGATCAAGGGATTCGTCACCAACGTCCCGGAAAGCTTCCTCTTTTTCACACTACACTAACTAGGGGGCAATCGCACGTCGGATGGCACGACAGAGGCCAGGCGTCCTTCAAGCACCACCAGCGGAGTATCTTGGAGCAGCACCATGACGGTGAGCCCCAGATTCATACAACTCCCGCCAGGGCTTCCTGGCTATGGCAGATCCTGGCCAGAGTTCAGTAATAGTCACCCTTGCCTGCTGCATAATTGCTAATCATGTCTGAGGGGCCTAACATAAAAACACCCCAACTCCTCTGCCACCCAATTCTTCAGGGCAAATCCAGTCCATACCCAAACCTTCATGTTCTCCGCACCCTAAAGCAACGCTTACTACACTTGTGACAGGTCAAGCCACTCGATAATTTAACTGGTTTCCCACTTCTTGCCACTATAAATGGAAACTGGACAGTGAATGATTGGGAAGACCACCTGCTGGGCTCATTTCCAAGCAGATCTTGCTTATACATGTCTCTATTCAACTGAAATCCGGAAATATTAAGAGAGCAGGGAGAAAAAAAAATGTTTCAAAGCTGTTAGATGTTTTCTAGGACAAGATGTAGATTCAATGATAAGAAAGTGTCCCCCAAAAACGTCCGTGACAATTAATTGCTTTGGCCTTTAAAAAAAAATTCAGTGGAGGGTTTTATCACAGAATGCTGATTATAGAAAACCAGTTAGTGTGCAATAGACATGAAGACTCTAAGGAAAAGGGAAAACAATTTTACAAATTCAGTATTACTCCTCAGAATAACATATATTCCAAAGTCAGTGATGAAAGAACAAATCAGATAAGCGCTTAAGAACCTAGCCTGATACTTTTTCTAAATCCAGGGCCTGGCTCTGGCATGTCTACCTGAGTTCTGATCAGCATCTACTAGCCACAGTATTTATTCGCAGATTCTCATACTCTATCCCAAAGTATCAATTTTATTCTCTAAGCTCCTGATTTTTCTTCCTAAAGCCCCAGGGTTCTCTTTAAGCTCCTCATACTTCTCCACTGCCTCCTGTCTCCTATCTACAGTTATTGATTGATATATATCTGCACTCTGCTTGATTTCCTGACATCAGTAACACAGGGGAATTGTGGAGTCCACAACATTTCCTAAAGCATTTCAGAAAATCCTAGCTCTTTAGCCTGCAGGCTAGGCTCTCTTGTTTCTCTATAGACTAGACCAACAAGGTGAACTGTGAAATGGAAAACAGAACGGCAAGTGTTAGAGACCTAACAAACAAAGGGGCAGTAAAAGCCACCCACACACAGGTCTTTGGGTTTAGGAAGTCCTTTCCAGCATCCCAAATGTTACCTTCACTACAAACAAGTGAGCAGGGCTTGAAAACTAACTTAATTATCTTGATTGCTAAAAACAAAATAAAATTCTCATCAGAAACATTAAGACTTTATAAATATCCTTTGGAATCTTACTTCACCATATCAGGAGGAATTTTTAAAGAAATATTTTGACTACATTCAGCCCTTTGAGAAAATGACATCCTGACTGCAAACTGGATTTTTGACCTCTCTGCTATAATGATACTCAGTATGCTCATACACAAATACACCATGGTTCAGATACCAGGCTATTTAGTGAGTTCTCCTTATTTACATTTTTCAATAAAAATTTTAAACTCATAAATATTAATAGTTAATTTGGTTACATGGGAGAACCAGCAACTTAATTTTTATTTATTTCCTCCTCGTAGAATTAACGTAAGACAAAAACACTAACTTGGACTCGGTTAAGGCATTTTAAATAATAAATGATTGTTCTTCAGAATTGGCAGATCTCAATAATAGAATCTGAATCCATCTTCAGTAGAAGTCAAGACCTCAAGTACGAGTGGCAGTCTTTGATTACTGATTTGCTGTGTGCGCAGAAGAAATTACTAGTTAGCGCCTGCTTCTACTTTATTCATTTGGAAAAATGCATGTGCTCACTCTTAACTATTTCTCAGAGATACACTGAGAATTCATTATATGGGGAAAAAAGTGGGGGGAACCTTTTAGTCTGAATACTCTGTAAAAGACCTGAATATCCATTCTAATACTTTTTCAAAGTAGAGGGACCAAATATCAGACCAGCCCTTCTAAAAATAACCAGCAGCTAACAGATAAAACAGTAAGTGATCTTTCATCATGGTTTCTCTTACTTACATGAAATCTCTGATCCACTTCATAGTTGACTTGTTTCCTGAAATCCTTTCAAATGAAAGACAGAAAGGAAGGGGAAAAAAAGCGGAAGGCAATTAGAAATAAAATTTAAAAAGAATTGAGTAAAAGGAGATGACAAACTAATGCTTTTCTTGATTAAATTTATACTGAAACAGTTATTTCTTTACATAAATTCTACAAGTAAGCATATGGTTATCCTTCCATTTTTCACTTTTAAAGTTCTAGCAGCAGCGTAAGAAATGTTACAGAGGTACATAATTCACATGCCAATACCTTTTGTGCAACCAGGAAAGTAAGGCGTCGGATCCCATGTTCAACCAGGGTAGCTTTCTACAAACAAACATGTAAAAACAGAAGATACATGAGACCACCATTCATCCTAAATGTTAGCCTATTCAGTCCTCAGAAGGCCCTGAGTGGGCTAAGCATTCTTTTTGGATATCTATATCTTGACTCGGCACCTTCACACTTGCAAATAAATAAGTCTCAACCTGGCTCCTGGGAATGAGTCTTACAGAATAGGTTTTATATATTGATCTGGATGAAATGGGAAGAGAACTATGTGGAGGAGAAAGGGTCATATGGGGTCATCTAACTTCTCTAAGGACTCATACAAATCAAGGTAGACAGTAACACACTTTCTGCTTATAGAAATTGCACTGTTTGACATGTATTGAAATGTGAAGAACAATACTGATACAGAAGCTAAATGAAATCAGTAGAGGAAAAATACGAAACTTCCACAAAACAGAAAACTTAAGTCCTAAACTGTTATTTAGACTATAGACATCACCTACCATCTGATACAGCATTCCTGGAATTCAACCTAACAAATTCTAACCTTATCAATTCTAAAACATTTCCTCCTTATTTTATATGGAGGCATTTTTTAAAGGATTCTGTTTAAAAGTTGTTAAAAACAATGTCTAATGGGCATTTAAATTCAGTGATTATTCATATTTCTGCTTGGCATAGGCAAGCAGTATATTAGAAGTCAACAGGGACTTCCTTGGAGGTCAGTGGTTAAGACTCCACACTCCCAAAACAGGGGCATGGGTTTGATCCCTGGTTGGGGTACTAAGATCCCACATGCCTCATGTGTGTGTGTAAGACATTCAGTTGTGTTCGACTCTTTGCAACCCCAAGGACTACAGCCTGCCAGGTTCCTCTGTCCATGGTTTTTCTCCAGGCAAGAATATTGGAGTGGGTTGCTGTTCCCTTCTTCAGGGGATCTTTGCAACCCAGGGATTGAACCCGGGTCTCCTGCATTGCAGGCAGCTTCTTTAGTCTGAGCCACCAGGGAAACCCTACATGCCTCAAGGCATGGCCTAAAAAATAAATAAATAAATAAAAATAAGACGATATGGGCTGGGGTGGGAGGTGGGAGGGAGGCTCAAGAGGGAGGGGACATATGTGTACCTATGGCTGATTTATGTTGATGTATGGCAGAAACCAATACTGTAATTATCCTTCAATTAAAAATAAATAAAATGACAAAAACACCATGGTAAAAAAAAAATGTAAAAAAAAAAAAAAAAAAAAGAAGTCAACAGAGACTAGCAGTTTCAAAACAGTTCCTTCTGTGAGTCTGGGGCCTTGGGCTCTAAGCCTTCCTATATTCTGTCCTGCTCACTTATCTCAAAAGGCAGAGAGAAAGAAACAGATGAATGAACTAAGTAAAAGACATGCTCTTAAAGGTCCCTAATAAAGAGGGGCTACCCGGCAACAAGCAGAAAAGCAGTCCCACTTGTTGGATGATCTGACAACATACATGAATAACACCAATAGAAAAAAACTATGCCGACTTTCACGACTCACATCCGGACTTTACTTTGATCATATACTTCGCTTAACTCTGAGAGATATATTCATAAACCAATTCTTAACTTTCTTGATACTATATATATTTTAAATCCAAACTGGCTTCCCCCTATAAATAAGCACATCCCTGGGCCATTCCCTCTTATTTTTCCATTTTTTATTATGGCAATTTTTAGTAACAAAACTAATCAACAGCATAAGCAAAAGTAGAAAAAATTAATTTCCTAATAATAAATTCCTAGGTCAGATATAAATAAATTTTGGTTTAACTACATTTAAAAATGATTGGTATGGGCATCATACTCACAAGTGTAAATAAGCAAGTGTTGATACTACAATAAGAAAAGAAAGGGAGGAAGGAAGGGAAAAAGGGAGGAAGGCATGGAGGGAGAAGGGGAGGGAGAAGAGGGAGGAATAATAAGGTGGGGTGGGGCGGTGGTGGCTCTCTGATTCTGTATGCCAAGGTATAGAAACATTTCTTCTGTCACTAACAAAGAATTCCACTACAGCCAACTCCTTCGAAGATAAGCATCAATAGCTATGTTCCGGCAAGGGAAGAAAATAACTTTAATAATGCCATGATTTAAAATCAAAATTGTTATTGCTTTAAAAATTCCACAAGTGGCTAACAATAACAGCAGAGCAACAGGATTCTGATTACATTGTAATAATGCGGGGCTCACAGCAAGTCCACAGCTATTACCCAGCGATTAGGCGTCAGCACCTGGAGAAACTCCATTTACACTGGCTGCTTCAATCTCCTCCACAAGTCATTTACAAATATATGATCCTAATTTCTATGAGAGAAAAAAAGACATGCTGGGACTAGAAGATTATTTGGACAATTTGGATCAACCTATTTGATAGTTTAATGTGTGCTTTAAAAAAAAAAAACTTTTTCTAAACTGCTAGAAGCATGATTATGAAGTGAAAAACAAAACTAGTTATCACTTCATCTTTTTAACTGTTTTTGTTTCCTTTTCTTTTTATATTTTTTTAAAAACAAGTAGGTGAAAATGTTTAATATTCCTGGGTAAGCACGGTACGTGACGCATAGCTTCTCCAGGCTTGGGCTGTTGACACAGTCTACCCTTTCCCTACTGAACAGCCACAGGCAAAGACTCTGGGTTTCTCTGTGCCTCAGTTTACAAGGCCAGTCAAGGAAAAAAGAAAAATTTCTTATCATCACTTAATGTTACAAATAAACATAGTGAAAAGGAGAAACTGCCTCTGTAAATCAATGTGTGCTGACATACAATTGATCTGATTGTAATAAAAAGCCTAAGTGGAGGCTGAAACAATCAAATGTGCGGAATTAGTGCTCAAAACCTGGGAAGAAACTCTGATAGATTACTTCATCAAGCACCAACATCAGCAGCCAAGCACAATACTAGGACTCTCCCCGTCTCCTTGGTCACTGGTCTCAGGTTAATTTTATGTGATCACGCACAAGTCAAGGGCAAGACAGAAGGTAGATTTCTCTTCCGGAGAAAAATTCCCAGGCACGGCCTCCGACTTGGACTTCTCTGGAAGGACCTTTCCTCACTACAGCCCCACATTCCAGTTCACATGCTGTGAAAGCATCGTGGGGAAAATGCTAGGACACATGTTAAGCACAAAATTACCATCTTTTCCTTGGTCTGACCATTAGCATGACAGGATGTGAGCACCTGTGGCACTAATTGTTTACACTGTGGGATTTTTAAAAATCTCTCGGACATCACTGATGGTCCAGTGGTTAAGATGCCATGTTTCCAATGCAGTGGATGTGGGTTCAATCCCTGGTTGGGGAACTAAGATCCCACATGCCACCAGGTGTGGCCAAAAAAGAAAAAAATCCATTGAGTTCTTTAGACAAGCACTACGGGCTAGATGCTTTCTGTTCAAAGAGCACACACTGTAATGAAGGGCAGCTGAGGAAGGGTACACTGGCATCTATCATACGGCACAGACGATCATTTTGAACATTAGACTACAAGCATCTGAATGTATTATTTATTAAAGTGCCTAGATCTGTGCCCCCTAGAGCTGGTATCAAAGCCTTAAATTCTAGTTGTTTTTCTCTATCACCTGCCAACTGGTGATTAAAGGGCTTTAACCTCTTTGAGCTTGAGCTTTTCCCCACATGTATAGCTGGAATAATTCCTGATTAATCTAACCCCATGGGATTGTAGTAAAGTGTTAGTAAGTTAAAAAATTTACACAGGTGGCTTTCAAAATTAAAAGTATTATTATTGTTAATCAATTTATACTGACCAACTAGAAATCCAAGGGAGGAAAACACATCTTAGTTAAGGCTACCCAGAGAAGCCCTCATAAAAGAGGGAAAATTGGAGACAGTTCTTAAAACAGGATTTAGATAATAAGGGGGAGGGGGAGACAGGAGACAGGAAGGAAGAAGGAAGAAAAGTAGAAAACATTCCAGATAAGGGGCAGCTGAAGAGAGCAAGCAGACAAGGTAGATGAGACAAAGACCTGGGTCTTTTCATGGAAAAGCAAAGGCTAGACTGTGGGCCTTCATTAATAGGCTGATGTTAAACAGTAAGACGAGGAGGTGCCCGGAAGGTCAGAGAGAATCACTGCTGAGTGCAAGGGGGCACCGTGGACATCTGTCTTTGTGCCCGTCAGCGGAATGGAGACTCTCTGGAGGGGATGCGTGAGGATCAGAAGTAAGCCTGTCACAATGTCTCAGTGAGGTGAGGAGGGGTCTAAACTAGAGAGATGGTAGTGGGAATTAAAAACTGAAAAGAAGGGGGCTGGAAGCAAAGGGAGGAAGGAACGGGCAGGGAGGGAGGGGTAGAATAAGTGACTGCAAACAAGAGAAAGAAGGCAATGATTTCTGAATGACTGGGCACAAAGGGTTTGGTTACTTGAGGTTATTTTTGTTCCTGTTTAGTTTTTTGGTGGGGGATGTGGGAATCAGAAGATGTGAAGGAAAATGATGGGAATTCAGGCCTCGACTATGGAGTGTGATGTCAACACAAGATATCCAAGTGACATAAAATTGAAAGGAGGATGGAACTATAACTGATATTTTCAGGGCTGAGAGGGAAAGACATAGAGGGAGCATGAGGGGAGCTTGGGCCTAGACATGTGTGGTTAAGTCATCAAAGGAAATTCAGCAGGTGAAGTTCAAGACTGGAGCTCTGGAAAAGATCCAGCAATATACTTCTCTTCCTTAAAACATTTTGAATACTTAAGTTCTATACTTCTTGACATAAAAAAGATATGTATTTCACACTATTAAATCACTTTGGAATTTTACCCCTAGAGGCAGAACTATGTCAAAGACACAGCCATTGTCAGTGATAAGGCCTTATAAGTAGCAATTGAGAAAAGGGTGGATATGTCACACAGGCTGCAGGAAAGGGGCCATCACCAGTGTCCACCCACATGAAGACTTACGTTTTGCTGGGTAAACTCTCGGAACATAGCTGCTAGACTGTCATCCTCGATGTCACAGTCTGTTTTGATAGCCACATTCAAAATGTGAATTGGTTCATCCCTGGGGACCTGTAACCCAAGAATATGACACGAAGCACTCAGGAGGTTAGCTAATACGGGGGCAGAGAAAAGTTACAGTACTTGGTAGGATACTAGGAAAAGAGACATGCCCCCCCTTTCCAGAATATTTTTGGGTTGCCCACTTGTGTGAATAAGAAAATGAAACCACTGCCCAACACCCACAATGGAGACTAAAGACACCTAACTTTTAAAAAATACGGTGGCAAAGGCATAATTAGAGGTGGCCCCAAATCTTAACTTGCTATGAACTTGAAGACCACTGTCTCAACCTTTTCACCGATAAAATGGGAATGAAACCATTTGCAACATTTCTTCACATAATGTAAAGGAAAAGGAGGAAAAGAAGCTATCTGAACATATTCCCAGGTAATATATTTCCTAACAATTTGTCAAACAGAGGAAACATCGAACCATTCTGGGAAAATAACCTGGTAGGGAAAAACCAGGACCAAGTGCTTACTGAGAAATGGAAAGAAGGGTTTAATAAAAGGACAAAATTTTAAACAAAATGCCTATTTTCTTCTACTATCTGAAGCCCACCATTTATTGAAGATACAAAAGCACTGCTCTGCAAATATACAAGCCATCCATGATTAAGAGTTAAAGCAACCAAAGCTCAAGTCTTTGAAGCAATATTCAGAGACTCAGAGGCAGCTGCAGAGCATATAGCCGAGTTCATTCTACACTATGGATTCCATGCTTAATAAAGTTATTTTTGTTTTTAGGTTAAAATTTATGTTCTACCTGTTTCCAAAAATACTTAAATGAGGTATATATAATTAAATAATAATAATAAAGAGAGTACACAGGGGACCTCCCTGGTGGTTCAGTGGTTTAGAATCCATCTTGCAATGCAGGGAACATGGGTTTGATCCCTGGTCAGGGAACTAAGATCCTGATGCTGGGAGGGATTGGGGGCAGGAGGAGAAGGGGACGACAGAGGATGAGATGGCTGGATGGCATCACCGACTCGATGGACGTGAGTTTGAGTGAACTCCGGGAGTTGGTGATGGACAGGGAGGCCTGGCGTGCTGCGATTCAAGGGGTAGCAAAGAGTCGGGCACGACGGAGTGACTGAACTGAACTGAACTGAGGCCTCAGAGCAACTAAGCCTATGTGCCAGAACTAAGACCCGCTGCAGCCAAATAAATAAAAAATTTAAATAAATAAATGTTTGAGAGAGAGAGAGTACACAGTACAAGTTCTGAATCTGAAGAGGCAAAGCATTCTCCCAAAAGGGACACTGTACCTTGTCTTCGTCATACAGAGACGTGTGACCTGCCTCAGGGAAGGTCGGGCTTTGGGGTGGGGAATCACAGAAGCAGCCCATCACGTCATCAAAGATCCTAAAAAATACCAAATACCAAAGAAACACCCACCATGAAAAGGGGCAGAAACCCGAAGTGGCAGAAGACGAACACTGCCATGGCCAGCTCTGTCTGAAAGAACCATCTGTCCTATCCCGTGCTCAGCAGTCAACTGAACAGAATCACCAGTGGCTAGAGAGGACATGCAGAATTTCTACCATGGGGCAGAAATTAGGAGGATGGATGGCTTAAACTTTACTAAAGCATACATAAACCCTATTTTAAAAAGAACAGTCTCGAGCTTTGCGGCTGTGCTTTCTGTTTGCTTCATATGAAAGCTGCGAGCACCGCTGTCGCCACCGGCCTTAAAGTAACGGGAGCGCCTGGGCTAGGGCAGTGGCAGACCACGGTAGCTACCCCTGCCCCAGGCTAATGCGTCAGGGTACACCCAGAGATAGGCGCTGAATGCATTTAATCAAAAGATGCTTCGTCTCTGGTGGGGCTCACTCTAGTGTTGTGTTTAATTTCTCCTGACATGTCACTCATCACAGAGCAGACAGCTGCTTCTTCTAGCTACTGAGGAAAAGATGGTTTTTGTTTGTTCCTTTTCTTCTGACCAGACCCATATAACAAGTAGAGGCTTGTAGGGTCTGCACGGGGCGAGTGGAAAGGAAGGACAGATACCTCTCCTGGGGCATGTAACAGTGAGGGCTACATCTCCTTAGCGGGCTCGTGGCTAATCCGGGAGCCTCTATTCACTCCGCAGAAATCTGAGATGCCTTACCTGACAAAATCTTCAAAGGTCCGAAAAGAGACCATCCCGCCCATCCGCTGACACGGCGGAGTGAACGCGTTGTCCAGCAGCACGTCGCTGACACTGGCTACGTGAGTCATGCCGTAGTGGTTGAGGTTGGAGGAGAAGGACATTCTAAATGGTAATTCAATCGAGTGCGTTAGACAAGGAGGGTAGGAGCAAGGACTGGGAGAGCCACAACAGAGGAAAGGAGCTGGGAGAGAGGTGAAACAGGGTCGGGTGGCAGAGAGCAGGTTTGGTTTTTGACCCACTGTGGAGAAGCCCATGTTTCTAGACTCACGTTAACGCTTGCCTTGGGATTTTCCCTCCACACAAACAATATTTTTACCACCCCATAAATTTCTCCACGTAAAAACCTAAGGAATAATAACATGGCGGTTTTCACACACTGACATCATGACATGTCTAGTGAATGAAGAGCACATAGGGGTGAAAAACCATCCTGCATCTTCCCCTTCCCCCAAACATCCTCTCTTTTAAAAGGAAGTAAGCCAGCCAAGTGAGTGGTAGCTAGGCAACACTGGAGGTATTTTTCTCTAGGAACTGTAATAGATTAAGGATTCACAGATAGATATCCACATGTACAACAACAACTCTAAGTCATCTGGAATGGTTTAGTGAATCATTATTAAAAAAAAAAACACAGACACAAAAACCCATGTTTCATCAAAGAGAAGCAAGTCGCAGTCTATAAAAGGAACTTTACTGAGGTATCTATCTTTTCCTTTACTGGGCTGATGGGAAGAGTAGTCATAAGGATTATAGCTCCTCCCTTTTTGAAAGAGAAACAGTTTTGCCAAATTGCCTTTTTTATATTTAAACGTTTCTATACCAAAGTAAGCATATAGTTAGTAAAAGCCCTTAATTCATCCCAGCAGAGTACAAAAGGGCAGAGCATGCGTCTCAAAGAATGTGTAAGCAGGACCAACATGTATAAATGGAGATGCTCAAAGGGAATGGATCTGTTCAATCTAAAAATGTAATGAACCTGGATATTCCTTGATGTGCCGCAGCAGTGCGTACTGACAGGCACTGCTGGACAGTGTGGTGATGCCCAGCCAATCAGGACAGCCTCTCAGGAAGGACCACCCTAAAGGGTGCCTCCAGGACTTCCCGACACATGTTACCGGCATACTGAGCGGAAGCAAGTTCAGAGCATGGCAATGGCACCTGAACTCTGGGGAGCTGCTCAAAAATCTCCAAATGCACCACCTGCAGTATTGCAGGGCGCAAGACGCCAGCAAGGTGGACTCCAGATATGGGTATATATTGTTGCAAATACTCTGTTGCAAATGCAATATACTCTGTTGCAATTATAAATGGCAACGGAATTTTTTATAAATGGGACTGTTGCTCACACAGACTATAGAGACTGACACTCCAGGTTTTTATTCCCTTGGCAGACGACCATGAAAAAGTACTTCATCTTCTGACAGTACCAGGGACTAGAAGGTAGAGTGGGAGAGGAAACCACTGATACCATGAATGAGACAGACAGACGAAGCACATGGCAAGCAAGTCTTACACATGGTGCTCACTAGAAACCGGGATTCAGAGCTGTATAAACTCAGAAATGCTATCATCCTCTTTTCTAGGATCACCAAATGTATTTAGTAAAGGAGCAAGTTTGTGAGGCATTGTATCTTTTCTACCTGCCTGGTGTTAGACAGGAAAGAGAGTCCAGATAACCCTTAAAGGGAACTCCTGAAGTTGCTAACAGGTTGTGTTTGCGGCAAGCATGGGGTTAAGCATCTTTATCGCTCAACTGAGACCCCATGGGAAAAATACCCATATTTCTGTTTCCTCTGATACTACGCTCTTGGGCCAGGACAGCTAAAGGCAGGCAGGAATGAAGCAAGCCTACCCTCCAAGAGCAGACGAGGGGACCAAACAGAAGCACTCCCTTTCCTCTCCCCATCCAAACTGGAGGCTATAAAAGCTATATCCAGTTTTGATTACTTAATATTTAAAGGGAGAGGCACAAAATAAACACAAGTCTATACATATTTCAGTGTACAGCTGGTCATCTACAAAGAGCTCAACACCAACTGTAGCACTTGGTGGATTCCAATCAGAATTACTTTCCTCTCAAACTTGCATTGTGTTGCCTTGCTGGGTTCAGGAGCAGAAGGAACTCAACGTATTAAAAGTACCACTCTGTTATATCAGTCTGGAAACGTCTTCACAGGGCTACACACATCAAAACTTTAGATACACTCTTCCAGTGTCAAACTCATTATAGGTCTGAGATAAAACTTGACTTGCATAGCATCGTTAACACTTTAGAAAAACAGCTAACAAACTGATAAAACATGAGATCAGCTATTTCTGCCTGTGCGTTCCTCACAAAGGAGGCGCAAATTAGAGAAACTAAAAAATTGAAAAACTGAGGAATAGTTTGCCAGGATAGGAGTGACCATAAGGGTTTCTCCTCTGAAAGCCCCAAACTAGACAGAGAACTTAGCAAAAGAAGATGTTTACAGCAAAGCTGAACATCGGACAGCTGATTCATTCCCCTACTGTCCACAGCGAGACAGGAGCTGTCCATACTTTTTGAGTGTTGCTTTTTGAATGGCTGGAGAAAAGCTGAAGACATGTTTTCCAAACACAAAGTATAGTTTAGTATGTCCAGAGGGGAGCTCAGGACCTCCGAGCAGAAAGATAACATATTAGCTTGTCAAATGAAGTGTTATTTTTTTCTCCTGGTTTCACTAAGTTACAAAAAAAGATGCTTTTAATTGGAAAAAAACTAAATATACGGTACCTGTTTAGCGTGGGGATGTTCCCTCTGTAATTAAACAACCACAGTTAGTTACCAAGAGGTTAGGGAAAGCCACAATAAAAGAACTGTCAGAGCAGATACAGACCCGTCGTGAGGAGTCCCAGGGTGGCGGCTCTGGCCTTCAGCAGACATAGTTAAGTGCTCATTACGCTTCTACCCGCTGGGTGCCTCCAAAGAGGCTGACCTACCTTACCACAGCAGCTGTTGATGGAAAGGGTCAAAGTGTATTTTCCACTTTTTTTTTAATAGCTCTATTACCAAAAATAATGCAGAGTAAAGATAAAAGATAGGCTCATGAAAATTAATTGAAGCTGTATGATATGGTATATTATCTTAAGCTTCAACATGAGGTATAATTCTTGACAAGATTCTGAGAGCATCTTACTTGCTCCTGTTTTACTAAAAATGCCATAAGGAGGTTCAGAGAAGTTGACGCCACAGCCTTTCCCACATTAACTGATCTTCCAGGATGTGTGAGGAACCTAAAAACTCTCCTCTAAATTAGAGAAAAGACACCAGGAATCTGGGTTCCCAAGTACCTTTTCTAGTTCTCTTTCACCCCACTCCTGTAGAGTGGTGGGGGTGGGGTTGGGGGTGGTGTAGGAAAGACAGGTATTCTGTGCTATAGGAGCTTAAAGCTAAAATTATGCAGGAAGGTGTTGATTAACGATTCCCTGATTAGACTAGTTAAACTGTTACAAATTAATATTTTTTAAACAAAATTAATTTAGGGCAATCTTGACATTTAAACATTTAAAATCTCTGGGCCTTCCGTGAATACAACCTTACCTAGATTTGGCAAGCCCTAGAATCTCCTGATAGAGAATGCTTCCGAATCATGAGAGGAACTCTAGGATAAGAATGGAAACTGTGAAGCAAGTCTCTTGCATTATCTTTGGTCTTTACCACCAATGCTTTTCTCCCCCTTTAATTTGACATCAGTCATTTCCTCAACTGAAACAAACAAACAAATCAAAAAACCCCAAATAAAAGCCCTTATTTTCAATGGTAAAAGGGAAAAGTTACACTCACCACCTACAATTTAGGAGTCCTGTAAGGGGGTTGATTGGTTGATATTTTAACCTTCTAACACTCTTTTATCAGCATTTAATCATTGTTGGGGTTTTCTGGCACACAGAGGACTTAATGGGCAGAACAGAGTGGGTGGTGCTGATGATATGTGGGAAGGAGGAGAGAGGGAGGAAAATGATGCACTTTCCACGGCAGTGAAAGGAGCAGAATAGACTGAGCTGGCCATATAAATAAAGAGCTGTGACATATCACTGCACACAAACTGTATACCTCGCGTGATTTGTGAGTAGCGATGCTCTTTGCATCAAACCTGTATCACAGAGTGGATTCCTAAGGCAGCAAGAGCAACCTCTGAGTGCAAAAGCCTGCACCTTTGCTCTTTGGATTCTTTCAGTCTCTCTTTGGGGGAATGGGTTTCATTTTACAAGAGGTCCTTCGTTATCATGCACTTGGTCCTCATCAGCAAACAACAAGCACTCATGGGTTCTAGAGCAGAAGCAGAAAACTAATAGGAAATGCTAATGAGAATATAGGAAAGTCTTCCTTTTAAGATATAAAGGATTCTCAAGAAAAAGGCCACCTGCACAGGCTCTAAACGATAAACTTCAGTGCAGAGAGAAGGACCCTACAAACAAAGCATCTCAGGGTCCTTTGCATCCAGAGTTCAGGGATTCAGAAACCAGGGTAATCTCTCTCAACTGTTAACTAATTTCTTACACTAATAAAATGGTCTCACTGCTTCTGTGGCTCCACTCGAATCCCTTAGGGAGTCCTTCCCAGGATGAGGGCCAAGTTTTCAGCAGAAAAGCGCCTGAATTGAAAAGAATGCCACCAACAAAAAGACAGCCCTTTCTCTATCAGCAATCCGTTAGCTCGCACAGGGAGCCCCCTGCTGCTTTGTTATAGAATCGGGCACCACCTACACAGTATGGGGTAAGAACAAAACTCCCAATGTCTCCAGTCTTTAAAGGACTGGCCTCAGATCGATCATCTAGGAGGTAAGTTTAGAGTCAGTTTATCCCCTTTGGTAGAATAAGAATCTGTGGGGCTGTTGGGGAGATAAGCAGGGAAGGTTAAACTCTCTACTACAAAGTAAATACTTAGCTGTGTCCATAACAATCATTTATATATTTTGTTACTCTATATAGGGGCTATTTGATCAATTTAAGAAAATGACCTATGTGGCACACTGCACACTACTGTGATATACCAGAAAGCTTGATCAGTGGTCTGCACATAAATCAACAACCAACATGGAGATCGTATATAAGTCAAATATCCCATTTATATAGCTGAAAATAAAATAAAATCTGCCATATTTCACTGCATACTCATCATGCAAAAATAAATTGCTCAATCTCTGACAGGGCAATCAATTGCATTCTCAAATACAAAAAAAAAAAGAGTATAAATTCATTTGTAAGATATTTGCTGTTTAGGTCTTCAGAGAACTTAAGATGACGAATCTTCATTCACTATGTTTTGAAAAATATTAGAATCATTTTCCTTCCAGGAGATTAGCTCCATTTTACAGATGTGGTAACTGAGAAATCAAAGGGGATGTTTTCCAAGGACACTGCTAAATAAAGTGTCATAAACCAGAATCCAGACCTGGCATTTTCTCACCTCAGCTCCAGAGGCTAGCATTCCACATCGATATAGACTAAATTTAAAGGAGGACAAGAGAAATCCTATGAATGCTGAGGTCCTCAGCATTAAGTCACCTCTGATTTTATTGATCTGCCTGCCTAGGATGGCTGGAGAGCCTGCTTCAATATGAATGCAAAGTCAGAGTTGCTGCCGGCTGGCTGAATCCTCTTTATTTAAGGAACACTGACTTCTCTGGCAGTCACAAGTTCTCGGAGCCTTTTACCATCCCTTCCAGCTGAATTTCATTTTGCTGAATTCGAGCTGGCCCTACATAAATCTAGTATCATATAAAAATGTTCCTGATTCTTCTGCCTTCTAACTTGTAGGGGAAAAAAAGGAGACCCTATAGGAAAATGATTGGGGATGCATGCAAACAAGCAGTGGTTATATAAAGCTGTGACTCAGAGCCAGGATAAGGAAAATCTTTTGAAATCAGGCAGCAAAGCAGAATCAGAAGAGGTCGGCTGAATAACCTACTAGTGGTTGCTAACAGCAGTACCATCGGAGAAAGAGCAATTTGACTGGCTGTGACCAGTGGTGGTCTCCTTGTGTGACTATGTTTCTGCAGAAGAGTCTGAATCAGGAGCTGTAAAACACATCTGAACCATGTATTTCTGTTGGCGTCTCCCTGACCACCTCCTTGCTGTTCAGATGCCCCAATTCCATGGCAGAGCTTTCATTTACAGTAAAATGAACACTGTTTCATTCATCTGCAGCCCTCTTCCAAGCCCCTTCTTTGCCCTGTTGGAAGGTTCTGCTCTTTCCGAAACGAGTCTGCCAACAGAGCTACAACACATTACTATTGCCTGCTGTATAATTAGCCACAAATCCACAGCACAAAACTACAGGGATTTACAGGTGCCCAGGATTCCACTCTTCCTTCCCCCTGGAATCAGCTAGTCCTCCTTGACAAGAAGGGACCTTGGGCTACCTTAATGATATATTGAGAGTTTTAAACTCGACTCTCCAAGCTTACGAGCCTAGAGTGCCAAAATAACGCAGCAGAGACCAGAAGCTGAGCCACAGATACCAGAAAGCACGATGGTAAGCACTTAAACCTGCTGAGAATCTTCCCTTCTGCCAGATGCTTGCATCTTATCAGCAGACTCCCTTGAATGAAGGAAGCAAGAGATGTAGGGGTTTTATTTATTTATAGCTCATTCTGGCCTGCCAACTACAACCAAGCGCTCCCACTGCTAAAAAATGCTACAAATTGGACGGCTTCTGAGTCTCTGAGTACAAGCCAAAGAAGGGTTCTAATCTCTGGGTGTCAAAGATTACCAGGATTCTCAAGAATGGCAATGGGTCACTGATGAGTCCCACGGTAGGGGCCTCTGATTTCTAAACTTCCTCACAACCTCCTTCGTGAAAAGAAGGTCCAGAGGCCACCCACCTACAGTGAAACTGAAGGTGTCAAGAGCCTAAATACAGTCATGACCGAAACGTGCTATCAGGGGACAACACAGCCGATCTCTTCTGGATGTGAGACAAGAGAAGTGGAAAGTGTTTGAATGAAAACATTCTATCACAGGGGGCCAAGTTCACAAGGAGCAAATAGCAGAGAAAGTGCAGTGCAACTCAAGTTAACGTACAACATGGATTTCCGTCTAAGAAATCGGTCCTCACCCATTATGTTTGTACAGAAATACACAACAAATTGTATTTCCATCTTCTGATTCAACTGTGATGCTTCTTATCTGAATCACAAATAAAAAGTTTTAAAAAACGAACTGTGTTCACTAATAGGTATTACTTATGAAAATCATTTGGAGTTTTAAATTTCATACTCTCAGACTGTCATAATATGCACAGCCATATGCAGAGCTATAGAGTTTATGGGATAATATACTTTACATATGTTTGCATAAATATAGTTATATTTTAGAAGATGAAATACACAGGCTGCCTAAAGAGCCTATTTGTTTCCAGATTATTCTGAGTTGCTTAATACGTCCAAAGCTAAGTAAAATTGTGAATGTCAAACGATTCGATGAATCGTCAAAAACACATTTAGGATGAGGCTTTAGTGTAACAAGCTTTTCTATCACCAGCACAAGAGAATGATAGAACTATGGATTCAGAATAAGAAAAAATACACACATACACACACACCTATGAGTCTAAATTCTGGGCCTCCCTGGAAATAGACAGAGAAAAGGGAATACTGAATGATAGCAGTTTGAGTTCTAGGATTAATCCATGCAAAATATTGGTTGAACTCAATGAAGAGCTGGCCTGATGAAATCTTAGACAAAAGAATTAAGCCCTAAAAGTCTGCGTGATAATAAAATGTTCTCTCAGTGTGGATCAGCTATCATGACTACGCCTGCACCAAGAAAATGACTAAAAGAAACCCACTCATTTCTCTCCGAAAGACTACAAATTACCTTAAAAAAAAAAAAAAAATCCAAAATCTCCTCCCCTCAAAAAAAAAATTCACATACAATAAGACATAGTCCTTACTTGCTAAGAAGATAAAGAGGGAAGAAAACACACACATTTCTCATATATGTAGGTGTTCCATATACACTGGTTTCCTATTATGCTTAAGTCAGGAATTTAAGAAGGGAATTTAACAAGAATAGGGTACGTCTAGCCAGGAGTTTCCCTCGGTAAAGGGAAACTGGATAATACCTGGACACTGGTGAGTAAGACCTGAGCATGCTAAATAAGTTCCAACTACAGTTCCCCGCCCCCCCCAAAAAAAATTGGAACTCTTGCATGGAAGAGCAAGAAGAAGATAATATACCTTAGTGAAGCCTACCTAGCAAGAAGGATGATAAGAAAGGTCACAGAAATAAGAAATGGTTATTTCTTTTAAATGACTGTTTAGTCATGTGATGCCTTTCCTAACACTGAGAAGTGTATTAGAAAAAAAAAACACAGTCAAATTATACTGAAACACACAGTAATTAAATGTCAAACAAGTTCCAGTCCAGCAAAATGAATAAGCCAGAGAGTTATGCTGTGCGATACTGTACCTAAAGTCAGTAATATACTATATACTTAAAAATTTAAGAGGGTAGATCTCATGTTAAATGTTCTTTCCACAATAAAATTTTTTAAAAATTTTAATATTGAAAAACATCAAGCAATACAAAGTATCTCAATAAATCTAAGCAAAAAGGCACCAAACATGTCCGCCACATGCTAATTGCCCAAGTATGCTAAAATAAAAAGAGGGGGGTGTCTTCTCTCTTCTCAGAGGCTGCTCCACTTATCTGCCATGGCAGCTGCTTGTGTTTTGCCTACTTCTCTAAATAATCAAAACATGTACAAATGAGACATGGCCTTCAATCCAAGTGGCCTCTAGGGCATTTTCCTGAAAAAATACCCTGCTGTTGTCAGTCTGCAGACAGAGAGCCATGTTTCATCCAAACCCACAGAGGCTAAATCGCTAGTCAAAAACAAACTACAGGAATGGAATTCCACAAGATGACCCCATACACAACAAGAGACTGTGTTTTGCTTTGAAAATACAGCATAGAAAGATACTCCCAAGGACTTTCTGGATAGGTCTGGTCTACTTCGAAGGAATGCCTGGCTAGGAATGGGAAGACCAAGTATCAGGAAAGAAAATGCAAAAAACTGGTTAAAGAATGTATGTAATTTTTTCCCTAAGAATTTTTGGTTTGTTAAGAGTACTGGAGTGGGTTGCCATTTTCTTCTCCAGGGAATTTGCCCGACCCAGGGATCAAACCCAGGTCGCCCACATTACAGACAGACGCTTTACCATCTGAGCCACCAGGAAAATAATTTAGAATTAGATATGTAAAATGTGTATATTCATATGCCTGTTCTATGTTCTCACTGAATAATTTTTAAAACATGCATAAAATACTGTAGTATATCTATAGTGTCAGAAGTGAATGCTTCCTGTAACCATTTACAAAATAAGCAACATAAAAGTTTGTAAAAAAAAAAAAAAAAAAAAAAAAATTCTTCCAGGGGCACTACCACTAACATAAAACAGAGCACTCAGTGTGATTGCCCTAATTAATTCTTGATCAGTTGAGTTGACTATGTGCCTAGGAAGTGCTGGAAATATGGCTGGTCTGTATTGAGACATGCTGGAAGCAGAGAATACACTCTAAATTCCAAAAAGTTAGTAAGAAGAATGGAAAATATCTGGTTAATAACTTTTTATTACATATTAATATAAAACTTTGGATACAATGGGTTAAATAAAATGTTAAAGTAATTTTATCTGAGCATTTCCTGGCAGTCCAGTGGTTAGAACTCCGCTCTCTCACTGCCAAAGGCCCAGGTTCAATCCCTGGTTGGGGAACTAAGATCCCACAAGCCATGCAGTGTGGTGCAACAACAACAACAACAAAAAATTATTATTTTATCTGTTTCTTATTAGATATGCCCGATAGAAAATTTTAAATTATATATATGGCTTGCAATATATGTCCAATATATTTCTATTGGACAGTGCTGGTCTAGTGGTAAAAGTGAAAATCAAAGTTGCTCAGTCGTGTCTGACTCTTTGCAACCCCATGCATGGACTAAACAGTCCATGGAATTCTCCAGGCCAGAATACTGGAGTGGGTAGCCGTTCCCTTCTCCAGGGGATCTTCCCAACCCAGGGATTGAACCCAGGTCTCCCGCATGGCAGGCGGATTCTTTACTAGCTGAGCCACCAGGGAAAGTCTGGTAGTACTGATTCCCAACTGCAGATGTTCAACAGAATTATCAGAGAAGCTTTTTCAAAAAAGTGATACCCTGGACTCTGGTTTGAAATGAATCAGAATCTTGAGAGCCAGGAACCCAGTAGGTTTATTTTTTAAAATACTTAGCAGCTAATTCTGAGAATCACTAATCTAGAGGTTAGTGGACATAATCGTATCCTTGAGTTTTACGGAACTTAGAGTGGAATGAACACTGGTAGACAGTCCCCTGTAACTGACTTCTGTAGAATTAGAAACAATAATCTTTATTGCCTGCCGTTGACAACAAGAATAGAAAACAACAGAAGTCCTGAGGTTAGGAAAAAAGTTGGAACTTGGCTCAAAAAGAGCTAAAACTAAGATACTCAAGAATTCTTTTGTAAGGGTGGTAGGTCTATGAAATAATAAAGAACTTGGCTTTTGTCTAAATCCTTGGAATTTCTCAAGTAATAGAAGTGCCTTCATTATTCATGAGCTCCTTGGATTACACCTGAGTTTATGTTAAGAGATGAGATAACTCAGGACAGGGTCTGCTCACTAGAAAAACCAACCATGTGACTAGAGGGTCAGCTGGACCTCTGGGGAGGGGACAGGAGCTGGAGGGTGAGTTTAATCAAGTGGCCAATGATTCAATCAATGGTGCCATCGTAATGAAATCCTGATAGAAACACTGAACCCTGAAGTTCAATGGAACTTCTTGGTTGATGAACAGATTGATATGCTAGGAGGACTAGGTACCTGGATTGTACAGGGAAAGAAGGGGAAAACTCTTTTAGGACCCACCCAGACCTCACTCTATGTATCTCTTCATTGAGTTGGTCCGGATCTGTATCTTTTATAATAAAACTGTGCTTATACGTACAGTACTTTGCTGAGTTCTGTAAGTTGTTCTAGTGAATTACTGAACTCAAAGGGGTCATGGGTCCCCCCCCAAATTTACAGCCAGTTGGTCAGAAGTGTGGGCAGCCGAGGAAACCCACTTGTGGCCACATTCTGAAGTAGGGGCAGTTTTGTGAGGATCTGAGCCCTTAACGTGTGGCATCTAACGCCAGGTGGTAAATGTCAGAACTGAATGGCAGTATACCAACCGATGTCAGGATAAAGTCATAACTGCAAATTGTTAACAGAAACATTTGTAAGAAAATGTAAGATCTTACAAAACTAAATTCAAGCAAATTTGTAATAAGTGAATAAACTATGTTCTTAAAATTGAATACAGTTTTCTGTAATTAAAAGCTGATAATTCATTTTATGGGCTTCCCTGGTGGCTCAGTGGTAAAGAATCCCATCTGGCAATGCAGGAAACACAGGTTCAATCCCTGGGATGGGAATATGCCCTGGAGAAGGAAATGGCCACCCACTCCAGTATTCTTGCCTGGGAAATCCCACAGACAGAGGAGCCCGGCCGGCTACAGTCCATGGGGTCACAAAAGGGTCAGACACGACTTAGCCACTAAACAACAGTAAATTTTATATTACTAAACTAACAAAAGGACTTTAGATCTAAAACAGCATTAAAACAATTCGGGCATTTTCTCTGGTTTTCACAAAGATTATTTTATCTTTCCTTCTATTTTTTTAAGTCTTTGTTGAAGCAGTTACAATACTGCTTCTGTTGTTTAAGTTTATAATTCTGAATACACAAGGAAGACTTTAGAAAGCCAGCAAGACTACAGCGAGATTCGGTTCAGGTCTCCAGAAGAATGTGTGCCCCTTGGATGTTGGGAGGGACAGGTATACAAGTCTTGACACCATATCAAGAATCATCATACCAGAGTCACACCCCTGAGAAGGAAAGGTGAATAAGATTTCTTAACAGTTCAGAGGCATTCCTCTCAATTTTCCAACCGACTTTCCCTCACCAAACTGGACACAGATCCTCAAATAAAGAAAGTAGGACAGGGAGAGCAATTCAGAGAGACAAGGGGAGCAATGAGGAGGGAAGGAGATCAGAAGCAGCACTGCAGCCAGACTACAAATCACTGCCCAAAGCAGGAAGAAAAAAGCGAACGTCCTGAGCATTACAAAGGGTGGGAAGCACAGCGTGTAGTTCTCCACAGTTACTCAAGGAAGGCAGGAGAGGAAAGAGCCCAAGTGCTGAGCCCGTGTGCGCCACGAGCACCCTGCCTGCCCGCTGAAGGACAGCCATTCGTTTCTGGAAAATGAGATTCTGAAATCCATGGAGGCGAAAATGTACTGAGAGATGCTTGCTAAATCAAGGATATATGCTTTTTTCTGCCAGCCATAAGGTATTTTCGAGGGAGAGGAGTGAAGGGACCTTCTGAGACAAAGAAGACAAGTACTTTTTTCTGAAGACGCTGCTGCTCGGCTGCTGACCTCTGCTGGATCGACACTGGCATTCAGTGGCCGCAAGTCTCCGCGCACACCTCTTTGTCTCTAGGAAGAGCTGCTATTGCTTTGGGTGAAGTGGCAATTCAGAACAGAACCATTTCTGTTGTCTGTAACTAAGGATCCCCAAAGACACGGTACTTTGTAATACAGAGTGAAGAACCAAAGGCCATAAAGAAGAAATGGAGGGGGTGCAGCTTAAGATTGGCTGTGGTTATTTATATTTCCTGTGGTATTACTGAGGAGAATGAAAATACAGAAGGGAGATGACTAGAGGTGGGGATGAAATTCCTAGGTTTTTCACTGCCTGGGAATACTTGAAAAAGAAATGAGATTATTAGAGAAAGTATTTCCATCTTAAAGCCAAAGCAATATTTTGGTATTATTGTTGGAACTGGAAACAATTTACCATATGTACATTTTTTTTAAGGGCGTAAGAAGGTAAAATTAATGGAATTAACACGGCTTATATGAGTAATTTACTTGAATTTAAGTTTGCTTTCTGAAGTGTGATTTTTAAAAACTGAATTTCAACTGCTAAATTTACATGTGTGCTTTTGGAGAGATCATGAAAGTGGTTCAGGTTCAACCCACAGCAAACATAAAGGGGAAAAAGGCATTCCACCCAAAATATTTTTACATCCTGTTGACTTAAACTGCTACAAATGTGATTTTCTGGCAAAACTCCAGAAATAAAATGTCAGTAAATTCTAACTTAAAAAAAGAAAGAACTATGCCTCCTCCATGACAGAACACAAGTAAAAATGAATGAAATCACCTTAACCTTGTATCTAAATTAGACCATATTGTCTCTCTCCAGGTCAAAGATTAAAAAGTTAAAAAAAAAAAAAAAAAAAAAAATAGCTGCCAAGAGGCTCTTCTCTCATGGTTTAAATGTATGCATTGTCTGCTCTACATTTCTAGCTAAGAAAATAACCACAGAGAACGGTCACACACATTACCCCACCCCACCCGCAAACTCCCCAGACAGAGCTCTGGTTGGCTCGAGTGCACACAGCAGCTCAGACTCACCTGTTTGGATGCGATGTGGGCAGCATGAACTGGAATTCCACCACGCAGGTGTTGTCCTTCAGCTGCCGGTGTTGTACGCTATTAAGCTCATAGGCGATATAAGCCCTTCGAACATACACCTGGTTAAAAAATAATCCTCAGTAAATACACTTGAAAAACAGAAACTCAGAGGTGGTTAGCACAGGGAAAAGACAGTCCTGAAAAGAGATGTATGGTGCAGAAGATGGTCTCTGCTGACAGAAGTCCCAGTGCCGAATACATACATAAATACCTTGCTTTAATTAATACGGCTGGAGTCTTACAACTATACCCATGACTATAAATGGAAAGGAAACCAGCCTGCCTCTGCTGGACACCTCTAGGTGTGCTGAAAGCCCTTTACACTGATCTAAACTCGAGAGAAACTTTGATCATTAGCAGAAGAGCATACAGAACCATGACTATTAATTCATTACACATGATGATGTCAACAGAAGATAAAATCAGGGCCCTCCCTGATGGTCTAGAGATTAAGAATCCGCTTTCTAATGCAGGGGACACAGGTTCGATCCCTGGTCCAGGAAGATCCCACATGCCCCCAAGGCAACCGACCCCATGTGCCATGACTGCTGAGTCCACGTCCTCTGGAGCCTGCACGCTGCACCTAGAGAGATCAAGCACCACAACGAAGATCCCACATGCCACAATGAGGACCCGATGCAGCCAAATAAATAATTTTTTTGTAAAAAGAAGATGAAAGCAAACAGGGAGAAAAATAAGAGGTGCTGATTCTGGGCCACCTGAGGCGTGAAGATACAAAACAGAAGCAACCAAGGTACAGTCTCACTCATTCACTATCTTGTATCTTTCTTCTGTTTTCCCACTGGCCCAAATCAATTTTACATTGTTCATATCGCCCAAATCCTCGGCAAAATCTGAAGGCATAATTTGACATATAATATCTCAAATACACTAACTTGACTCAAAGAAACAGCAACAGGCTGTTTCTCAGGAAAACCTGTCAGTTCAACCTCATGAACTTCACAGCCAATTTGCCGTGCACACACGATGGAACATGGAATCCTATCATCATGTGAGGTATACAAGGAGACTTTGCATTAAATAGCATGAAAGCATTGTAGAACACTTAGATGTTCTCCAATTTTGGTATTTACTGAGTAGGATTCCTGACAGTCTCCCCACAGAATACAAATAAAAAGTAACCCAAAGGAGCACGCAGAAGGCTGTAGCGGTGTCACATCACATAAACATCATCTAAGACACTCCTTTTCCTCACCTCCAAAACACACCTCCTTGGCAAACTTTACAGCAGTATTTGGAGCCTGCAGTTTTTGTGCTTAATGAGACAGTATGCTAGAGCGGACACAGCAAAGTCCGTGAGTCAGAATGAGCTGGGTTCAAATGCAAACTGTTCCACTTATTATCCATGTGAATATAGACAACTCACTTAACCTCTCAGTCTTACTTTCTTCTACTTCATGAAGTATTTGGAGGATTAAATGAGAAAAATAAAGCACCTAAAGCACAGTTCATTAAACTTTCCTTCTCACGCTGAAATAGTTCATAAGTTCATAAGAACTGCTTGACAATTCAGAATATGACTAGAATCCATTCTACTTGGCCCAAATCACAAAATGGTACTGTTCTGATCAGCCACATATTTTTTTCACTTACTGTGTTACAGGGCATCCTCATCACTATGAAATGGAAGGATTCAAGTACTTGGAAAGTAGAACTGAAAAATGCTGGTAGCTGTGACTGGAACCCAGAAACTGGTGATCAGTTGAGTTGGCACACTTGAATAAAAGTAAGACCAAAGTCCATCATTTGTTTCAGAGGAAAAAACTCTACTCTGGAGAACCAACATTAAGGCCAAAGAAGAAGGTCTGATAACAATAGCCAAGCAGGCAAAAGGAGTCGGCCAGAAGCTGAGAAAAAGGTGACGTCATGTTACTATGAGAACCCACCTCCAGAGCTGCCATCCTCACGACCTGGTTGCTGTGATAGAAGAAGTTTGGTAGTACATCAAAAATTGACGTTTCGGACAAGATGAGTTTCTGGAAGGTACAAAGACAAGCTTCAACCATTACATCCATAAGAGAACAATTCCAATGGACAATATTTAGCATTAGAAACATTAGTGAAACTTTAAGCATTTTGTCTGCAAACTTATAAACTTATCTTCTCTTTGCATGAACTTACCTTCTCTCTGCCTTGGCTTCCTCAGATACAAAATGGGGAAAATAATAATACCTATCCTCAAGGGCTGTCGTGGGTGTTAGACAGAACATGTAAAATTCTTAGACATGCATTAACAGTGCATTAATTTTAATGCTATTAAATGTTTATGGCTATTATTATCCTTTCTGACATATAGCTGAACTTAACACTTAATATATTGTCTCAGTACAATATATGGTAAACCATCGATTTGAACTCTCTATTTCAACCATGAACCAAATAAACAAAAATATCCTTCCCCCCGCTCTGTCCCCACTTCCTTAGTTTCCCCAGGAGAAATCTAAGAGAAAGCTAGAAGATTCCCTTGGCTAGGTATGATAATATTATCATTATTTCCAAGTAGAAAAATACAAAGTCATTCCTGACAAAATGATGTTTAAAAAACAACAGTCGAGGTTCTTTGAATTAGCAGTAAAGTTAGCCAATATTCTTTTATACAGTGGCTCTGTACAAAGCTTAACAGTAAGCATTAAAATAAAACTGCATGATTATTTAAGTAGCTTTTCCCTGTTTAACCTATTTATACATCGGATTCAAATATCAGAAATCAACCAGTACTACCACTTCATTGTGTCCTAGAACACTTTCTAGATATAAGCACAAGAGGTGGAGACCTCAACAGGACACGTCCATCAAGCCCAGCCTATGCAACTTTTAAGCTAAGCCACAATTCTAACAGCATTTTTATGGGGAGAAAAAAAAAGTACAAATCGTCTTATAAAGTCGAGGAATGAAACTTTATTACACAGAAAATCATAATTGACTGAAACTGATTACTTAATTAAACTATGCTTGGGAAGGACAGCAGTGCAGAGGGGTAGAAATGGGCTGTGATGCATGAATACCTGCAGGTTCTCGATGCAGAACTGATGTCCGTACATGTCAATGGCGGATAGGAAGATAGACTCGACTTGGTTGTGGCGAAGCTCATAGGATGGCAAATGGGAAGCAATAAGAACCTAGAGTGAGAGCAAAGTGAGAGGCGTTAAGTTCCTGAGGGAGTGATTATTCTAGGCTCCCATTAGGCAGCTCTGATACAAAAGCAATAAATATAAATCTGGATGTGCAGGCATCAAAGATAAAACAGAGACTAAGTACAAAAAACAACTTGTGGGTCCTGTAACAGAAAGCCAGGGCCACCAAGTGCTGCGTCTCAGCTGACTCCCGCCATGATTTGCGTGGTGAGCGGTCTCCAGTGGGGGCCGGGGAGGGAAGGGAGAGCAAACAGCCTCCCTCAAGCTCCGTCAGTGCAGCTGTTTACCCCGTGAAGCCGCTGGTGCTGGGGACTGCATGACTAGCTGGTAATTGGGGATCAGGTCTGGCAGGGGGCAGCTGTGGGGGAGGTGGATGCTGCAGAGCTAGCCCCTTGTAACTCTAAAGGGGAAAGACAGACTAGGAAAAGCTGCTCCGACAGCCCCAGGTACTCGGTAGAGGAGAGGGCATCAGAATGTGACACCCACGCGTGTGAGGGGCAGAGAGAAAGAACGCGGTGTTGCAGACAAAGAGGGACATGGTGGGACCTGAATACCCTCAGCAGGTCGCTCAGAGGTTCAATAACTTTGAGTAATTCAGTGACATGGATACAATTGTAGAGAAAGCAGAAGGTCACTGAACAGCTTCAAATGCAGCTTCCTTGTCAATGCCCGCACACTGGAACACAAAACACAAAGGGAGTGCCAAACCCTGGCTTCCCTGCTGAAACCTTCTGGAGTGGAAATGCGGACTACAGGGTGAAAGTAACTGCACTGCTCTGGGGTTGCGCTGACTGCCAGCACCGAAGAGTCATTTCATCATCTTTTTGCTCTCCACACTTGATGTTTTGCTGGACACTTAGAAGTTTCACCTGCTTCTAAGCCCCCTTTGTAAAGTAAGAAATATCAAACCTATTGTCTTCCTTCAGGTTCCTTTCCTCCACCTGACTTAACAGGGAATGATAACAGGACTTTCTGATGGGGGCGGGCTCTTATTTTAAAGAAATTTGAGGTTAATCTTTTCCATTCTCTTTAAAAAAACATACAATACATGAGAACATTTGCTCTGAAGGCAATGAGACATATGTGGGAAATTGCATGACCTTTGGAAGGTGCTGGGGAAGAGCTCATGGAACCGACTGCCCAACCTGGGAAGACCATTCCTCCCTCCGGATAACCAACTCAGTCCTTACCTGGCGTGCTCGGAGTGCCACCTTCGCGTTGGTGGTCTTGCTGAGTTGAGTTAGCTCCGTGAGGATATTCAGCAGCTCATCAGTGAGGGTGGGGTCCCGGCCACACAGCTGATCCTAATTGTTAATGTGACAAAGAACATACACATTCATGTCAAAAACAACTAAACCCGGAACTCTGCTCAATGTTATGTGGCAGCCTGGATGGGAGGGGGATTTGGGGGAGAACGGATCCTTGTATATGTGTCGCCGAGTCCCTTCCCTGTTCACCTGAAATTATCACAACATTGTTAAATTGGCTATTCTGCTGCTGCCAAGTCGCTTCAGCTGTGTTTGACTCTTTGCAACCCTCATGGACTGTAGCCCACCAGGCTCCTCTGTCCATGGGATTCTCCAGGCAAGGATACTGTAGTGGATTGCCATTCCCTCCTCCAGGGGATCTTTTCCCTTCTCCAGGGTTCAAACCCACATCTCTTATATCTCCTGTATTGGCAGGTAGGTTCTTTACCTCTAGCACCACCGGGGAAGCCCTAAATTGGCTATACCACAGTACAAAATGAGAAGCTTAAAAAAAAGAACTGAGGTGGTGAGAACTTTGAATTGGGACAAGGAAATAAAAACAAAGTAAAGAGAGCTGGATTCCTAAGATGCAAACATTCTGTTACCTTTATCCTAAACAGTGCGGTAAAGAGATCCCAGAGGAAGCTGCTGCCAAGGAGAAGCCCAAGGCCCTCGGCCAATCAGGCTCAAAATTCCTAATGCATTTCTTTATGAACCAACGCTATACTTTAAACATGCAGAAGAAGTCATCAGAGACCATTAAAAAGGGACAAGGGATCCTGGGTAAAAAAAAATAACAGATGATGTCTCAAAGTTTTGCTGCTGGTAAGTCGCTTCAGTCGTGTCCGACTCTGTGCGACCCCATAGACTGCAGCCCACCAGGCTCCCCCGTCCCTGGGATTCTCCAGGCAAGAACACTGGAGTGGGTTGCCATTTCCTTCTCCAAGGCATGAAAGTGAAAAGTCAAAGTGAAGTCACTCAGTCGTGTCTGACTCTTAGCGACCCCATGGACTGCAGCCTACCAGGCTCCTCCGTCGATGGGATTTTCCAGGCAAGAGTACTGGAGTGGGGAGCCATTGCCTTCTCCGCTCAAAGTTTTAAGAGGTTTTAAATACTATAAGGCCTAAAAGCTGTCTTGGTCCTTCTTCCACTTTTGGAAAGAAGGAAAAATAAGGCAAAAGGAACCACTCCTGGTGGTTTTCATTTCATAAACCAAATGTCCAGCATCCCAGGAGGGCACAGAACAGAAACATAAGCACAAGTTATTCATTTAGAAACACACGCTGACAATTCTATATCCCAAATCACGTATCCTCCTGCTGTACAAAGAACCATTCCATGATACCTAAACATGGTGAATCCTTAGAGGCATTAGAGGGGAAAACCAAACTCCTACTATGTGATCCATGGTGTAATTCAGGACTGGGTCCTTAGTCTCTGAAAAATTAAAGAATTTTAAGAAAAAAAAAATCTCTATCATATGAGAAAACATTCCTTCTCCAGTGCAGTATCAGTTTATTCCCTAAATTCACCCATTATCCATGTAATTTTCATCTAAAGTGAAAAAAAAAACCCTGCAGATGCAGTTTTTATAAATGCCTGTCATTCTTGAAATTTACAGAGCGATCAGTAACAGTAGTTCTGAATACCACATCACATAGTTCCCTCTACTTGGAGTTTTGAAATAATTGCCTTTATATGTTAGTCTTTTTTTTAATAGTCTCTCTCATGTCACTATCAAACAGGACATGAAGGACAGCCAGATCCTAAATGGCTTCTTGTTGCTGCCGTTTACTCTTTCCCCTTTCTCGATTGCTGCCTTTTTCTTGAGGACTCTCCATTTCATCTTAAACCTCCCGTCTCAGGGAGCCTGCTTACCGCCCTTCACCACAGCACCACAGGTGCGAGTGGGGCTTTGGGGCAGACACACATTCCCCAAGCACTATTCTACAATCCCCATCACCTTCCACGCCACAGCGTACACAGTTTTGGAGTACTCAACATTAGAACGGTGGAAAGACAGTCTCTCAAACATTTTAAAGCAGGAAATATTTTCTGGTTCCCCAATCCACGACCAGAGGTCTGCTCCAGAGTAGTAAACCACGTGATGGTATTTACAGTTAAGGAAGTACAAGTACTGTTTTCACCCATGCCAACAAAGGTCCGTCTAGTCAAAGCTATGGTTTCTCCAGTAGTCACGCATGGATATGAGAGTTGGACTATAAAGAAAGCTGAGTGCCAAAGAATTGATGCTTTTGAACTGTGGTGTTGGAGAAGACTCTTGAGAGTCCCTTGGACTGCAAGAAGATCCAACCAGTCCATCCTAAAGGAGATCAGTCCTGGGTGTTCATTGGAGGGACTGATGCTGAAGCTGAAACTCCAATACTTTGGCCACCTGATATGAAGAACTGACTCATTGGAGAAGACCCTGAAGCTGGGAAAAATCTAAGGCAGGAGGAGAAAGGAACGATAGAGGATGAGATGGTTGGATGACATCACTGACTCAATGGACATGACTCTGAGTAAGCTCCAGGAATTGGTGATGGATAGGGAAGCCTGGCGTGTTGCAGTCTGTGGGGTCACAAAGAGTGGGACACAACTGAGCAACTGAACTGAACTGATTCACTCATCTGAGTGGAAGAAGAAAGTAACTGTAAATTCCGGGCTTGGTTGAGCATATGGTCACAGACTGAAGGACCTGTTCCTCCCATCCCAGGGCACAAAAGAAAGAGCAGGGAGAAAATATAATGAAGTCTCATCTTTTACTGAGAACTTAGGAGCAAAACAGAATTTCAAGGGAATATACAAAATCACCAGCAATTGAACCCCCCCCGGCAGCCCAATGGTTAGGACTTCACGCTTTCATTGCTGAGGGCCCAGATTTGATTCCTGGCTTCCCTGGTGGCTCAGAGGGTAAAGCGGCTGCCCACAGTGTGAGAGACCCAGGTTCGATCCCTGGGTCAGGAAGATCCTCTGGAGAAATAAATGGCAACCCACTCCAGTATTCTTGCCTGGAAAGTCCCATGAATGGAGAAGCCTGGTAGGCTACAGTCCATGGGGTCGCAAAGAGTCTGACACGACTAAGAGACTTCACTTTCTTTTCTTTTCTGGGGAACTAGGATCCTGCAAGCTGCACAGCAAGGCCAAGAAACAAACAAAATAAATAAAATCACCAGCAACAAGACCATAACAAAACAGAAGGAAAGAAGAGATAACAGTGGGTAGGGAAAACAAGATAAGCTTTTCCTACCTAAATCCCTCTTTACCTACTGAAAGATAATCCTTTCTGAGGTACTTACTCCAGTCTTCAGAACTACCCTCTGAAAGATCCCAAAACCCAAGCAATGTCCTGGGTAACAGACTCAGCTATCCACCAGGGAAGCCCACTCTGCAAAAAGCCAGGCTAAACTCTCAATACAACAAAAACAAACACAAGCCAACAATAAAAGTCAGCACAACAAAACAGAAACACCAGCCACCTACTCAACCTATATTGGATTTGATATGGACTGGTTTCCCTCAGAAAAAAATCCAGGTTTGCCTTTCCAGATTACATTAAAATAATCAAATAAAAATGGAGTTACCAGCTTGTCTAACTACAGATCACATTCTAACTAAAGCACACACACACAAAACTACTTAAAAGTAAAACCTTTTCATTTCTTCTTTCTACTATGAGAGAGAGGGGGTGAGAAAGGGGGTAGAGAAGCTTGCTTTCTGTAAGAAAAGTGAACTATGGAGGTTAGAAAAAAATAATAGGGAAGTAATTATTCATTCACGATCACCACTGACAATCTTCCTGGGCTCCCAGTGATAAAGTGCAGAAACCAGACCTTTCTGGAACATGAAATATCAAACACAGTATGAATAAACCACTACTTCCAATAATTTATCATGCCTTGACTCCTATATCCTCTACTTTTCTGTATGTTCATTTTATTCATTTTTGAGAGTTTGATATTGAAACTCCAACTGAAAAGCTTATTTATCTACTTTAAAAAAAAATTGTAATATATAGCAGAACTATATGTGACTTTGTTCTGTATATTCCAAGTCTCTTAATGTGTTATACTTTCATAATTTAAAAAATAAAAGAGAAAAAAAATTTTTTTAAATTATCATGACTTGAAAATTTTGCATTTGTATATTATTTTCTCCATTGTCATCACTAGAACTTAGGAAAAGATTGGTAATAGAAAATTGTCTTGTAGAGTAATCTTCTCAATCCTCTCCTGTCCTTAGCCTCAACACAGAGTTCAGGTCCTGAAAGAAATCATGAGGGATGGAAGATGATTCTGTTATCAGAACCACCCATCCTAAGATGTAAACCTCCAAGAGGAAGTTTACGGGCCTCTGGTCTAGACACAGATGTCCTTTGGGCCACCGGACAGCCCAGCATCCCCGTCTGACTCTGCAGAGCATCCTGTAGCAGTTAACACTAAAGGGTGATGGTGCCAGCGTGTGTTTCCTCAATGCAGAGGCTCATTTAACGAGCCTACCTCCTGGTTTGGGGCTTACCTGCATAAATCTGCAAGCCAAGATGAAAATTATTTACTAATGGCTAAGGTTGGTAGCACACACTTATTTCTTGTTTTCATTCTTAACCTGGGTGGTAGCTAATTCCAAGGAATAGCTCAGATTTGCAGAAATATAACAAGCATGCTTAAATTTCAAAACTTCTGCCAAAGTTATGCAGCTGACTTGCAGGAGAGCCCCATACAGCCAACTTGATCCTCACATCCTAAAATCTGAAGGCAATTCAAAATGAGAAGAATGTGATGTAATGGGTAATGTTCTCAACACATTAACTACTGTCCAGCTGGGTGAGGCACCATTCCCCAAACCAAAAATGGACTGGCAACTTTGTCCGGTCACAGCTAGATGTTTTTTAAATTCTTTAATTGGAGGGAAACTGCTTTACAATGTTGCTTTGGTTTCTGCCGTACAACACAATTCAGTCATAATTACACATATATCCCCTCCCTCTTGAGTTTCCCTCCCCTCCTCCATGCTAACCCCTCTAGGTCATCACAGAGCACCAGGCTGGGGTCCCTGTGCCATTCAGCAACTTCTCACCAGCTCAAAAATGCTGTGGGGCAGGTTTAACAAGAAATGTTAATATCACCCTTATTCAGGAAACCTGAGTTTACTGAGAAAGACTTTTCTCCTTTATTATATATTGGACAAAATTATTTGCAGTTATGTTGAGAGAAGGATAGAAGGGTGTTTAAATGCTCTGGCCTTCCCTGGTGGCTCAGTCAGTAGAGAATCCGCCTGCAATGCAGGAGATCTGGGTTTCATCCCTTGGTTGGGAAGATGCCTTGGAAGAGGGCATGGCAACCCACTCCAGTATTCTTACCTGGAGAATCCCTGTGGACAGAGGAGCCTGGCGGGCTGCAGTCCTTCGGGTTGCCAAGAGTCAGATATGACTGAGCGATTAAGCGCAGCACAGTCTAAACCAAATCAGAGGCTCACAGGCAGGCCACTACTCCTAGCAAAGCATGGGCCATAACACGTTCATGAGGACCACACGAGAAATAAGGCAAGTAGTGAGGGAAGACTACTCAGAATCAAGGTGGGTACAAGACACATACTCTTTCGTCTAGAGCTGTGAAGAGGTTGATCCTTTTCATCAGCACAAAATTTGGCTAAAGAGTCCCTCAAACCTCTCTGAGCAAACATGAACAATGTCCTAAGTGTTTTCCTATAAAATTAAGAAATAAGAGCTTCCAAAAAATAAACTTCCTTTGTTTTCAATGTGGCACCATGTTCCTCCACATGGAGAAAACTGCACAAAACTTTAGTGTTTTACTTGATATTTTGCTCTCCAGATACAGTGAAAGATTGGACGAAATTTGTTAGTGAGACTATGAGGCAAGTGATGCCACCACCTGGAAGGCAGGGTGGCTTCCTCGGAGCAGCCCACATTCTGCAACACTGATTCACAGAGGCTCAATCTTCTTGATTCCCACCCTCTAGGTTCAGAAGTCCCAGACATCATTGTCTAGTTCAGCAAAGCACACCATCGACAGTCCTACTTCTAGAAAGCAGAGATGGGAATGCTGGGCACATAACCATCGATCAGGAAGCCAAGGTAAGCAAAGAAAGGGGGAACCAGCAGAGAATGCAAGCTGGGGGAATGGAACGCTGCCATAGCCAGGTGATAGCCATTAGAGAGAGTAATCCAAACAGCTGAAATGGCTTTTACCAGCCACCCCCGCTAATGCAGATGTGAGGTCGGGGACTGGACACCGCCCCCCCACCCCCACCGGAAGAAGGCAGATCGGAGAGCAGTGCTGTGCCAGCCTTCATCCTTGCTCCCCAAGTCACTGCTAGCTGATCCTCAGCTCAGTCACAGCAATTAACTTCTTGTTTTCCAAATCTCTGGGACGAGGTCAAAATAACTGATATTTCAAAAGCAATTTAATGATATAAAAGCCTACAGATGTTTACCAAGTTTTCTTTTGTTGTTTTTTTTTAAAGACAAATGTGAAATGCCAAAAGAAAGAAAAGGAAGAATCCATCTTTCTGGTTCACATCTTCAACCCTCCTCCTCCTTCCCCCTCCCCTTCCCTCTCCCTCCTCCCCTTCCCTCTCCCTCCTCCCAGCCCCTCCTCCCCCTCCTCCTCCTCTCCTTCCTATTCATCTAAACCAAAACACTAAACAAACGACTCTTTTCTCCAAAGAGCTCGGCCTGCTGGAAAGAAAGTTTGGGTACCATCCACGCAGGTAGGAAGTAATCAGGATGACAAGGTGGGGAAAAAAAAGAACTAGCAGCAAGCCAGAGTCCCATTGGCTTCTGCCTGTCCTGACTGGCAAAAGCAGAAAGCACAGCCTCAAACCAGCTCTCTGACAGGGCCCAACGCCTCTGCAGCACCCCCCGTGTAATTACACACTTGAGTGACTGGACTCTGAAGAAAATTGAAGGCCTGAGCTCCGAACAGCTGCCATTTTCTCTCTCCATCACACCAGCGTGATTACTTGAGAAATGAACAGCCCCGGCTCAAAGCTACTCCAGAATTCTCTGAGGAAATATGGCTCCGTGTTCCAATAATGAGATTCTTAAGGCAAGCGTTACTTACAATCACTCCGCAAAAGGAGCGAGCCGAGCCCCTATATCTTACAAATTAGAATTTAAGAAACCCAGCGACAGTCTTGGACAATCATTACTCTTCTGCTGCTCCAAGGTTTCTGGGCTTTGGTCTATTTTTAGTGCAGAAAAACTGTTAAGTCCTTAAAAAGGTAATCATAATAACATGAAAACTCACTATAATTAGCTTCCTAAAACGGCAAATTCTACCCCGTTTTTAGGTCCAAACTGACAGATTCTTCCACATCCTCATCATTGCCCTTTCCTGCCAGAAAAGTCTTGGCTTTAACCAAATGAGAGTTAGCAATCCCTTTCATTAAAATTTAAGGAAAAAATCTAATTAGTCAGAGGTTTCTTTCCTCTTCCAATTGAGAGAAAGAAAATCAGCAGGTTGCCAAAGGTAATATCTTCTTTGCTGAAACCTATCACTTGGAGAAGTTGAAATATTACATTGTGCTGATATTTTTTTTTTCCTTTCAAATGCATCTGCTGGTTTCCCCACCGTCTAGCCATTCTAGGGTAGCAAAGGTAATGAACTCTCCCTATGATTACATATTTTTTAAAGTGGCTATTTCTAAGAAATGTTATATCCTCCAGAGCTAGCCACCTAGGCAGATAACGGAGAGAGTGGCACTGTTGTTAACCAGAGATGTGAAGCAGATAGTTTCCCTTCACTCTGAACCATGCAATAAAATATAGCAGAAGATGTGTAGTTTTTTCCCTCCAAGAAGAAAGGATGGAATTAAGGTACCAAGAATGCCAATCCCACAAAAAGGCAAGAAAGAAAACCACAGGAGCAAAAAGGTAATATAGTCTCCCCAAAACACAAACATGTAGCAGCAAGGCAATTAATTGTTCACAGAGTGGGAAACTGTTCGTGGGATGGGACTGGTGGGGGGAGGTTTTGAAGACCAGTGCTACTGTCCTGATTCCTACCTAGAATGAGCGAGAAAAACTGACGAGTGGAGAGCTTACAAATCATCTTTAAAAATCCTCAAGGCCACAGAAATTCTACCCACTGGTCAAATGTACATCAGTCCCACTCATGTTTACTAGTCTCCCTTCTCATTGCCTCTTTCTACTAATTCTCAAATTACTGAGTTATGGGGACAAAAGCATGTATCTACTACCGATACAATAATCTGAGCTTCAGTTCAGTGCAGTTCCATCGCTCAGTCGTGTCCGACTCTTTGCGACCCCATGAATTACAGCACGCCAGGCCTCCCTGTCCATCACCAACTCCCGGAGTTCACTCAAACTCACGTCCATCGAGTCGGTGATGCCATCCAGCCATCTCATCCTCTGTCGTTCCCTTCTCCTCCTGCCCCCAATCCCTCCCAGCATCAGAGTCTTTTCCAATGAGTCAACTCTTAGACGTCCATATAAATAAGACAGAAAGGGATCAAAGAAGATGAGGAATAAACTTAAGTGTGTTTTGAGTCGGGAAGGAACAGTACTAGACTTCTAACAGTTACTTTTTGTTATTAAGTTTTGGATATGAGAGCCATTGCTGACATTCATAGAACAAACAAAAGTTATAATGGGACAGTACATTGGCTAGATAGGGCTTCCCTGGTGGCTCAGTGGTAAAGAATCCGCCTGCCAATGGAGAAGACACAGGTTTAATCCCAGAGTCGGGAAGATCCCCTGGAGAAGGAAATGGCAACCCACTCTGGTATTCTTCCCTGGGAAATCCCATGGACAGAAGAGCCTAGTGGGCTACAATCCCTGAGGTCACAAAAGGGTGAGACACAACATGGCAACTAAACAACAACCACGCTGGCTAGATAAGACTCCATTATAAAGCTACTGTCGTGAGCGACAACAGGAGTGGGGAAACATGAGGCAACTGCGAGTAGAGCCACGGGCTTTGAGTTCTTGTGTAAGATGATATGAATAAGCCTCTTCAATAAACGGTGCTAGGAAAACTGGACAGCTACCTGTAAAAGAATGAAATTAGAACAGTTCTTAACATCATACACAAAGATAAACTCAAGATGGATTAAAGACCTAAATGGAAGATCAGAAACTATAAAACTCTTAGAGGAAAACATAGGCAGAACACCCGATGACATAAATCAAAGCAAGATCCTCTGTGACCCACCTCCTAGAGTAACGGAACTAAAAACAAAAGTAAACAAATGGGACCTGATTAAAAGCTTTTGCACAGCAAAGGAAACGATAAGCAATGTGAAAAGACAACCCTCAGAATGGGAGGAAAAAATAGCAAATGAAACAACTGACAAAGGATTAATTTCCAAAATATCCAAACAGCTCATACAACTCAATACCAGAAAAACAAACAACCCAATCAAAAAGTGGGAAAAGACCTAAACAGACATTTCTCCAAAGAAGACATACAGATGGTCAACAAACACATGAAAAGATGCTCAACATCACTCATTATTAGAGAAATGCAAATCAAAACTACAATGAGATATCACCTCACACCAGTCAGAATGGCCATCATCAAAGTCTACAAACAATAAATGCTGGAGAGGGTGTGGAAAAAAGGGAACGCTCTTGCATTGTTGGTGGCAATGTAAATTGATACAGCCACTATGGAAGATGGTATGGAGATTCTTTAGAAAACCACCATATGACCCAGCAATCCCACTCCTAGGCATATACCCTGAGGAAACCAAAACTGAAAAAGACACATGTATTCCACTGTTCACTGCGGCACTATTTACAATAGCTAGAATATGGAAGCAACCTAGATGCCCATAGACAGATGAATGGATAAAGTTGTGGTACATGTATACAATGTAATATTACTCAGCCATAAAAAGGAATGCATTTGAGTCAGTTCTAATGAGGTGGATGAACCTAGAGCCTATTATACAGAGTGAAGTAAGGCAGAAAGAGAAATATCATATTCTAACACATATATACAGAATCTAGAAAAATGGTACTGAAGAATTTATTTACAAGGCAGCAATGGAGAAACAGACATAGAGAACAGACATGGACATGGGGAGGGGAGGAGAGGGTGAGATGTATGGAAAGAGTAACAAAGAAACTTATATTATCATATGTAAAACAGATAGCCAATGGGAATTTGCTATATGGCTCAGGAAACCCAAACAGGGGCTCTGTATCAACCTAGAGGGGTGGGGTGGGGAGACGGGAGGGAGGTTCAAAAGGGAGGAGATATATGTATACCTATGACTGATTCATGTTGAGGTTTGACAGAAAACAGGAAAATTCTGTAAAGCAATTATCCTTCAATTAAAAAAATAAATTAATTTTTAAAAATGATATGAATAATTGGCAGAACAATTCTTTCCCAACTGGAGCAAGTTCCTTCAGGTCAAGGGCAAAGACGGGCGTGAGAAACTATTAACCCACAACTCGAGCCCCGCTCATCCCAGAATCACACAAGACAGGAGCTTTCCCTCTGACCAGAGCCATCACAGGGAGAAACACTTTTTTTGGTATCATCAACCATCCTTACAGGTTCTGAAAAGTGGTACTCACGATAAGCATGGTGACCAGAAGATTCTTCTTGGTGACTTGAGCATGAGAGAAGATGTAGTTCAGCACAGTGTTCATATCACTCTTGTTCTCCTCCCGGAGGGCGAACACGCATTTGTCATAGTGACCTACAAGCAGCAAAAAGAACTGGTCACCACCCAGGTATGCACGTTCACATTTACATGCTATTTAGAAAATTAATAAGCAGTGAGAAGAAACATCTTGAGAATTTTCTTAGGTAGATTTCTATAGAATTTGCAGTGTGGTTTATTAAGAACAACTCTGGGCTAGGAGTCAGGTAATCTGGTATAAAAGCCCTGGGCTCAAAGCTTAGCTCTGTTACCAAATGGTGATGCACTCCTGGGCAAATCACTTTACTTCTCTAAGTCTTATTTTCATTTAAAAATTTTGACAGGTGGGGAAGGGTGTGTCTTAGGGCCTGAGAGTCCCAGCCCCGACCCTTACTCTAAACTCTCTTATTTAGCTTCCTGCAATGGTTTCCTTGGGCTTCCCAGCTGGCACTAGTGGTAAAGAATCCACCTGCCAATGCAGGAGACCCCAAGAGACATGGGTTTCATCCCTGGGTTGGCAGTATTCTTGCCTGGAGAATTCTCTGGACACAGGACCCTGATAGGCTACATCCATGGGGCTGCAAAGAGTTGGACGAGACTGAGCACACAACCTGAACAACATGGTTTCCTTAGAAGAGAGGGTTCAGCTACTTAAAAAGAAATGTCAACATCATTAAACCCCAGCTAGAGATTCTGGTTCCATGTTTCACTCACCAAAACTGTTTCACCCCAACTAGAAGGCATGGTTTTAGTTCAAAACTAAAACATCCAAACTTATCAATATCCACAAGAAGGATGGCTGCTTCCTCTGGAATCAACATTTTCTCTTGTAAGTCCACAGAATAGTTAAGCAATGCCTAGGAATTCCAAATCCAAACTAAGACACAGATCAGGAAGAACCCTGCATGAAGGTAAAAGGTCTGTAGGGAGAGTACAGGTATGCATATTTTCATTGGCCTTTCACAAGGCCACCAGAGGCAGGTTAGTTCTCACGTGCAGGGCTATGTTTTGCAACAGAAGCGTAAGCCTCAGGTATACCGTAGTTGACTTCTACCACGGGATATAAGTAATATTCAGTTCTTTAGAAAACAGCTTACCTCAGAATTAAATTTACAAGTAAAGGAGAATGAGCATCCAAATAGTCTAAAGGGTAAGAATTTTTATGAAATCATGAAAATACTAAAGGATTATCACCTAGTTCAGACTGCATGTTAAGTTACAAACCAGAAGAGTGGCATTCAAACTGCACTGCCATGTATTCCTAGAACATCAAGTACAATCAACGAAGGCAACTCTGCTTTTATCTGTTTTTTGTTTTTTTTTTTTTTTTTAAGATTATTTTGATTTGGACCATTTTTAAAGTCTTTATTGAATCTGCTACAATATTGCTTCTATTTAATGTTTTGGTTTTTTCTGGACCGGAGGTAAGTGGAATCTTAGCTCCCTGACCCGGGATCAAACCCACACGCTCTGCATTGAAAAGCAAAGTCTTAACTGCTGGACCACAAGGGAAGTCCCTTACCTGTTTTAAATATTAGTGACTGACATAAGATTTTTTTCAAAATCAAACTAAATATATTTGAAAAACAGTGAACTTCAGTATTTAGAGAGCTGCCAATTTCATAAAATATCCAATTGCGACAAAATGGAAGCTGTTGGTTATCCTATATAAATTCATATTTCTCCCTAAAGTGACAACAGAAATATATCTTGGTGATGGAAATTACTAGGGCCAGGGGAAATATGAAGAACATTTACCCAGGGGAGAGGCAGCAGAGACACTAAGCAGAAAGAAAGCAATGATGCCAAGTACCTCTTTTAAAAAAACTTTTTACTGCGACACATACATTCAGAAGAATGAACGCCCAAGCAACTACCATCTATCAGAACACTTTTAGTATCTTTGTATGTACTCCTATGTACTCCTCCTCAAAAATAACCACTAAACTGAACTTTATGTTAATCGTTCTTTTGTTCTTTACATTTACCACAAATGTGTGTGTGTACATATATATATGTATCCATGAATGTATATATTCACTTTTCCTGTTTTCAACTTGGTAACAATGGAATGTTTGGATCCTTCTGTAACTTGTTTCTTTCCCTGACCATTATGTTTTGGAGATGCATCTTTGTTCCATTTTCACTGCTGTAGACTAATCCATTGTAGAAATATACTAGAATTCAATTATCTATTCAACTTTTGTATATTTGGGTTGTTTCCAGTCTTTTTTGCTATTAATGAATAATGATGCCACCAACAGTCCTGAATATGTCTCCTTAATAAACATGTGTAACAGTTTCTCTAGAGCATGTCATCTAAGAGTGAAATTGGTAGGTTGAAGAATATAAATAAGTTCAATTCCATTAGGTACTGATGAACTGTTTTCCAAAGTGGTTGTAACAATTTGCACTTCTGCTTATAGAAGTGGTGGAAGATGATGTGAATTTTAAATTTTTGCCAATCTTATTGTGGTTTTGGTTCATAGCTCTCTAATTAGTAAGAAGATCGAACATCTTTTCATTGATCATTTGGGTGTGATCATTTGCGCTTCCTCTTCTCCAAATTATCTTTTTTTTATCTTTTGCCCATTTTTCTAGTAGGTCCTCTTTTACTTATTGACTCAAGGCAGTGCTCTATAGATTCTAATCCTTTCTCAGTTGTTACGATTTATAAATATCTTCCTCCACTTTATGGCTTGTATTTTCAAAGTCTTTTTATGGGATCTTTTCATGAACAGAATTTCTTAAGTGATGTCAACTTATTTATCCTTTTCCTTTATAGTTTGTTCCTGCTGGTTTTACATGACAAAATCTTCTTGGTCTTGAGGTCAATAAGGATATTCTCCTAAAAATTAAGTAGCTTTGCCCCTTTAGTATGTGTTTAAGTTTTAAATTAATCTGGAATCGATTTTTGGGCATCTTGTCTAGGCATCTTTTTTTTTTTTGGAGGGGTGGTGGCAAATGAATAATCCATTACCTAGTAGCAAACTATCCTTTCCCCAAGACATACAACACATGCTCTGTTGTAAAGCAATTTTTCATGTATCTGCCTCTGGGTTAACAGAGCCAATGTCCCATTGTTCTATTAATCTGCCCTAACACCAATATCACAATCTCTTCATTAATATGGCTTTATCTCAAATCTTGATATCTAACTGGACAAATACCTCCATAGTGTATTTCTTTAGAAGAATCTTGGTTTCCTTTCATGTGAATTATAGAACTAGCCCGACAAATTCCATAGAAATATACTAGTAAGATATTTATTGGAAAGTCAATGAATCTACATATGAACTCCGAGAGAATCAACACTTTGCAAATATATATATTCCAATCCAAGGCCATGATATTTATCTAGATCTTCTTTATTATTTCTACTGATTACAACTTTCTCCAAAAAAGGTTGCAAATTTTTTTGTTAGACTTATTCCGCAGAATTTCATATTTTGGGTTGCTATTTCAAATGGAATACTTTTATAAACTATTCTACTATAAAATTTTAATTTTGTATATTGACTTTTTAAATTTAATTAATTAATTAATTAATTTTGGCTGTGCTGGGTCTTTGCTGTGGTGCAAGCTTTTTTTCTCCAGCTGCAGAGAGCAGATGCTACTCTTTAGCTGTGGTGTATAGGCTTTTCATTGCGGTGGCTTCTCTTATTGCAGAGCACGGGCTCTAGGCTACGTGGGCTAAGTGGTTATGGCTCACGGGCTTAGTTGCTCTGTGGCACATGGGATCTTCCCAGACCAGGGATCAAACCTGTATCTCCCATGCTGGCAGGCAGATTCTTTACCACTGAGCTCCCAGGGAAGCCCCATATACTGACTTTTGTATCCAGCAACTTTGCTAGATTTTAAATAATTCTAATAATAAACATGTGGATACTTTGAGGCTTTCCGGGTAGACCTCATGTCATACATAATAGTGGCTGATGTACTTCTGTACTCCTTTCCATACCTTTACTCCACTCCTCATACTTTTTTATTCTTTTTTCTTGCCTTACAAAAGCAGCTGGGATGATGCTGAAGAGCAGTAATGATAGCAGGCATCCTTGTCTTATTTTTAACCTTAAAGATATTGCTTTCAACATTTTACCACTATGTATGATGTAGCCTACAGATTTTTTTGTAGGAGAATTTTACATGATAAAAAGTACCATTTCATTCTCAGTTGGGCAAGGACTTATCATGAATGGATATTCAATTTTGTCAAAGGCTTGTATCACCCATATCTTAAGATGATGGCCATGTTTTTTCCTCTTTTTATCCATTACATGATAAATGATTCACATATTAATCAAGCTTACACTAGTGGGATAAAGACAACTGGGTTGTGACGTATTATTTTACACACTGCCAGATTCAGTCTGCAACATTTACTTGAGTATTTCTGCTTGTCATGAGTGGCAGAGTCATCCTTTAAGGATGGAAAAATGAGCAAAACAGAGCAAAGAGCATGAAGAGGCAATCTTTCAAACTCTGTGGCATTTCACTGCCATCTTGTGGCAGAAAGCAGTATCCGCAGTATGGAGCGTTCAAATCTTAGCCACAGTGCTTTAGAGACGAAAATTCTGAAAGAGAAGGGAATACCAGACCACCTGACCTGCCTCTTGAGAAACCTGTATGCAGGTCAGGAAGCAACAGTTAGAACTGGACATGGAACAACAGACTGGTTCCAAATAGGAAAAGGAGTACGTCAAGGCTGTATATTGTCACCCCGCTTATTTAACTTCTATGCAGAGTAGTACATCATGAGAAACGCTGGACTGGAAGAAACACAAGCTGGAATCAAGACTGCCGGGAGAAATATCAATAACCTCAGATATGCAGATGACACCACCGTTATGGCAGAAAGTGAAGAGGAACTAAAGAGCCTCTTGATGAAAGTAAAAGTGGAGAGTGAAAAAGTTGGCTTAAAGCTCAACATTCAGAAAATGAAGATCATGGCATCCGGTCCCATCACTTCATGGGAAATAGATGGAGAAACAGTGTCAGACTTTATTTTTCTGGGCTCCAAAATCACTGCAGATGGTGACTGCAGCCATGAAATTAAAAGACGCTTACTCCTTGGAAGAAAAGTTATGACCAACCTAGATAGCATATTCAAAAGCAGAGACATTACTTTGCCAACAAAGGTCCGTCTAATCAAGGCTATGGTTTTTCCTGTGGTCATGTATGGATGTGAGAGTTGGACTGTGAAGAAGGCTGAGCGCTGAAGAATTGATGCTTTTGAACTGTGGTGTTGGAGAAGACTCTTGAGAGTCCATTGGACTGCAAGGAGATCCAACCAGTCCATTCTGAAGGAGATCAGCCCTGGCATTTCTTTGGAAGGAATGATGCTAAAGCTGAAACTCCAGTACTTTGGCCACCTCATGTGAAGAGATGACTCATTGGAAAAGACTCTGATGCTGGGAGGGATTGGGGGCAGGAGGAGAAGGGGACGACAGAGGATGAGATGGCTGGATGGCATCACTGACTCGATGGACATGAGTGTGAGTGAACTCCGGGAGTTGGTGATAGACAGGGAGGCCCAGCGTGCTGCGATTCATGGGGTCGCAAAGAGTTGGACACGACTGAGCGACTGAACTGAACTGAACTGAAGTCATTAGTGACACTATACAGAGAAAGTGATGGATAAACTCCACCCAAATGATACACTGGAAAGCATTAGAAAATCTGAGCCTTTTTCAGATGTCTGTGGTTCATTCCTGGATGAGCTGCTGAGAGGCAAGCTCTTCGGATAGGCTTTCTCAATTTCAGCCTGGTCTGACTCAACTAACCCTCACTATACAAGGCCAAGAAGAGGCCAATGGGGAATGCTGATCTCTTCTAGAAAAATTATGTCAGCCCTCTTGCAGAAGCACACTGATTCAGTGTCATCAAGTTGTGTTTTGTTGTTCTTTCTTTGGTGTTAGTGGGACAGAGCAGTTTAGTTTTTAAGGGACTGGTGAAAGGAGGAAGATGGCTGTTCGTGTCAAGTGTTGGTGACAGGATGGACTGGCTCAGCTATCGCTCAGCCCTCGAAGGAGACGCTCTCGGGTACAGAGCCTCAGGAAGGAGCTTACCGTTCTGGAATTGTGTCTCTACTCGCAGGTACTGCCGCAGCAGGTCCATCACCACAGCCTTCATGTGTCCTCGGATGCCACTGCGGTACCTAGGCAGACAGAGGAAGGTATAAATAAATAACATGAATTCAAGTCTAGAAGAAAATCCTGACAGGCTAACACTGTTAAATAACCAACCATGAAACAATAAACCCAAAGCTTACTAGGCTTCCTATAGAATGGCCTTCCCTGTGTATATAGGACTGGACAGGAGCCAGTCTAGAATCAATTAACCAGCTCAATTTAAATTCAAGCCGGCCTCCCTGGTGCTCCAGTGGTTGAGAATCTGCCCGCCAGTGCAGGCGACGCAGGTTCGATCCCTGGTCTGGGAGGAACCCACGTGCCGTGGGGCAGCTAAGCTCGTGCGCCACAACCACTGAGCCCACGTGCGGCAACCACTGAAGCCCACACGCCCTAGAGCCTGAGCTCCGCAGGAGAATCCACCACCATAAGAAGCCAGTGTGGCCCACAGCTAGAGAGTAAACCCCGCTCACAACAATTAGAGAGGAAGTATGCACAGTGACGAGGACGTAGCACAGCCAAAAATAATGAATAAATAACATAAATCCAAGTCTAAAAGAAATGTGGCCACAGACAAGACTTTTTTTCTTATAAAGAAATAGAGAAAAAAGAGAGAAAACAAAACCAAAACCACTTGATAGCCCTACCCAACAACACACTGGTTCAGTCCCTCATTGCTAAGCAGAAACAATCACCACAGCCTTGAAATGGCTAAGGGAAATCTGAAAATTTTATGAATATCCTGAAGTTGAAAAAGTCCTGTGAAGATACCTTTAGCCCAATAATTGATCCCATGAGCTAATAAGAGTAAATGTCAAAGAGGGCCCTATGCCAGAAGAAAAATTAGGAGTTCAAGGGAAATTGTAAGGAAAAAAAGAAAACAGTGAGATTCATGCCTTAATAATTGATGGAAAGATGCCGAATAGAAAGAAGTCATCAGAAACGTTGAGTAGGAGAGTTAGCTCACAATTCTAAGATATTTAGTAGACATAGGTATTTTCTAAGATACGAGGTGCTCTCTAAGTTCTCTAAGGTGAACTGAAGGTAAACCTCTTTGTGAATACTGAGAAGGAAGGAAGGTGTGGGGATGGGCAGGTCTGGGACTCTGGAGTTCCATGTACCTACCTCTGCACCAGCTGGACGATGCTCTGAGTGTTCATGAAGAAGACTTCTCGTTCAGATTTCCGGTTCAGTGTGGCTGCGTGGCTATCTAGGATGTTGGCAATCTAAAGTATAAGAAAGGAGAAAAATGAAGCCCAACTCAACAAAGGGACCCAAAACATTAGCCTGCGTAATAGCATCAACACTAGGAATCCTGATGTTGTTGTTTTAATTGGAGTATAACTGCTTTAATGTTAATTTTTACTGTACAACAAAGTGAATCGGCTATAGGTAAACATATATCCCCACCCTCTTGAGCCTCCCTGCCACCCCTGCTGCCATTCTCCTCTCCAGGTCATCACCGAGCACCGTGCTGAGCTCCCTGTGCTGCACAGCACTTCCCACTACCACCTGTTTCCCACATGGCAGTGTCTACACGGCAGCGGCACTCTCCCGATCCATACCACCCTCCCCTTCCCCCACGGCATCCATGTGTCAGCTCTCTATGTCTGGGTCTCTATTGGAATCTTCATCATTGTAACATGATTATTTCTATCTTTCACATGTTGAGAGCAGCTGAATGCTACTAGGCATAGTTTAGGGGTTCATTCATGATAAATAAGAAAGCAATGTCTATGTCTTTTCACCCTTTGCCAGATGAACTAAAGAGCGCATCACAAAAACTAGCGCCTTACCAGAGGTCCTGACATGCAAGACACGCTTAATGCCCCACTTGTCCAGCTTTATTCCCTACATGTAAGTCTGGATCAGAGGCACAGAGTAATCAGCATGCTGCACAGGTAGTGAGGAAGTCTCTGATGAAAGAGCTACAAATATCCGCCTGCTTTAGAATCATGAAAGTACTTCTAATCAGGGTGCAGCCCCAGGGACAAACCTCTATGGGGTACACGACCAATATGCTTTTCTCTGAACCACAGATACCTTACATTTCACACCCAGCACTTAACTTACTGGGCTTGCATCATGAGGCAGTTTTGTAAAGGGCACAATGCTTACAACTTCAAAAGTACAACATCCAGGCAGTGAGGAGGCTCCAAACAGGAAGGACTCCCACTGCATGAACTCCAGGGTGGGCAGCCAGCAGAACATGGCAGCGTTAGTCTGTAAGTACCTGCTGGCTGGGAAACTGACAGAGGACGGATGTGATGTTGCTGGCATACTGAGCCATCTCCTTCTTGATAGACTTTTCCACGTTGGGCGGGATACGACCAGAGACGCTGGTCATGATATCCTGCAATTCTAGGAGAGGCAAGGAGGGGTCTCTGAGGGTCTTCATCAACCGTTCAACCCAGTCTTTCATCTGAGAAGAAGGAAATGATAAAATAGGATCTGGACAAAATTAACACAATCCCCCAAACAAAATTATATGTCTGAACTCACTACCAAACAGTATAGCGTACCATGCTTTATCGTGCGCTGCTTTACTGCACTTTGCAAACATTGCGGTTTTTAACAAACTGAAGATTTCATGTAAAACCTGTGTCAAGCAAGTCTATTGGCACCATTTTTCCAACGGCATTTGCTCATTTCATGTCTCTGTGTCACATTTTGGTAATTCTAGTATTTCAAACCCTCCACCAGCAAAACCATTGCGACTCCTTAAAGGCTCAGGAGATGATTTGTCTTTTTTAGCAAGAAAACATTTTTTAATTAAGGTATGTACATTTTTTAGACGTAATGCTATTACACACTTAATAGACTACGTGCCTGCTAAGTCACTTCAGTCATGTCTGACTCTTTGTGACCCATGGACTATAGCCCACCAGGCTCCTCTGTCCATGGGATTCTCCAGGCAAGAATACTGGAGTGGGTTGCCATTTCCTCCCCCAGGGGATCGTCCCAACCCAGGGATCGAACCCACATCTCTTATGTCTCCTGCATTGGCAGGCAGGTTCTTGATCAATATGTAAACATAACTTTTCTATGCACTGGGAAACAAGAAATTTGTGTGATTTTCTTTCTTGTAATATTCACTTTATTGCAGCGGTCTGGAATCAAACCTGCAATATCCCCAAGGTATGCCGGTACTTACTTTGAAATTATAAACAACTAACATTGTCCTTGTTCACTGGTTTAAATCCCAATTAAATGTGAAGTCAATGACAGAGATAAGAAGCAAGGATATAAAGACTTCAAATCCTACAATTAACAGTGGCAGAATTTTGGTCAAACAGCTCTATCTTCCTCCCTGTTAAAAAAATTCCCTGTATGAATTTTAAACTATGTTGGAGAACACCCATTCTCCAAGATGTACACCTGTTCCCCTACCCCACCCCACCTAAGAAAAGTGATTCATACCCTGCTGCTAAAGAAAGGATCTGGAAGGCAGTATCCATTCATCACATTGACCAGATTATCCAGGACATAGTGGAACACTCGATGGAGCTTCTCGCCTCTGAGCGCTGTGCTCTGGATCCGTGGCAGACTGCCTGTGTGAAGCTCAGCCTGTCAACCCCAATGAGAGATCAAGTCATCCACTACCTTCAGACACACCACTGCAACTTAGATTCGTCATGTAAAATCAAGACTTCCCTTTAGGGACTTCCCTGGTGGTCCAGTGGTTAAGAGTCAGCCATCCAGGAGGAATTAAGATCCCACAAGTGGTGGGGCAACTAAGCCTGTGCAAAGCAACTGCCGAGCCCGTGTGCCACAACTAGAGAGAAACCCACACGCTGCACTAGAGAAGCCCGCACACAGAAACAAAGAGCCCGCATGCCACAACTAAGACCCCATGCAGTCCAAGTAATTAATTAAAAGAAAGAAAGAAAGACTTCCCTTTACTACATCCAGCAACAAGGAGAGAAGCATCATGAGGAAAATCACAGATTCTTAGTATCATAGTAACTCTTACAAATTCTAGATGCATGATACCAAAGGCACAAATACAAAGGCATAAGGCATAAAATGAGGGGTAAAAAGTTGAAGGAGAAACTGGAAAACCAGGGATTGAGATCACTTGCCTCTCCAGACTAACCCTACCGTGTACCCAGCTCTTGGAGAGCAATATTAAGAGTGTCTATCCGCCTACTTGCCTGCTGGACCTTGCTGGGGTTGTCCAGTTGCATTTTGGCTATTACACAGCCCGGGTCAAGAGCTGCTCCAGGCCGCTTGACATAATGGATACAGCCAGACTCTGCGGCTGTTAAGGTCATTACCATCTTCATCACCTACAAGGAAAACCAAAATCTCTCAGGACCTAGCTTTAGGGATTAATGACAACTGCTAATGGTTCCCGTTTCTAATGTTTAAACCCATTTTTGCCATGGTTGGTTTTGACTTGTCTTATACCGAGAAATGATGAACAATTTATCTTCCTCATACCTGTGGATCCAGGTACTTACACTGTCTATCTATGATATCCAGACCAAAACCTAAGGATCATTCTCCCTCCTTTTTCTCCCTTATCTACCAGTCACAAGCTAGGCTGAATGTATCTTCTAAACCTCTCTCAAAAATATTCCTGTCTTGCCAACCCTTTGGTTTAGGCCCTTATCACTTCTGGTCTAGAGGAGTTCAGAAATCTCCCAACAGGGACTTTCCTGGTGGTCCAGGGGCTAGGACTCTGCACTTCCCGTACAGGGGGCCCAGGTTTGGGCCTGGTCAGGGAAACAGATCCCACATGCCACAGCTAAGAGTGTGCATGTCGCAACTAAGACTTGGTGCAGTCAAATAAATTTTTAAAAATCAAGAAAAAAAAACAACCTCCCCATAGACATCTTTACATGCTATGCACCTCCTATAAGGCCACTAGAAGCAATCATTCTAGAGCCCAAACCTCATTCCATCACTTTTCTGTGTCATATCCTTCAGTGACACCACCAGCCTTGAGGAGAGTCTAAACTTCTTAGTATGTTTTATAAGGTCCTTCATGATCTCAAATTCTGACGACTCATTTGGCATCTCTGCTTGCCATTTTCCGTTAAACCTCAGTCTGTTCTCAAGCGATGTCAATATGGACTTACAGCTCCCTCTATACACCACACGCTCTCGCTTCTGTGCCTCTGTATGTGCTGTGTCTTCACCTTTAAACAGCGTTGCCTGGCCTTCCTCACCTGGTCTATCGCTGTCTATCTTTCAATGCCAAGACCAAAGTCCCCTCTTTCAGGAATTCTTCTCGCGCTGCCCATCCAGCCCCATACTGACTTGGGCAGGTGGCTGTCTGCACTTTGTGCTCAGCCTTCTCAAAAGTCATATTTCATGACAAGTCTGTTTCCAGGTCCCATTCCACCTATCATATTCTTTCTGTATAACCAGTACTTGGCATAATCCCTAACACTCAATAAGTGCCACTGCCCAGGATCTATTCTTTAGAGCTAGAGGTTCCTCATCTATCCAAGGAAAAGTATGAGCTTTTAATGTGTTTTTAAAATCTTAAGGTTCAGGGACTTCCCTGGCAGTCCAGTCGTGAAGACTGCATGCTTCCAATGCAAGGGGTGCAGGTTCCATCTCTGGTTGGGGAACTAAGATGCCACATGCCATATGGCACGGCCAAGAAAATATTTTTTTTAATAAAGAAAATGCTAAGGTTCATAACCCCAATTAAACAAATACTCTTTCCTTTCTATTTTCTACTTCCTTGCTGTCCCTCTTGAGTCCTAGTCCATCCCAGCCAACTCTTTCCCCACCTCCCCCTCCCATGACCCGGAAGCCCAGTGACCACCGTGACCTCAATCTCGGCGTAGCACTGGCCCGCAAACACGTGGCCTCCATCCTCCACAATGTACTGGATCAACTTCCCAGCAGAGGGCGAGCGCAGCACCGAGGGGTCATTTTCCTTCTCAAACACACAAGTTTTATTGCCAATTGTGATGCGATATCTAGGAGATAATTGGGAGTATCTAAGTTAATAAAGCATCTTAAGTTGTAAAGAATAAAAGTAGAATGATGTCAATCTTATAAAAACCTGAAAACTTCATTGTACACACACACACACACAGAACATTTACTGCATCTTTGTTTACAATGCCAAATAACCAAAATTCCCTTCAATAATGGTCAAATTAAATTAATTATGGTACATCCAAATAATGGAAGATTATCTGACCGTTAAAAAGCATAGGCATCTCCATTAAGCAGGAAGAAAAAACGCATGAAGGTGCTAATGATGTAATAGCTAAGATGTTTCAAACTCGGACTAACTTCCAAGCAATGGTCTACAAGCAATGGTCTACACACTTTCCATGTGTTAATTCATTTAATTATCACAACAACACAGTGATTGGTGTTGAATAGTGTACAATATGTTAAAGGAAAAAATAAGGTGCAGAACTAAAGGTTACTTTTATTTGTGAATATGTTTAAAAGAAAAACACAGTATGTACATGTATATAACTTATATATGCATACAAAATTTCAGTAAAGACATATAAGAAACTGTTAACAGTAGTAGCCTATAAAAAGGGGGATTTATTTTTCATTGTTTGCCCACACTAGAGTGGCGGAGAGACATTGTTTTTAATTTTAAACGACTTCTGATACTCTTGAAATTTTTATTAGGTACATGTACTATTTTTTAAAAAATTAGAATAGACTTCCCCAAAAGACCTTGAAAACCCCAAGAGTTAAACACGCCTACTGAGAGAAAAGGTTGGTGCAGTGATCAGCAAATGGAGCCCAAAGAGCCACTCACCTATCCACCTCCTCCTTCATGTATGTGGTGTAACTGCTGCCGTCATAGGACAAGAGCAGTCCACCGTCGCTCAGTCGGTGCACGTCTACCTCCACACACGAGCCGTTCATGATCACCACGTAGGAGTTTGGGGACTGTCGAGTCACCTGTTAAGAAATGAGAAACCAAAGAGACAAGTCAGCGTGTTCCTTCCAGGGAGAGTACCAGACAAAATTTCAGTATCTCAGAGATCGAGGTGAGCAAGCTCCATCAGATGGGACTTTCCTGGTGGTCCAGTGGCTGAGACTCCAAGTTCCCAATGCAAGAGGCCCAGGCTCGATCCCATATGCCACAACTAAGAGTTTCCATGACTCAGTTAAAGATCCTGCACGCTCCAAGTAAAACCCAATGCAGCCAAATAAAATAAATAAATAAAAACAGTTAAAGGAAGCTCTGTTGGAGAGGACAGAAATTCATGGCACTGGTGTCTGAGCACTAGCGCTGTGCACGCGGCTCAGCCCTGCCGCAAGCAAACAGGGGGCCTTAGATCCATCTCCCTGCTCTGATGGTTCTGTCTCCTTCATCTCCTGGTTGCACATGTGAAGTTGACCAGCGAAAATATTTTCAGAGCCTCATCAAGTACTGCTTTGACACAGGCTACTGACACTAATAATGACTGTAATTTCACTAATGCCCAGCCCCGCAGTAAACCAAAATTTCCCTCCACCACCTGACCTAAAGGAAGCACGCTGACAAAGACAGAGGCAAAAAAGACAGCACAGACTTTATGAGGCTCAGCATACCTTCAGTACGTACTTCACTCCCTCGTAGATAAGTTCAACATCTACTGTATTCAGAAGGGTATGAGCAGAGAGGACTTGACCCCTGAAAGATAGCAACATGAGAGCTACTTCTGAAAGTTCTAAAAAGTTACATAGGACTCTCAAAGGTGACTGGCTATAGCATTTCCTGGAATGTCAAGACTGAAAACAACCCAAAGGACCATCAGTAAAAGACAGAGATATAAATTTTGAAAAAGCCACATAAATGAATATTATGCAGCCATTAAAAAGGTGAAGTCTTTTATGCACTAATATGAAACACTCTCTAAAACACACTATTAGATTTAAAAAGCAAGTGAAATTGTACAGGATAGTTTCACAGTATGCAATCACTTGTGATTAAAAAAAATGGAGGTAGGAAGGAACAAATATTACATATATATGCTTATATGTATCTACCATATATCTGAAAAGATAACAGAAAATAAAAACAGAGGCTGAGTATAGGGAAGTAAACTAGGTGGCCAGGAAACAGAGGTAAGGAGGAGACTCATCGCTATATATTTTTTAGTGCCTTTTGAATTTTGAACTATGTGAATATATTACCTGTTCACACTGAGCGTCAGTGCAACACAGTGAGAGATCTTCGTGGTAAGACAAATGAAATCTCAGTTGAATTAAAATGCCTGTGATAAAGTGCTTTAAATGGTTAGCCTTGTGGACAATTCCTCCAGGGACTTGGAGGCAGAGCTTAGTTTCCAGAACCAATGCTGGAAATACGTTTAGCCACACACAGTCTGATCCTATACTTGAAAGACTTGTGAGGTCATCATGAATATCAGCCTCAATTACTAATTCCTGAAAGGTGCTGCAGGTAATATATGAAGTATTCAGGGTGCCTTACTAGAGAAAAATACCAGATTTTTATCACCAGGGCTCAGAGAGATTGGATGCTTGTACCGTACAGAAAGATTTCAGTTTTTACAAAGCAACCAATTCTAACCATGGTATAAACCAATTTCTAGAATCTACACTTAAAGCTCCCAAACCATTAGCCATCAACTCCTGCATCCCTTCTCCTCCCTGCCCCCTCGGTCAGTGAACAAGTAGCACTCACAAGCTGCCAGCGACAGACAGAAGAATAAACGGGTCTCTGAATGTCAGTTCCGTACTCAGGACCACGGCTTAGCCTGCAAGGAACACGGAATGCCAAGCCTACCTCTCTAAGGAGTGAAGGAAGTTGGAGATGCTATTCCGCAGGCTCACGTCTGCCACGTGGAGAGCCCCACAGACAACTCCCAGCATGGTGTCAGGTCGCTCCGCCTGAAAGGGACGAAAAGAGGGCAAATCAAAAGCGGAGTCAGTCACTTGGCACCATGGCCCCTCAATTTAAATAAGGCTCAAATGTGCTTGAAGAATCAGCGACCACTGAGAATCTCCATCCTCGTTATCCAACTGATTTTTGAGACAAAAACACATTTTTAGAATTTGAATAGAGATGAAAAACACCTTTCCCCTCACCCTCCTAAGATTTCCACTGAGCCAATCAGAGACTAGCTCAAAAACAAACTTCTATCACAAATAAATTCAAAAAAAGTGCAAAGATTTGGCTACTGATAATCTCAAAGAAAAATGGTGTATAAACTACCTCCAGGTAATACACATGAATCCAACAATTTTATACAAAATTGAGTAATTTATATGAGCCCAGCAGTTCAGGAACAAAGGGTAACTTCTGTTGATTAAAATGAAGCCCTCTCATCAGTACTTGGAGACAGCTAGAACTCAGCCACATTTAATATCAAGTGAAGAAAGAAAGAATTTCAATCTCTGCACGCCTCTCTTCAACTATATCCTTGGAAGTAATACTATACAACAACCTATACAATGACTGTGTCACAAGGCACAAGAACGCTTACTTACAGTGCTAAACTCACACTGACTCCTAGACTTTTACACACAGACCTAGAACCATTTGTATTAGAATCAAATAAATTTTATCTAATGGCATGGACTGATCTCATCACAAGCCTATAAAAACCCAATCCCAGAAGCTGTAAGTGGAGAAATACCCACCTGTACTTTTTCTGCTATCAGTCTGTCCAGCCAGCCCGTGTCAATTCTGTTCAACTGAAAGCTTTCAGTCTCCAGCAGTTTGATCAGGTACTCGACTGTGGTCCGGAAGTCGCCCCGGATAGACAGCTCCTTCAAAGCCACCACCATGTTTCTGGGAGAAGGACAGAAGCAGATCTCTTTCAGCAACAAATGTCCTACTGTTTTCCAACTACTTTCAAGAACTATTTCATCCCTTTGGGGTCTTAGGAGGGAGGGGAAAGAAACAGTTCCAAGAACAAACGAGGGTACAAGATACACATGTGCTCATTCCAGACAGAATTTTCAAGAAGTCAGCAAACTTGTGAGTCTGACTAATCTGACCATCTGAGCATCAGCAGATCACAGACACTTCGTTATACAGAACACAGAACAAATTATTGCTGCTAAGTCACTTCAGTCGCATCCGACTGTGTGACCCCATAGACGACAGCCCACCAGGCTCTCCCGTCCCTGGGGTTCTCCAGGCAAGAACACTGGAGTGGGTTGCCATTTCCTTCTCCAATGCATGAAATTATGTGCAAACCACTCTTCATTTTCACTGTTTCCATCATTCCATTCATTAACTGCTGGTTAACTAGAATTAGGGCATAATTCTCCCCTTCTTAAACCCTTTTTATTTGATCTAAGTAAAATTTACATATAATAAAATATACTTAAGTATACTGTTCAATGAATTTTTACAAACACTAAGACCTTAACTTTAAGGTTTCCATACAATGAAGATAACCGGCTAGAGAAAGTTGGGGATCAGCCTGACACTACATGTGAGAGTGTTTCTTTTTTTTAAGCTGTGTTTTAGCCAACTATAGAATGAGTTGCTCATTACTTTGCTTACTTCCCAATTAAGTGTTAAATAACCACATTTTAACAAGATTTCAATACTGTGAGCTTTTTCCCAGTATAACTTTGACATTTATTATGCATCTCACAGACCTAAGACACATACTAAGCTCTTAAGGGTGAGAGAATGTGGAGACAGTAATCACTTTAAACATTTATGGTAGAATATCATAAATACCAGTAGAGAGATAAAAGCAAAGCACCAAGGGGTTCTAAGAAGGGAGAAAACCTGCCTCCCTTTGGTTTCACAAAGAACGTAAGATCTGACACAGAAAACAAACTTAATGGTTACCAAAGGGGAAAGGGAGGGGGGAGGGGTAAATTAGGGGTGTGAAATTAATAGATACTGCTATATCTAAAATAGATAAGCAATATTGATCTATTGCATAGCACAGGGAATTACAGTCAACATCTTATAATTACCTATAATGGAAAATAATCTGAAATAATATATATTAAAAAACCGAATCACTTTACTGTACACCTGAAACTAAGACAACACTGTAAACCAACCACTCCTCAATTAAGAAAAAAAAGAATATGGGATCTGAAATGCAATAAAAGTAAAGCTAAGATTACGACTGAGACAGAAATATTCTTCCAGGTGGTCCAGGAGTTCTCAGCCAAGAATATTACCCTGTTTCCCACCTCCAGCCTCCTCTCTACGCCCTCTCTTGGCCTGGCTGATTCCTCCACACATTTCAGATATGAGTCTAGATGTCCCTTCCTTTTGGGAAACCTTCCCTGACCCATTCTGGATGGAGTTAGCTGACTCAGCTCTACACTCCTGTAACACCCTCACGTAATCTCACTATCAGAGACAGCACCTCCTACATTCTGTTCAATGGCTAACTTGCCTCTCTTACCCTGGATCACTAAGTTCCATGATGGCACAGACCCTATGGTGGTCCTCGTTATATTGCAAGAAGCATTAAGATATTCAGGAAGTATTTGTTGAATGGAGTAAATGAATGAATGGAGAGAGGGAACAGCAGAAACAAAGGGGAAAAGGAAGTAAAGAGGGGTTGTGTACCAGGAATGTTACAACTGAAGCAGACAGTGATGGGGACAAGGATGAAGGGCAAGTCCACTCATTCAACACTGACGGAGCACTCACTACATGCAGGGGACACCGCAGCAACGAGACATACACCGTTCTGTTCTCATGGTATTTAGATTAAAATCCATGGAAAACAATAAGGGAAACATGGACTGGGACTAGTCTAGAGAAGAGTAGTGAACACCAATCTCAAGAATATAAGCCTAATGTCATGAAGAAAGAAGAAACAAACTCTGAGCTGAAGAATGAACTCCAGCATGGTGTCAAGATGCAAGCTTCAGGATTTCCCTGCTGGTTCAGTTAAGACTCCACCTTGCAATGCAAGGGCCATGGGTTTGATCCCTGGCTGGGGAACTAAGATCCCATAGGCTGCAGGGCAACTCAGCCCGTGTGCTCCAGAGCCCACGTGCCACAACTAGAGAGTCCTGAGCCACAATAAAGACCCCAAGTGCCACAACTAAGACCTGATGAAGCCAAATAAATAAATAAAATATTTAAAAAAAGAAAGCAATCTTATTGCAGAGACCATAATTTTCACATGCTCAACGTTAGCCTGGTAGCTTTACACTGCAGATAAATGTCCAGAGCAGGTTGGGAAGTAAGGAGCAAGACTTTGGGAGCAAGTCATATGACATGTCCTGGAGGGAAGGCTTGGTGGCCTGCCAATCAAGACTGGAAACCTAAATATCAATAGCGGCCACTCTGGGGATGTAAACAAATGAGGCAGGCTGGACGGGGGACTGTGTGAACTAGAGAGTTCGTGTTTCCTCTAAAAGAAGCAGTCACACAAAGCTTCAGTTAACTTTGGCCAAGTGGAATATAAAACCAATGTTACTGTCACCCCATTTTTTTCAAGACATGGCAGTAATGCATGTATTTATTTCAATCTCCCACTTTTTAAACAATACTCTATAAGCCAATCAAAACACATCAGTGGCTGTGACTAGCCAGAAAACCACCGGTCTGCAAGCTCTAGTTTCTTCATAACATTAGGTTTATATTCTAGTTTATTCATAACATTAGGTTTATATTCTTCACTTTGGCAAAGCAGGATGCAAAAGGCAGATGGTTTTTCTGGGAGCACTGCTTTGTAGAGCACAAAATACAGAAAAACTGGGATTTCCCAACTTCTGAAAACATTATTAATAAGTGTTTACTGATTATATAATCTAGGTGTACAGGTAAAAAGTCAAAGGAATAGTATTAAATCCTTGGTGAAATTCAATTGACAATTAAAAAATATAAAACAGGTAAATCAATTTTGGATAGACATTCTAAAACATCTAACTTGTCAAAATCACCTCTTAAGGCCCTACTTTTCAGGCAAGCAAAACTTAATATTAAATTAAATATTAAATGTTTATGCTAATAGAAATATTAACTAATACCTATGATATACTAGTTATATTGTAAGTTGTGCGTATATTTCATAGCACATTGAGGTCTCTCATATAAAGTGACGTGGACAGTTCCCTTAAGCCCTTTTCATGTAATAAGCAGCTTAACTTTATTATTTTAAATGACTACAGGACATATATAGCTATACCTTTATTTTGATGACAAATAATGGATCTTATCCATGATATAAGATACCAAGATCTTAGTCAAAAATCTACTTCTGCCCCAAATAACAATACTATTTCTATAGAAAAATATGACATCTTTAGGGTAATCAATTTTATAAGTTGATCAAAAACACATGAAAACAAAAAATCACTTGAAAAGGCTCAGGGTAACAGAAAAACATCTGCCAAACACTGCATAAACTAAATACAACGTGAATGCAACTACAATTGAAGATGTATTTCTTCAAGAAAGTTATCCATACGAGTACTTCTAGAGCAATACACGGTTCCCTTTCCCATGCTCACAATTCACTGAAGATTACCACAAGTTTATTTTTTGAAATGCAACAACATACGATTATACTCACGAAATTGCTTCCTCTCGGTTTTCTCCCCAGGAAAAGCAGTGACCAAACTGAGAATCAGCAAATTCATGAAGCCCTCCTGCAGCAGCAACACTGAAATAACCCCAAACGTTCTTATTGCTGCGAAAATTCAGCTCTTGAACTGTTCCTGAGCTGGGCTTAAAACCCTGTTAGGGAGTGAAGAATATGAGATGATATTATATTTACAAGAAAGAGAACATGCATATACTCACTGGTCAGGTTCTATGTAATCACATACACACAGGAAAGTGGAAATGACACACAAAAGTCATGAAGGCTTTCGGGCTAAGGTCCAGCGCTACAGACCCACTGAGGACTCGACGGCGACTGAGGTAGGACTGAATGACCAGTGGAACACTGATCACTTACATGTCTGCTCCGATGAAGCCTCTATAAATTTCCCTCTCCAGGGGAGGTCCCAAGATACTTCAGATATGCCCTCAGATAGCATCTTAATATTAAAGTTCACAATGGGGGGAAAAAAAAAGTGTAAACCTTTTAAGTGATGGGTTACCTCATCTGGATTTTCACTAGTGATACGAGCAGCAATAACATGGCCCCTTGGGCAAGGAACGTGAGCCGAATTTTCAAAATCAATGGGAGCATCGCCCCAGGGAGAGACCCCGTACATCATTCGGATATCCTTGATTCTGTACAGAGGGATCCCCATGGCAATCTGAAAGGTAATAAAACACACATCACTCATCTTTCACAGTTACTTCCCTTAAAACGTGGAGGCTATCAGATGACGGAAAAGACTTTTCACTTGAGTAGCCACCACCTAAAACACTTTGTTTTTATAGTCTACATTCTACATCATTGAATAAGCAACTCTAAATTACTTGAAACAAAACACACAGAAGGTGTTAATTACTTCCCACTTCTTAAAAAGTCCCCAAATCCCTAATGCAATAGACATGAGCTTCCCTCTAATCGCCCTTTCTCCATCACCCTTATTTGTAAAGTGTCTTTCAAAAATACGACATTTTTAATCAGAATGAAAATATCCAAGGGAAATGTCAGTGGCTCTCCAAGAAGTTCAGACAGCTAAAAAGTCCTAACTATGTCATAATTACCTCCAAATTATCCCCACAAATCAATGGAAAAAGTAGATTTATATACATAAGTCTTCGTTTACTGGGTTCCTTAATAGGGACCACTGGGGACCAAAAGGGGTTCCCATTGTTGGACAAAGAATATGTATTTACAAATCAAATCAAACTTCATCATTAGCTATTACTGCTTCCCACAGCATCTGTTTCCTGGGCAGAATGGAGAAAATAATATTAACAGTGGTACTGTAAACATTATAAAAATACATGTGTGCTGCCACACTCTTGCCAGGAGAAACCTCAGCCACCACTCTGAAGTGGAATTACTTCAATTTATAACACTAGGAAAAAAGAAGCTGCTGTTTAGTCACTAGGCCAGATCCAGCTCTTTTGTGACCCCATGGACTGTAGCCCACCAGACTCCTCTGCCCCGTGGGATTTCCCAGGCAAGAATACTGGAGTGGGTTGCCATTTCCTTCTCCAGGGGATCTTCCCAAACTAGAGATCAAATCCATATCTCCTACATTGGCAGGTGGATTCTTTACCACTGAGCCACCAGGGAAACTTAAAAAAATGACCCAATGGACTGTAGCCCTCCAGGCTCCTCTGCCCCACGGGATTTTCCAGGCAAGAATACTGGAATGGGTTGCCATTTCCTTCTCCAGGGAGGAAAAAGGAATAGAGGACAATTAAAAAGCAAGGTTTCTCAGAATTGAAATAGCTGAATATAGCATATTCTTTGTAAAGGGTCTTGCAAAAATATGACATTTTATATCAGATGTGTCAGGCTAAAAAGAAATACTCCAGAATTGCTCCATATCAGGAAAACCCACCCACACATCCCAAGTCATCCAGCGCAAGAGAGGAGCATCACATGAGACTTGGATAGGAGGCACTTTCCTCTTAACAAAGGCAGGTTGAGCCAGTTTGGCATGCATTTGTCATTCCAAACTTCTCTAGGCAACCCTCTGAGCCGAGAGCAGGGTGACTCACCTGGAGCTGTGCGGCAGGGAGGTTGACATCGGCCACCATCTCTGTACAGGGGTGCTCCACCTGTAGCCGAGGGTTCAGTTCCAGAAAGTAGAAGCTGCCATCCTGGCTGTAGAGGTATTCCACAGTCCCCGCACTCACATAACCAACCATCCTGGCAAGTTTCACCGCACACTCAAAGAAGAAAGAGAAGCCAATCTAAGTACCTCACCTGATCCAGCGGATGGCCCACTGCTCGTCTGAAGCTTCGCCCTCTCAAAGAGCCAGAGTTTATGGGAACCACCAAAGGCTTGTGGCCATATGAGAGTAAATTTCACCCTCTTTGATTATTACACAAGATTCCTATACATGGATGACAAACTCAGTTCAAAGCTGAGTGAAAACAGTGTTTTCCACCTGGGGTCATAGGTAATCCCACCTTATGCAGGCAAGATAAAGCACCATGGCAGAGTCTTCACTGTATTTCCAGTATTCTTCCTAGAAACATGGGTGTCCAGCTAGAGACTAGATTTTCCACTCTGACAGCAAGTGACAAAGTTTTAACAAATGCAATGTCAGAATGGGTGGGTGAAGGGTAATCCCTGATTCATGTTTTGAAAAGGAATTGCTTACCCTCTATTCTCAGCTTTTTCCTGTCTACGGACTGGAATGTGGTCATGACACTGCAAGCCTGTCTCATCATGCAGCTGAGAACATACTAAGAGTGACAAAACCAAACAGAAAGAACCTGAATCCCAAAATGGTCTCGTGGAGCAGAATGGTCCTAATCACCTCAGGTTATGAATGAAATGAAAAATAAATTTCTAACCTATTGTGCGGTTGTATTTTTTAGATTTCGTTACTACAATAGCTTAACCTGTACGCTAATCAATACAGAAACTATTAAATTCAGGAAGGATGTTGCTGTTTAAAAAAACTGATGTGATACTGAGTTAAAAATAGGGTAGTAGCTCTCAAGGAAACAGATACTGCAAACTGGAAAACTGGTGACCTCCTTGTGAGGCATAAGAAAACATTCGGAGGGACTTCCCTGGCAGTACAGTGGTTAAGACTCCACGTGTCTACTGCAGAGGGCATGAGTTTGATTCCTGGTTGGGGAACTAAGATACTGCAAGCCACACACCGAGGCAAACACACACACATTTGGTAAACTGTCTCCTAAAGTAACTTGGAATGCAAACAAAATACCAACTAAGCCCTAGGAAAAATGGCTAGAAAAAGTCAAAATGCGAAAAAACCAAAAGGCTTTGGACCCCTAAACTAAAGATGATAATCTTGCCTTGAAGCAACCCAGTCAAAGATGAGATCAAGGGCGGCTGCTGTAGTTTCAGCTGGCCTCGAGGTAGTCTTACTGAATGGAGGAGAGAAAAAGGGCTGAACGCAGAAGGCAGTAAATAAAGAGGAAAACATTATGTCCAGAGAAACCTTGGGTATGATTACTCCTACGTGAAGCTGACGAGAAGCAAGGAGTCCAGAAACTTACTCAGTTTTGAATGAATCATATTGCTAAACATACCAAAAACCTGGCTTTCCAAACCCATGACTGATAATCTCAGTAATCTTTGTGGCCCCAATCCTGCACTCAGGAGGTGAGCTGGGAAAGTTCTTCTAAAGAAGGCGTGATCACCCAAGCTCAACCACAGAGGGAGGTGAACAAGGAAGAACATCCTAGAGAATAAGGCCTTAAAGACGGGCAAAGAATTTACTTTCAGAGAGCAGAACCAAGGGGAGTCAGAGGGCTCACTGAAGAGTTACTCCACCGCATGACAGGAGATGACCACAGTCCCTGCCTACAAGAATGTGACTGCTGTGGACCAGTGACTATTGTCTGTTTTTCATTCTTTTTTTCTAAATGGGAGCCATCCTGTTCCTACTCAGCACTATATAAGGCGAAAGGAGGTGTCACAAGGTAATTTGTGATTACTGGTCCATAAAAAGCTACATGCACATATAACAGAGGACTGCACACCATCTAAAGAGCCTGGACTTTGGGTTGAACATAGTTAACTGGATGGGACCTGGGGCTGTCTTCTATGGGGGAAGGCTAAGTAAGTTCTAAGAGTAAGAAAAAGGGTGTGAAAGGATAATGGGTAGCCAGAGGAGCAGACTGAGACACAGAATGTTAAACGCCCTCCAGTAACTTTTCTTTGCGTCATCCATTTAGCAATACAATCTCCTGAATTTCAGCTGAGCATAAGGCTGCTCAACTAGCAATTACAACTCCTAACAGCCAATGCAGCTAGGTGTGATTGTGTAACTTAATTTTGTCTGGTGAAAAGTGAGCAGAAGTAAGATGTGTGACTTCTGGATCTCACTTAATTAATTAATTTATTTTAATTGGAGGATAAAGAACACTGTGATGGTTTTTGCCACAACATCAGCATGAATCAGCCACAGGTATACAAGCTTGTCTTCCAAGTCCTCTCTCCCCCCCGCCAACACACTACAATGTGAACAAGTTCTTGTAGGCCAGCTTTAATAATGAAGATGATGACACCTTAAGACAAGGGTTGGCAAACTTTCAGTAAAAGGCAATTAATAATTATGTTCAGCTTTGTGGGCCATACAGTGTCTGTCACAATGACTCAATTTTGTCACTGCAGAGATAAAACAGCCATAGATAATAGATAAATAAATTAGCAAGCTGTGTTACATAAAAATTTTGTTGACAAAATAGGTGACAGGCTGGATTTCGCCTGCTAGCTGTAGTTTGCTGTTCTCTTCTAGGAAATGGCCTTCCCTTGTGGCTCACTCAGTGAAGAACACACCTGCAATGCAGGAGACCTGGGCTTAAAATTCAACATTCAGAAATCTAAGATCGTGGCATCCGGTCCCATCACTTCATGGCAAATAGATGGGGAAACAGTGGAAACAGCGGCTGACTTTATTTTTCTGGGCTCCAAAATCACTGCAGATGGTGGTTGCAGCCATGAAATTAAAAGACGCTTACTCCTTGGAAGGAAAGTTATGACCAACCTAGACAGCGTATTAAAAAGCAAAGACATTACTTTGTCAACAAAGATCCTTCTAATCAGGCTATGGTTTTTCCAGTAGTCATGTATGGATGTGAGAGTTGGACTATAAAGAAAGCTGAGTGCCAAAGAATTGATGCTTTTGAACTGTGGTGCTGGAGAAGACTCTTTAGAGTCCTTAGACTGCAAGGAGATCCAACCAGTCCATCCTAAAGGAGATCAGTCCTGGGTGTTCATTGGAAGGACTGATGTTGAAGCTGAACCTCCAATACTTTGGCCACCTGACACAAAGAGCTAACTCATTTGAAAAAACCCTGATGCTGGGAAAGATTGAAGGCAGGAAGAGAAGGGGACGACAGAGGATGAGATGGTTGGATGGTATCACTGACTCAATGGACATGAGTTTGGGTAAACTCAGGGAGTTGGTGATGAACAGGGAGGCCTGGTGTGCTGTGGTTCATAGGGTCACAAAGAGTCAGGCACGACTGAGCAACTGAACTGAAATGTGTATTTTGGGGGTTTTATATTTGTTTTTTATCTTTGGCCGCACTGAATGGCTTGCAGGATCCCTGTTTACCAACCAGGGATTGAACCTGGCCATGGCAGGTTCAATCCCTGAACCTGAAAGCCCAGGATCCTAATCACTAAGCCACCAGGGAACTCCCTAAGCCACTGTATTTTGGAAGTCACTTTACTACTACTTTAACTACTAATAGTAGTTAAAGAATAAATCTCAATACACACACAAACATACACACGTAGAAATGAAATGTAAAAACACAGACAACCATATATTTAGCTTCTTGGGAATCCAGGGGTAAAAAAAGAAATGGAAAACATATCTCCAATAAGATGAAGATTGAGTTCCAAAAAAGACCATGTTCAGATTTCTAAACTACAGCTAATTCCAAGGGACCCTATAAAACTGCTGAGAGATTCTTTTTTTCATAAAATAATACAGAATATGTAAACTTGAAAGCTACTTAGAGTACCTTGTAAGAGATAAAGGACTTGAATAAATGCATCTGAAGACTGAGGGATAATCAATCTAGAAAATGGAACTACCAGCTTAACCACCAGCTTATCACGTGCTTATTAAAGAACCAAACCATAAGATTAAAGATCCCCAAACATGTCTTTATCCCTTCTCAAAATAGTACACTGAAATTCTTTGTCAAAAGCATTAACTAATTTAGAGTTTGCAGTGTTCACTGGCATCTCTACTAGAAGGAGAAAAGAAAGAAAATTTTTATTTTTCCTCTAGGTAAAGAATACTTTCTAAAATGTACTTTTAATTGGATGACAATTGCTTTACAATATTGTGTTGGTTTCTGTCATACATCAACATGAATCAGCCATAGATATATCTCTGTCCTCTCCCTCTTGAAGGATAGAACTTATCAATTATCCAGAATCATTGCCTGATATTGCACTATTCTCAGATGGGCATATGAATTAAATGAGTAGTAGTTCTGTGCAAGAAAACAAAACTTCGAGCTTTTCACATACATACCTGTTCCATATGTTCAAATACTGCTGGAGTAGCGATAGCAGCAGGAGCTTCTTCAATAATCTTCTGATGCCTGCGTTGCACAGAGCAATCACGACCAAACAAAGAGATAGCGTTGCCATACTGATCTGCTAAGATCTGCACCTCCAGATGACGAGACTGTTTGGCTAGTCTCATGACAAAGATAGGAGACCCAGGAACTTCAGCTTGAACCTATATTAGACAAGAAAATAGGACAAATTCTTAAGGGGTAAGTACTTTTCTATTTTGATAAGCTGCTTCCACTTCAATAGGCAAATAAATGCCTGGGAGTGTCAGGGACCATGTTAGAAATACACACAAAAAAATTTTATTTATATATATATATATATATAGTTCATACCCTCATCTATTCTTAAAACACTGTATTCTCAATTATATAACTAATATTAACTGATGGATACCTAAACACATGTTACAAGGGCAAAGAACAAAATATTATGAAAACACACACAAATTCCAGAAAAGGGCAAAGTATTACCATTAATTCCAAACAGCCAAATGTACAATTTGCTCCAGATGAAAAACTTTCCTGGTTCACATTACATTACATATTGTTGTAGTCAAAGAACTTTCATCAGTTTTGAAGCATATTCCCATTAGATATAGAATTCTATACTAGCATTCATTTTCTTTCGGCACTTTAAAGATACCCCAATGTTTTCTTGTTTCTACTGAGATGAGAGCTAACAATCTTACTGTCATTCCTTTGAAAGTAATCTGTTTTTTCCAGCTGCTTTAGGATTTTCTCTTTTTTTGGGGAGTGAGGTGGCAGATTTACTCTGATAAGCTTAGATGTGGTTTTCTCTATACTTCTTGCAGGGCTCATCGTGGTTTTTGAGTCTAAGCTTGATACCTTTTCAAGAAATTCTGAGCCATTAGTTCATTAGTTCAGAAAGATTCTTAGCCGTTGTCTCTTCCCCAGTGGCTCAGCAGGTAAAGAATCCACCTGTAATGCTGAAGACATGGATTTGATCCCTCAATCAGGAAGAGCCCCTGGAGGAGGAAATAGCAGCCCACTCCAGTATTCTTGCCTGAAAAATCCCATGGCTGGAGGAGCATGGCGGGCTACAGGGTCACAAAGACTTGGACATGACTGAGGACAATCACGATGCAACGATGCTTCAAATGTTGCTTCCATTCCGTGATTTCTTCAAACATTGCTTCTGCTCCATTTGCTCTCTCTTCTCCTCTGAGACTCAAAGTATGTAATGTTAGATGATTTCACTGTCTTCTATGTGCCAAATCTCTTATGCTCTGTTCTGTTACATAACAAGTCACCTCAAAACTCAGCAGCTTGCTTAGGACACCAACCATTTTCTTTGCTTGTGATGCTGTGCTCATCTAGGCAATTCTGGTGGTGCCTGTGGTCACTCAATGTGCATATCATCATCTGGTGACTTGAGTGGGGCCGAATGGTCTCATTCAAATGCCTGACGGTCTGTGTCAACTGTTAGCTGGTGGGTCTATGGAGCCTCAACTGGAACAGCTCATCTCTATCGCATGTGACCTCTCACCCTCCAGTAGGCTAAACCAGGCCTTCTTCAATGCAGTGCTCTAAGAAGTGGGTGAAGACAGAGCTGCAAGCCTATACAAGCACTAACCTCCAGAACTTACACAATACCACTCTGGCCACATTCTAATGGTCTAAGCAAGCCACAAGGCCAGCTAAGATTCAGTTCAGTTCAGTTGCTCAGTCGTGTCTGACTCTTTGCGACCCCATGGACTGCAACACGCCAGGCTTCCCTGTCCACCACCAACTCCCAGAGCTTACTCAAACTCATGTCCACTGAGTCGGTGATGCCATCCAACCATCTCATCCTCTGTCATCCCCTTCTCCTCCTGCCTTCAAACTTTCCCAGCATCAGGGTCTTTTCAAATGAGTCAGTTCTTCACATCAGGTGGCCAAAGTATCGGAGTTTCGGCTTCAGCATCAGTTCTTTCAGTGAATATTCAGGGTTGATTTCCTTTAGGATTCAGTTTAGCCTACTGGAGGGTGAGAGGTCACATGCAATAGAGACGAGCTGTTCCAGTTGAGGCTCCAAAGACCCACCAGCCAACAGAATCTTTCCTTTAGGACTCTCAAGAGTCTTCTCCAACACCACGGTTCAAAAGCATCAATTCTTTGGCTCTCAGCTTTCTTTATATTCCAACTCTCACATCCATACACGACTACTGAAAAAACCATAGCTTTGATTAGACGGACCTTTGTTGGCAAAGTCATGTCTCTGCTTTTGGGGTGGGAAAAGAGATGTCATCTCTTAATGTGAGAAAAGCCAAAGTCACACTGCCAACGGATATACATACAAAGATGGGAGGAGTTATCGCAGCCATCTCTACAAACAAGCTACTATGGTCTGCCTCTGGCAGTAATTCACATATTTCCCACATGCAAAACAGACTCACCCCCTCCCAAGACCCCCTAAGTCATCCAATCATGGCATCAGGCCCGAGGTCCATTTTCCCATGAGTCACACAAGTCATGTCCACAAGCAAAAGAGACTTCTTGGGTGCAGCTCCTCCTATTTTTGCAAAGATCTGGGAACTAAAAAGACAAATTATCTGTCCCCAACACTTCCAACATTTAATGATAAAATGGGGATTAAAAAATACTCCAATTCAAAGGAGAAACAATAGGAGGTACATTAACAGTCACTGCTGCTGCTGCTAAGTCGTTTCAGTCGTGTCCGACTCTGTGCGACCCCAGAGACAGCAGCCCACCAGGTTATCCCTGGGATTCTCCAGGCAAGAACACTGGAGTGGGTTGCTATTTCCTTCTCCAATGCATGAAAGTGAAAAGTGAAAGTAAAGTTGCTCAGTTGGGTCCGACTCTTAGCGACCCCATGGACTGCAGCCTACCAGGCTCCTCCGTCCATGGGATTTTCCAGGCAAGAGTACTGGAGTGGGGTGCCATTGCCTTCTCCGTAACAGTCACTGGTCCACACCAATTCTGAAGTCCAGATGGGTAGACATTGTCAGGTTTCCTTATTCCACAGGCATGGAATTTGTTTTGCTTTTCTCTGTGGTTCAATTCTGATCCCTGGGAGTGGCTTCCTAATCCATGGTTCCCCTCTGTTCTTAGCGGCCCTCAGGGGTCCGGAAAAATCTCCCTTACTACGAGAAATGACTAATGTTTACAGCTGAACAACTTTCCCAGTCTGCTTCCTATTCATAGGAAATTGAAAGTTCTGAGGCCTCTTTAAAGTTTGAACTGTCTCTGTCACTTGCAGTCCCTTTGGTACATTCATCAATATAAGTATCTTGAAAAGTTTATGAGTTTCGTATGAATCATATTGAAAATTCACTTCTTGCCCCAAAAACATTTTTATAATTTTTCTGCACAGACCTCTCTATACCTTGGGCATGTCAGGCTGCTGTGGGACAACGTTTTTAAAATTCTTAGAAGTCCTTTTTTTCCTAGCTCTTAAATTATTTCTGAGGTTTTAAAGGATCTCCCAGGCACTCCTGATTTGGCCTCTACTCTGAAGTCATTTTTTACTTTGAAAATTTTTTGCCAGCACCAGAGAGATCAGTAATGAGAAACAGCTCTATTTTTAAACTCAACAAGTTTGGAATACCTTTTTTAGTTCACTTCTTTTTTATAGTTAAAAAACAATCATAAGCATTCAATAGATACTTTAAACACTTTATCTAAAAAGATCTCTTTAAGTAGATCTAGGAGTTCAGTACAGTCTCTGCTTTCCAAATTACCTCAGGTAACTGTTGCATCATTACAGAACATGGGTGACCTTTCCCCTCATTTCCGTTCCATCCTGCACCAAAAGTTTTTTTATCATTCCTCTAGGCTTCATTACCAAGCTCCTTACCATCTTTTCCAGACGTCACCTATGAGCCAGTCTCAAAGCAAATGCCACATCAGTGGAGTTTAGTGCAGTCGCTCAAGTCGCGTCCGACTCTTTGCGACCCCATGAATCGCAGCACGCCAGGCCTCCCTGTCCATCACCAACTCCTGGAGTTCACCCAGACTCATGTCCATCGAGTCAGTGATGCCATCCAGCCATCTCATCCTCTCTCGTCCCCTTCTCCTCCTGCCCTCAATCCCTCCCAGCATCAGAGTCTTTTCCAATGAGTCAACTCTTTGCATGAGGTGGCCAAAGTCCTGGAGTTTCAGCTTTAGCATTATTCCTTTCAAAGAAATCCCAGGGCTGATCTCCTTCGGAATGGACTGGTTGGATCTCCTTGCAGTCCAAGGGACTCTCAAGAGTCTTCTCCAACACCACAGTTCAAAAGCACCAATTATTCGGCGCTCAGCTTTCTTCACAGTCCAACTCTCACATCCATACAAGACCACTGGAAAAACCATAGCCTTGACTAGACAGACCTTTGTTGGCAAAGTAACGTCTCTGCTTTTCACTATGCTATCTAGGTTGGTCATAACTTTCCTTCCAAGGAGTAAGTGTCTTTTAATTTCATGGCTGCAGTCACCATCTGCAGTGATTTTGGAGCCCCCCCAAAAAATAAAGTCTGACACTGTTTCCACTGTTTCCCCATCTATTTCCCATGAAGTGATGGGACCAGATGCCATGATCTTCATTTTCTGAATGTTGACCTTTAAGCCAACTTTTTCACTCTCCTCTTTCACTTTCATCAAGAGGCTTTTTAGTTCCTCTTCACTTTCTGCCATAAGGGTGGTGTCATCTGCATATCTGAGGTTATTGATATTTCTCCCCGCAATCTTGATTCCAGCTCGTGCCTCTTCCAGCCCAGAGTTTCTCATGATGTACTCTGCATATAAGTTAAGTAAGCAGGGTGACAATATACAGCCTTGACGAACTCCTTTTCCTATTTGGAACCAGTCTGTTGTTCCATGTCCAGTTCTAACTGTTGCTTCCTGATCTGCATACAGGTTTCTCAAGAGGCAGGTCAGGTGGTCTGGTATTCCCATCTCTTGAAGAATTTTCCACAGTTGATTGTGATCCACACAGTCAAAGGCTTTGGCATAGTCAATAAAGCAGAAATAGATGTTTTTCTGGAACTCTCTTGCTTTTTCGATGATCCAGCGGATGTTGGCAATTTGATCTCTGGTTCCTCTGCCTTTTCTAAAACCAGCTTGAACATCTGGAGGTTCACGGTTCATGTACTGCCGAAGCCTGGCTTGGAGAATTTTGAGCATTACTTTACTAGCGTGTGAGTTTAGTGCAGTTGTGCTGTAGTTTAGTTACTTTTTTTGCCAGGGCAGCATTACACCTTTAGGTATCAGTTTTTAGGTCAGTTATCCATTGATGCCTACCAAACCACCAAAATTTCAGTGACTTAGGGCACTAACCATTTTGCTTACAGCAATTTGAGCTGGGCTTAGTTGGGCAGTTCTTCTGCTGATGTTGGCTTGGAGCCACTCAGGGAGTTAGCCATCTAGCAACTTAACTAAGCTTGGAAGGTTTAATATGAACTCATGTACATGTCTCAAAGGTACAGATGAAACTGTCAGGTCTAGGAAGCCTCAGATGAGACAACTCATCTCTGCTTTGTGTGGCCTCTCTTTTTCCAGAAGCCTAGACTATGCTCTTCACAAGGCGAGTCTGAGGCTCATTCCAAAAGGCCAAGGGCAGAAGCCAGAAACCACTTGCAGCTTTGGTTTTGAAACTAGTCACCATTTCTACTGTATTCTATTGGTGAACACAAGTCACAAGGTCAACCAAAACTCAAAGGGTGGAAGGAAAAAAAAGTCACTATTTCTTTATGGGAAGAAGGCGAAATCATACTATAAAGGAAGCGTACACAGGGATGGAAAGAGATATCATGGTCATCTTTGCAAATAATCTCTCACAAGCTCTTTTCTGTATTTTTCATCCTTTTTGTCTCTTCATGCTTCAGTCTGAGCTTTCTTCTGACTTGCCTTCCAGTTGCTAATTATTTCTTCAGTTGCATCTAAGATGCCATTAAACCCCTCTATTGACTTAATTTTCAGTTCAGTTCAGTTGCTCAGTCCTGCCCAGCTTTTTGTGACCCCATGGACTGTAGTACACTAGGCTTCCCTGTCCATCACCAACTCCCGGAGCTTACTCAAACTCATGTCCATTGAGTCAGTGATGCCATCCAACCATCTCATCTTCTGTCACCCCCATCTCCTCCTGCCCTCAATCTTTCCTAGCATCAGGGTCTTTTCTAATGAGTCAGTTCTTTGCATCAGGTGGCCAAAGTATTGGAGCTTCATCATCAATTCTTCCAATGAATATTCAAAACTTGAATATTCAGAACTGGTTTGATCTTCCTGCTGTCCAAGGGACTCTCAAGAGTCTTCTCCAACACCACAGTTCAAAAGCATCAATCCTTCAGCACGCAGCTTGCTTTATGGTCCAGCTCTCACATCCATACATGACTACTGGAAAAAACATAGCTTTGACTAGACGGACCTTTGCCGGTAAAGTAATGTCTCTGCTTTTTAATTTGCTGTCTAGGTTGGTCATAGCTTGTCTTCCAAGGAACAAGCGTCTTTTAATTTCATGGCTGCAATCACCATCTGCAGTGATTTTGGAGCCCAAGAACATAAAGTCTGTCACTGTTTCCACTGTTTCCCCATCTATTTGCCATGAAGTGATGGGACCAGATGCCATGATCTTAGTTTTTTGAATGTGGAGTTTTAAGCCAGCTTTTTCACTCACTCTTTCACCTTCATCAAGAGGCCCTTTAGTTCGTCTTCACTTTTGGCCATAAGGGTGGTATCATCTGCATATCTGAGGTTGATATTTCTCCCTGCAATCTTGATTCCAGCTTGTGCCTCATCCAGCCCGGCATTTCGCAAGATGTACTCTGCATATAAGTTAAATAAGCAAGGTAACAATATATAGCCTTGACGTATTCCTTTCCCAATGTGGAACCAGTCCATTGTTCCATGTCTGGTTCTGTTGTTTCTTGACCTGCATACAGATTCTGAGGAGGCAGGTGAGGTGGTCTGGTATTCCCATCTCTTGAAGAATTTTCCAGTTTGTTGTGATCCACATCGTCAAAGGCTTTGGCGTAATCAATGAAGCAGAAGTAGATGTTTTTCTGGAACTCTCTTGCTCTTTCTATGATCCAGCAGATGTTGGCCATTTGATCTCTGGTTCCTCTGCCTTTTCTAAATCCAGCTTGGACATCTGGATGTTCTCAGTTTATGCACTGTTGAAGCCTAGCTTGGAGAATTTTCAGTATTACTTAAGTTCAGAGAGCCTGAGTGAAGCCAAGCCAAGAGTATCCAGATCAGGAATTAACCATCCCACATACTTTATCTAAGATGTCAGCACAAGCAGGGCACAAAAACATAGGAAGGTACTGACTCTTCCTTGTTACTAGGAAGGCCTATGAGCCACACAAATCATATAGGGAAGAGCTATCTGAGAAACTGAGCAGTTTTACATAAGACAGAATAATTACTGCTTGAATTAGCTAAATGAATAAAACCTTAGATTGAATTGGACATTTCACTGATATTTCTTCCCCCTGCTACTAAGTAGGTAGAGGTTAAAGCGAATGATTAGATTAGTTACAAACAAAAAATTTAAATATTTTCTGGACATCCAAATTATAGTGTGAATTAAATCACATATCTCTGATATACATATTAGTTCAGATAAAGAACAACAACTTGTACTCCACCTGTCTGAAGAGGTTAGGGAAGTCATCTGCATTGTTGACTTTTCTGATTCCCTTCCCTCCTCCTCCTTCTGAGGCCTTGATCATTACTGGATATCCAACTTCCTCTGCTGCCTTCAAGAAGAAAGAGAAAAATTGAAGTGAGAATGCTATTAGTAGAGAAGGAGAAAACTGGCATTTTCTCCCTTTAAAAAATGCTGTCATCTGGTAGATCTATTAATATATACATTAAAATATCGACCACTGGTGATTTATAAAGGGAAGATGAGTAGATATAAACTTTCACTTTTTACTGTATTTATTACTGAAGATCCTGAAGATACGGTATTAGATGAGAAAAGAAGTACCAGAATAGTATTTGCAGTAATGGATTGATCCAAAAGAAACTGTGTTTGTCTTTTTTTAAAAAATACTTCTTTATTTATTCAACAGTGATGGGTCTCAGATGTGGCACGTGGGGTCTTTCACTGTGGCCCACGGACTCTCTGGCTGTGGTGTGTGGGCTCAGTTGCTCTGTGGCACGTGGGCCCTTAGTTCCCTGACCAGGGATCAAAACGAAGTCCCCTGCATTGCAAGGCAGATTCTTAACCACTGGACCACCAGAAAAGTCCCAAAAGAAACTGTATTTTTTGGTAGGTAAAAAATGGTTCTATATTGGCAATTTTGTATGGTTCAATCTAAAATAATCCCATATAGGTCAAAAACAAAGTAAAACTATATATATACACACATATATATATATAAAATTATGTACACATTCATACACTTACTTATTTAAGTACAAAAAAACAAGTCTAGACTATCAACCACTGGTGATTTATAAAGGGAAGATGAGTAGATATAAACTTTCACTTTTTACTGTATTTATTACTGTATTATTAGAATTTTTTATAATATGCAAGAATTTGTGCCTTAACCATACTTTTTATTTCTTAAAAATTTACCAAAGTGTACATTTTCTTTGTTCCATAACTTCTCTTTTTAAAAAAGACAAAGAAAACACAGGCAGTTCACTTAGTATAAGCTGACCACCTCAGCACAGCTTCTGATCTTTTGACAACATAGAAGACTCAACAAATCAGGATTCTCACATATCCAGAAATTTTTTCTCACTCAACTTTTTATAAAAGATAAAAATAACAAGATACCAAAACATTAATAGTCAGAAAACTAATTTTAAACAAATGCCCTAAATGTGCTTTTCATATTTACAGTATTTTATGATGAGATGATCCCAAAACTTTTCGAATATTTAATTATATACCCATTAAGCAAGGAGCCAATTAAGTCAAAATATACCTATTTATTAGATTGCTATGCTATTATTAAAAGGTCTGAGGTAGCCTTTACATGTAATAATATGGAAGATATCCACATTGTAGCTAAGGCAAAAAGCAGATTGGGGAAAAGTTAACCAAAAGTTTAAAATAACTGAGTCATTCCTTTGTTGAAACATTCCAGTCTTATACAGTTTACATTATAAAAACATCTAAAAAATGTGTCACCAGAAAAAGACCATTTTGAAAATCCTTCAATCGTAGTCCCATTTCTTCTAAATTCTCTTAACTTCTATGCTTACAAGCAAAATCAGCATGAACTCAGTCAGTGGGTGATAAATGATTGAAGAAGCAGGCACAAATGTGGGAAAGACTAAAAAATAGGAGAGCCCACATGATATAAGAACAAGGCAGGCCTTTAAAATACATACATTAAGTTCTAGACACAGGTCATCCATTTAAAGTATTTTAGAAAAATTTTAATGCCACGAGGAAAATTCTTATATATAGGAAGAAGAAATCTTGGATTACAAAAACAATATATATGGTAAGACCCTAATTTCATAACTATCATAACAGTTATAGTTATGGGAACCTATTAATAAAGACTGTCATTAAATGAATCTATGAACCAAAAAAGGCTGGCAAAAATTTTATGTTTATATTATAACCAGGAAAAAAGAATTTTAACTGATAAGCAATATAGCTAATTCCCTACGAAGGGTTTCTACTCTTTTGCAAATTATAGCAAATAGGACATACATCAGCAATTCAATTGGAAATATTAATTCTTCCTATTAAGGAGGTTACAGGATGCTTAACTTGAAATGCAAGCAACAGAGCAAAATCAGTTGAACATGCAGTGTTCCTCTTGAATTTATTGCAGATGAGTCAAACATGAGTAGCTCGCTTTTCTAAAATATAGCTCTTTGATCATCTCCCTGGTGGCATAACTGACACTTCCAACTAGTTAAAAAGTGAAAGGAGAAATAACTGGAGGGGACCGTGAAGGAAAGAAAAAATAATGTTGAAGAAAAGATCTCCTTTTGCTTCGGTGCATGTTTCTACATAGACAGACAATAATTAGAAGAACAGTTTCAGCCTCTATCAGCTCCCTCCCTCACTCCTCTCCAAAGAAAAAAGAATGAACTCTGATCTGTCAGTTAGGAAGGAGAAACTGATCATGTATAGCTCAGCCTCTTCCCCTTTGAGATAAGCCCACTACACAGAACACATGTTCTTTCTCAGCTCTCAATCATACAATAAACCAAATGGCAAAAGCCGTCTCTGTGATTACTCACATTGCCAGTAACCAGTGAGTGAGCCTGCTTAACTGACGTTCACTTTACGAATCTGATTGTTGCTGCACAGTTAAGACATTTTCATCACCATATCTGTTCGTATTAAAGCTGACATTTTGATCTCTGTCTGCCAGGGTTCTCGGTTCTGAACTCAACGGGGCAAAAAAGCGGTTTGCCCCTAACTCCACCACACACACACACACACACACACACACAAACACACACACTCTAACAGGTTGTGGAGAAAGAATCAGGACCTCCTTAAAGCTATGATTTAACCACCTAAGAAGTGTTCTGTCCAGGTGAGTGGCTTGCTTCAATACAAAATTTAAATTGTTTTTGTGAAACGTAGGTCACTTCCTCATTCTATTACATAAACTACATCTCCTGGTCTTACAACCCTAACACTATCATGGGTATATATCATAAACCAGGCTCCAAATCCCCATATTTGGGACTATAATTGGTCCGTTGAACATGATCACACCCCAGAGTTAGTAACCTACCTTCAGCCCATCATCCACATCCTTCACATAACCTTTTTCATATAGTTCCTGAGGAACATTTAAAATTCGTTTTGAAAAATCATTTTCATGCCAGTCCACACAAAGACCTGCAATAGATAACAGTGACTTAAAAGCAGCTACAAGAATTTCTGTTCTTGTCGATTTTCTTCTTACACCTTTCTTAAAATGCTTTCATATTTATTCAAACTTGAGGGTAGATGTGAGAAAGAAGAATACCATAAAACCCTAATCAGTCCTTGGAGTTAGCAGGATTTACCTAATATCAAGATCTGGCCATTTGGGTTCTGATGCTGGAAAAAGTCAAGAGGGATAATAGGCAGCAACTTAAAAAAAACCAAAACAGAAACGCAAGGACCTGAATACAAGACAAACAAACAAAAAAAAGCATGCCAGACTTCTCACAGAAACTCAGCAAGCAAAGGATCTTCGATTTGTGTGTTCAGGCCTGCTCCAGGGCCAGAGGTCTGAGAAATAATTCAATCTTTATGAGCCCTTGGAAATGGAAATGGCGGTTTTATTGGCCTCAGCAGAGTCATGACGCCAAGCTTCCTGACTGTCCCTGTACTCAGCCACAAGGGGAATGGTACAGCCTCTCCATTCAAACAAGAACAAACTCAACCTTTTATTTTAAACTGTTTGACCCAGCAGGTCTGGAAAGGATATTGCAATTCCCCTGGAGAGCCAGAGTAACAAGAGTTCAAATCTGTTCAGACTCAAAACAACGGTAGCTCCCATTTGTAAGAGGTTTTAGTGTGTGTCTGCTCCCTGTGCTTGAGGACCGCAAAACAGAAGTTCATAATACTGTCAGCTCTAATAATCCACATGGCACTCTTTAAGGGATCTGTCAAGAATAAATCATTTTTAGAAAAAATTCAGGCTTCTGCATGCTTGGAAGAAAGGTTGATTATTGACCCCAGTTTTCAGGGCAAATGAGTGGTTGAATGGTATTAAACAAGCAAAACAAACCGTCATCAGATTGTGGGCTCACATTAAGAAAATACTGGCCAAAAAGAATATATACGTGGATCCATACGACTGAATCACTTTGTTGTACACCTGAAACTAACACAACATTGTTAATCAACTATACGCCAATATAAAAATTTTCAAAATATAAAGACTGAATAAACAAAAAGAAAGAAGGAAACTACTGGCAGGCAAATATCTGAGTAAGCGGGTTTTAGCTTTTTCTTAGTGATTTCAGTCATCGCCCAGGCAAGTTCAAAGGCCTATTCCACCTAAGAAGACCATCTCTGAGGAAGATCCTAGCCTAGGAAGACCTATCCTAGCATAGATCTGAATCCACAGAAGCAGATGAATTTCCTCAGAGTTTTTCCAAATTAAGTCCCAAGATCATTTACATTACCGTTTAGCATCTCTGAACCGAGTACAAAATTTACATTCTTAAGACATGATAGGATGTTGTATGAAAGGAGCAAAGGTTAGCACTCCCCTTGACAAAGATGGAAGAGGCTCTTGGGCCTGACAACACGCATATGCTTAAGACATGATAGAATCATAGATACAGCAATTAAGCCAGGAGATACAAGCTACCAATCAATCAACTTGGATTCTATTTCTTGTCAAATATTTAATACATTTTAAAGCAGGCTTAAGCCCCCAGCCACAGTCCCAAATACCCTACTGAGCTTTTCTGCACTTTAAGATACAAACAAGAAATAAAATTTCTTACCACTGCCACTCCATGGAAGAGTTGGGATACCAGCAGTTTGAGCCACTATGGAAGATGCGATCTTATCCCCCAGAGCCCACATGGCTTGGCTTGGAGGACCTAAAAACAAAACAAGAAAAGAATCCTGACTGTAACATTTTGGCCTCATTTCTTTCTCAAGTATTTTGTCTTTCATATAATTGTTTTTGTATTTGTCTTGTATCCCCCACATCACATATTATCCATATCAGAAACTTGATTACGGGGACTGCTATGTTTTGGCTCATCTTTGTATCCTTTGTAGAACCTAATGTAGCAGATTTTTACACACAGAGAGAATTCAATATATGTAAATATATGCTGAATTAAATCCCTGACAAATCATCCTTCATGATCCAACTCTACCAGATTAACAAAGTCTTCTCTTTTTTTTATGATTATCCTGAAATAAGGACAATAAAGTTTTGGGGTTCAAGTCTAAAATATTATACTCTCCTTGGACTTAGGGAAACCCAAAAGGAAGATTTATCATTAATAGGCTTTACAAAGCATAATCATCATTGTTGAGACAAAGACAGAAACACTTACTGCCATATAACCTAGATTTTTCTCTATCTATAGGAGAGCAGAAAAGTCGGAAGAAATAACCCTCACTTACAGGAATATAACCTATATGCTTCAACGTGAAGGTACTGATTCATATTTAAGGGCACACTGCCAGGGTAGCCTAAGTATTCAATCATCTTTTCTACATAAAAACAGGTCCTTTCTCCACATGTTTTCTTAAGGTTAATGACAAAGTTTTTAAAGGCCAGTGTTCTGGATATCAGAGCCTCCTCCATATCTCATAGAAAACAACCCAGGGACAGAAAACACAATCAAGATACAAAATGTAAGAAGTGATAATGGTAGGAGAAAAAGAACATGAAGAAGAAGGTTACTCTCAGAGTTACTGATTGATGAATATAAAAGCCCAGTACGTGATGAAAAATAAAAGCCTAGTATGTGTTAAACAGAAGAAAAGCAAAATATAGAGGGGGAACATGGACCAAAATGACAGAGAGAAACAGAAAAGCAGGAACAGTACGTCAGAAAGGCTTACCCATGAAGGCGATGCCATTTTTCAGAAGAAGTTCTGGGAGCTTGGGATTCTCAGAAGCATGACCCCAGCCAGCCCAAACTGCCTACAAGGGAACACAATATGATTCATTCTTAAAATTCGTAGTAAAAAGAACACGATTTAACTGTATTCCTTTCTAACCAAGACTGGCCGTACTTCATGAGGTACAATAGTGCTATAGCAGCCTAATGCTTAATTCAGCTTTTATGCCTGATTCTTGGCCAACTTTTTACAGAACAACAATAAGCAGTCGACTGTGGTAAAACCTCTGAAGACGTCAAAAACAAGTTGAGATTGATGTTAAGATCCAGCTGGTATTGTTGCGCTTCAGGAAAGTCAGTTCATGGCCTTTCAACTACACTCTACAGAGCCTCTTCTAGAAATGCTGGTTTTCTTTTGTATATTGTATTACTTTGGCCACCCAACTCCACCTTTATATCTAGTGGTTATACTGCCATACAAATCTCAAGTTTTTTTCCTCTTTGGGCTTTAAGACACTTAGCCTAAACTCTCTACAACAATGTGATAGAGAAGAAAAAACCTCCTTCTACACTACCGTGTTCTAGACTACGAGTATTTCACTGGAAATAGGTAACTTTCACTTAGTGGGAGGTTTGAAGGTGAAATGGATAGAACAATCTCTGAAAGACCTTACAAATCTCGTTTAGATAATGTTTACTTTATGGTGACTCATTTCACTCTTCTCATCTTTCTTTTCCCTCTCTGTATATACCCTATAAAGGCTCTTATCAAGGTTCAGAAAAGGTGCTTTATATAAAATTAAAATTTCTTCACTGGCTATCCCCTCGTGCCTAATTGTAAAATGGTTGAATTTGGCACAGGGAACGCTTCTCAATAATCTATAATGACCTATTATGGGGAAAGAATCTAAAAAACAGTGGAAGACCTGAACCAAAGGCCAGACACTATAAAACTCTTAGAGAAAAACACAGAACACTCTTTGACATAAATTGCAGCAAGATCTTTTTTGACCCGCCTCCTAGAGTAATGAAAATAAAAACAAAAATTAACAAATGGGACCTAATCAAACTTAAAGCTTCTGCACAGCAAAGGAAACCATAAGCAAGGTGAAAGGACAATCTTCAGAATGGGAGAAAATATTTGCAAACGAAGCAACTGATATAAAACTGAGAATATGTTTTATTCTCCAAAACATAAGCATAATAGTGGATATATGTCTGTGGATACCTGATTCACTTTGCTGTACAGCAGAAACTAACACAACGTTTTAAATCAAACATACTCCAGTAAAAAAAAAAATTTTTTTTTTAAAGGCTGAATTTGGTTTTCAAGGAGACGCTGGCATGTCTTACTTGCACTGGGATCCTTTTAGCAATGTCAAGAATTAACTCCACATTTGCATAGTTGTTGTTGTTGGGGCCTCCTGGCACGGGCACGTAGTGATCTGCCATCTTAATGTATTCTGGAAACACAAGCACATTAACAATAATTAAAATTTATTTTCAGAAATGTAACATCAGAGCAAAAACTACACAAAAGACAAGTACCATCATAAGTAAGCATGGGACAAACTACATTCGTGGGAGAACTTCCAGAACCATTCATTTGGAGGCTCTTTGTTAAGTCACAGGCACTAAAATGTGATCATCTCAGGAAGCTCTGACACTAAGCAGCAGTTCTCAAACAGTTCACTGCGTCAGCTTTTTGAAGAGTCATTATGATCTATAGATTAAGGGTGATGTGTCACTGAGAGGCCCATTATTCTGTTCGGAGAAAAAGTTCTATGACACCTTTCATCTTTAACTTGCACTATATTCTGAGAAGGCCCCTTTCCTGATATAAAGCCGGGACAAAATGAGGAAACCTGGGAGAGACTGGAGGGTTTGTAGACTTGCTAAACAGGAAAGGTGAGTTACAGGAGTCTGTCAAGTGCTTGAAAAACATTTGTTTATCTGAAATGTTCAGGATACTACGTATTTGAAAGATACTTAAAAAGCTAACTTCTTTCCTTATTTTTTTGGGGGGGGCTCAGTATCCCCTTTCAAATCTGTGACCTGATGTTTCTTCCTTTTCTGGAAGTAATTGTGGCAGAGCAGCTACAATGTAAAGACTGTACTAAGCTCTTTATATACATTACTTTATTTAATACTCAGTAATCCTTTTTATAATAGGTATTATGAGCATCCAGTTTATAGGGAATTATGTCTTGGAGTGGTTAAATAATTTGCTCAAGGTCTATCTCCACCATATTTTTTAAAAAGACTCTTTTTGGGGGGTGGAATTTGGTTGCTGTGCTAGGTCTTTGTTGCTGCATGCCGGCTTTTCCCAGTTACAGGTACTAGGGTTACTCTTCATTGCAGTGAGCAGGCTTCTCATTGAGGTGGCTTCTTTCGCTGCAGAGCAAAGGTTCCAGGCGTGCGGGCTTCAGTAGCTAAGGCTCCCTGGCTCAGCAGTTGTGGAGCCTGGGCTTAATTGCTCCATGGCTTACGGGATCTTTGCAGACCAGGGAAGGAACCCGTGTCCCTTGAAAGATCCCACAAGCTGCAGGGCAACTAAGCCTGTGTGCCACAATTATTAAGCTTGTGCTCTAAAGCCTGGGAATTGCAACTATTAAAGACCACGAGCTCCAGAGCCTGTGCTCTGCAACAAGAGAAGCCATAGAATGAGAAGACTGTGCACTGCAAAAGAGAGTAGCCCCTGATCACAGAACTAGAGAAAAGCCTGCACAGCAATGAAGACCTAGCACAGCCAAAAATAAAAATAAAACGTTTTGCAAAAGAATGGAGCCCATCTCACTGGGAGACTTTTCCTTGCTGGCTTGCAGGAAGCAGTAAGTCATTTGGGGATGGCCCACATGGTAAGGAGCCAAGAACAGGCTTGTTGACTAGCAAACAACCAGAGACACATTCAGGCCCTCAGTCCAACAGCCCACAGAAAACTGAGTGCTGCGAACAACCACGTGAGCTTGAAGGCAGATCCATCCCAGGCTGAGCCTCAGACGGGACGGCAGCCCCACTCGAACACTGATGGCGGCCTGATAACCGGAAGTCAAAGACCCAGCTATAGAAACTGTGAGATAATAAATGCCCACTGCTGCTTTTCTTTGGAGGGATACTTGCCCTATGGAAATATAGTATTTTATTTATTCTGTCCATTAGTAGCTACTATTTGATAACATTTAAAATATTAATAGAACTTAATCTAAAAGAAGTTCAACTTACATTAGTTTTTTTGCATTTCAATACTGGATATTAAAATTATGATGGCCGAAATTTTATGTCAAAAATTTATAGTGGATGTTTGACATTAGTTGTTTACATACAATTCAGTTTTTGGTGGAAAATGGTTTGGCTGGAAGAGAGAACATTTGGTTTACTTCAACTAATAGGAGTATCTCTTAATGCTGGGATGGCCTCTTCGTATTTCTTCTGCTGTTGATTTTTGGAACAGTTATCTGTGACTGTATGAATGGAGCTGAGTGGAGAGGTGCTCATCATGCTTATTCCAAATAAGAGTATGTAACCAATTACTACAGGAATGAGGTGCAATTGCCCAATATTTTTGAGGCCAACAGGTTAAGTATAAGGAGTTTAGCCAAGATTCAGGAATTAGAGCCTGAAGCTTCACATGAAGCCAAACTGAGAGTCCAAAACCTTGCCAGTCTTCATATCCTCCAGTATTACCCTCCACAAACAGATCTTTCAAGTTGCTACCTGAATCATCCAATTATTTACACATATATTTTAAAGGTATCTATCTTTTAGATAAGATGCATGTTGAAATATTTACAGATGGAATAAATATTTGCTTTAGAAATTATGCTTGGAGGAGAAAGGAGGTGTAAATACAGCTGAAAGAAGTTGATTTTGGATAACAGATAGATGGGAAGGAGTTCATTATGCTCTTCCACATTTGAATTGTGAAAAACAAAAACTTATTCACTTAAAATGCAAATCTTTAATGTCTGATATACATGCAGACACAGACACACACACACACATACTTAAAAAGATAAAGTCCATGCTTTTAAGGATGAAAAACAAGACCATCCTTGACAAATACTAGGTCATGTCTAGATCTTGTCAGATAGATAAGCTATCTGCAGTTTCCAGATAACCTCTGTGTCACACCTTCAAATATTTGCATGTATGTTCTTTCTGCCTGTAATACCCTTGTCTTCCCTCTAGTTCAGTTCAGTCGCTCAGTCATGTCCGACTCTTTGCGATCCCATGAATCGCAGCACGCCAGGCCTCCCTGTCCATCACCAACTCCCGGAGTTCACTCAGACTCACGTCCATTGAGTCAGTGATGCCATCCAGCCATCTCATCCTCTCTCGTCCCCTTCTCCTCCTGCCCCCAATCCCTCCCAGCATCAGAGTCTTTTCCAATGAATCAACTCTTCGCATGAGGTGGCCAAAGTACTGGAGTTTCAGCTTTAGCATCATTCCTTTCAAAGAAATCCCAGGGCTAATCTCCTTCAGAATGGACTGGTTGGATCTCCTTGCAGTCCAAGGGACTCTCAAGAGTCTTCTCCAACACCACAGTTCAAAAGCACCAATTCTTTGGCGCTCAGCTTTCTTCACAGTCCAACTCTCACATCCATACAAGACCACTGGAAAAACCATAGCCTTGACTAGACGGACCTTTGTTGGCAAAGTAATGTCTCTGCTTTTCACTGTGCTATCTAGGTTGGTCATAACTTTTCTTCCAAGGAGTAAGCGTCTTTTAATTTCATGGCTGCAGTCACCATCTGCAGTGATTTTGGAGCCCCCTCAAAAAATAAAGTCTGACACTGTTTCCACTGTTTCCCCATCTATTTCCCATGAAGCGATGGGACCAGATGCCATGATCTTCGTCTTCTGAATGTTGAGCTTTAAGCCAAACTTTTCACTCTCCACTTTCATTTCCATCAAGAGGTTTTTGAGTTCCTCTTCACTTTCTGCCATAAGGGTGGTGTCATCTGCATATCTGAGGTTATTGATATTTCTCCCGGCAATCTTGATTCCAGCTTGTGCTTCTTCCAGTCCAGCGTTTCTCATGATGTACTCTGCATATAAGTTAAATAAGCAGAGTGACAATATACAGCCTTGACGTACTCCTTTTCCTATTTGGAACCAGTCTGTTGTTCCATGTCCAGTTCTAACTGTTGCTTCTTGACCTGCATACAGGTTTCTCAAGAGACAGGTCAGGTGGCCTGGTATTCCCATCTCTTTCAGAATTCTCCACACTTTATTGTGATCCACACAGTCAAAGGCTTTGGCATAGACAATAAAGTAGAAATAGATGTTTTTCTGGAACTCTCTTGCTTTTTCGATGATCCAGCGGATGTTGGCAATTTGATCTCTGGTTCCTCTGCCTTTTCTAAAACCAGCTTGAACATCTGGAAGTTCATGGTTCACGTATTGCTGAAGCCTGGCTTGGGGATTTTTGAGCATTACTTTACTAGCGTGTGAGATGAGTGCAACTGTGTGGTAGTTTGAGCATTCTTTGGCATTGCCTTTCTTTGGGATTGCAATGAAAACTGACCTTTTCCAGTCCTGTGGCCACTGCTGGGTTTTCCAAATTTGTTGGCATATTAAGTACAGCACTTTCACAGCATCATCTTTCAGGATTTGAAATAGCTCAACTGGAATTCCATCACCTCCACTAACTTTGTTCATAGTGATGCTTTCTAAGGCCCACTTGACTTCACATTCCAGGATGTCTGGCTCTAGGTCAGTGATCACACCATCGTGATTATCTGGGTCGTGAAGCTCTTTTTTGTACAGTTCTTCTGTGTATTGTTGCCACCTCTTCTTAATATCTTCTGCTTCTGTTAGGTCCATACCATTTCTGTCCTTTATCGAGCCCATCTTTGCATGAAATGTTCCCTTGGTATCACTAACTCTTACTCATTCTTGGGTAGACATAACCACTTTCAGAAATCTCTCTTAACTATGTTAACTCCTCTTAACTCTTAACCCAAGAGCAGGGACCAGAGTTAAGATGTCTCATCTCTGTGTTCTCATAGTACCCTGTACATATTCCTATTATAGCACTTACATCATTGCATTGAAATTATTCGTTTCCTAGAGCAAGATCACAGCGTATTAAACTGTGGGTCTCCATGCTCACTGAGTGAATGAATACATGAATTAATAGGAGTACCAAATAGAAATATGGAAAAAGAAATCATGCAAGGTAGCTTACATTTATTATAGACAACTTCTTCTTTACAACTATCCAGTGAAACAGACATGACTTTCCTTGTACAGATACAAGACTGCAGCTCAAAGATGTTGAAGGATCAATCTAAATGAACAACATCTGCTTTCCAGTCAACTGGTGCCTTCTCTTTTTCTAAAGATAACATTATAACCCTTACTGCCTTAGGAACAGTCTTAATATCATTGTCTCAAGACAGAGAGTACATATAAGACCAAAATGAGTTTTTAAAGACAACTCTTTAAAGACACAGGTTTGATCCCTGGTTCAGGAAGATACCACATGACACAGAGTGACTAAGTCCACATGCCACTAAGTTCGGGTACTCTAGAGACCGAGAACTACAACTACAGAGCCTACACACTTTAGAGCCCATGCTCTACAACAAGAGAAGCCATGGCAATGAGAAGCCCACACACCACAAATACAGAGTAGCCCCAGCTTGCCACAACTGAAGAAAAGCACGTGCAGCAACGAAGACCCAGTGCAGCCAAAAATAATTAATTAAATTATTATTTTTTAAAGTATGAAGCAGAAGTACTAGCTACAATCTTTCAACTATACCAACAATCTACAATAACCTACCACTCTCAGATGGAGGGTCATCTAAGCAGAAAGAATATGCAGAAGAGCCTACAGAGTAAAACTTACTTGGGTCCTAAGAGGTCTCTATCCCCAGGAGGAAGGGGAAAAAGAATCTTAACACTGAAATTCTCTAAAATTCAATGTAGTTCATAAGGGAAAGGGCACTTCCTTCCAAGCCTTTCTACTTACACATGCTATAAGAATGTGACTTAGCAAGTAACACTGAAAACCCAAATCAACACTTTGGTTAAATTAACACCCATTTTTACTTAGAAACAGGAGTTTATGTTGAGGCTACATAGAGTACAATCCTGGTCTACGCCTATTATTGACACTTTTTAAAAGACAAGTCCTTGGGTTTGGGAATCCCCCAAGTTGACATCCTCTTCCTTAAAGGTTGTGCCATTCAATGTTTTACGTTTGAGGATGCTGCTTTCTTAATGTTTAATAACTTACCTGCATTGGCTTTCAGGTCTTCAGGTGTGACCATGACAACAAATCGGATTGCACGTTCATTTCGAAACATCTCATAAGACCACCGGCGGATGGATCTCATGCATTTCACAGCTGCAATGCCATTGTTGGCAATGAGAACCTGGGAGAGTTGGGGGATGGGAATTGCAAAGAAAAGTGGAAAAGGCAGGCAAAGATGGAGGAAAAGACAAGAGAATATTTTTGTAAATCTTTCTCTGAAATGCCAGAGTTTCAACTAGGAATCTGTATAGCTGGTCTAGGCAATTAAGAACCAACTCCTGCACGGTCAAGGGATGTTTTAAGATGCTAGCAAAGCAAATACTTCAATGCTGCTGTTGTTTAGTCGCTAAGTTGTGTACGACTCTTACGACCCCATGGAATGCAGCCCACAAGGCTTTGTTGTCTATTGGATTTCCAAGGCAAGAAATATTGGAGTGAGTTGCCATTTCCTTCCCCAGGGGATCTTCCCGGTCCAGGCATCAAACCTGTGTCTCCTGCACTGCAGTGGATTCTTTACCACTGAGTCACCTGGCAAGTCCAAAATATGTGCCAGCTAAAACTTACTCCTTTCTTAGTTCACTTCCTGAAGGGACAAATCAGTTCCTTAAATCTTATAAGTTGAAAGAGACTCACAGACTTAGAGAACAAACTTATGGTTGCCGGTGGGGGCAGGGATAGTTAGGGAATTTGGGATGGACGTGGACACACTGCCATATTTTAAATGGATAATCAACAAGGACCTACTGCGCAGCACAAGGACCTCTGCTCAGTGTTATGTGGCAGCCTGGAAGGAAGGGGAGCTTGAGGGAGGATGGATACATGTATAAGCATGGCAGAGTCCCTTCCCTGTTCACCTAAAACTATCACAACATGGTTAATTGGCTACATGCCAACACAAAATAAAAAGTGTGAAAAAATAAAGAAGGCTACTTAAAAAAAAAGAAAATCTTGTGAGTCTGTGAATTATTCTACCATTCCTACAAGTAGGGAAGAGAAGAAACAAACTTTAGGGGGAAGATGGGTATCAAATAAGGCTAGGGGAAGTTTTTAACAGTGTAGTGTCATGCACTATTCTCTGCTGTAGTGAAGTAAGGCACACTGCCCTGAACATGTATAAGAACCCCTACACTGACCATCACCTCTCTCCAGAATGCTGACTCCAAATCCCTTAGAATTGTAGAGAAACTGCCCCAGAAAGGATGGTCACAAGAAAAAGAGTAAAGGATTAGTGATCCTGAGACTTCTCTGTTAAACCTTTCACCTCCTCACATGCAATCATGACCCTCAGGATAACAGAGGTGAGGAGACACGTAATCTATCCTCATTGGAAGACTAATGGAAGTACACTGCTGAAGCAATACTTTTAGGAGTGGGAATACAGGTCCCCACCCTTTAAACTTTTAATCACTGTAAGCTAAGTCAATCTCTCAGCTCTGACAGGATGTGGATAAAAGTGACTCAGATTTGCTCACATTTCAAAATACTTATAATCACTTAAAGTACTCTTGCCTGGAAAATCCCATGGACAGAGGAGCCTGGTAGGCTGCATTCCATAGGGTCGCTAGGAGTAGGACACAACTGAGCGACTTCACTTGCACTATCACTTTTATGCATTGGAGAAGGAAATGGCAACCCACTCCAGTGTTCTTGCCCGGAGAATCCCAGGGACGGGGGAGCCTGGTGGGCTGACGTCTATGGGGTCACACAGAGTCGGACACGACTGAAGCGACTTAGCAGCAGCAGCAGCAGCATACCCTCTAAATATCTCAAATTTCTGGTGGGATCCATAAGTTACAGTGTATCAAACTTGTTTAAGTCTTCTCTTCTGAAACTCTCTCCACTCCTTTAGCTCTAAATCCCAATTCAATGACACTGACCTCCCCATCACCACCCCACAAGCTAATCAATTTCTCATACCCTCTCATATCAGTGTAGCCCAACTCTAGGAAAACCTCGAAATCTTTCTAAAAGCAACTTATGGGCACTGCTTCACCTTCTTACTTAGTTATGATCAAATTATCAGTGGTAAATACATATTTCAGAAAATAGTGAAATTATCTAATCGTTTAATTTAATTATTTAATAAAGCTAGGGAGGCAGAAAGGATAATTCTGCACAGTCTCAGAAATTCAAGCCACATGCCAGTTTCAAGCAAATCTAGACTACAAATCGAGGCATTAAAACTCATGGGCTTTTGAAAAAATAATTGAGCAGGTTGTAACTTACCTTCTCAATCACTTTATTCCCACCAAAACGAGTAACAAATTCTGCTGGAGAGGCTACAGTGAAATCTCGCTGTGAGTCTATTTTCTTTCGGTCTCGACCTTGCTTGACTAGGTGCAAGCCAGACATGCTGGATCTGTAAACATAGAGAAATCACGAAAGTCTACGATGAGATTTCTTCACATTATCTGTCTCCCCTGGAGACCTGCTTTTCACTGCCCAGACTTGAAAGTGTACTTCCTATTGCACCCTTGTGGAAACTGCATGCTGGGAGACCACACAGTTTTTAAACAGAAGAGAGGAAAAGAAAATGATCACTGCTTGTGAAAATTTCAGGGGGGGCGTAAAAAAGTGTTCCTGAATAATAAAAGGCAATATTAAGGTTTACCAACAGACACCATCACAGAGAGGGGCAAAGAATAGATTAAAATGAGATGGTATGCTGCTGCTGCTGCTAAGTCGCTTCAGTCGTGTCTGACTCTGTGCGACCCCATAGACGGCAGCACACCAGGCTCCTCTGTCCCTGGGATTAATAATACTAATAGACTCAGAGAGACTGTTAAAACTAAAAAATAAACAGTTAGCCAGCCCGCTTCTGAACTATGGTTCTGACACACAGAGGGCCTGCACCTCTGTTAGCTCTAGCCTCCATCTTTCTTACTAGCTATAACTCCACATTTTTAAATGCCTACTAAACGTTTTAGTTGGGTATTCCATAGATGTTTCAAAATCAACAATTCCAAAAACAATTTATTTATGAGGCAGCATAAAAAAACAAATTTCATTGATCTTATGATAACACATTTTTTTTAGCTTTTTAAAATCTCTGAAATTGCTATGTATCTTACAACTGATGGTGTGCTTTATTTAAGTGGCAGAATTTCTTTTTCTTGTGGTACATACAATAATGGTGCCTCTAACAATTAATGGTGCTTAAATTATATAGCAGGGGAAACAGCATAAGCCTGCGTTTAAATTCCACATCTTCACCAAACAGCCTTGCTAAGCCTCACTTTTTATTTGATAAACTATGCATGGTATTGGGACTTCCCTGGTGGTCCAGTGGGTTAAGAATCTACCTGCCAACATAGGGAATACAGGTTAGACCCCTAGTCAAGGAACGAAGATCCCACATGCTGCAAGGCAACTAAGCCTACAAGTGGCAACTACTGAGCCCGTACACTGTAGAGTCTATGCTCTGCAACAAGAGAAGCCACTGCAATGAGAAGCCAGAACAGCCCCTGCTTGCCACAACTAGAGAAAATCTGCATGCAGGAACAAAGACCCAGCTTAGTCAAAAATAAACAAGAAGAAAGGAGTTGCAAAACATACAGACACACACACACACACACACACACACACACACACACACACAGTCCCTAGAGATTAGCTTTCAGTTTCTTAGGGAGAAAGAGACGGAGAAGGTATAAACCTAGGATAAATAAAGAACTGTCTAAGAATAAAACAATAAGGGAAGCAAAGTGTTTATTGATAAAATTAAGGTGGTGAAGGGACTGATCATATGGTCTAATCAATAGTTTAGAGAGCAAAGGAACGTTCTGAGGGTCACTTATAATCAAAAAAGGGAAAAAAACAGAAATACATATTACTTTTAATGATGGGATCCTTCATACAGCCATAATCAGAAGTTAGGCACCATGCTAAAAACAAGATGATAAAGTGGAAAGATAGAGAAGACCTCAAAATCTTTATTTCACACCTACCTTTTCTCAGAAAGCTTTTATAGAATGTTGTCTTTCAAAAAGATGAAGTAAACCAAGAAAAAGGGAGACAAGGAATGCAAGAAATAGCACAGAAGAAAAGAGAAGGGAATTCTCTTAGATGACTGTTAAAACTGGAGGACAGACTGCTCCAGGAAGAACGTCCCCTTGAAAAAATGGACAGATGGCCTACTGTACTTAATCACAGAAAAACAGAATAAAACTCTGTGTGTGTATGGATGTGTGTAATAAATATATATATAAATATATGTGTGACCAAGGAAACCAGAATTGAAAGAGACACATGTACCCCAATGTTCATCGCAGCACTGTTTACAATAGCCAAGACATGGAAGCAACCTAGATGTCCATAGGCAGACGAATGGATAAGAAAGCTGTGGTACATATACACAATGGAGTATTACTCAGCCATTAAAAAGAATGCATTTGAATCAGTTCTAATGAGGTGGATGAAACTGGAGCCTATTATATAGAGTGAAGTAAGTCAGAAAGAAAAACAGCAATACAGTATACTAACGCATATATATAGAATTTAGAAAGATGGTAACGATGACCCTATATGCGAGACAGCAAAAGAGACACAGATGTAAAGAATAGTCTTTTGGACTCTGTGGGAGAAGGCAAGGGTGGGATGATTTGAGAGAATAGCATTGAAACATGTATATTATCATATGTGAAACAGATCGCCAGTCACAGGGTGCTCAGGGCTGGTGCCCTGGGATGACCCTGAGGGATGGGATGGGGAGGGAGGTGGGAGGGGGGTTCAGGATGGGGAACACAAGTATACCCATGGCTGATTCATGTCAATGTATGGCAAAAATCACTGCAATACTGTAAAGTAATTAGCCTCCAATTAAAATAAATAAAATAATAATAAAATAAAATATTAAATAAATTAATATGTGTGTATTGCTTATATATATGTCTGTTTTATATATACATAACAATATTATATATTTATATTTAGACAAATACAAGTCATTTTATATTTATTAAAATATATAAAACATGATAGAAAGTCATATATATGAAACAATGTATAATTTGTATATATAAAATATACCAGTTGCTTTTTACTTATTTAACTCTCAGTGGAAGATATGCTTGCTTCATCCTGCAACAGGTGGAAGAAGCCAAGTAAAAAGGAAAAAAGGATGATTATTTTAAAGACAACCTTTGCCAAATTGGTGTTTTTCATTTGTTTCTGTATTTGCCAGGGTTTATTCAATTTTCATTTTTCAAAATAAAAACTCCGGAATGCAAAAAGAAATAAGTACACAAACATACACATGAGATACTAGAGAGACATTTAATGACTGCCACCAAGCAAATCATTGAGGTCTTTCATGTCGACCCGCTGCTGGAGAGGCACAGACCTGCAGGAGGTCTGAAAGAGGGGACTTCCGTGGTGGTCCAGTGGTTAAGAGTGCGCCTTCCAACGCACTGGAGGCAGGTCCGGTCCCTGGCTGAGGAACTAAGGTGCCACATGCTGTGGAGCATCTCAGCCTGCTGCCGCAACTACTGAGCCCGGGCCCTCCAGAGCCCTGGCGCCACAACTGGAGAGTCTGCGTGTCGCAACTGCTGAAGTGGCTGCACCTGTGAACCTGCGGCACAACTAGAGTCCACGCTCCAGAACAGAGATCCCGCGTGCTGCTACTAAGGCCCAGCGTGGCCAAATAAATAAATTAAAAAGAGAGAGAGAGAGAAGTCTTAAGAAGGCCAAGTAGGCCTGATTCACTTCCTCCTCAGGTTGAGTTCTAAGAGCAGGAAGCAGAAAGATTCAAGGCAAGACACCTTGGCACCCGCAACAACTCCAGGCTGGCTGCCCAATCTCACACGATGCCAGGACAACAGCAGAGGGCACCTTTACTGGCCCTAGAGACAGAGTCTAAAAAAGTTTTCTGCAAAACTACCTTTGACAGGATGCTACCTACTATCCAGAGTTGCTATTTTCCTTCAAAATAGATGAAAAGACTTCACTCTTCAAAGTCCAGCCAAGCCCAGTGAACACATTTGGCACAGACTGAGTGTGGTCCCTTATCCAGGGAGCAGCTCGCAAGGTCTGCGCAAGGGTGCCTGCTTTCAACATAGCTACAATGTCACACGTGGTCTCGGATATCTTTGGTTCAAATTCTGAGTGTAAAATAAAGGTTCAGAAATTCAGGAGCAAACATGAGATTTTTAATTCATTTCCTTAAGAAAAAAAAGAGTTTCCTACAGACCCACAAAAAAAATCATCAAATCAGATCGCCCATAAATTCCAGGGCTTAGCTGTCAACGCCTTTACTGCTTTTAAAAGGCATATATTGCCTAGATAGGGCCCTCTAACACTTACCTTTGAAGCATGTAATATCTCATTTCCTTACTCTCCTCTGCAGAACCCTCCATATTAAGATGGCAAAGGAATAGAGGTTTTTCTCTTCAGCTGTCGGCCTTGTAAACACAAGCTGGAGTTCGTCCTCCCGCTGCAGGTGCTTAAAACCCAGGAGGACAAAAGATACTGTGCCTTCTGCCTACTTCTTGGCCCTGCTTCAGTCAGAGTAGAGTATTCCTCATGGCCTCAAACCACAGTCTTTTTGTCTACTCTGTCCCTGATCTCCATACTTCCCCTCCTGCTTGCCCCCCCCCCCCCATTACATTGGGCTCCCACACAGCATCAGCTGATTTCCCAAGGGGACAGAGAGGAGAGGGGGAGAAATATAGAAGCAGGTATAACTCTAAAGTAGATCTCAGCAGCTTCCGCCTTAGCTGCAGCAAAAGTGCTTTAACAACGGTCACCTTCTTCTGACGGTCACTAGAGAGGCTCCGCGGCCTCTCCAGGCTGCCAGGGGCACGTGACAGGGTAGGCTCAGGGCAAAAAGAGAAGACCAAGCTTATGAGGACAGCTATGCCCAGAAAATAATGGGGTCAGGAAATCTAGAGGGAGGAGGAAAGAACAGGTGATTTCTGAGACCCAATCACAACAAGTAAGACTGAGTTTCAGACTCCAAGACGGGGGGGTGGGGAGCAGGTCAAGAGGGAAAGCAAGCCGGTCAGAAGGACAAGACACGCCACCACTGAGGAACTTGGAATAAAGTGGGGGTCACAACTCTAATTTTTAGGCCAGAGTAGTGGTGTACACACACCTTTTTTAAAAACAACAAAAATCTAAGATCTTATTCACTAAAATTTGAGAATAAGACTGGAGCTGGCACAAACAGGATAACAGAGAGGATGTGGATAAAAATCACAGAAACGTAAAGGGGCCCAGACAAGTATTTTAGACACAGAGGTCTAACCCAGAGTTTAAGCAGGGAAGAAAAATCCTGCCTAAAAAGCCACTGGGACACATTTATTGTTATGCTCATTTGCCACAGAGCGACAAATCACTTAAATAAAGAAATGGTGACTGAAAGGGAAATGGTATCCTGTTTTAGCTTTTAATTAAGTAGATGCTGAAAATACTGCTCCCTTGTCATGGCAGAAAAGACCATGATTTCCTGAGCCAAGTCCTCAGGAATGGTATTAATTCACCAGAGTCACATCTAACCTGATTCAGGCACCACAGAAAAATTCCTTCTCACCGAAATGTTGAATACAAATGGTTAACTCTTATCTGATGCAACTATGCTGCGAATCTATTAACATTCCACGAAAACCCTTCAAAACAGAAGTACACAAATGATCTGGAACACAGATAAAAATCAAATAGAAGATAAATTATTAAGACAAACCTTGATGTTAGGACATTCAGGTGACCCAAGGTGAAAAGACTCAATCAGGCCACTCACTCAATATGACCATTAGTCATAATAAAAAAAAAAAAAAAAAGGAAGTCCTGGATTGGTTTCTGGACTCTGCATCACTCCTTTTACACTGTGCTAACGTCTGATAAAGTCAGTAAAGTTTACTTTTTCCTTTAAAGAAGCAGATGCAGAGGAATCCTCCTATCTTGATCTCTCTTCAGGATAACAAGTCTCGAAAAACAGAGCACTGAAGCCTTTGGTTCAGAACAATTACAGTGACCACAGATGTAGAAGCAGCTTAATTTTTACACACATCTAAGGGTCTCTAGATGCAGGCACTTTCCAGAAGAGAATCACTCTCTGCCTTTGTTAAGTTCAACATTCAAAAAGCAAAGCATGGCATATAGAAAAAAAGCAGGTTATTTTGCTCTTGGTTATATAAAAAAATATACTAAAGAGGCACTCTCGGGAATCAAGCTTGTGCTTCCCTTCACCAAAGGGATCTTTCTAAAACAACCAAACGCTAACAGGGCACACCCAGCTCCAAAACAAAGCCAGTGTTTCTCATCTTTTACGGATGCTGCCTACCATCTTCCTATAATGTGAGAACACAAGAAATAAAAGGCCACATTCCCACATTCGTTCCTCCAAATTCAAGGCACCCTCATTTTTAATCTAACATGAAAAGAGAGTGTCCAAAGTAGACACATACCTGGCACCAAATCCAACTAGAAGCCCACACTGACCCCAGCATTGAAACATGCCAAGCACCAAGGATGACGTAGCAGTTTATCCGGCAGACAGTGATGCATTTAGCTGGCTCCGTTGCAAGGCAGTCTGAGTTATACTGCAGCACACGCTGGGAGACAGTGTTTTTACGCTGGGGCTTTCCCAAGCAAAGAAATCTTGCAGCAGGGATGTACCTCTTTGGAAAATCAGTCTGCTGTTAGGGACTTCCCTCCTGCTCCAGGGGCTGAGACTCTACACTCCCAACCTGGGGGGGCGGGGGGGTGGGGCTGGGTTTGATCCCTGGTCAGGGAACTAGGAAATGGCAACCCACTCCAGTATTCTCGCCTGGGAAATTCCACTGACAAAGAAGCCTGATGGACTACAGTCCAGGTGGTCACAAAGAGTCTGACAAAATTGAGCGCGCGCACACACACACACACACACACACACACACACACACACTGGGGTAGTAGATCTCACACACCACAGCTAAAAGTTCGCATGCTGCAACCAAAGAGCCCCGCAATGATGATGGAAGACCACACATACCACAACTTAGATGGCAAAGCCAGATAAATGAATATTGAAAAGAAAAAAAAAAAGAAGAGGATCAACCTTTTTATATATAAAAAGGTTTAGCTGTGGAACTTCCCTGGTGCTCTAGTGGTTAAGCATCCACCTTGCAAGGCAGAGGGCTCGGGGTAAAGAATTCACCTGCCAAGCAGGAGACATAGGTTCAGTCCCTGGATTGGAAAGATCCCCTGGAGAAGGAAATGGCAACTCACTCCAGTATTCTCGCCTGGGAAATCCCACGGACAGAGGAGCCTGGTGGGCAACAGTCCACAGGGTTAAGAAAGAATCAGATACGACTTAAGTGACTAAACAGCAGTAGCAGCAGACTTTAATTTCTCTCAGCAATGTAACATAATTTTAATGTACAAGTCTTATGCTTTTTTGTTAAATTGATTCCTAAGTATTTTATTTTTTTTGATGCCATTCTGAATAAAATTATTTCAGTTTATTTATTTATTTATTTTTTGCTTGCTCATTGCTAGCTAGTACATAGAAATGCAACTAATTTTTGTATATGGATCTTACACCCATTTAAAAATCCTTAACTTTATTGAGACAGAATTCACATACCATATATTTCAGCCATTTTAGGTATATAATTCAATGGTTTTTATTGTAGTCACAGAGTTGCGAACCATCATCACAAGTCCATTTTAGAACATTTTCAGCACCCGCCAAAGAAACCCTGTACTCGGCAGCAGTCAGTCCGTATTTCCCTCAAACCACTCCCCAGTCCTAAGCAATGACTAATCTACTTTCCGTCTTTATAGATTTGCCTGTTCTGGATATATAAATGGGATGATATCATGTGTGGCTTCTCTCACTTAGCATAATGCTTTCATGTTGTAACATGTATCCATACTTCATTTCGCTTTACAGAAAACTTTCCACTGTGTGGACTTACTACATTTTGTTTATCCATTTATCAATTGATGGGTATTGGGTTGTTTCCACTCCGTAGCTATTATGAATAATGTTGCTGTGAACATTCACATACAAGTTTTTATGGGAACATATGCTTTCATTTCTTATAGGTAATTAGGAGTGAAATTATTGGATAATATGGCAAATATTTAGTTTTATAAGAAATTTCCATATTCTCTTCCAGACTGGCTGAAAAACAATTTACATTCATCCACATTCCCACCAACTACCCACAAAAGATCCAATTATTCCATATTCTTGCAAACATTTGGGGTTGTCACTTATTTTTATTTTAGGCACTCTGACAGTTGTTTACTAGAATCTTACTGTCTTTAACAGCTAGTGATTTAAAACATCTTTTCACATCTTTATTTGCGACCTGTACATCCTCTGGTGACATTTGCTTCTTATTTCTCTCTCCTTATTGAAAATATTATTTATTGATTCATTGTTGTCATACTTTTAACAAATTCTTTAAACATGTTTTCCTTTAGTTCTTTGAATACATTTATGATAGTTGCTTTGAAGACTGATAATCCGGCATCTAAATGCTCAGAGACAGTTTGTGTTCTTTTTTTTTCTAAATATGGCCTACACTTGCCCATTTCATGTCTCTTGATTTTTAACATACTAAATAATTTATTGTAGCAACTCTGGATTCTGATTTCTTTCACCCATGAAGATTGCTGCTGTTACCAATGTTTGCTCACTGGTTTTTCTTTCTTGGTTTAATAATTTGCCTGGGCTAAATCTGTGAGATCTGCCTCTCTCAAAAGTGTAGTCATTACTGTCTCCGTTCATTTTCTTCTTATTGTGCATGTTTTTATGTTTGAACCTCCTTTCTAAGGGGTTACTTCTCTACTTGTAAAACTTAATCAGTCAGTAATTAGGCAGTGGTTATACGCAAACGCCTGAAGCCAGTAAGGCTTTTGCATTCCGTCCATGTGTCCATGTATGCAGTAGAGTAGCACATTCAAAGTTCAGGACATTTTCAAGTTACGTCCTGGCTTCCACTTTCTGCTGAGCCTTATCACGCCTACTCTGTGCAGGCATGCAGCCTCAACCAGAAATATGCTTACCCCAACCACAAACACACCTCAAGCTAGAAGAGCCGGCGGCCCCCTCTCTCGTCTGCTGCAGGGATCGTCACTGGGAGCAGGGTACCATCTACTACTCAAAAGGAATATGCTCCCTTCAACTGCAGTAACAGCAACACCCATCCTCAGGGCACAACCACAGCAGTACAACGTCCATGCCAACCAAGCTGGGGGCAGGAAATAGGAATACTCCTGGCAAGAACACCACAGATGCCTACTGTTCTTACGGAATTTCAGCAGCTTTTCAAACATAAACTTTTCTCAGGCTGTTGCATGCCTTAAGGTTGATTTGAAGGCTGAAGTGGTTTTGTCGAGCTTTATAGCTGCTTTTTCTCACACACTAGTAAAGTAATGCTCAAAATTCTTCAAGCCAGGCTTCAGCAATATGTGAACCGTGAACTTCCTGATGTTCAAGCTGGTTTTAGAAAAGGCAGAGGAACCAGAGATCAAATTGCCAACATCCGCTGGATCATAGAAAAAGCAAGAGGGTTCCAGAAAAGCATCTATTTCTGCTTTATTGACTATGCCAAAGCCTTTGACTGTGTGGATCACAATCAACTGTGGAAAATTCTTCAAGAGATGGGAATACCAGACCACCTGATCTGCCTCTTGAGAAATTTGTATGCAGGTCAGGAAGCAACAGTTAGAACTGGACATGGAACAGACTGGTTCCAAATAGGAAAAGGAGTTCGTCAAGGCTGTATATTGTCACCCTGTTTATTTAACTTATATTCAGAGTATATCATGAGAAATGCTGGACTGGAAGAAACACAAGCTGGAATCAAGATTGCCGGGAGAAATATCAAGAACCTCAGATATACAGATGACACCACCCTTATGGCAGAAAGTGAAGAGAAACTAAAAAGCCTCTTGATGAAAGTGAAAGAGGCGAGTGAAAAAGTTGGCTTAAAGCTCAACATTCAGAAAACGAAGATCATGGCATTAGGTCCCAACACTTCATGGGAAATAGATGGGGAAACAGTGGAAACAGTGTCAGACTTTATTTTTGGGGGGGGGCTCCAAAATCACTGCAGATGGTGACTGCAGCCATGAAATTAAAAGATGCTTACTCCTTGGAAGGAAAGTTATGACCAACCTAGATAGCGTATTCAAAAGCAGAGACATTACTTTGCCAACAAAGGTTCGTCTAGTCAAGGCTATGGTTTTTCCTGTGGTCATGTATGGATGTGAGAGTTGGACTGTGAAGAAGGCTGAGTGCCGATGAATTGATGCTTTTGAACTGTGGTGTTGGAGAAGATGCTTGAGAGTCCCTTGGACTGCAAGGAGATCCAACCAGTCCATTCTGAAGGAGATCAGCGCTGGGATTTCTTTGGAAGGAATGATGCTAAAGCTGAAACTCCAGTACTTTGGCCACCTCATGCGAAGAGTTGACTCATTGGAAAAGACTCTGATGCTGGGAGGGATTGGGGGCAGGAGGAGAAGGGGACGACAGAGGATGAGATGGCTGGATGGCATCACTGACTCAATGGACGTGAGTCTCAGTGAACTCTGGGAGTTGGTGATGGACAGGGAGGCCTGGCGTGCTGCGATTCATGGGGTCGCGAAGAGTCGGACACGACTGAGCGACTGATCTGATAGCTGCTTTTTGGTGTTAAGGATTTGTTCATCTCCTCATTTGGTTACAGCTGAAGTCCTGCTTGTTTTATTTACTTCTGAAATGTAACATCACAGAATAAAGTGCAAAAGTCTTAATAATACATTTAGTTAATTTTACATACGTATATACACATAACCAACCACTCCATCAGGGTATAGATCATTTCCAGAGCCTCAGAAGGATCCAGTGTGCTTTCTTCCCAGTCAACATCTTCCCCAGTGTAAACACTATTCTGAACTCTATCACCATCAATCAATTTTGCCTACTTCTGAACTTCATATGTATACTGTCCTACTGTATGGATTTCATCAATATTATGTTCATGAAATTCATCCATGATGTGGCATAGCAGTACTTTGGTTTCACTGTGTGTAATAGTACATTGAGTGACTATTGCATGATTTATTTATTTATTCAATTGATGGACATTCGTGTTATTTACAAATTTGATTATACTTGGACTTGGTTTCTGGTGGACAAATGCATTCATTTCTTTTGGACAAATAGCCAGGAATGGCTTTGCTTATTGATAGAGTATATGTATGTTTACTACCCCAAAGTGGTTGTGCAACTTTTATTTCCATCAGCTATGTATGAGACTTTCACATACATACACGTATCTCACACCCTTGCTAACACTTGACATTGTCAGTCTTTTAATTTGGGCCTTTTGGGATGGCAGTTAATTCACTGTGATTTCTAATTTGCAAATCCCAGATGACCGATAATATTAAACACCTTTTCATAAGCTTATTTGCCAGCCGGCTATCTTCTTTTCTGAAGTTCAAGTCTTTTTCCCTATATTTCTATTGGGTTGAAATGTCTTCAAAAGACACTGAAATTCTTTTTCTTACTGATTTATAGGTTTCTGGCAGTGAGATTAATTAATATTCTTCTTTCAGCAACAGAGAACAATTAGGCAAAAAAACATCAAGAATACAGAAGAATAACGCAATCGAAAAACTCAACTTAACTGACAAGTATAGAAACTGGAAGGCCAAATGACCAGAAGAGAATATCAAAATAGGAGAAAGAACAAGAAGAATTTCACAGCCCAGGCAGCATTTGAGAAGAACCTTGAAACTTAAAGTCTCCAAAGTATGAAAGGAATTTCAACTGTCAGGCGAAGAGCATTCCAACAAGAAAACCAGAGAGAGGGCTGGAGCAGGAGAAGGAAAGAGAGGGAGAGGGGAGAGTAGTGGGAAGGGAAGTGGGAGGACACCAGTGGGAGAGCAGGCAGGCGAGCAGATCCTATGATGCCCTTGAGTAACTACTGTCTTTTCTTTCTTGCCATCAACTTCATAAGAGCTGACCTGTTGAAATTCCTGCTCTTTCACCATTTGTTACTGCTTAATCTCTTGATATCTACTAAAGCTGTTCATCTCAAGCTCTCCAACTCACTCCCTGGTGCTTTCTCTCCAGCTTCCATCACCATCCACCACTTCATGCTACATCTTCTACCTTTAAATTATCTTCTCCGTGGTTCTCCTTCTACCTCACTAATCATTTCCTTGTCCGCTTTTTCCTCCTCCTCTCATCAAAAGGTAGACAGTTCCTTAAGATACATTTCCCTTCTACCTATCTCCTCTTCCTCAAAATGATCTAATCTACTTGCACAACTTTAATTTCAATGCAACAAACATTTATTGAGCATATACTATACCCCCAGCAGTGCTCTAAACTCTGAGAAAGTAGTTCTCAGTTCAGGTTTCAGATCAGACTCACCTGGAGAGTAGCAGAAGACCAGAGACTGTAACATAATTAGTCTGGGACAGGACTCAGGAATCCCTATTTCTTTAAAGCTCTGCAGGTGATTCTATTACACAGCCAAACCTCAATACTGTGTTCCATTTTACACATGTCTTAGTGTGACATACACGATCCTTAATGATCTGACCTCTATCTTACCAACCTCTTCTTCCATCGCACTAAGCACCCTGTCCCCCGCATATTTCCAGTACTACTCAATGTCTTATCACTGCCTGAACATGCTAGATGTTTTCGCAATCTGGTACCTTTACACATGTTGTCAACCCCACCATCTCTACCCTTCCTCCTACACACAAACCTACCTGTTAGCTTGTCTGTTTTATGTTCATCCTTCAAAACCTAGTTCAAACATCTCTGAGACATAACAGATCTCATTAAGCCCACCATAATAATGATTATAGCTGTCATATCACAAATAACATTAGAACCCCGGCACAATGTGTGGCTAGAAAGTCATATGTAACAGGGACCCAATGAATAGTGCTGTGAGATGATCAGTTTACATCAGAAAGACCGCAATGACCGTGTGGCACTTCCACTGAAGGGGGAAAGAGACTGAAGAAAAGCTAAAATACTACCACCATGAGAAATAAGAACAAGAGCGATGGCAGTAACAATGGAAAAAGGGGATGGAGTCAATAATTATTAGGGGCTGTTTGATGGAAAACAACAAAATTCTGTAAAGCAATTATCCTTCAATTAAACAATAAATAAATTTGAAAAAAATTATTAGGGGATAGTATGAAAAAGTATATGTAATTAGGAGTGAGGGATACTTGGAAGACCAGAGAAGTGGCTATGCCATTAATTAAAGACAGACCTAGGGAGAGGATCAGAGAAGGCAATGGCAGCCCATTCCAGTATACTCTTGCCTGGCAAGTCCCATGGACGGAGGAGCCTGGTGGGCTGCAGTCCATGGGGTCACTGGGAGTCAGACACGACTGAGCAACTTCACTTTCACTTTTCACTTTCATGCACTGGAGAAGGCAATGGCAACCCACTCCAGTGTTCTTGCCTGGAGAATCCCAGGGATGGGGAAGCCTGGGGGGCTGCTGTCTCTGGGGCCACACAGAGTCAGACATGACTGAAGCGACTTAGCAGGGAGAGGATGTGGTATAAGAAGAACAGGGGTTTACAGCAGGAATGGGGGAAAATTGGGGGGCAGGGCTATTTAGGGAGTTTGTGACCAACATGTACAGACTGCGATGTTTAAAATGGATAACTAACAAGGACCTGCTGTTGGTAGGGCACAGGGGACTCTGCTCAATGTTACATGGAAGCCTGGAAGGAAAGGGAGTTTGCGGGAGGGAGGGTTCATGTATATTATGGCTGAGTCCCTTTGTCCCTTTGTTGTTCACCGGAAACTATCACTTTGTTAAACAGCTAGACTTCAATATAAAATAAAAAGTTACCAAAAAAAAAAAGAAGAGGGCTGAAGCCAGAAAGCTTTGCAGAAGACCACCAATTAAGGGGCATGTGGGAGAAGAAAGCCTACTGAGGCACCTAAGAGATCCTAATGTTATAATGTATTCTGATAATTTGCTACCTTCTTTTTCAACAAGTCACTAATCACTGTCTCCAAAATAAGAGAGGGTAACAAGATAGACTAAGAAATTTAAGGAATACAATATACAATGTATGGTCGTAGGGGCTTCCCAGGTGGCGCTAGTGGTAAAGAACCCGTCTATCAATGCAGAGACTGGGTCAAGAAGATCCCCTCCTGGAGGAGGGCATGGCAACCCACTCTAATATTCTTGCCTGAAGAATCCATGGACAGAGGAGCCTGGCAGGCCACAGTCCATAGGGTCACAAAAAAGTCAGATACAACTGGAGTGACTTAGTGTGTGTGCACAAACACATGCATGGTCCTAGACTGGGTACCAGTTTGGGTGAACCAGGATTTTGGAGTCAAGTGAAGAAACTTTAATATGACGTACATATTAGGTGAAATGAAAATATATTGAAATACAAAAGTGGAAACTTTTGACAAAAACAGAGATTGTAAAACAGTGTGTACCGGATGATCTCATTTCAGCAGTGAGAAATGCAATATGCCCATGTGCACAGATAAGGATTCAGAAGACTATACAACAGGGTATGAGCAGGAGTTATCTCTGGGTGATGGATAAACAAGGCTTTATTTTTGGTTTCTTTTATTTTGTTTTTAATTTTTCTTATTGCTTCTTTGATAAAGCATTCTTTAAAAATAGTTTTTTCTAGGACTTCCCTGGCTGTCCAGGGGTTAAGAATCTGCCTTGCAAGGCAGGGGACAGGTGTTCAATCCCTGGTCCAGGAACTAAAATCCCACGTGTCATGGAGCAACTAAGCCCGTGTGCTATAACTACTGAGTCAGCACGCTAGAGCACGTGCTCTGCAACAGAAGTCACTCTAATGAGAAGTCGGTGCAGCACAGCAAAGAAGAGCCCCTGCTCGCCGCAACTAGAGAAAGCCTGGGCACAGAAACGAAGATCCAGTGAGCCATAAATAAATAAATATCAAATACATATATATGTGTATATATTTCCAAATTCTGTCTCTTTTACATAAGGCTGAGATTTAATCAGAGGAAAACTGCTCAAAGAGAACACCAACATATCTATCACACCCAAGGTTTGAGTCAGGTCTAGTGGCTGACGGTATGAGCTCTGACTGAATTCCATACACAATGTGCTGTGTGACCTCCAGCATGTTACTTAACCTGTGTCTCAATTCCCCACCCTAAATGGTGGGTAATAAAAGTAACATTATTTGGCTCATGGAGATTAAGCATGACACTCCACGTAAACTATGTCAGAGAGTTTGACATGTAATAGTCAAGCATGTGATGATACAGGTTCGATCCCTGGTAGGGGAACTAAGATCCACATGCCACTGGCCAAATAAGCTGTGTGCCACAACTAAGACCCTATGGAGCCAAAAATAAATAAGTTTAAAAAAAAAAGCTTCAAAACTCTCTAGTTTAATGCTTCTGAAGACTCAAACATGTTATAGGCAATCTCACATGTGAGTTCTAAATTTTCTTAAGATACTGGTAAAGTTCTTTTCCTTCTAGACCATAAAGGTGATAAAGAATATAACTCACCTTCAAGGAGCCCTTCCTGAGTGAATTTAATGACTCTCCCCTTCTTCCATAGCACCAACTACTGTCTTAAACCCTGGCAACAGCACATTATTAGTTTTGATTCATATAGATAAAATGTTGGCCATCTGACATTTGGAATAAACATTTTAAGAAGTTTAAGAGACAATTAAGATGGCGTTTCAAACAAGTGAATTATAGGATAAAAAAGGTTTAAAGAAATCACAATACCGGCACTTTCCTGGTGGCCCAGTGGCTAAGACTCTCCTCTCCCAATGTTGGGGGCCCTAGTTCTATCCTTGGGTCAGAGAACTAGATTCCACATGTGACAACTAGAGATCCCACGCACTGCAACTGAAAGATCCCGCAGGCTACAAACAAGATCTGGCACAAATAAACAATCAATAAAGAAATATTTTTTTAGAAAAAAAAAAGGAAAGAAATCACAGTACCTTAAGAGGTAAAAGAGGCAACTGTGGGGCTTATCTTCTCCCAACTGGACTTCAACCAGGATACTAGTTGACATAACTGACTGCAATCTTTGTTTGGTTGATAGTGTGACAGGTGGGGTAATCTGGATTTGCACAGCATTGTAAGTAGGCAGAACAGTGTGACCTCAAGTAACATTTCACAAGGAGCAGAGAAAACGTCAATATCTATACAACCAGAAGCCTCTGTTAAATGCCACCAAACCATACATTAGGTATCAAAATTGAGATGCCTATGTTCACTCGTTAATGGTCTTTCTCCTCAAATGTCCACTACTACTAATGAGGTTCAGAAATAGAGCAACCTAGCTGATATACAGGTCACATAGCCTAGCTCATCTTCTCTAAAAAGAAAAAGCCAAAGCACAGTTATCTACCATGAGGTCTGTATAGACCCACCAAGCTATAATTACTTTCTAAGGGTATTATTTTCAAATGTCTGCTTAGAGAGTGATTTATCCAATCTTTCACTAGAGCATATGTGATGCAAACCATCTCCAACTCTGGGAAAGTCTATTTCCTTCTCCTGACTACCCATTCATCACACCCACCAGCCTTCTCACTGAGCACCTAAAATCAAGCCCTAACTTGAAAGAGGGGCCCACTCATTCTATACTATGGCAGGTATTTCACTGGGCTTTAGATGACCGCCAGTGAGTGTTTTCTGAGAATGTACAGATTAGGCTATTCATTCTGGGAGCTAATCCTAAACTCAGCCAGTCTCTATTTAACTTTGGGTTCAAAGGATGAAAAGGAGTATCTGAATCAATGTCATCCTTTTCACAGCTTAGGAATATCAGTCTAAAGAGGTAACATGAATTACCTGCGATCACGTACTTAATTGGTGGCAGGTGTCAGAACAGGGTCTTTCTAATATATAAAGTGAATCTGGATCAACTTAAGTTACCCCAAGTGACTTAAATGAATCAACGGAGAACCTGTGCTCTATTTGGAACATTAGCTGTCTCAGAAGCAAGTAGGAACTGGCACTGTCTCCTTCCCAGGCTGCTGATCACACTTCAATTCATGGTTCCTCCACGAGCTACAGGCATGAGTTTTGCAATGGCAGGGCATGCAAATAAATTATCAGGCACTCATATCATTGACTACACAGTCTTTGCAATAAGAAACATCAACTTTGGGAATGATTTGGCAACCATAAACTGCCTTGTAATATCATCAGCTGAATATCTTAAAACGGTATTTATCTCACCACTGCCAAACTCACAATTTCCTAACCCAATAAATGGATATTCTGCTTCACTTGGCCTCAAACTGGACAAATTTCTCAAGATGCTGTGGGTCTTTAAAGATCTAGATTTCTCCCGGTGTTTCTCAACAGGAGCAATATGACATTATGAGAACTATCCTCAGTGTGTTGTGTGTGATTATCCAGTACATGGCAGAAGGTTTAGAATCTTTGGTTCTGTCTTCCAAATGCAAGTAACCCATGAGTCACAACCTCTACACATCTACAAATGACCTCGGGGAGGAAGATGCCATCCACCAGTATTAGCCTTCAGGCCAATCATTAAGTGAAAATTAAGTAAGAAAAAATGTTTACATAAAGACCTGACCTCTTTTCCCTGCCACTAAATACTGACTTCCATTCCTCTTTTTTTAGCCCAGAGATTAGATATAATATTTTATTCACTAGCTCCTAAAAACCAGCTTTGTGGGAACTATATAATTAGAACACTTGAGGAGACAAGTTACTGATATGGAATCAGGGCATCTAACTTTGAACTCCAGTTTCTAGCTATTTATCTTTAGGCAAGTTCTTTTCCCTCTTCAGTCCTCAGTTTTATCATCTATTTAAACAAAAGGCATTAGTCTAAATTCTCTCTCTGGTTCATTGAAGTCTGGGGAATCTGTGAAGTAAAACATAATTAACTTTCTTAACTCTTTTCTTTGGACCTCCATGTAGCCAAACATGGGTGACCACTGGTACTCACTACTTCCTCTTTCAGAAGCAAGGACCCCAAATCCCCAGGGATAACCATAAGACAGGACAGTCACATTCAGCCAGATCCAGCATATGATTTTACTACAGATTCTGATTCTTAAGTGTATAAAAAGGAGCTGAATTCTTCTACAAGCCATTAATAATGGAAGCACCAAGATAGTAACAGCAGCAACAGTCACCCTAATTTATGTTTGTCTAAGCTTACCAATAATCTCAACCCTGGATGCATGTTATAATCACTTAAATAACTTAAAAAAATGCCCCAACTCTAAGCCAAGCCAGTATCAAGTGAATCAGAATCTCTGGGGATGGGGCTCATTTCTCAAGATTCCCCAAGAGATTCTTATGTACAGTGAAAACCAAGAACCACTAATTCAGACCCTGTAATCTAAGAAATGCAAAGCAAATGAGCACAAGTTCACATGTTGGTTGTAGAAGCAAACATCAATAAATAATAATATCAGATCAGATCAGTCGCTCAGTCGTGTCCGACTCTTCGAGATCCCATGAATCGCAGCACGCCAGGCCTCCCTGTCCATCACTCCTGGAGTTCACTGAGACTCACGTCCATCAAGTCAGTGATGCCATCCAGCCATCTCATCCTCTGTCGTCCCCTTCTCCTGCCCCAGTCCCTCCCAGCATCAGTCTTTTCCAAAAAGGAAAAGTTTCTTTTCGCATGAGGTGGCCAAAGTACTGGAGTTTCAGCTTTAGCATCATTCCTTCCAAAGAAATCCCAGGGCTGATCTCCTTCAGAATGGACTGGTTGGATCTCCTTGCAGTCCAAGGGACTCTCAAGAGTTTTCTCCAACACCACAGTTCAAAAGCATCAATTCTTCGGCGCTCAGCTTTCTTCACAGTCCAACTCTCACATCCATACATGACCACTGGAAAAAACACAGCCTTGACTAGACGAACCTTTGTTGGCAAAGTAATGTATCTGCTTTTCAATATGCTATCTAGGTTGGTCATAACTTTTCTTCCAAGGAGTAAGTGTCTTTTAATTTCATGGCTGCAGTTACCATCTGCAGTGATTTTGGAGCCCAGAATAATAAAGTCTGACACTGTTTCCCCATCTATTTCCCATGAAGTGGTGGGACCGGATGCCATGATCTTTGTTTTCTGAATGTTGAGCTTTAAGCCAACTTTTTCACTCTCCACTTTCACTTTCATCAAGAGGCTTTTGAGTTCCTCTTCACTTTCCACCATAAGGGTGGTGTCATCTGAGGTTCTTGATATTTCTCCCGGCAATCTTGATTCCAGCTTGTGTTTCTTCCAGTCCAACATTTCTCATGATGTACTCTGCATATAAGTTAAATAAACAGGGTGACAATATACAGCCTTGACGAACTCCTTTTCCTATTTGGAACCAGTCTGTTGTTCCATGTCCAGTTCTAACTGTTGCTTCCTGACCTGCATACAAATTTCTCAAGAGGCAGATCGGGTGGTTGGGTATTCCCATCTCTTGAAGAATTTTCCACAGTTGATTGTGATCCACACAGTCAAAGGCTTTGGCATAGTCAATAAAGCAGAAATAGATGTTTTTCTGGAACTCTCTTGCTTTTTCGATGATCCAGCAGATGTTGGCAATTTGATCTCTGGTTCCTCTGCCTTTTCTAAAACCAGCTTGAACATCAGGAAGTTCACGGTTCACATATTGCTGAAGCCTGGCTTGGAGAATTTTGAGCATTACTTTACTAGCGTGTGAGATGAGTGCAACTGTATGGTAGTTTGAGCATTCTTTGGCATTGCCTTTCTTTGGGATTGGGATGAAAACGGACCTTTTCCAGTCCTGTGGCCACTGCTGAGTTTTCCAAATTTGCTGGCATATTGAGTGCAGCACTTTCACAGCACCATCTTTCAGGATTTGGAATAGCTCAACTGGAATTCCATCACCTCCACTAACTTTGTTCGTAGTGATGCTTTCTAAGGCCCACTTGACTTCACATTCCAGCATGTCTGGCTCTAGGTCAGTGATCACACCATCGTAATTATCTGGGTCGTGAAGATCTTTTTTGTACAGTTCTTCTGTGTATTCTTGCCATCTCTTCTTAATATCTTCTGCTTCTGTTAGGTCCATAGCATTTCTGTCCTTTATCGAGCTCATCTTTGTATGAAATGTTCCTTTGGTATCTCTGATTTTCTTGAAGAGATCTCTAGTTTTTCCCATTCTATTGTTTTCCTCTATTTCTTTGCACTGATCGCTGAAGAAGGCTTTCTTATCTCTTCTTGCTATTCTTTGGAACTCTGCATTCAGATGTTTATATCTTTCCTTTTCTCCTTTGCTTTTCGCTTCTCTTCTTTTCACAGCTATTTGTAAGGCCTCCCTAGACAGCCATTTTGCTTTTCTGCATTTCTTTTCTATGGGAATGGTCTTGATTCCTGTCTCTTGTACAATGTCACGAACCTCATTCCATAGTTCATCAGGCACTCTATCTATCAGATCTAGGCCCTTAAATCTATTTCTCACTTCCACTGTATAATAATAAGGGATTTGATTTAGGTCATACCTGAATGGTCTAGTGGTTTTCCCTACTTTCTTCAATTTCAGTCTGAATTTGGCAATAAGGAGTTCATGATCTGAGCCACAGTCAGCTCCTGGTCTTGTTTTTGCTGACTGTATAGAGCTTCTCCATCTTTGGCTGCAAAGAATATAATCAATCTGATTTCGGTGTTGACCATCTGGTGATGTCCATGTGTAGAGTCTTCTCTTGTGTTGTTGGAAGAGGGTGTTTGTTATGACCAGTGCATTTTCTTGGCAAAACTCTATTAGTCTTTGCCCTGCTTCATTCTGTATTCCAAGGCCAAATTTGCCTGTTACTCCAGGTGTTTCTTGACTTCCTACTTTTACATTCCAGTCCCCTATAATGAAAAGGACATCTTTTTTGGGTGTTAGTTCTAAAAGGTCTTGTAGGTCTTCATAGAACCGTTCAACTTCAGCTTCTTCAGCATTACTGGTTGGGGCACAGACTTGGATTACTGTGATATTGAATGGTTTGCCTTGGAAACGAAGAGAGATCATTCTGTCTTTTTTGAGATTGCATCCAAGTACTGCATTTTGGACTCTTTTGTTGACCATGATGGCCACTCTATTTCTTCTGAGGGATTCCTGCCCGCAGTAGTAGATATAATGGTCATCTGAGTTAAATTCACCCATTCCAGTCCATTTCAGTTCGCTGATTCCTAGAATGTTGACATTCACTCTTGCCATCTCTTGTTTGACCACTTCCAATTTGCCTTGATTCATGGACCTGACATTCCAGGTTCCTATGAAATATTGCTCTTTACAGCATCGGACCTTGCTTCTATCACCAGTCACATCCACAGCTGGGTATTGTTTTTGCTTTGGCTCCATCCCTTCATTCTTTCTGGAGTTATTTATGGACATTCTCAATTATACCCAGAGAACTGCATTTCTAGAGAAAAAGGAGAGCTCTACAACAACCCCTTGTTCCTCAATAAAGACTGGCCTTGGGACTTCGCTGGTGATCCAGTGGTTAAGAATCCACCTTGCAATGCAGAGGACGCGGGTTCGATCCCTGGTCAGGGAACGAAGATGCCACATACCAAAGGACAAGTAAGCCTGTGTACCACAACTACTGCGCTTGTGCTCCAGAGCCCGTGCTCTGTACAGCCAACATAAATTTAAAAAAAAAGAATATAACTTCCTGACATGATCAAGCAGTTCAGAGAAAGATTACTACCATCCCTGCAAACGCCCTATCAGTCACTGGAGAGTTATAACAATATTAGTCAAAGTAATAGAGACTGAAATTCCTCAGCCTCACTTGCTGAGTCTCGCTAGAAGACCCCTCGTAAGAAGAACAAGAGAACAGTGAGAGGAAACATTTGGGAAAAGATGCTTTCAAAAACCTGCACCCCAGGCAAAATAGATTATCTCCCACTTACTCATCAAAACTTTAAGTCCAGTGATGTAGATAAAGGGGAAATAATCTGGACTCAGCAAATCCTTGCTCTTTCTAGAACAAGATCAGTGAAACCAACAGGACAGGTTCAGTAAGAAAAACATTCAGCTTCTCTGACTTACCTCATGTGTAAGGCCAAACCATCCTGGAGGCTCGAGATGCCCAAGTCAGAGAGCGTGTCTGAGCTGACCGAGGCTGGTGACAGAGAGCCCTCCTTCTCCTCCAGCAGGTCGAGCTTCACCAGGTTGCTAATCTCATCCTCCGAATTATCTTCAGACACGGAGCCAATTATGAATCGGGAGTGCTGGTTCAGCTCCAGAGGTTTGGCCAAGGAAGAAGGTTCATCCATTGTTTCTTCAAAATGAGCTCTCAGAGCTACGGAGAAGACAAAGAGTAAGTGAGAAAAACAGCTGATGAATAATAACCTGAGGGAATAATAATCTGAGGAAAGCCACAAGTTAGACCTAATACACCACAGCTGGCAGGCACCTGGAGCAAGGCAGAGTCTGAGATCTAGTGTTCTTGGCTATTCTTTTTCAAGGATTTGCTTTCATTTTTTTCCTTAATTCTTTTTTTTTTTTTTTTTAAATTTTGGCCCACACTACACAGAATGTGGGATCCTAGTTCCGTGGGCCAGGGATCGAGCCTCCTGTTTTGACAGCACAGAGTCCTAACCATGGACCACCAGGGAAGTCCCAAGAATTTTGCTTTCTAAAAGAAAATTCAGATCATGGGAACTACACCTAAATAAATTAAAACCAGTTCTGTTTTCCTCAAGGAACATTCTCTCTAAAAACTATAAGCCATTCCCAATGTCTATAAATTTGGTGATGTCCAGGAACTAATAATGACCAACAGAGAAATCTTTGCAAGTAGGTGAAAGCTGCTTGCTGTGACATTGTGATTTCAGCTGTTAGTATTGGGGCCTTCCCAGTAACTCAAAGGGTAAAGAATCCGCCTGCAATGCAGGAGTCCCGGGTTTGATCCCTGGGTTGGGACAATCCCCTGGAGAAGTGAATGTCTACCCACTCCAGTATTCTTACCTGGAGAAATTCATGGACAGAGAAGCCTGGTGGGTTATAGACCATGAGGTTGCAAAGAGTCGGATACGACTGAGCGACTAACACTGACACTCATTAGAGAGAATGCAGGGTAAGGGTTTGGGGACAGCAATGGGCTTTTGAAACTTGGTGTTTAAAGTTAAGTATACAACTATAACCTGGTTCCAAATATTACACTGTGAGACACTATGAATTTTATGTAACTGTATATATTTATTATACTTAGGTGAAATAATATATAACAAATTATATATATTTATTATACATAAGTGAAATATATTTATAAATGTACATACATATATAAAGAAAACTAAATGTGTATATATACTACACACTACACACACACACACATATAGTTTGCTTTAAAGCAAATTCCAAATGAGTATTTCTTAATTTAAAAAAATCTTTACTTGTTCCCATGAATTTTTTCTTAAAATTACATCTGTTAAAAATTCATCCCAAAATCTCTGTTTGGGGCTCTAATGTCCTGACTGCTGACATGATAGGAAGAAAGTGAATCTACTATCAAATTCAAAATCTGTAATTATAATTACAGAAGTGTTATCTCAATTAGGTATAAGTTTTCTAGATACATGGCCTTACTAGTCAAGAGTAGATGTTACCAACCGCTAACAAACTAATTAACAAAGATCAAAACATAGCTCAAAGATGATAACAATAATAAAAGCAAAAAGTAAATGAAATAATATTTACTCTGTCATTTCAAAAACCCTATTTTAAAAAGTCAAAACTACACATCAAATTGGTATCGAACAGCTTACTGCCTGACCAACAATTCTAATTGAGAGAAATGATTCCCAGTTCTGATACTGAGATGCTCTAAGAAAGTTACAATAATAAACTTATTATTAATAACTTCATATGCTATAAACCACTTTGATGGATAAAAGTTAGTGTTCTTTGACATTAGATAATAAAACATCAAGATTTTAAAATATTTGAGAATCATCACTAAATATGTTAAAACCACAGATGCACCATTAGCTTTGTGTAAGTTATGAATCAGAGCTTATTCACTTACAGAAACAAAACAGGATCTGCAAACGCTAGAGCAGTGGTTCTCCACGTGTGGTTGCTGGACCACGACAGCAGCCACAGCAACCACGTCACGGGGCTCTGCCACGGACTAGCTGACTGTACCTAAACCCACGTGTCGGGGCACAGTAATCCATTTTTTAACGAGTCCTGAAATTTGAAATCCACTGTGCTAGAAGAATGGAACAATAATAAAAATTTGGCAGGAATGCTAGAAATTACCTATAGACATTTCCTAAAAGTGAGCTGGGGATTACTTAGTTTTTCATTTTAAAAACCGGAATCAAATATTAATATAAAAGCATCACGTGACAGGAAAAACTTGATGTCTAAATTCACTATACAGGGGGCTTCCCTGGCAGTCCAGTAGTTTAAAGACTCCATGCTTCCACTGCAAGAAGCCCAGGTTTGATCCCTGGTCTGGGAACCAAGATTCCTCATGCTGTGCAGTGTGGCCAAAAATAAAATAAATAAATTCCCTATACATTTCTCCTTTAGAATATCAGGTTTCTTTTTTTTTTTTTTTTAAATTTAATATCTCCAAATTTTATAAAGAGGCTCATTTCCAGAATGCTTGGTTTTCAAAAAAACCAAGTCATTAAAAAGAAAAAAAAGATATAAGGGGAAAAGGAAGAGAAAGAGAGAGGGAAAAACTGTAACAGATTTACCACTCTGAAGAACACCAACAGGTACAGCAGCAAAAAGGCTGCTTCTTTCATATTTTTAGAGCAGTGACTAATCAAGCTTAAAAATACTAGATTAAAAAAAAATTTCCAAATTCCATCTCAACTAACACAGAAAATGATAGTTGCCTTCTTCACAAGAAATATAAGTAAGGCACTCAGGGACAGATTCTAGTTTATAGTCTAAGCAAAATTAGATAACTGAACACACACACACAACATCCTATTGAGAAACGACCAATTCTCTGATTCCAAGGGAGAAGAAAAAGAAAGGACTAAATAAATGAAAGGCTCCATATGGTCAACTTCAAATTGTTCTTTCCAAGCTATGAACATGAAGACAGCCTTCCCTATAGGTTCCAGAGACTGAAAGCAGCTAAGAGTCAACATCTTAAAAGCCTGTCCACCAACTGGCAACTCTACTTGAGCGGTATTCCCAGGCGACAAGTCTACAAACCACAGAAAAGAGAAGTCGTGTATGGAAAATCACTGAGTAGCTGCCAGACACTCTAGAAGCTACTCCACCGCCCATCTCCAGTGATTCCAGCCGGAATTAAGGAGAAAAGGTGGTGGATTCCCACCACTGTCAGTCTCCTCCACTTCAGGCTACCCCCTCTCAATCTGCTCATATTCTTTTGTGGAAGGCAACTTTTAACATGAAAGTCTATAATTCCTTATTTCAGCACATGAACATAAAACTTTTAACACATTGTACACATGAAAGAGCATTATTTGTAACTGACCTCTTATAATTCTTATTGTCTGAGCAGATATCCACTTCCAAAAAGAACTAAAGAGAGAAAGAGAGAGACTTGAAGTGTTTGTTGTTTGTTTTTTTTTTTAAGAAACTCAAATTTTATCAATTGCTGTTTTGTTCATCTAAGTATAAAACTAAATACTCAAAGTACCATTTTTTTGGTCAAATATACTATTTATTAACTTGAAGTTCAAAGTTCAGTTGATTGTTTAAATCTGTAAATCAAAAGCATTATACATTCAAAGACTTTATTATTCATGAAAAGTATTAAACAGTAATCCAAGCATACCATTCCACAAGGTGCCTTTTCCAACTGTGTGTCTCGATGGACACATTCTGACCCTATGACTCCCAATATTTCATCAAAAAGGAGGCAGTGGGGACAAGAGAACCACTAGATTCTCTACAATTCACTCAGGCTCTGATTATGTTTCCACAAAGGTTGGGAGCCAAGGAGAGGACAGGTCTCTAATTATTAAATCCCTAAACTAAGGGAGCCAAGAATCTCTAGCTATTTCCCAAATACTCAGTTTCCTTATTTGCCCAACAATTATAATGTATTCAGGGTAGAAATTCTCAACTTTGACTACATGTAACAATCACCTGTGGGTTTTTTTTTTTAAACAAATAAATGGATCAAGAAGATGGGGTGTATGTATACAATGTAATATTAGCCATAAAAAATGAAATTTTGCCATTTGCAACAACACAGATGGATTTGGAGGGTATTAAGTGAAATAAGTCAGGCAGAGAATGGCAGATATTGTATGATTCCAGTTACATGTGGAATCTAAAAAATACAACAAACTAGGAAGTGAATATAACAACAACAACAAAAAGGCAGATTCACACATACAGAGAAAAGACCAGTGATTACCGGTAGGGAGAGAGAAGGTGGGGAGGAACGATAAAGGAGTAGGGGATTAAGAGGCACAAACTATTTTGCATAAAATAAGCTACAAGGATATATTGTGTAACACAGGGACTATAACCAATATTTTATAGTAACTGTAAATGAAGTATAACCTTTAAAAACTGTTGACTCTATATTGTACACCTATATATAATATTGTATATAATATTGAACATCAACTATACTTCAATTTAAAAAATTATTTAAAAAACAAACAAACAAAAAAAATATATATAATGTCTAAGTCCATTTCAGATCTTCTGAACCAGAATCCCTGCTAGAGAACCAGAAATCTGAGTATTAAGTTCCACGACTGACTGAACCTCTTATAAATCTGGGCTTGGGGCTTTCCTGGTGGTCCTGAGGTTAAGAATACACCTTGCAATGCAGGGGACGCGGATTCCATCCCTGGTCTGGGAAGGTCCCACGTGCCTTGCGGGAACTAGGCCTGTGAGCCCCAACTACTAAAGCCTGCATGCCCTGAATCCTCTGCTCCTGCAACAAGGGAAGCCACCGCAATGAGAAGGCCGTGCACTGCAATTAGAGAGTAGCCCCCACTCTCCACCACTAGAGAAAGCCCTTGCACAGCAGTGAAGATCCAGCACAGCCAAAAATCAATTAAAAAAATTATAAAGTAAATAAATAAATCTAGGCTTGAAAATCATTGCTCTAGAGTACAGAAGAAAAAAGAAGGAAACAACCTCTTTATACAGATAGGAAAATCCAGACGCTCAAAGAGAAGACCCCAGATGACAAGCAACAGGACTGGGGACAGTGCAGGTATGCCAAGTTTCAAGTTAGGATTACCTGATTGTGTGGTCTGAGCTAGTAGTATTCCCTACAATTATGGCGAAGAAGGCAGTGAAGAGAGGCAGGAAAAGGTATGTAAGTATGGATGGAACGTAAACAAAGGAGTCAAAACCAAGGGCCAAGATAACACCCTGACCCTACCACATACTGGCAGCACACCGGGACAAGTCACTAAACGTCTCCGAGTCGCCTCATCTGCGAAGATAAAAAGAAGTCACATGTACTTCATGGGACTGCTGTGAGGACTGAGAATACAGGAAAAGCTTTTACAAACGGTGATGCACTGTGTTTCAAACGTGAGCTAACCAACAATCAGAATACTAAGACATTAATGTAGGGAGTTACAACCAACATTTTAAAGATCAAGTGGAACAGAAAATCCTGGGGCTCCCCTGGCGGTCCAGTGGTGAGGAATCCACCTCGCAACGCAGGGGATTCGATTCCTGGTCAGGGAACTAAGACCCCACACGCTAAGGAGCAACTAAGCGCTTGCACCACAACTCCGCAACTATTGAGACTATGCGCTGCAGCCATAGAATCTGTGCCCCATGGATCCGCAAGAGACAAAAGATCCTGCATGCCACAACTAAGACCCGATGCAGCCAAACAATATACATTACAAGATAAAGAAAAATAAGTATTTTTTAAAAAGAAATGGTTAACAGTGCACCATACTATAAGGATAAATATTGCTTTGTAAATTTTTGTATCAATTACATATATTTCATAATGTTAACAACATTTTATTATGATTGAGTCCAAAAAGTTAAGTCCTTTTTTTTTTTTTGGCCACACCTCCTGGCTTGCAAGATCTCATTTTCCCAGCCAGGGATTGAACCCATGTCCTCAGTGAAAACCCTGAGTCCTAACCACTGGACCTCCAGGGAATTCCCCAAAAAGTTAAATCTTAAAAGTCACAATTAATCTCCAAACTGCCCCCTCCACTTTATCCTCTCTAGCAAATGCAGTGGGTGAAGTACCTAAACCAATGGCTCTTAAAGTTTCCTAAGTCAAGATACTACCAGAAATCTGATAAAAGCTAAGGTCCTTTTTCTGACAAAAATTCTTGCTCTCCCAAATTTTGCTTGCACACAAGTTTGGGAACCCTAAAGCCTTGCCATGAAATAGGCTTAGACTTTTTTCTCTAAGTGGTCAAAGAATGGAGTTGAGCCCTCAAGAAGGCTCATACTGCTGCTGTCTTATCACCTCTAAAAGAAGGCCTTTCCCCAAATAGAGCTGTAGAACATTCTACTTAGCCAAATAAATACTTCATTATATCAAATGTTAGTAAGGTCAAATTTTCTTTTATTTAAAAATACATATAGTTGACTCTTGAACGACAGCAGGGGTTAGGGGTGCCAACCCTCCACACAGTCAAAAAGTCGGGTATCACTTGGAGGGGGCCCTCTATATATGCAGTTCCTCCAAATCCAAGATTCAGCATCCACAGATGTGACCAACCTTGGTTCCCATAGTAATTACAGTATTTACTACTGAAAACAGTCCACATATAAGTGGACCCATGCAGTCCAAACCCCTGTCATTCAAAGATCACCTGTCGATATTCGTGAACTTTTATTTGGGGACCTGAAAATATTTGCAGAAGGCTCCCAAACTGTACCCTATGTCCCTTAAAAAATGAGGTAAAGCTAACTATAGCTAATGCACTTATTTAGACATTTCTCTAAATAAAATAGAACAGACTTTGCCAAACTTACGAAACATATTCTTGAACTCATATGGCATTGTATTTTCCCAGCAATTCTAATAAAGAGGCAGCAATTAGTTTTCACAGTGACTAATAAAAGTATCCAAGCTAACACAGCCTACCCTTGCCTTTTTAAGCCATAGTAACTTCACTGAAATTTTAATTAAAAATAATTACTGAATTTTCTTGGTCATTTTTATCATTCTACTGATGAACTCTTCACTCCAGTATCCTTGTCTGGAAAATCCCAAGGACAGAGGAGCCTGGTGGGCTACAGTCTATGGGGTCTCAGAGAGTCAGACACGACTTAGCACATAAAAGGATTTTGGTATTAATTCAATATCCATGAGGGTTATACAGTTCTTTTTTAATTAACTGATTTACTTATTTGGCTGCATCAGGTCTTACTTGCAGCACTCGGGATTCTCGCTGAGGCGCACAGAGGCTTCAGCAGCTGCGGCTCATGGGCTCTTGAGTGCGGGCTCAGTAGCTGTGGTACTCAGGCTTAGCTGCTCTGCAGCATACGGGATCTTAGCTCCCCAACCAGGGGTCGAACTTGTGTCCTCTGCATTGCAAGGCAGATTCTTAACCGCTGGACCACCACGGAAGTCCCTATACAATTTTTTTTAAGCCACATTTTATTTTCCTGCAAGATCTGAATTTTAAAATGACAAGCACTTGTGTTCCGACTAGTGAGATAAATGACAATATATTCAAAGATAAATAAGATTTGGTCCCTGGCAACAATTACAGTAGTATAATAGTTGCTAGGTGTGGAAACACAAGAGAAGGTAAGGAAACACAAACCTGGAGGTGATAATGATGAGGGCAGGGATCAAAGAAGAGGTCCTGGAGTGGGAAAGCATTAGCAAGGATTAACTAAGACGAAAATCAAGGAGGGAGACAAAGGAAGGAATTCCATGTAGAAGAAAGCACTGAATAAAGACCTAGGTAGAATATGATTTATGCAAAATACTACATCTGAATGCCCCTCCCAAGTGGTGCTAGTGGTAAAGAACCCACCTGCCAATGCAGGAGACACAAGAGACACGGGTTCAATCCCTGGGTCGGGCAGATACCCTGGAGTAGGAAATGGCAACTAATGCAGTATTCTTGCCTGGAGAATCCCATGGACAGAGGAGCCTGGTGGGCTACAATCCAGGGGGTCACACAGAGTCAGACACAACTGAAATGACTTAGCATGCAGCACATCTGAATGGCTGCAAGAATTTGAGGCCATTTCCTTCAAGAGCCAGCTGGAGACTTTGGGGTTGTTGTTTGTTTGTTTGGTGGTGGGGGGGGGGGTGTTTATTTTGTTTTGTTTGTTTTTGGTAAACAGGAACGGATCTCTTTAGGATATAATAGTCAGAGAAAATAATACGGTGTACTTATCTGTCCTAGTCTTCATTTCTCAGTCTAGGGATTTAGATTACTTATCAAGGAGGAAGCTGGTGCAAATTTCTGCACCTTTTAAGAAATCTTTAAAGAAGACTTGCCAAACTTCTGGATAAGGATGGTAAGGTGAATGCATATCCACTTTTGCTCCTGCTTGAAAATCCCATTAAAACAAAAGGAAAGAAAAAATTTTAAAAGCATAAGCCAAAGAAAGTCACCTCTTCTTTCCTCCCCCCCAGAAAAGTCAGGGGAGACTACAGCAAGATAATTTTCTTGAAAGAGAGATGGAAGAGTGATAAATGACTACACAGACCCAAGAAAATGAAATCACGACCCATTGTGGTAAACACAGAATCAGTATAATTTACATCATAGAATCTCTAAAATGTTCAGGAAGTGGAAGTGAAAGATGGAACTATAAAGAGGATTGGAGGAATTCTATCTCAGAAGCTTCAGATCCTCAGATTTTGTCCCCAACTGTAAACCCAGGTGCCTGCTGCTCTACCATCCTGATAAGAGACTGAAGATTTATTCTCTAGAGAGTAAAATGGAGGGTTTCTAGGCTGAGGGATGCTGGCAACAGTAAAAGGAAGGATACCATATTGAAAGTGGAGAGATAAAGTAAACACATTGAGTAAGACTTCCCAGCCTTCCCTCCCCAGTTTTCACCCTCCAAGAGGGGAAACTGAAGGATCATTATTTGCAGAATCTAACCAGATGAATGAAAGGAAAAAAAAAAAAAAAAAAGCCTCAAGTAGAACAACAACGAAGAACATTCAGTTCAGTTCAGTTCAGCCGCTCAGTCGTGTCCGACTCTTCGAGACCCCATGAATCGCAGCACGCCAGGCCTCCCTGTCCATCACCAACTCCCGGAGTTTACTCAGACTCACGTCCATCGAGTCAGTGATGCCATCCAGCCATCTCATCCTCTGTCGTCCCCTTCTCCTCCTGCCCCCAATCCCTCCCAGCATCAGAGTCTTTTCCAATGGGTCAACTCTTCGCATGAGGTGGCCAAAGTACTGGAGTTTCAGCTTCAGAATCATTCCTTCCAAAGAAATCCCAGGGCTGATCTCCTTCAGAATGGACTGGTTGGATCTCCTTGCAATCCAACGGACTCTCAAGAGTCTTCTCCAACACCACAGTTCAAAAGCATCAATTCTTCGGCGCTCAGCCTTCTTCACAGTCCAACTCTCACATCCATACATGACCACAGGAAAAACCATAGCCTTGACTAGACAAACCTTTGTTGGCAAAGTAATGTATCTGCTTTTGAATATGCTATCTAGGTTGGTCATAACTTTCCTTCCAAGGAGTAAGCGTCTTTTAATTTCATGGCTGCAGTCACCATCTGCAGTGATTTGGAGCCCAGAAAAATAAAGTCTGACACTGTTTCCACTGTTTCCCCATCCCATGAAGTGATGGGACCAGATGCCATGATCTTCTTTTTCTGAATGTTGAGCTTTAAGCCAACTTTTTCACTTTCCACTTTCACTTTCATCAAGAGGCTTTTGAGTTCCTCTTCACTTTCTGCCATAAGGGTGGTGTCATCTGCATATATGAGATTATTGATATTTCTCCCGGCAATCTTGATTCCAGCTTGTGTTTCTTCCAGTCCAGCGTTTCTCATGATGTACTCTGCATATAAGTTAAATAAGCAGGGTGACAATACACAGCCTTGACGTACTCCTTTTTCTATTTGGAACCAGTCTGTTGTTCCATGTCTAGTTCTAACTGTTGCTTCCTGACCTGCATACAAATTTCTCAAGAGGCAGGTCAGGTGATCTGGTATTCCCATCTCTTGAAGAATTTTCCACAGTTGATTGTGATCCACACAGTCAAAGGCTTTGGCATAGTCAATAAAGCAGAAATAGATGTTTCTCTGGAACTCTCTTGCTTTTTCGATGATCCAGCAGATGTTGGCAATTTGATCTCTGGTTCCTCTGCCTTTTCTAAAACCAGCTTGAACATCAGGAAGTTCACGGTTCACATATTGCTGAAGCCTGGCTTGGAGAATTTTGAGCATTACTTTACTAGCGTGTGAGATGAGTGCAATTGTGCCATAGTTTGAGCATTCTTTGGCATTGCCTTTCTTTGGGATTGCAATGAAAACTGACCTTTTCCAGTGCTGTGGCCACTGCTGAGTTTTCCAAATTTGCTGGCATATTGAGTGCAGCACTTTCACAGCATCATCTTTCAGGATTTAAAATAGCTCAACTGGAATTCCATCACCTCCACTAACTTTGTTCGTAGTGATGCTTTCTAAGGCCCACTTGACTTCACATTCCAGCATGTCTGGCTCTAGGTCAGTGATCACACCATCGTGGTTATCTTGGTCGTGAAGATCTTTTTTGTACAGTTCGTCTGTGTATTCTTGCCACCTCTTCTTAATAGCTTCTGCTTCTGTTAGGTCCATACCATTTCTGTCCTTTATCGAGCCCGTCTTTGCATGAAATGTCCCCTTGGTAGCTCTAATTTTCTTGAAGAGATCTCTAGTCTTTCCCATTCTGTTGTTTTCCTCTATTTCTTTGCATTGATCACTGAGGAAGGCTTTCTCATCTCTTCTTGCTATTCTTTGGAACTCTGCATTCAGATGCTTATATCTTTCCTTTTCTCCTTTGCTTTTCACTTCTCTTCTTTTCACAGCTATTTGTAAGGCCTCCCCAGACATCCATTTTGCTTTTCTGCATTTCTTTTCCATGGGGATGGTCTTGATCCCTGTCTCCTGTACAATGTCATGAACCTCATTCCACAGTTCATCAGGCACTCTATCTATCAGATCTAAGCCCTTAAATCTATTTCTCACTTCCACTGTATAATAATAAGGGATTTGATTTAGGTCATACCTGAATGGTCTAGTGGTTTTCCCTACTTTCTTCAATTTAAGTCTGAATTTGGTAATAAGGAGTTCATGATCTGGGCCACAGTCAGCTCCTGGTCTTGTTTTTGTTGACTGTATAGAGCTTCTCTATCTTGGGCTGCAAAGAATATAATCAATCTGATTTCGGTGTTGACCATCTGGTGATGTCCATGTGTAGAGTCTTCTCCTAAGTAAACACATCGAGTAAGACTTCCCAGCCTTCTCTCCCCAATTTTCACCCTCCAAGAGGGAAACTGAAGGATCATTCTTTGCAGAATCTAACCAAATGAATGAAAGGAAAAAAAAAAAAAGCCTCAAGTAGAACAACAACAAAGAACATAGAGATCCCAAATTAATGCCCAGTCAGATCACCCCACAGTGAAATAAACAGTCAATGAGCCTCATTCACATTTTCATAATCTTGGATTAGTTTTTCAATCCCCTCTCTTAAAGTTTAGCAGTCAATTAAGGATTACTAGATGTCTGAGAAAAACATGAAAGAATTCTTTTTTTAAATAATGACTACCTGTAGAAAACAATGCAACTTGAAGAGATTATGCAATACAAAAAAATTTCAATTAGGGGAGGGGAGGCAGGAAGGCAACCTAACTTCTGCGGTATTTTTCCTATAAACACATAACCCTAGAATAATCATGAGAAAACATCAGACAAATTTGAATTAAAGGACAAAATACTTGAACAGTTCTCTTCAAAACTGTCAAGATCATTAAAAAAAAAAAAAGAAAAGAAAGACTAAGAAACTACACAGATCAAGGGAGACTAAAGAGACATCACGACTAAATACATGCAGTTTCTTGGATTAGATCCTGGAACAATAAACTGGAGAAATCTAAATTAAGTCTATAGTTTAATATTACTAAACCAATGTTAACTTCTTAGTTTTGACAAAAGTACTGTAATTATACAAGATATTAACACTGAAGGAAGTTTGGTGGAGGGTGTTCAGGAATCTTATGTATGCTATTTGCAACTTTCCTGTAAATCTAAAAATCACTTCAAAATTCAAAACAAAATTAAAATGTTTAATTTTAAAGGACTATCATTATCCTGAGAGAACTAAGATATTACTTACATGAAACACATGGGATATTTTTAAAGGAAACATTTAAAGAACAAGAAAGAGTTCTTGTAAGTTAAAAATACAACCACAGCAATGAAAACTCAGTACAAAAGTTAGAAGATAAAGAAATATCTTTCATAAATCAGAACAAAAAGAAAAAAGAATGAACAATAAGAGAAAAAAGATAAGTACTAGAGAATCTATTCAGAAGGTCCAAAATATGAAGAAGAAAGCATGAAAGTGTTAGTCGCTCAGCAGCATCCAACACTTGTGACCCCATGGACTGTATGTAGCCCACCAGGCTCCTCTGTCCACGGGATTTCCCAGGCAAGAATACTGGAGTCGGTTGCCACTCCCTTTTCTAGGGATCTCCCCTACCCAGGGATCAAAGCCAGGTCTCCTACATTGCAATCAGATTCTTTACCGTCTGAGCCACCAGGGAAGCCCATATGAAGAAGTGGCACTCTCAAAAACAGAACAAAATAGAGGAAAAGCTAAAACTGATGTAATAAGTCAATAAACTTCCTAAAACTGAAAGGCATAATGCTCAGATTAAGAAGGCCCATCAAAAGTCTACCACAACAAACAAAAACAGACAGGCACCAAGCAACATCACTAAAATTTTTAAAAAATGAAGACAAAGAAAAGATTCCACAAGCCTCCAGAGAGGAAAAAAAGGTCACATACAAAGGAGCAAGCATCAGAATACCCTTCATACCAAACAGCCTGAAAAAAATAATGGAAGCCTGAAACAATGCTTTCAAAATTCTGAAAGAAAATTATTTCAAACCTAAAATTCTATGGCCAACCAACTATAAGGATAAAGATATTTTTAGGCAGCAGAATCTCAAAATAATTACTTCCTAAAATGAAGCAATTAGAAAATATATTTCATTTTACAAACAGTAATACAATAATTGGTACAGCCCAGAATCATAAATATATGTTAAAACCATTGGAAAAGAGATTATTCCAAAACAGGATATTCCCGTAGTGTTAAAAAAGAAAATTGCCTTACAGAAGAGGATTCTGGGAAGACAGTAGAGTAGCAAGTACTAGGAATCTGTGTCTCCAATTAGACAATAATTGCACTGGCAGAATCTGCCTAGTGTAACTATACTGGAACTTGGGAATCTACTGAAAGCTTGCAAGTTCCATGGACAGACTTTGAAGATTAATTGTGGTTGATTACAGGCAATTTTCCCTGGAGAAGGAAATGGCAAGTCACTCCAGTATTCTCGCCTGGAGAATTCCATGGACAGAGGAGTCTGGCGGGCTACAGTCCGTGGAGTCGCAAAGAGTAGGACATGACCGAGTGACTATCACTCATTGATGGTCAATTTTACTCGGGAGTAGAGCAACAACTCTCCATCTGCCAGCTCAAGTCATACGCAGCCCCACCGCACTGTGCACAGGCTCTTCACACACAGGCTATAGAAGCCAAGGTGGACAGAAACAACCCTGTCCTTCAAACACCGGGGACCTGTGCTCTGATCACTGACTGCTGTTTCTGATCATACAGGTGTGGACAAAGAGGCAGACAGCTACAGTTGTTACACCTCCTCCCCCTGGTGCAAGTCCCTCATCCTCCAGCTGAAGTGACTGCCAGGGGCCTTAAATAACCAGTGCCCGGAACTTCCCTGCTGGTCCAGTGGTTGAGAGTCCACCTTGCAACTCAGGGGACATGGGTTTTATCCCTGGCCAGGGAACCAGGATTCCACATGCCACGGGGCAACTAAGCCCTTGAGCCCCAACAAAGGATCCTACATGCTGCAACTAAGACCCAACACAGACAAATAAAGAAATATTTGAAAAAAAAGAGAGAGCGAGCGAGCCAGCGCTCTTTTATGTCCCCTTCATTTTCCTTTTTCCCCCTTTTGGGAGCCAGACACTAAACACTAGTACATTCAAAAAGTACTTCATGTACAGGGAAAAATTAGAAAGTGACTGAATATGCTGAGGGGAAGACTCAGAAAAGACCTGAAGAGACCCAACATCTATATCTCAGGTTGACCTTCTGCATGGAGACTGTCTACAACAGTCAAAAAAAACCAAAAATGACAATTCAAAAAAAAATCAAATTCTAGGAAGAAAGAAAATCTGATTTCCAAAATTACCACATTATTAAAATCAAATATCCAGTTTTCAACAAAAGATCATAAGGCATACAAAGCATGAGGAAAGTATGGCCATTTAAAAAAAAAACAAAACCTAAATCAGCAAAAATTATTCCTAAAAACACCTGATGGCAGATATAGTAGACAAAAATATTAAAGCAGCTGTCTAAAAGATGCTCAAAGAACTAAAGGAGTATGGGGACAAAGTCAAGAAAACAATCTCTGAATAAAATGGAAATAAGAATAAAGAAATAGAAACCTAAAAACGAACCAAAAAGAAATTCTGGAGCTGAAAAGTACAATAACTGAAGTGAAAAATTCACTAACACAAACTTGAGCAAGCAGAAGAAAGAATCTGCAAACTCTAAGGCAGGACGTATAAATTATCAAGTTGGAGGGATGGAAAGAAAACAGATAGACCAAAAGCGAACAGAGACTAAGAGCACTGCTAGACACCGTCAAGAGACCAAAATGTGCGCTGTGAGATCTCAGGAGAAGAGAGAAAAGAGCAGAGAGAATATTCGAAGAAATAAGGGCTGAAAACTTGCCAAATGTGATGAAAGACAGGAATATAAATGTTGAAGAAGTTTAACAAACTCTGAATGAGACAAACTTAAAAGACCAATAGGCATACTTTATAATCAAACTTTTAAAAGTCAAAAGACACAGAGAATCTTGAAAGCAGCAAGAGAAAAGACTCATCAACTGTACACCAACACTTCGGATAATCTAGGTGAAATGGATAAATTCCTAGAAACAAAACTAAATCACAAAGAAATACAAACTCTGAATAGACCTATAACTGGTAAGGAGAATAGTAATCAAAAATCTCCCAGTGAAGAAAAGTCCTGGATCTGACACCTCCCCTGGTGAATTCTACCAAACAATTAAAGATGAACTGATATCAATTCTTCTCAAATTTCTTCAAAACACTGAAGAGAACACTTCCTAACTCATTCTATGAGGCTACAGTTACTTTAAATATCCTCAACAAAAAACTAGCAAACAGAATTCAGCAGCATATTAAAAGACTTATTATATACCATTTCCAACTGGGATGCAAGGATTCCACTGGAAAGAATGCAAAGATGATTCAACATACATAAGTTAATCAATGTAATACACCACAGTATCAGAATGAAGGGAAAAAACCCACACGATCATCTCAACTAATACAGAAAAAGCATCTGAAGAAATTCAATACATATTCATGATAAAAAACATTCCGGAATAGAAGGAAATCTCACACCAAAAAAGTCATATATGAAAACCCCACAGCAAGTATTATACTCAGCGGTAAAAGACTAAAAGCTTTCCTCTGAGACATACAGAGGATGTCCACTTTTACAACTTCTATTCAATACAGAAATTCTAGCCAGAGCAATTAGGTAAGGAAAAAGGAAAAGGAAAAGACAATCAAATTGGAAAGGAAAAAATGCAATTATCTCTGGAGGTGATATGATCTTAGATGTAAAATCTCTAAAGATTTTACACACACCAAAATAGAAAAACAAAAACCGTTAGAGCTAATGAATTCAGCAAAGTGGCAGAACACAAAGTCAACACACAAATCAGTTGTATTTCTATACACTAACAGTGAATAAGCTGAAAAGGAAATTACAAGAACAATTCCATTTACAATAGCATTTAAAAGAATAAAATATATAGGAATTAACTAAACCAAAGAGGTAAAAGACTTGTACAATGAAAACTTTTATAGTTTTTATAGTTTTATACATTGCTGAAAGAAATTAAAGACATAAATAAATGGAAACACATGCCATGTTCATGGATTGGAAGACTGAATTTTGTTAAAATATCAATACTGCCCAAATTCAGGGCAATTCCTATCAAAATCCCAAGGACTTTTTCTGCAGAAACAGGAAAAACCTACCCTAAAATTCATATGGAATCTCAAGGGTTCTTCACTAGTCCCCCGACCAAAAAAAAAATCTTGAAAAAGAACAAACTGGAGAACTTACACTTCCTGATTTCAATAACTGCTTCAAAGCTACAGTGGTCAAAGCCATGTGATATTGGCATAAAGACAGACATGAAGACCAATGGAATACAAGGGAGATTCCAGAAAGAAACCCTTGTTTATAGGGTCAAATGATATTTGACAAGGGTGCCAAGACTATTTAATGGGGAAAGGACTGCCTTTTCAACAAATGGTGCTGAGAAAACTGAATCTCCACATGCAAACAAATAAAATCAGACACCTAACACCACAGACAAAAATTAACTCAAATGGATCAAAGACCTAATGTAAGACTTAGAACAACAAAATGCTTAGAAAAAAACAAGGGACAAAAACTTCACATCATGGATTTGGCAAAGATTTCTTGGCTATGACATCAAGAGTATAGGTAACAAAAACAGACAAATTGGATTTCTTGAAAATTAAAAGAAGTTTGTTCATCCAAAGACTCTATCAACAAGAGTAAAAATGCAATCCAAAGAACGGGAGAAAATATTTGCAAATCATATACTTGATACGTAATAAATATCCAGAATATTATAGAGAACTTCTAAAACTCAACAACAAAAAACAACCCAATTCAAAACTGGACAAAAAATTTGAATAAACATTTCTCCAAAGAGGACCTATGAATGTCCAATAAGCCCCTCAATATGCTCAACATTACTAATCATTTGTTGTTGTTGTTTACTTGCTAAGGCATGTCCGACTCTTTTGTGACCCCATGAGCCTGCCAGGCTCCTCTGCCCATGGACTTCCCAGGCAAGAATATTGGAGTGGGTTGCCATTTCCTTCTCCAGGGGAATCTTCCCAACCCAGGGATCAAACCCACATCTCGTGCATTGGCAGGAGGATTCTTTACCACTGGGTCACCAGGGAAGTCCTTACTAATCATTAGGGAAACACAAATCAAAACTAAAATAAGAAGCCACTCCACAGTAATTAGGATGGCCACTATCAAAAACAGAGAAAACAAGTATTGGTAAGGATGTGGAGAAATCAGAACCCTTGGGGTGCTGTGGGGTATAAACTGGTATTACTATGGAAAACGGCATGATGGTTCCTCAAAAAATTAAAAACAGAATTACCATATGACCCACCAATTCCACTCTGGGTATATACTCAAAAGAACTGAAAGCAGGATCTCAAAGCTATATCTGTACACCCATGTTCATAACAGCATTATGCAGAGTAACTAAAACTTGGAAAAAACCAAGCACTCATTGATAGATAAGCAAAATGTAACATATACATACAATAAAATATTATTCAACCTTAAAACGCAATATGCTACGATGAACCTTGAGCACATTATGCTAGGTGAAATTAGTCAGTCACAAAAAGACAAATACTGTATGGTTCCACTTATATGAGGTCCTCAGTCAAAATTATAGACCAAGAGTAGAATGGTGGTTGAAGGGGGCTGGGGAAGAGGAAAACTTACTGTTTAAAGGTATAGCAGTTCAGTTTCACAAGATGAAAAAAGCTCCAGAAATGGATGGCAGTGACAGTTGCACAGCATTATGAATGTATTAAATATCATAATGCAAAACTGTACATTTTTTAATGGTTAAGATGGTAAATGTTCAGTTCAGTTCAGTTGCTCAGTCGTGTCCGACTCTTTGCGACTCCATGAATCGCAGCACGCCAGGCCTCCCTGTCCATCTCCAACTCCCGGAGTTCACCCAAACTCATGTGATGCCATCCAGCCATCTCATCCTCTGTCGTCCCCTTCTCCAACTGCCCCCAATCCCTCCCAGCATCAGAGTCTTTTCCAATGAGTCAACTCTTCGCATGAGGTGGCCAAAGTACTGGAGTTTCAGCTTTAGCATCAGTCCTTCCAATGAACACCCAGGACTGATCTCCTTTAGAGTGGACTGGTTGGATCTCCTTGTAGTCCAAGGGACTCTCAAGAGTCATTTTATAATCTTATATGTTATTTAAATGTTATATGTTAATTTAAATGTTACATGTTATTTTACCACAAGAAAAAGTGAAGAAAAATCACCTAATGAGCTATATATTAATTACAAAAGTGAATAAGGATTTTTATAACAAATAAATATGGTGGAGGACATCTCTGGTGGTCCAGTGGTTGAGCGTCTGTCCGTCAATGCAGGGGACATGGGTTCAATCCCTGGTCCAAAAGATCCTACATGCTACAGAGGGACTAAGCCCACACTCTAGAGCCTCTGAGCCTCAACTACTGAGCCTGTGTGCCACAGCTACTGAAGCCTGCAGGCCTAGAGCCGGTGCTCCACAAAAGAGAAGCCACCGCAGTGAGAAGCCCACTCACCACAACTGGAGAAAGCCCCAGCGCAGCCACAAAGACACCGTGCAGCCAACAAGAACCCACTATATGCACATATTACTCTGATGAAAATAAAAAGGTAAACAGCTCACCATGTAATGGTAAGTGAAGAAATCAAAGATGAAGGATGGTGTATAAAGAATGTATTTGTTGTTGTTGTTTAGTTGCTAAGTCTGTGTCTGACTCTTTTGCAACCCCATGTGTGTTGACCTGCCAGGTTCCTCTGTCCATGGGATTTCCCAGGCAAGAGTACTGGAGCGGGCTGTCATTTCCTTCTCCAGGGGATCTTCCAGACCCAGCAATCAAACCCATATACCCTGCATTGCCAAGTGGGTTCTTTGCCACTGAGCCACCAGGGAAGCCAAAGTATGTACTGCTGCTGTTGCTGCTAAGTCGCTTCAGTCGTGTCCAACTCTGTGCAACCCCACAGACGGCAGCCCACGAGGCTCCCCCGTCCCTGGGATTCTCCAGGCAAGAACACTGGAGTGGGTTGCCATTTCCTTCTCCAACGCATGAAAGTGAAAAGTGGAAGTGAAGTCGCACAGTCATGTACGACTCTTCGCGACCCCATGGACTGCAGCCTACCAGGCTCCTCTGTCCATGGGATTTTCCAAGCAAGAGTACTGGAGTGGGGTGCCATTGCCTTCTCCGCAAAGTATGTACAGCTTGTATTAAAAAGCTGGCAGAGTAGGGGGCTTCCCTGTTGGTCGAGTGGCTAAGACTCCTTACTCCCACTGCAGGCGGCCCAGGCTCGAGCCCTGGTCTGGGAACTAGATCCCTTGTGCCGCAACTAAAGATTCCACATCCCACACACCACGAGTAAGATTTGCTGTGGCCAAAGACAGAAAGAAAGAATAGACATTTTTTAAAGTTGGCAGAGTAGGAAGAGAATACAAGAGCATCTGTGTTAATATGAATAAAATATCTGGTTATTATTAAGAAATACTTAATTAAATTTAAATTAACATATCTGATAATTACTATTAAAAGTTATAGTAAGAAATAAATAACACTGCTTGTCTCTGGTAAGGAGAACTGAATGGCTGCAAGACAAAGTCAGGAGAGAGAATGTCACTGTATACACTTTTGTACACTTACAATTTTGAACTATGTGAAGGTACTATTTACTAGCAACTAAAATTTCAAATGTTTAATAAAAAGCTTTACCCATTAGTTTCATGCCACTCTAATTCCTTATCTCATATATCTGCCCGAGCATTTAAGAAGACAACTGGTGCGTCACTCACTCTATTTAGTTAGTGGTGGTTGTGCTGGGTCTTCGCTGCTGCTCAGGGGCTTTCTCGAGCTGTGGCGAGCGGGGGCTGCTCTCTAGGTGCGGCGCATAGGATTCCTGTTGTGGCGGCTTCTTTTGTGGCAGAGCATAACCTCTAAAATGCGGGCTCAGTAGTTGTGGCGCACAGGCTTAGTTGCTCCGCAGCATGTGGAATCTGCCCAGTTCAGGGATTGAACCCATGTTCCCTGCACTGGTATGGATTCGTGCTAAGTCGCTTCAGTCATATCCAGTCATGTCCAACTCTTTGCAACCCCATGGGCTGTAGCCCACCAGGCTCCTCTGTCCATGGGATTCTCCAGGCAAGAATACTGGAGTGGGTTGCCATGCCCTCTTCCAGGGCTGCATTGCTAGGCAAATTCTTAACGACTGGACCACCAGGGAAATCCCATTCATTTATTAGTTGATATATATATATATATATTTATTTAACTTTTGGCTGCACCCTGCAGCATATGAGATCTTAGTTCCCCAACCAGGGATCAAACCCACACTCCCTGAATTGGAAGGCAGAGTCTTAACCACCAAGGAAGTTTTTCCATTCATTTATTAACATGTGTTACTGTGTAACTGACTCTGTTATCTCCTCAGTGAAGCTGGAAAATCTATTGTCTCTTCCAATTGTCTGAAATCTACTACCCTAACACTTGACAATGCTGTGTAAACACTAGGCTTTTGTAGGCTGTGTTCCATAGAAATTCAAATGAATATGAGGTATGACGAAACTCGGAGATGTGAATCATGTGTTCAAATTTCAAACAGTATTCCCTTGAAACATTTAGAGGCCTCCAGGTAAAAAGCCATTTTGTGAATTCAAAAATCTCTGGGATTATGAATCAATTCCTCCCCATAATCTTATTTCATAGAGCAGCATTTAGAAAAAGCTGAAACCATGATATAAGAGTTGGACTGTAAAGAAAGCTGAGTGCCGAAGAATTGAAGCTTTTGAACTGTGGTGTTGGAGAAGACTCTTGAGAGTCCCTTGGACTGCAAGGAGATCCAACCAGTCCATCCTAAAGGAGATCAGCCCTGAGTGTTCATTGGAAGGACTGATGTTGAAGCTGAAACTCCAATACTTTGGCCACCTGATGAGACGAGCTGATTCATTTGAAAAAACCCTGATGCTGGGAAAGATTGAAGGCGGGACGAGAAGGAGATGACAGAGGATGAGATGGTTGGATGGCATCACCGACTCAATGGACATGAGTTTGGGTAAACTCTGGGAGTTGGTGATGGGCAGGGAGGCCTGGCATGTTGTAGTCCATGGGGTTGCAAAGAGTCAGACACGACTGAGCGACTGGACTGAACTGAACTGAAACCATGATTCAGGTGTCAGCTACCTTCCAGAGAGCACCCAGGATTCAAGGATAAGAACAATTTCTTCCTTGAAGAACTGTTGTTTGATTTTATTTATTTATTTTGGCCTGCCCCCAAGTGTTCTGGATGTGTTAAGCATTGTATTTTACATTATTTGGCAGAAATGTGGAGCTGGTGAAATTTACATGTTAAAGCCAGAAGTCCTAATCCTCTTGGAGATACAACATATTATAGGTTTTAGGGAGACAGTTTTAGGTTGAAAATAATGAACAACTCTCAAAAATTAGTTGCCTGATGATGTACCAGTCAGACGATGAACTACCTAGAGCTGGAAGTTTCCAACAGGAGCACTGGATAAAATATTTTCATATTAACGATAAAGTTGAACTAGAAAATTCCTAAGGTATATTCTAATACTAAAAGTTCCATTCAGTTCTCAGATTTTTATAAGATGGAATCAAAGGGAAATGTTTGCCTTGCCAGGCTCAGGAATACCACTAAATGCTGAAGCACAAAACACAAACAACCCAGCCATCTATCCTCTTGGTGCCAATTTGCTGATATCATTTCTAGTAAACTTAAAAAGCAATCAAGCTCCTATCAACCTACTGTCCCCCCAACTTGGCATGTGTGTAAATACATACACGTAAACCTGTGCCAACTTATGACTTAAGAACAGGTTTGAGTGGTCTACAAAAACAAAGGATGATTTTTAGGAACCCCATTAGAGTACTCTCTTATTTCTATCATATGTGTGTGCTAAGTCGCTACAGTCGTGCCAGACTCTTGGCGACTCCATGGACTGTAGCCCACCAGGCTCTTCTTCTGTCCATGGGATTCTCCAGGCAAAAATACTGGAGTGGGTTGGCATGCCCTCCTCCAAGGGATCTTCCTGACCCAGGGATCCAACTCAAGTCTCTTATGTCTCCTGCATTGGCAGGTGGGTTCTTTACCACTAGCACCACATGGGAAGCCCATTCTATTATAGGAGATAGTCAAATATTCATAAACAAAACCTTACACTTACTGAAAAAATCTGTCCAAAACTGAGTCTGCTTTTCAAACTTAACTCCACGAATTCATTCAGAATTTTCAAACTCCATGTTATCATTTCCAAACACGAAAATCATTATTCAAACGTACTCTATGTGGGATGACTACTTTGTAACTACTACTGCCATGCAACTTCAGTCTCTGATGCCATGTAATGGGAAACACTCCTGTGGTTCCTTATACGAAGGAAGGTGCATGTAGCAACCTGAAAGGATGGGATAAACCTAAGTCTCAAATAACATCCGTCAAAGGCCCAACCAACTGGGACCACCAGCCTTTTGGTAAGGTGCTAACATCCTTTGTTGCTGAAGTTTCTTTACACTTGCTTCCTTCAACATCCTGAGACTAGAGACTAAATGGCTTTATGATGGCTTGAATAAATAAATTGGTAAGAGAACTGTGTATCATGAGAGCATACATAGTAAGATTGACTTGTTGAACTCATAAAAACCTGTGCCCTATTAATGAGATTTATTCTTTGTATAAGTGAAATGACCTCTGACCACTATTTGTCATAGTTTCCTCTATAAATATCATCTCACATAACCCATTAGAGCCAAGTAGTGGATACTCACTGAACTTTAAAAATCAATGAAACAAAAAACTAGATAAGCAACAATCTGTTACAGTGGAAGATCAATAAAGATTTCCTTTAAAAATGTTACTTGCCTCAATAGTTAAAAGAAATTTTTTTTGGCCAATGAGTCTTCGGTGTTCATTTACTTCTTCATAATCTTACTGTTTTAAGGGCTTGGAAAGACACGTGGTGCATATCTGCTATTATTATTAATCTTTAAGAACAATTTTAGATAATGATGATATAAAAATCTTTTTCTGAATTGTAAAAAGAATCGTCCAATTAAAAATATTAAATTCCAACATATTATTCCAATAATTTTTATTTTAACTTACTTCTTTCTTCAACCAAGACTTTTAGGATATTAGCTATCCAAAAAAAAAATTTTTTTAAGAAAGAAAAACACTAGTCCAGACCTGTTATGTTAGCCAGTCTGTGTGACAGACAAAAAAACTTCCTAGTCATTGACTGAAAAGGAAATCAAACGTTACATAGTGATCTACACCTGAATGTGTCCATGGCACTTTGAAAAGGCAAGGATGGGATGAGAGTTCTAAGGCTGGCTTTCACAATACTAGTTCACTGACATAATCTTGTCTTCTGAACTATTAAGATAACTAAACCAAATGTCACCATTTCTCAACGTTTCCTCCCACTTTAAAAACCATGACATCTTAAGGGAGATGTATTTCTGCTCTGCACTGGTTAATTCCAGACAAAACCTGTGCCACACAAATAAACTCAGGTGACTTCATAAACTAATACTTTGACATCTTTCTTATGCCATTTTACAATGTTTGCTAATTATCCTGAAATTCACAACAGTTCCTCCTGTTATTAAAATGAGGAAACTGAGGCAAGAGAAGTGAGTTGCTACTCTGCAGCAAGTGGGCATCTCTCCCGACACTGCAAGCTCCTGTCCTGCCCTATTAAACCACAGTGCTTTTCTTAAAGGTTTAGTGGTTAAGTGGCTGTGACTCGCTGTGGCCCCATGAACTGTAGCCGGCTAGGCTTCTCCGTCTGTGGGATTTCCCAGGCAAAAGTGCCTATCAAATAAATAGGCACCCAGAAAGCCTTCTCCTCACGGACATGCAAGACATCCCCACCAAGAAGAGACAAAGAAGAGAATTCCTATCCGTGCCCCCCAGGAAGAAGAAACCATAAAACCAAAGTACCCAGGCTTCTCAATCTGCACTGCGGACAAGGGGGTAATAAACGAAAGAAAAGAGGGAGTCGAGGGGGACCAACTTCTGAGACTGAAGACGACGTTATCAGGTTTATTCCGCACACTGGGAAATTACTGAAACACTACTTAAGGACAAACGGAATCAGAAATTTGGAGATTTCAGTCTTAAACCCCAAAACAAAAGCACCTGAAATTAAAGTTATTTCCGAAACCTGTACAATTGTTAGCTTATTCTTGCTTGCTTCTATAAAACCCACAAAGCCTACTTGGAGTCCCTAGTATTTACAGCTGATTCTTAGTGTTCACCAGCGTCCACTTTCCCGCGTCCAATTCCAGAAATACGGTTGGGTCTGACCCAGGCAGGATCTTCCGGCACGTTTTCCTCTGAAATTCATTAGCCTCACACCACCTGGAGACGTCCTACCTCCGACAGCTTCCCGTGAACAGTACCATAAACGTGAAGGAGAGAGTAAGAGCAGGCATGTACCTTTTACTACGTCCCTTAGAGAAAATAATAAAACTCTGGGAGCAGAAACTGGCAAGGGACACCTCGCCCGGCCCCTGCCTCCCACCACGATACAAAGACAGCGAAAGCAGCCCGGGGTCTCTGCACCCCACAACCTCCCTCTCTCTCTGCAAGAGAGAAGCAGACTTTCGGGGCAACTGGACCCAGCCCTCAACACCCCCCCCCCCCCCCACGTGGATCTCCTTCCTCTCCGCAGCGCAGGGTCGCACTGGAGACTGGGGTCTGGAAGGGATCAGACCACGCCGGGGCTGGCGCGGGAGGATGGGGGGACCCGCTCCAGGCAGACACACCAGCCCCTTCCTAGAGGCCCTGGGTTGTAAGCCTCCCGGTTCCGGGGTTTGAGCTCCGACGCCCGGAGACGCCCCCCCAGGTCCCTCCACGTCTCCCCCAGAGGGAAACGCGAAGCCCCAGAAGAACTGCGGGGAGAGCCGGGCTGCCAAGCACCGGGTCCGGGCGGGATGGAGCCCGGGCCGCGTGCGGCGGAAGATGGGAGGCGGCCCTTAGCAGCCACCGCCCCTCCCCGGGCCCCGGCCTCTCCCGGTCCCGAATCGCAGGCTGCGGGGCGGCCTTCCCCTCCTCACCTCAAGGCGGCGGCGGCGGCGTCCCGCGGTCCGGCGGTCCCGGACCCCTGCGTGTAGGCGGCGCTGGGCGGGAGGAGACGCCGGTAGCTCCGGCGATGGCTGACAGGCGCGCAGCACCAGGCCGGCCCGGCACACGGGGAGGGGCGGGGCTTCAGGGCACCGGCCCCGCCCCGCCCCGCCCCGCTCCCACCTCAGCCGGCGAGCCCCATGAGGTGACTACGTCCGGGGTTACTCGAGGCCGTTCACCTCCGACCCCGCTCCCCGCGGCGGCGCGGTCTGGCCGGCCACGCAGAGAGGCGCGGTTCCCGAGGGCCCGGCGACAGCCAATGGGAGGACGGCGCGGGGCGGGGCGACGTGAGGCGATACGGATGGTCCGAGCGCCGCTCTGCCATTCGGGGCCCAGCGGCTAGAGGGCGGGCGGGTCCCGGGTGGCCGCCGGCCCTTTCTCCGGGCGCGGTGCCGAGCCGGCGGCTCGGCCGGCTCCCCCTCCCGGCGAAGCCGGGAATGGGGGAATGGCGCGGCGGGCCATGCGGCTTGCGGCGCGGGAAGGGAGCCCTGGATCGAGCAGGACTGAACGAGGCGGGCGGTGCGCAGGCCGCTTGAGGACCTTACCCTGTTCAATCCCCGTGCCCCGACGCGGAGGGTATCGCATTCATGAACTGCCCAGGATCACACAGGCTGGTTTCCAAGTTCGTGCTGGCAAACAAGCCCTGTTCTGAGACAACCGGCCTCGCTGGGTGGCCCAGCCCAAAGGAGTCTGAGGTGCTGAATCCTGAAGCACTTGAGGGGAAGCCTCGATGAAGGAAGCTCAGTAAGAAGGGCAGAGTGCCAAAGGACAGGCTCCTGCGCCTGCCCCGAGCCTGGACGGCAACCAACTCCCGGCTTCTTGGAAAGGAGCGCGCCTCCTCATGTCCACGGTGGTTACACCAGGTCTTTGAGAAGAAGGCAGCCGATTTCTCTAGTTTTGCCAGTTATTTTACAGCAAGATATTCATGGTGATTCTGTGTTGAAAATTAATTCTTTCCAGTAACTGGAAAGAATCCAAACATATAATAAAACTATAGAGCAGGAGAGAAAGAAAATTAGAGAAAATTAAACTTCAGAAGAAAGAGTGAGATCTTTCCAATCCTGCCCAGGGTACTTTTCGGAACTGCTAACAAGCTTGTGCTAACAAGCTTGTACCAAGAGTGGTACAGAGAATCACAGTTTGGTGGGAAGAAGTCCTGAGCCAGGGGGCAAAGAATGAACAGGGTAGAAATACACAACCTGAGGTCAGAAGTTCTTGGAGGGAAGCAGAAGCAGGAAGATAGGAAGGTTGGTCAACAGGGAAGAGTATTCTAGAAGCCCTCATCATACCTTTAGGTGATGACTTCTCCAAGAGTTTACCAACCTATTTGAGTAGAATAGAGACTGGAAACACATTCAGGAGGAAATTGTGAACTTTATATAGAGCAGTCACCCAAGTTTCACAATAACTGTCATTAAATGCACCTGTCAGTTAAACAAAGAGAGGAGAATCAGAATATAAAGATAACTGAGCAAGGCCTCTCTGTTTAACAAGAGGTTTGACTTGATTGACGGGAAAAAAAAAAAAAAAAAAGGCATGGAAAGAGGAAACTTTGTCTCTTCCCTATGAAGCTGCCATGAAGGAAGCGACTTTACAAAGAACTAAAAATCTTGAGGTTATTTGTCTTATTTTTCGTCTACCTTTCCTAGTTCCTACTACTTAATAGATTCTTTCTTAGTGATATTGCTGTTTATCAGCCGTAGTAATACTGCAGAACCAGGGGGTCGTGCTCAGAAACTGTCCTTATGTGAACCTTCAGCAAACCCTTACATGTCTTGCTTTTGACCTCATTGAACATTTGAAGCAACTGAGCTCTGTAAAGTACTAGCCAAGGAGAGACGTAATAAATAAGCTACCATGAAAGAAAATGAAGGATGAGTTAAGATACACCAAGACTATTTACAAAGGATATAGTAATCTAATTTCTCAAGTAACAGTTGGACCAAGAGTGGGCAGAAAGCTGTGTCTTTAAGACAGTTCACCTGGATTTCAACTCCGAATTCTTGTTTTGTTTGGTGCATGCCACAACCTGCCCATCTCCACTATAGGCTCTTTAGCGCTGTTCCATAGGTACTTGCCACACAAGCTTCTGTCTGTAAGAAGTGGTGGAGGAGAGTTAGAGGGTGGAGAGCTTACTCTACAAGACTAACAGGTGTAAGAGAAGGGAGAGAGTGGCACATTTCTAGGTGCCATAATGGCTGTAACAGACTGAACTGTGATCTAAATTTATATGTCAAAGTCTCAACCCTCAGGACCTCAGAATATTAGTTGGAGATTGGCTCTTTAAAGAGGAAACTGAACTGAAATGAAGTCATTAGGTGGGCCCTAATTCCAAATGACCGGGGACCTTATAGGAAGAGATTAGGACACAGACACACAATGAGGGAAGACCATCTGTGAATCACAATTGATGAAGCCTTTACCAGATGTGTTTGTTTTGCTGGAGAAGATGGTCAACTACGAGCCAAAGAGAGAAGCCTAAGAAGAAACCAACTCTGCTGACATTTTAATCTTAGACTTACAGCCTCTAGAACTGTGAAGAAATAAACTTCCATCGTTTAAGTCACCCAGTCTGTGATACTCTATCATGGCAGCCCTAAAAAAACGAATACAAGTTTCCAAATACCAAATGGCTTCCAGGTTTTTAAAGAAGGTTAGATTAAGGTATCAGGGATTTTCCCCTGAGCATTCCAACCTTAAAGATGGTCTGTCACCCTACTATGGGGCAAATAAGAAAAGCCTGAGGGCATACCTATCTTTAAGATATCCCAATCTAGTTTGGAAGACAAAACTAAACACCCAAACAGAGTGTCTAGATCTTGCTCTTTAATTGATAACCATGGAAGTTTTAGAAGAGCTGTACAAAAAAGAGGATAAATTCTCAAAACTAAGTCCAGAAATACATAAGCAGTATGTGTGACTGTCCAGCGCATTTTGGCACTTCATTGTCAACGTCAGTTTGCAGTAGTCTTTCTCAAAATATGTTCCACTGACCACCTGAAACAGAATCAGTCGGTGCTTGTTAAAAATACAGGTTACCAGCCCCACTTCAGACTCGTTTTTTAAGCAGTAATTATTCACCCTGGAGTTAAAGAACAATAGTTCAGGATTTATCATTATTTTTCCCTCTTTGCTGTCAGTGTCTCCAATGAAGAACAACATGTCCTACACCTGCACAAACTAGACAGAAAAGTCTGGCAGGTCAGGCCAAAGTTGAACCAAGGTAGGAAAGAATGTGCCTGAATAGAAAATGGACCCATAGGACTTCCCTGGTGGTCCATCGGTTAAGAATCTGCCTGCCAGTGCAGGGGATGCAGGTTCAGTCCTTGGTCCGGGAAGATCCCCCATGCTGCAGAGCAACTAAGCCCATGCACCACAACTACTGAGCCCACAAGCCCACCGCAATGAGAAGCCCATGCACTGCAAGGAAGAGTAGCTCCCCACTCATTGCAACTAGAGAAAGCCCACGAGGAGCAACCAAGACCCAGCAGAGCCAGAAATAAAAATAAATAAATAGAAAATATTTATTATTTTTTAAAAAGTAAATGGACCCTCAGAAAGCACCCTCTCCTGGTGGCTGTCTGGCCACGGTTCCAAATTCCTCAAATGGCAGAGTCAGTGATAGACCTTTAGGACAGTATTCTTGCCTGGGAAATCCCATGGACAGAGGAGCCTGGCAGGCTGCAGTCCATGGCGTCACATAAGAGTTGGACATGACTTAGCAACTAAACAACAGCACAATACAGGGAATACAATACGATGTTATTTCCCACTGGCCCCCAATACAGAACACTTACACTAATCTGGCTTCCAGCTCCTGCCGTGCTTATCTTTACTTTTGCTTATGCTGGCAAACTTGTGCTGCCTCTTTCCTAATTTTCTGAATTTTTCTATAGTCTGTGGGAGTCCCATTTTCTCAAAGAAGATCTCTTTTATTTCTCCAGCTCCTACTGATTATCCTTCCTTTGAATTCTACTAGCAATCTGGTCACCACCACATGGTTCAGCATTTACTGGGCTAAAAATTTTTTGTGGGTATGTTGGTTTCAACTCTCTAGCTGAATTTTAATTGTCTTAAAAGCAGAAAGCATTTCTTACACTTTGGTACAGCCCTCAATAGCTAGGTAGAGATATTCGTACGGGCTTCACTGACTGAAAATAAAGGCTGGCTCTGTACCTCAGAGACCTCTCTGCTTCCAACGTCTGCTTGTCCGTCTTCAGGTCGCGTCTGGGAGGCAAAAACCTCCAGAAGGATACTTCACAGATGGACAGACTTCAAGAAAGTCACTGCCTTGACCAGAACTGAGGCTCTAGTCATAAGATAAGAGAAAAAAGAAGACAAGAAGACCTGATCAGAACACTGTGTTCTTCAACTCCGGTCAGCCGTGCAGGTTTGTCCAGGATTAAGAGCCTGAGGGAACTTCACACCAAAAGGTCAGAAACTGTCTGCAGGAAGGCAGCTTTATAAGTCTGGTCCTGATGATGAAAGGCAAGATTACACAACAAGAAAGACAGAGTTCGCCACAGAGGCTCCACACAATGTTTTCACATGGACACTTGAGTTTTCACAAGGCATTTCAGATTCTCCTCCCTCCTTATTATCCAATCGCAGACACTGCCAAGGCCTAGCTGTCCTATCTATAATTGGCAGTCACCAAAACTTGGCTGCCTCTTGCACCTCCAGTATCTTTTCTTTTGGCTCTGCTGGGTCTTCCTTGCAGCGTGTGGGCTTTCTCTAGTTGTGGCACAAGGGCTTAGTAGCCCCGGAGCATGTGGAATCCTAGTTACCTGACCAGGAATCATTCAAACCTGTGTCCCCTGCATTGGAAGGCAGATTCTGAACCACTGGACCACAAGGGAAGTCCCCAGTATCATTTTTTTTTAAGCCCTTTCTAAGTCCTATACACTTCATTACTAAATACCTGGAGAAATTTTAAGTGGACCTTTATCTGAAGGCAGGGAGGCTAACATGTTTAAGTCTTGCCTGTTCTTGGGATTCTCACATTTCACAGTGATCAGCTTTGGACCTTCTCATTTCCCACCTCACTCTCCTGCAACCCCAGGAGAGCCTTCCCGGAGAGCTTACTCCCTGTTCCTGCCTTACTGTCTCTTCAGCTTCTCCAGCATCTCCATCTCTCCTGAGTCTGACTTAGCTTTCTCCTGCTACATGTTTAGACCTCACCTGTCTATCCCAAATAAATACCCTCACTTCCCACCACTACTATTATATATACATGCATCCTAAGTTGCCTCAGTTCAGTTCAGTTCAGTCGCTCAGTCGTGTCCGACTCTTTGCAACCCCATGAATCGCAGCACGCCAGGCCTCCCTGTCCATCACCAACTCCCAGAGTTCACCCAAACTCATGTGCGTCAAGTCGGTGATGCCATCCAGCCATCTCATCCTCTGTCGTCCCCTTTTCCTCCTGCCCCCAGTCCCTCCCAGCATCAGGGTCTTTTCCAATGAGTCAGCTCTTCGCATGAGGTGGCCAAAGTACTGGAGTTTCAGCCTCAGCATCAGTCCTTCCAATGAACACCCAGGACTGGTCTCCTGTAGGATGGACTGATTGGATCTCCTTGCAGTTCAAGGGACTCGCAAGAGTCTTCTCCAACACAGTTCAAAAGCATCAATTCTTCACCACTCAGCTTTCTTCACAGTCCAACTCTCACATCCATACATGACCACTGGAAAAACCATAGCCTTGACTAGATGGACCTTTGTTGGCAAAGTAATGTCTCTACTTTTCAATATGCTATCTAGGTTGGTCATAACTTTTCTTCCAAGGAGTAAGCGTCTTTTAATTTCATGGCTGCAATCACCATCTGCCGGGATTTTGGAGCCCAAAAAAATAAAGTCTGACACTGTTTCCACTGCTTCCCCATCTATTTGCCATGAAGTGATGGGACCAGATGCCATGATATTAGTTTTCTGAATGTTGAGCTTTAAGCCAACTTTTTCACTCTCCTCTTTCACTTTCATCAAGAAGCTTTTTAGTTCCTCTTCACTTTCTGCCATAAGGGGGGTGTCATCTGCATATCTGAGATTATTGATATTTCTCCCGGCAATCTTGATCCCAGCTTGTGTTTCTTCCAGTCCAGCGTTTCTCAGGATGTACTCTGCATAGAAGTTAAATAAGCAGGGTGACAATACACAGCCTTGACGTACTCCTTTTCCTATTTGGAGCCAGTCTGTTGTTCCATGTCCAGTTCTAACTGTTGCTTCCTGACCTGCATACAAATTTCTCAAGAGGCAGGTCAGGTGGTCTGGTATTCCCATCTCTTTCAGAATTCTCCACAGTTTATTGTGATCCACACAGTCAAAGGCTTTGGCATAGTCAATAAAGCAGAAATAGATGTTTTTCTGGAACTCTCTTGCTTTTTCGATGATCCAGCAGATGTTGGCGATTTGATCTCTGGTTCCTCTGCCTTTTCTAAAACCAGCTTGAACATCTGGAAGTTCACGGTTCACATATTGCTGAAGCCTGGCTTGGAGAACTTTGAGCATTAGTTTACTAAGTCGCCTAAGTCATGTCCAATTCTGTGTGACCCCATGGACTGTAACCTGCCAGGCTCCTCTGTCCATGGGATTCTCCAGGCAAGAATACTGGAGAGGGTTGCTATGCCCTCCTCCAAGGGATCTTCCCGACTCAGGGATTGAACCTGCATCTCTTAGGTCTCCTGCAGTGGTGTGTGCGGGTTCTTAACTGCTAGCACCACCTGGGAAGCCCCTACTATTATGTATGAAACACAATAAGTAATAAAACACAACACCAATAATTTCTGAAGAGCCTTTACTTTCAAGGAAAACTGAACCATCACTCAACTTCCTTTCATTCTTTTCATCCCTTCAGTCTTTAAAATAATTTTTAAAATTTTGTTTATTTTTGGATGTGCTGGGTCTTTGTTGCTTTTCTCTAGCTGTGGTGCGCGATCTTCCTGTTGCTATGGCTTCTGTTGTTGAGGATCATGGGCTCTAGGGCGTTCGGGCTTCAGTAGTTGCGGCACATGGGCTCAGTAGTTGTGGCTCCCCTGCTCTAGAACACAGGCTCAGTAGTTGTGGCATCTGGGCTTAGTTGCTCTGCCACATGTGGGATCCTCCCAAACTAGGGATCAAACCCATGTCTCCTGCATTGGCAGGTGGATTCTTTACCACTGAGTCACCAGGGAAGTCCCATCCCTTCAGTCTTCAAGTTTCCCTCTCTTATAACTTGGAATAGAAGGTTTCAGTGTCCCTGTCTTTTTAAATCTCACCTCTAGTTAACATACTAGACCAGCAGGTAGAAAGCAATCTGCACAAGTCTTATTTATCAGTGGACCTGCTTCACTGATGTGCCCAAATTTCTTAATGAAAAGAAAGAAGTGGATACCAAAAATGAATGAAAATAAAATGTAATTTAAATCAATGAATGAGATGGCCATATCAATTGACTAGTATAGTTCTGGGGGTGAATACAGGCAAGCAGTCCTGAGAAGCACTGGTTCTTGGTATTGGTGATCTTAGCCAACAGAGAAGGAGGGACGCTGCTTTCCCTGCGTTCTGCACTGTAGAGAGCTGAGCTCTTTAATCAGGTAAACCAGGCTTCACATCCTGACGCCATCACTTAATTAGGTCTGTGACCTAGAGCGAATGACCCCCCTTCTGGGCCTCAGTTTCCTCGTCTATAAAACTGAGATAGAACACCTACCTTGTAAGGTTGTGTTTTGGATTAAATGTTATAGCCAAAATGTAAAGTTTCTAACACAGAACTTGGAGGCAGGCTAAAACTATTACTTCCCCCTTTCTCTCCATTCCCCTGTCCATGTCCCATTAATGTTCAGTTCAAGAACAAAATATCCTGTGGATGCTCGATTGGATTCAGGACTGATTAGGGTACTAAGTTCACTACCCAACCCCAGCCCAGGGCCAATATTCCCAGAGGAACGGAGCATGTGATCAGAGATCTGGGGTTACATCTGAACCTTTTACCCATACTTGGAGGGAGCAAGTAAACAGGAGAGTGGCTCTGGCCTGAGCTTCTGGGAACGAACTGAAAGGCTGGCAATGTGAGCGTTCGCCAGGCCTTGCTCAGCCCCGTGGTTGCACCACACTAAGAAAGCAATTTGGCCCCTGTAGGACAAAAGGAATTTTCATATACTGTCAATGGGAGTGTAAATGGGGACAACCTCTTAGAAAACAGTTTGGCATTAGTTAGTGAAGCTGACCATATCCTGCATTGCTATAACCCAGCTTCCAGTTATGGATTTATACTCTGGAGAAACTTTCAAATGTGTCCCAGGAACATTTTCTCTTCTGGTCCCAAACTGGAAACAACCCAACATCTCTCAGCAGTAGAATGGATAAATAAGCTATGGTGCAATCCAAAGAAGAGGGGATATGTGTATACATGCAGCTGATTCACTTTACTATACAGCAGAAACTAATACAACATTGCAAAGCAACTACATACTCCAATAAAATTTTTAAAAATAAATTATGATACTTTCATACAGTAAAATATTATAAAGCAATGAGAATGAACAAACTCCTGCTACAAGAAATAATATGGAAGAATTTCACACACATAATATTGAGCAAAAAAAAGCCAGACACCAAAGAGTGTGTTTCTTCAAAAATAGGCAAAATTCATTTGTGATGGTAAAAATCTGAAATCATGGTTACTCCTGATGGTGGGTAGTGACTGGGAGACAGCACGAAGACAATCCACTTTGCGTTATATGTAATAAAAAGTTTACTTTAAAATTACATAGGGTGTGATCTATCCATTTACGTAAGTACAACAGCAGGTAAAAAGTATCTAAGTACAAAAGCAGGTAAAAAGTACAAGAGCACTAAAAAGTAATTTGGGGGACGATAGAGGATGAGATGGCTGGATGGCATCACTGACTCGATGGACGTGAGTCTGAGTGAACTCCGGGAGCTGGTGATGGACAGGGAGGCCTGGCGTGCTGCAATTCATGGGGTCACAAAGAATCGGACACGACTGAGCGACTGAGCTGATCTGATCTGATTGATAGTTCACTATTTTTTTAAAAAGTCTGGGAAACAAATGACTGGGAGAAGGGAAAGGAGTGTGACCAGAGGGATAGACATACGAAGAGCTTCTCAGCTATTGAGAAAGTGAAAGTGATAGTCACTCAGTCGTGTCCGACTCTTTCGCAACCCCATGCACTGTAATCCGCCAGGCTCCTCTGTCCACAGAATTCTCCGGGCAAGAAATTGGAGTGGGTTGCCATTCTCTTCTCCAGGGGATCTTCCCGACTCAGGGAATGAACCCGGGTCTCCTGCATTGCAGTCAGATTCTTTACTGTCTGAGCCACCAGGGAAGCTACAGGTAATGTTCAATTTCTTACTCTGGGTGATGGTTACATATGTTCATATTATCATTACTAAAAATATGCTTGTGTTGGGATTTCTCTGGTAGTCCAGTGGCTAAGACTCTGCATGTCCAATGCAGGGGTCCCGGGTTCAATCCCTGGTCAGGGAACTAGATCCCACATTCCACAACTGAAGACCCCAAGAGCAGCAAATAAGGCCTATTATTCAAATAAATAAATAATAAATACTTTTAAAAATATGCTTATATTCTATATACTCTTCTATAGATATGCTATATTCCACAATAAAAGAATTAAACATAAACCCAAATAAAAATACACACCCTTAAAAGATAAGAGTAGCAGAATGTAGCACTGAAATCATTTTCAAGCTGGAACAGCCCTTTGAAAACATCTTGTCCAATCATCTCATTCAAGAAACTGAAACAGAAGTCAGAAAAGGTTTTTCTGACTCAGTCGATTACAGAGCCTAATCGGGAACCTAGGTGACCTCCTGTCTTCTGGTGAAGTACTCCAGAGACCCATCCAGACTCACCCCATCAGCTCTAGCTTCCTACTGTCTTCAGAGTCTCATCTCTCATCTTCACACTCCATGAACCTCACTATCTTACAGCTTGTTTTCCTCCTAAACTTGAAAGTTTTGCGTTGGGGAAATGAGATCAGGAATGAGATCGCCCCTTCTACAGATACTGCAAACATTTAGAAAACCACTCAAAACGTTGCGTAGAAGGGGAAAAAAAATCTAGTAGTATAGAAACAGTTCTGGGTCTATTTTTCCACTACTGGATATTCTGACTCATTAATGAAGCTCTGCAGCTTCTCCTTGCCTCTGCTGTAGGGGGCACGGGTGAAGTCCCTGGTTGGGGAACTAAGATCCCACATGCTTCGCAGCATGGCTAAACAAAGAAAAGAAAAGAAAACTCTTCTCTTTGTCCCAGCTTGTTGTTGTTCAGTCGATAAGTCATGTCCAACTCTTTGCGACCTCGTGGACTGCAGCACGCCAGGCTCCTCCGTCCTCCACAACCTCTCGGAGTTTGCTCAAATTTGTGTCCATTGCGTTGGTGATCTCCTAGCACAAGCTTTGTTTTTGCAAAGAGTGAGCTCTTCTGCCACCTTGTGACAGAGAATGAGAACAGCCTTCACAGCCTTTCCTAAACCTGCTCCAAAGTGGCAGCACTGAAACAGGCTACTACTAAGTCGCTTCAGTCGTGTCCGACTCTGTGCGACCCCATGGACTGCAGCCCACCAGGCTTCTCCGTCCCTGGGATTCTCCAGGCAAGAACACTGGAGTGGGTTGCCATTTCCCCCTCCAATGCATGAAAGTGAAAAGTCAAAGTGAAGTCGCTCAGTCGTGTCCGCCTCTTAGCGACCCCATGGACTGCAGCCTACCAGGCTCCTCCATCCATGGGATTTTCCAGGCAACAGTACTGGAGTGGGGTGCCATTGCCTTCCAGATACTAATGGACAGAAAATTTCAGAGAGACAGACAGTAGGGAAAATTTCTGATACCAGAAGGGAGCAGAGAACCATGCAATCATATTAACGAACTAGTAAGTAAAAACCATGAAACCGAGGAAAAACAACGGAGCCCCTTTACTCTCTACCCACATGCCCTGCCAGGAGAATCTGGCAACTGAGACGGTGCTGCTCTGGACCATTGAAGATCTGAGGCGCTGAGGTTCCCTCCATTCGGCTTGCTTCACTTCGTGCCCTTCCATAGGCAGATGTCTTTCAAAGGGCTTGCTTCACTTTGTGCCCTTCCATAGGCACGAAGTGAAGATGAAAGACCCTTTGAAGGGTCTTTCAAAGATGACCTACGCTTCTTCACCTCCAATTCACTCAACCCCCGCCTACTTCCACCAACTCTGCTAGAACCACTGTTACAAAATCGTTAAATCCAGTGAACTTCTATCCTCCTTATACACTCTGCTCAGTGTTTGATCAATTCACAATTCCTTCCTTGAAATACCCTCCTTTCTTGGCTTCTAGGACATCCATTCTCCTGGTTTCCTTAGCTCAGATGCCACCTCCTCAGAGAAGTCTTCTCTGACTCCCCTACTTAAAGTGGCTTCTGGGAACTCCCTGGTGGTCCAGGGTTCAGTCTGAACTTTCACTACTGAGGGCCCAGGTTCAATCCCTGGGTGGGGAACTGAGACCCTGCAAGTCGTGCAACACAGCCTAATAATAATAATAATAACTTCCCTGGTGGTCCAGTGGTAAAGACTCTGCCTGCCAATGCAGGGGACACAGGTGCGATTCCTGGTCCGGGAAGATTATACCAGTCATGGAGCAACTAAGCCCAGGCACCACAGCTACTGAGCCCACACGCTCCAGAGTCCATGCTCCGAAACAAGAGAAGCCACTGCAATGAGAAGCTCGTGCACCGCAACCAAGAGCTGCCCCCCACTCGCCACAACTAGAGAAAGCATGGCAACAGAGATCCAGCGCAGCCAAAAATAAATAAATTACTTTTTAAAAAGTAACTTAAAATAATAATAATAATAAAGGGGCCTCTGTCAGTTCTCCTTCACCTCACCACCCTGTTGCTTCATGATGATTATCACAATCTTTAATTATCTGGTATATGTATTTGTGTATTACTTTTTGTTAGCCCCTTACCCTATTTGGGGGCTTTCCAGATGGCTCAGTGGTAAAGAATCCACCAGCAATGCAGGAGGCGCAGGAGACACGGGTTTGATCCCTTGGTCGGGAAGATCCCCTGTAGTAGGAAACGGCAACCCACTCCAGGATTCTTGCCTGGATAAACCCATGGGCAGAGGAGCCTGGCATGGGGATGCAAAGAGCCCCCCATGGACAGAGGACCCATGAGGTTGCAAAGAGTTGGACAGGAATGAGCACCCAAGCATGCACACACTATTTTATTTCCAACTGTTTACTGTCTGCTTCTCATCGTTTCACATGAACGCAGATTTGGCTGGCTCACTTCGAGAAAGGTGTCTGGCACACAATAGGCGCATAATAAAAATGTGTGGCATGAAGGAATGAACTGAAAGGCACTGCGGCTGCATGCTCAGCACTTCTTCCCCTTCTTCCACATTTCAGGAAACACGTCTTTCAGGGACACCTCTGTCCTTTCTGTTTTCGCACCAAGATTTTCCTTCATGCTCCATTTGGCCAGATTTCAACTTGAATTTAAATGTCAGGAAACAGAACAGTACTTAAATTATGATTTGACTCAGATCTTATGAACTCCCTTAAGGAAAGTGCCTTGAATCAAGCTCCCTTTATATCATCAGAGCATCAGCCTCTAGAACCAACTTATGCATAGTCAAACGTATGTTGGTTCCAATGGAGTAAGTGCACTCACAGTGGGTAGAGCAACTCCAGAGCCTCTGGACTCAGGCAGAGAGTCTGAGTAGATCTTCATTTCTGCTTTATGATCCCCGTAGCTATGTTGCCACAAGGTCTAGAAAGTATTACATGAGATGGACTGTTGTGCTGTTGAGAGTGATAGTAGCTGCCGTGTCTGACTCTTGGCAACCCCATGGACTGTAGCCCGCCAGACCCCTCTGTCCACAGAATTCTCCAGGCAAGAATAATGGAGTGGGTTGTCATTCCCTTCTCCAGGGGATCTTCCCAACCGAGGGACTGAACCTAGGTCTCCTGCACTATAGGCAGATTCTTTACCATCTGAGCCACCAGGGACGCTCCCTACACAAGATATATACTCTTTATAAAAAAAAAAATACAATGTTTGAAAAATCTACAACAGTTATGTTTAGGAAAGCCTTCCCAAACTGTACACAGTATCACTTCTAGTGCAGTTAGCTCTTCCTCACAACTTCTCATCCCAACAGTCATATGAATGTGGTCCACCAACAGTCACTTGACTTTTTTATTTGGTAAATATTTACTTGTTTGTTTCTCTTTGGCTGCACTGGGTCCTGGTTGGGCCACATGGGATCTTTTCACTGTAGCACATGGGTTCTGCCTTGAGGTGTGCAGGCTTAGCTGCCCCATCGCATGTGGGATCTGAGTTCCCCTACCAGGGACCGAACCCATGTCCCCTGCATTGCAAGGCAGATTCTTAACCACTGGACCACCAGGGAATTCCCTCACTTCACCTTTCAGAAGTGTGAAAATGTGCACAACTAGACAGGTACGTCTGTGCTCAGGTAAGTTTATGTGTATAACAGTGAATGAATTCTAGAGATGACTGGGTTGGAATGCTCCATTCACAGAGGAGAAAACTGTAATTCAGAGAAGTCAAGCAACTTTCTCTCGTTGATACATTTAACTGCAGGGGCTCACCTGGAACCCACTTCTGTTGATTCCCAGTCCAGTGCCCTCTTCAGTGTAACTCACTGGATCAGTCCTAGTTGTCTGCACTACTCTAGAAATAATTTTCCTTAATAGAAATCTCGGCACGTCTTTATGTTGGTGTGTAAATCTATGTGCTCATGTCAGTGAGCATGCATGCGAATGTCTACGTGTCTCCCTGCGAGTATTTGTTAAGCATATCACCTCTGTTTATGCCCTTTCTCCAGGGGAAACCTCTAGTTAATTACAGTTCCTTATGTCCCCACTAGCAGTGAAGTCAGGTGAAGATATTCTGAATCAATCATTAACAAGCAAACTTGATCCTCTCTCCAATAAACTTTATTCCTGGGTCCTGAGAAAATGTGGCAGATCAATTAGGGTGGAACCAGACTCGCCCAGGGTCAAACTTAGTTCTAGGGCAGTGAAAGCATTTAGAGACAAGGCTGTGAGTGGTGGTGTCAGACCAGCTACATACAGTCTCTACAAGGAGAATGTGCTCAAGCTAACATGGATACCATCTTGGTTTTCAGCCTAATCATTACATCCTACGATGTTACCAAGAAAGGTAAGTACTCTTCTAGCCGACTGTCCTGAGAAATCCTGAGAGAGGCCTAGAAAGTGTTTGGGGGTCTGTTCTGTCAGATAAAGATACAGGCAATACTCAGCACATGAGGCTTTCCAGTCACCCCCAAGTAGCCTCTGAATAGAACATATTCAACTCAGAAAGACAGCTGTCTGTTTCATAGGAGGAAGTCTTCAGAGTATGTGATGCATTCTTCTGCTTTGTTCATGTAACTAACGTTAAAATTCCTTTCACTATTAGATTTCTTTGCTGGAAGGGGTTGTCACAGTTTCACTAAGACTCCCAAATTCATTACCCTTCATAAGATGTCTTCCTTTTTAAAATTATTCATTTATTTATTGGCTGCACTGGGTCTTCATTGCTGTGTGTGGGTTTTCTCTGGTTGTGGCGGCCCAGGCTTCTCATTGCAGTGGCTTCTCTTGTTGCAGAGCACGGGCTCTGGAGCATGTGGGCTTCAGTAGTTGTAGCACGAGTCAGGAGTTATGGCTCACGGGCTCAAGAGTGTGGGCTCAGTAGCTGTGGGGCTGTTGCCTCTCAGTGTGTGGAATCTTCCTGGATCAGGGATCAACCCTGTGTCTCCTGCTTTGGCAGGTGGATTCTTATCCACTGGACCACCAGGGATGAACAGATGTCTTCCTTTTCTAAAGCATTATGTCCTAATAGATGGGGATGCTCTTGGGTGGGAAAAGCTGAGAGAAAAGGTAATGTGAGGGTAGAATGGTACCACTTACCACTTTCATGGGCTTCCCTGGTGGCTCAGATTATTAATAATCTGCCTGCCAAAGCAGAAGACTCATGTTTGATCCCTGGGTCAGGAAGATCCCCTGGAGAAAGAAATGCCAACCCACTCCAGTATTCTTGCCTGGGAAATCCCATGGACAGAGAAGCCTGGTAGGCTATAGTTCATGGGGTTGCAAAGACCCCGACATGACTGAAGCGACTAAACAGCAGCAGCAGCAACTGCTCTTTGATAACTGTTTATTTAAAACATGATTTTTCAAAGTGTCCTAAATGTTTCATCTCTAAAATTAGCTCATCAGAGCTAAGGCCAAACAGCATGAGGTGAGGCAGCAACAAATTTAACAAATGAAGAACCCTGTGATTTATGTGCCAAAAAGCATAACTGTGGCCTATGGTTCTATGGGAAGCTAGAGAGATACCTTGTCCAATGCTACACTTAATAAATAAACTTTGAAAAGTTGTAATACAAGAAGGTAGATGGGACAGGAAGGGGAAGTGATAATAAGCAGTGTTTGAAGGAATGAGTCGGTTCATCTTTCATTAACTTAGTTAATTCATCTTTTTTTCCCCCTAAGGATAATAAACTGGTATTCAGTTTTATTTATACTTTGCTACCTCCCACTTGCATAAATCTTAAAGTTCTGGGAATTCCCTGGTGGCCCAGAGGTTAAGGCTCTGAACTTTCAATGCAGGGGGACACAATTTGGTTGGGAACCTGCATGCTGCAAGGAGCAGCAAAAAATAAAACATCTTAAAGTTTTTTTGGGGAAATGTCTGATCTCCCCAAGTTTTGTAAGAAGAAACTGCATTCTCTTTTTATCTGCCTCTCCAGTGCCCAGAATTCCAAAGAGAAAGGACCCAGTCAAACCTTACCTTTTTTTCCCTTCCCCCAGAACTCAGGGATAGCAGCTGCCAAGTGGAACCACTGCCCGATCTCTTCCCAAAGGATGTGAGAAGCATCAGAGCTGAGCTAATTCGAGGTAGGCAATGGGCCCTTCCTGAAGAATCACTTTGCCACTCCAGGACCTTTTTCACCTTCAAAAGATGCTTGTCTCCCCCATTCTGAGCCCAGCTCTCAAACATTCTATTCTAAAGCTATCGATCCCCGAGAGGCTTTCTGGAAAACTTTTTTTTTTTCTTTTCTGGCCACACTGCGTGCAGGGATGTCAGTTCCCTGACCAGGGATGGAAACAGCGCCCCTGTAGTGGAAGTGTGGAGTCCTGACCACTGAACCATTGGGGAGGTCCTTGAAAACCCATTTTAAAATTAACTGTTATGGAGACTTCCCTGGTGGTCCAGCGGTTAAGACTCTGTTTCCAATGCAGGGGGCGTGGGTTCAATCTCTGGTTGGGGAACTAAGATCGCATGTGCTTCACCACATAAATAAATAATCAGCTTCTGTTTAAAAAGATAAACTCTTACGAACTAAGGCAGAGCAACATAAATCAAAGAGATGGGGTGAAGAAAGCGGAAGCAGATCTCAGGCCCTTCTGCGTTAGAGAAAACAACTGAGGAGCATCTCTCTGCACATACTACTGTCACCACCGTCTTCAGGGGACCCGTGGCGGAACAGGGAAAGGCAAGGCTTATATATTTAGTACCGTAGACACATGCTGAGGAAGACCTGATGGAAAAAGAGGAGAAAGTACAGCAAGGGGCCGTGAATGGAAGTGGGTTGGCAGGGCACCATTCAGATTAGGAACTGGCTTCATTTTCCTCTCTTGTTTTTCTCTTTTCAGAAGCTCAGGCAGAAGCCAAAAGGCCCATGTTCATTCAAAACCAGACTGTGGCTACCTTGCAGTGTCTTGGTTCTGGGAGCAAAGTGAAAGTTAACCTTGCATATTCAGAAAAAAGGCAAAAGGTCAAGGACATTCTGAAGAACCTGAGAGTCGTGACTGTTCCCTGCAGAAACAGCACGGCCCCCCCAAGCTGTCACCTAACCCCTGCATCCAAGGTTCAGGCTGGATTCCTTGTGACAGGCAAAGGTGAGATTGGAAGTTGAGATGGAGGTGGGCGCTCACTTTTAATTGACATCCTTGGAGGCAGGTGGAGCTTGAGAGTAAAAGTGTTAGTCACTCAGTTGTGTCTGACTCTTTGTGACCCATGGGCTATACCCGCCAGGTTCCTCTGTCCATGGAATTCTCCAGGCAACAACATTGGACTGGGTTGCCATTTTCTTCTCCAAGGGATCTTCCCAACCCAGGGATTGAACCTGGGTCTCCTTCATTGCAGATTCTTTAGCATCTGAGCCACCAGAGAAGCCCCCTAAGTGGAGCTAAAGCCTCAAGGACATGGATTAGCCTCTTCTTTAGGCAAATCTATGTAAATCTTTTAAATGTAATTTTAGGGCATGGATTAAACTCTTTGGCATTTGATTAGTAGTAACTGATTTCCTGCCATCTGTTCACCCCATGTAACACTGTGGGATACAAGAGAAGTGACATCAAACAAGTGTTTATTCTGATATTATCACCTTTGACAAATTACTTAATTTCTCCAATGTTCAGTTTTCATAGCTACAAATGAGAGATTTGACTAGATGGTCTAATTTCTAGGTATGTAAGTCCCACAGCAATATGTAAGACCTCTTAAATAGCCTTTTCAAGCTGTTAATATTATGGCAGAATAATCTCTAAGATTTCCATTTAAATATAACGTACCTAATGCTTCCTATTTAAAACAAATTATTTTGTAATAAAGGAAAGCATCATCTCCTAAGTTATCCATTTCATCAATTTGGATTTTTATAGAGCTTCTTTAGAAGTGAGGGAATTCTTGCTCAAATATCCTTAACCAAAGAAAAGCTAATGGTGCGATTCCATCAGCACTGGGAATGGAGTGTTTTGTGTTTACAGACGTGCTCCACCTTAACACCCAGTTACCTAGCAGAGGAGGCCTAAAAGAGAGGAGATGCCAACAGGGATGACATTACTTAGAACTCTGTTTATTTTCAGCTGCGCTGGGTTTTTGTTGCTGCTTGCCGTCTTTCTGTAGTTGCAGTGAGCAGGGGCTGCTCTCCAGTTGCTGTGCGCGGGCTTCTCATTACAGCACCTTCTTCTGTTGTGGAGCACAGGCTCTAGAGTACAGGCTCAGTAGTAGCGGTGCAAGGGGTTAGTTACGCCCCTCGGCCTGTGGAATCTTCCCGGACCACTTGTCCCCTTCGTTGGAAGGTATCTTAACCACTGGGCCGCTAGGGATAGGGAAGTCCTGGACATTAATTTACAAGCTGGGAAGAACTGGAAATACACCGACCGATTTTGAAATAGTGTAGATTTTGAAACAGTGTCTCCCAGGAGGTAGAAGAAAAGCCACACTGAAATACCATGATCCCTGTGGCTAGTGGGCACAGTTCTTCTATGCAGGGAGAGGATCTCTAGGTTTTGCCTCCTCTCTCTGTTTTTAAATGTTGGTTGGTTGTTTATTTATGTTTTGGCCACACTACACTGCTCGTGGGATTGTAGTTCCCTGACCTGGGATCGAACCCTGGGCCCTCAGCAACGAAAGCGCACAACCCTAATCACTGAACAGCCAGGGAATTCCCCTTTCCTCCTCTTTCAATCATAACATCACTGAGTTTGCAAGGTGTTTTTCACACCTGCTTTCTCATTCTTCTTACCTATCTTCACATCACTCCTGTGACATAGACCAAGAATTATTTTTGCTATAACCATCCTGCAGATAAGGAAATGAAAACTCAGAGGACTTCTGTTACTTGTCCAAAGAGAGATTTATTTACCTTCATCTCATCTGACCCGGAAACACATCAGTTATCATTTCACAGAACTGACTGACTCTAGGATAGGAACAAAATTCTACGTAATTCTCTCGTTTTTCCTTTTGAGCCCGTTGGCTCTTTGTCTCTGCTTATCTTTGCCAACAGTCTTCCTGATTAAATAATAATAGGACTATTCCCCTGCGATTCGTGTACAGCACCTGTTACTGTGCCCACTGGTCTCTGAAGTAAAAAAACTGTCATTTTTCACATCAACTCAAGACCTGGGAGAGTAGTTCAGAAAAGTCAAGTAGGACGTATGGACCTGCATTTAATAGGCAATGACAGGAGACCATTAAAAATAGAACAGGAACCACTGTCCAAATTGGGTTAGGTCAATTCTGGAGGCACGTGAAGGTGGCTCCAGACCACAGCCAGCACCCATCCGCGTTCCGTCTTTTCCACGGCTGTCTGAGTCACTGCCATCTCTCACTTGGATTCTGCAAGAGCCTCTCAGCAGGTTGCTCTGCTTCTATCAGGCGCCCCTCTACTGTCCATTTTCAACTCAGCAGCCCACGGAATCTTTAAAAACAAAGCCATCCATCCGGTCACTTCTCTGCAAAAAGACTTGCAATGGATTACCATTCCAAGCAGAACGAGAACCGAAGTCCTCCAACTGGCCTGCAAGGCCCAGTGACGTGAATCCATTTGCTTCAGAAACTCCTTCATCCCCTACGACTGTCACCGTGCTCACTCCACTCCAGTCTCACTGGCTTACGCGCTCTCCCTCTAAAACTGTAACAGGACACGCTCCGGCCTGGGCCTCTAACTGTTTCCTCTGCCTAAGTTCCCTGGCATCTGTCTGGCTAGTGCTCTCACCTCCTTCACATCTTTGTCCAGTCCTCATCTTCTCAATGAAACTCCTGCAGGTCGCCCAACCACTGCCCACCTGCACCCCCCACGCTGCGCTCTACTTTGCTTCTTTCCAGAGCACGCATCCCCTTCTAACCAACAACACAGAACTCACTGTACTTATGTCGTCTGCTTCTCCATGTCCTCCCTTGGCCCTCCTTCCCCTTTGCTAGCTCCCATGCTAGAGTGTGTTCAGCTGCTATGTCCACAGTATGGAAGCAGACCCTGGCACAGCTAGATCTTCATTTATTTAATGGTTATTGATTTGGCTGCACCAGGTCTTGGTTGCAGCACTCAAGATCTTCGTCGCATCACGGCGCCTGGACTCTTGTCGCACCCGAATGGGCTTAGTGGCTGTGCGGCACGTGGGATCTTAGTTTCCCAACCAGGGATCAAACCCACATACCCTTTATTGCAAGATGGATTCTGAACCACTGGACCACCAGGGAAGTTCCTAGATCTTCATTTTTAAATATATGCTGAGAGAATGAAATTGAGGGGTGCGTGAAGCTGAGTGGTCTCTCTTTCTTCCAGTTCCTCCTCTTTCTCCAATTCTCTCTCAAAGTCATTGACTTAGACTTCACTCACTAGACAGACCTGCCACAAACTATACTACTTCAGTTCTTCCTTGGACTTTAAAGCCATCTTTTTTAAAGAAGGGACTTTCAACACTGCTATACCTTCCCATCCTTATTATTATTATGGCTGTATGAGTGATAAGCCAAGAAAACATGGTCCACTCCTTCATTCTGATTCTACATTAGTCACAAGCATCAGGGGATTTAATCCATATCTCTTATTACCATATCCTCACTCATTCTTTCACGTTATCAAGGCCCACGCCTTAAACCTATGGACAGGTCAACAGAGCCGCAGTTAGAAGCTGTGTATCAGCTGGGTAAACTCAGGGTTTTGACAGGTGAAACCAAAGGCAGGATAAAGTTTTCTCAGTTGTCCTTCATTGTTTCTTTCTTGTTTTACAGCTTTTTTACCAGGGGTCTCTCAGTGTAAGGTCTATCCAGTGATGGGGGCTTCATCAGAGACTTATCCCTCCACTACTACCTCCATAACTCCTGGGAAGAAAGGAGACAAAACTACAAAGATTGATGGTTTTTCTAGTCCTCTGAATCAAGGTACAGAATGTGTAGGGGTGAGACAAGAACACACAGAAAAATTCTCAGCCCCAGCACTAGCCTGGGTCTCCTAGAATTTTCCTGGAAGTAGAGAAGCTACATACAGTTTGCATGAGAACATCACTCCATTTCTTATGGAAAAAAAACAAACAAACAGCTTCTCTGTAAAGAAGGTCCCAGAAATGTCTGTAGTTTGATACTTTTAATAATCCTTCACCTCCACACAAGTGAGCTCACCTTGTTGCCAGATTTGGGGACAACATACAGGGTTTTGGTGTGATGGGTAAGATCCAACGTGTGAACAGAGGAGAGACAATGTTTAAACTCTAATCGATCATTACGGTGATGACAACAACCAAGAAGCACGTTTTTATCTGCATTGTTTTAACAAATAGCCCTCCCTAAATTGGCCAGGACTCACATTCTGTAGGATTCCATTTGGGTTACTTCCCAGTTCCAACAGGAGAAATGTAAATATGAGATTAATAATAACAAGATGCTTATGAGCCATTTGGCCCCAAATTTGGCTTATGACTCCAAAACGATGGCAATTTACTGAAAGTCGCTCAGTCGCGTCCAAATCTTTGTGTCCCCATGGACTATACAGTCCCTGGGATTCTCTAGGCCAGAATACTGGAGTGGGTAGCCTATCCCTTCTCCAGGAGATCTTCCCAACCCAGGAATAGAACTGGGGTCTCCTGCATTGCAACTTGGGTCTCTTTACCAACTGAGCTATCAGGGAAGCCCCCTATTCTTAAATTGAAAGGAACATAGAAAAGTTGATTTGCTAATCCCATGTGGTATGTATGTTGGGGTACAAGGGCAGAGATCCTGAGAGGGCTGCTAGAGACAGATTCCCTTGTGTAGCTTTGCTTCCCATGAAAGCTGTACAAGAATCAATCCTCCCAGCAAGCTCACTACTGGGCACATACCATGATAAACCATAATTCAAAAAGACACATGTACCCCAATGTTCATAGCAGCACTATTTACAATAGCTAGGGCATGGAAGCAACCTAGATGTCCATCAATAGATGAATGGAAATAAAGAAGTTGTAGTACATATATATGATGGAATATTACTCAGCTGTAAAAAGGAATGAATTAGAGTCAGTTGTAGTGAGGTGGATGAACCTAGACCTGTTACATAGAGTGAAGCAAGTCAGAAAGAGAGAAACAAATGTCATATATTAATGCAAATATTATGGAATCTAGAAAAATGGCACTGATGAACCTGTTTGCACGGCAGGAATAGAGACACAGAGAATGGACTTGTGGACACAGCAGAGGAAGGAGTGGGGGGATGAACTGGGGGAGTAGCATTGAAATACATACATTACCATGTATACGACTGACACCTAGTGGGAAGCTGCCGTATAACACAGGGAGCTCAGCCTGGTGCTCTGTGACGATCTAGAGAGGTGGGGTGAGGGGGGTGGGAGGGAGGTAGAAGAGGGTGGGGATATGTGTGTGTGTGTGTGTGTGTGTGTGTGTGTATATAGCTGATTCATGTTGTTGTACAGCAGAACCCAACATAACATTTGCAAAGCAATTATCTTCCAAAAAAAAAAACCCAAAAAGCTACCGGGCAAACCGCTCTGGACCAGGAATCCCTAAGAGAATCCTGGCGCCACCGAAGTTTCCAGTGGTGGCCAGCTCTCGGAATTGCCGGAAGGAGCCTCCGTCTCTCTGAGCCGCAAAAAAAAAAAAAAAAAAAGAAAAAGAAAATTTTAAAAAAGAATCAATCCTACTTGATCATGGAAAAATTCCAAATCCTAGTAAAGGTGACTCTGGGAAGACACTGCAAAGGAGGTGAGGGCAGAGGCCATGATGCCCACCCCACTCCTGACTCTCAGTCTGAACTGGAAATTCAGTTTCTGCCTCTGAATTAGGCTGGGCCCCTCTTGGTCTTGTGAACCAGAAGTCCTGCAAGTCAAAGGGTCAATCTCTTCCCTCTCTTCAGTTCTCACTTCTCCCTGTCTACTCCTCTCTCTCTTTTTAGACACAGATGAGAACCTAGAGAAGAGGAAGAAATGGAGCATTGTGGTCAAGGTTCTGATTGCAGTCACCTTGTTTGTCAGTGGACTCGCCATTACCGTGTTCGTCATTTTTGAAGTGCCGTGCCCTGTGAGTTTGCTGATGTCCTGGGTCCTTGGACTTGATCTATAAAGACCTCCTTCTGTCCCAGAGGCAGGCGGGCATAATAAGAAAAGCACAGACTGTGGAGTGTGGACACAGCTGCCACTCAACACTCACCAGCTGAGTGGCTTGGAGAAAGTTGTCTGCCTTCTCCAACCTCAGTTGCCTCATCTTTAAAATGGGACTGACGATATTTGCCTCTTATGGTGGTTAAGAAGTTTCAGTGAGATTCTGTGAGAAAGGTTTCTGGCATATAGGTTGTTGTTCAGCCGCTAACTCGTGTCTGACTCTTTTGGGACCCTATGGACTGTAGCCCACCAGGCTCCTCTGTCCATGGAATTCTCCAGGCAAGAATACTGGAGTGGGTTGTCTTGTCCTTCTCCAGGGGATCTCTCCAACCCAGGGACTGAACCTGAGTCTCCTGCTTGGCAGGCAGATTCTTTACCTGAGCTACATGGGAAGCACCCTGGCATATAGGAGGTGCTTACTAAATGCAAGTTCCTTTCCTCTGTTGTACTTGGACATTCTCTAGGGAGGATACAGCCAACAGGGATGAATATTTGCTTTTCTTTAGAAGGGGTGATTTTTGGTAATTCTCTGGTGGTCTAACGGTTAGGACTCTGCACTTTTACTGCCAGGGGCTGGATATGATCCTTGGTCAGGGAACTAAGATTCCGAAAGCTGTGTGACATGGTAAAAAAAAAAAGAGAGAGAGCGAGAGAGATGATTTTCTTTAAATCGTCTGATGTGAGGTTTGGAAGATAATCAGATGCATACCAGCCACCTGAAGTTAATACCAGTCATTTTCCCCCTTCAGAGTCGATGTCAACAAGTCAGAGAGCTATGCCAGTGCCAGCGGTTGTGGAGAAGGCCAAGGAAGGAAGACCGGCAACCTGGGACAGCTGAATCCCAGCCTGACACTCAGCCCAAAAAGGAAAGTGTTTTCTGTATGGCTGTTGTCATTTGCCTGGAGAAAATGGGGTTCATGTATAAATTCTAGGAGACAGGGAGCTGCTTTAGTCGTGAAGCAAATGTGGGTAATTCTTTTATGTGTCAGGAAATGGGCAGGTACAATACTGCTATAATGCAATAGAGTACTTACTGAAAATACCTACTTCTGGGGATCAGATATAATGAATCAGAGTGGCTAGAGTGGGACCAGGAATCTTATGATAGACTTTTAAGTAGAGGTAGATTTACTGTGAAATTAATGATGCTTAAATTCAGGACCCATAGGACCTGCACACTGGCCTTGTATCCAATTTTGTACTTTTTATATTTGCGCTCTTTTTACTTAAAAAAATGGTCCCTGACATTGTAAGAGCTACAGAGCCCATAATTTATGTCTCCAAAGGCTGGATGCAGCTTCTGAATATAAGAAATTGATGGGTGCCCTCTCTACATCTACAAAAACACACTGAAGCAGAGAGATGAGGTCTCCAATACTTTTTACATTAAAGAAGGTGGCTGTTTTTGTAGAATTACAGCACTGAGAATGAATCTCAAAGATTATCTAGTCCAGGATGGGACACATGCTACCACTCTTTTAATTCCATGTTAACTGAAAATATCTATAATCAAGGGACCTCCCTGGTGGCCCAGTGGTTGGGATTCCAAGCTTCCAAATCAGGGAGGGGCTTCCCTGGTCAAGGAACCAGGACCCAACATGCCACGCAGCACAGCCAAAAAATAAATAAAATAACAATAAGAATAAGAAAATAATTTTAAAAGAAATACTTAAAAAATCATAACATATCAGAGTACAATTAGAAGCTGAATATGTTCCAGAAGTCTAACGCACAGCACTGTGATTCCAGTCCCAATACTGCATCACATACTTCAAAACTGCTAATAAACTAGACTTTATACATTCCCACCACAAAAAAGAAATGATAATTATATGATGTAATAGAGTGTGAGCTAAAGCTACTGTGGTAATCACGCTGCAATTTATAAATGCATCAAATCAAAACGTTGCACACCTTAAACGTACACCATGTTATATGAAAATTATATTTCAATTTTAAAAAATCAAGCGTGGCACTCTTTCCACCCAGGCATGGCATCAGAATCTTTCTTACGACAGTACTTTAGGTAAGAAATGATGAAATATTTGTCATTTTTACAATTTTCTATAATCCTGTTTCTGCTAATATTAGATGATGTGCCCTTGGAATTAGTATAATTCTATAGTTTGGTGTATTTTTAGTTCTATAATCCCATTTACATTATTATTTCTACTGAACATTGAAATAAACAGGCCTGAAGAGGACTAAGAAGTCTAGTCCAGAGTTAAAAGTAACCATGTAACAGCAACTCTGATTGAATTTCTCCCATGAACAAAATAAACTTATTAAATGATGAAGGAGTTAATTTTAAAAAAGCAATTTTTTACACACTGCCACATCTGAACCTCATAAAAATCCTGAGAGGTAGCTAGGATGGGTATCTACATCTTATTGATACTTAAGCTAATGCTCAGAGAAGTTATGTGACTTTCCCATGGTCACACAGCCACGAGAAACAGAACTAAATTCAGAACTAAAATTAATTCCTGTACTTATTAGCTTATTCACCTCTTCCACAAAATTTCACTAAAAAGCTTCTATGTGCCAAGTTCCCTCTGTTCAAGAGGTTTACAGTCTATGTTCTACAACAGTTAAGAATTTAGAAAATACATACAAAATCAGATGGGGAATGAATCAGGTATAATGAGAGTGTAATGGGATTAGTAAAAAATATTTGGCCCACGGACTTCCCTGGTGGTCTAGTGGTAAAGAATCCACCTGCCAATGCAGGGGGCACGGGTTCAATCCTTGGTCCAGGAAATTTCCACTTGCCACAGGGCAACTAAACCTGTGCCCAACTACTGAGCCTGTGCTCTAGGGCCCGCGCTCCACAACAAGGGAAGCCTGTGCATTGCAACTAGAAAAAGCCCGTGCACAGCAATGAAGACCCAGTGCAGCCAAAAATAAATTTTAAAACAAATATTAAATTAAAAATACATATTTTTAATTATGAAAAAATAAATATCTGGGTCTACATTGCCCCAGATCTCTGCAGTGGTGGTTTAGTCACTAAGTCATTTTGACTCAGGTCTCTGCCCCTTCTCAAACACAGTGAGATTGTTCGGGCCGGATTCCAGGAATGAAGTAGAATTCCTGTGCATCTGGGATTCAAAATAGCTGCACATCCAGGGCCCTTTCCACTCAAAGCAAATAGGTCAAGCAAAGGGTGGCTGGGCTGTTTGCTAGGAGGTTATAGGTTCCAACAAACTAGCTTCTCATACATAAGTGCACCTTGCTGATACTTTCTCAGTGTAAGCACAATAACTTTTCCTAAGATTAATGGGTAACAAGGAGGCAAAATGATGCGTCCTTGGAATTTTACGGGGTTCTGTACTAAGCCATCTCTTTGTTGGACCATAAAGAAATGCCTATTTGTGTCCTTTATTTTTCATACTTGATTTCAATCCACAGGTTGGACAAGAGGCTCCCAATTCATCAAGTCCCAAGAAAGCTGTAGAGATCACCGTGGTCCACCAGACATACTTCTGAAAAGTTCTGCTGTGCCTCACACACTGGAAGAAGGGTAGCACACTCTCTTCTCCCTACTATTAATCAATATGGGCAGATTCTTGCCAATTTCACCCTCGTATCTTCAGCAGGAACATTACGATCAGACAGTAACGCCAGGTCAGTGAGGAGAAAGCCTGGACTTACAGTCAGAGTTACTCTAATGTCTTTGCTACTGACTCAGCCACAAGCCTTTGAAATTCACTTGGAACTCAAACGAAAAATGGATATTTTTCATCTCATCAAATGAAATCAAAGGTCTTCCCTCTAAGCGCTATATGAATGGACACTTTGCTCTCTTTGACAAAAGGTTTAAACACAGTCTCCGAGGAACTGAGCAAAGCAGCCCCCGGTGTGGCACACGGACTCTCAGCTGACCTCCTGCTCTGGCTCTCAGCCAGCTGAGGGTGGGGCTCCTGTTTTCCCGCTGGCGTTCACCGGGCTTTAAACCTGTGCCCCAGCTCTCCACGCACTGGAAGGGAACGTGACCCTGAGCATTCCAAAGGGCCTCCTCGTGACTCATCCCCAAGGGCATACAAACAGGACCCAGACAAGATCTCTTGATAATGCAGAATTCCTGACGTGGAATTATACTCTACCATCACAGTGAGCTGCAGACATTCACAAGCAATCCAGAGCAACGCAATTATGATGTTCTTTCTCACAGAGGCATGGCTCAGAGTCAAGCCTGACCTCACTCAGAGTTTAGTGAGAAGGTGCAAAGTCTGATTTAAAAAAAAAAAACAAACTGAATGCAACATTTATTGTATTTCTTACCTGTTGTATCTTCCTTTCCCTTATTTCAGCTAAGAGATAGTCCAAGAAAGGCTCAGTTTATATGGAACTTCCCTGGTGGTCCAGTGGTTAGGAATCCACCTTCCAATGCAGGGGATGCCGGTTCGATTCTTGGTTGAGAAACTAAGATTCCACGTACCTCGGGGCAACTAAGCCTGAGTCTCAAAAAACCAGAGAGCCTGCCACACCACAACTCCTGAGCCTGAGCTCTGGAGCCCACGAGCCACAACTTGAGACAAGCTGTGCGCCACGCCAAAGAGCATGTGTGCCTCAATGTTGCCAAAATAAAAAGGCTCAGTGTATAGAATTTATCATGAAATTAGATTTTCAATTATACATTGTAATTTAATTATTCATGAAACTCACAACTGTGGGTTACAGTGCATATGACTTTTGACAGTGAAACACAACATAAACAATCTATTTTGTATAGCAAAGAATATTCTATTTATTTTACCATTAAAAACTGTTTTATTCAAGAGATTTTTCTAAAAAATTGTCACCTAACATATCGATACTTTCAACGTTAAGATAACTGTGTATTACCTAACGATGAATTTTTGCAACGACTAATCTTACAAATTCAAAATTACAAAACTCAAATTTGTGCTCTAAAAACTGCATTTTGGGAAATGCTTTTTTTATGATGGCACGAGACAGCTGACCTTAAAACAGAGTTTAGGTGGAAAGAGGACTGGCAGAAGGGATAAGAAGGATGTTGTCCTGCTTCTTTTCCTTTTTTTTTTCCTTTTTATTTAACTATTTTTTAAATGTGTTTTTGAGTTTTATTTTTTGGCTGCACTGTGCAGTGTGTGGGATCTTAGTTCCCCAACCAGAGATTGAACCCATGCACCCAGCAGCGGAAGCATGGAGTCAACCACTGGACCACCAGGGAAGTCCCCTACTATTTATTCTTTTGTCCTGCTTTGTTTCAAGAGTCTGAAACCATCCCATTTCATTTTGGTGAAATGTACCTGTACCTAAGTAAATTGTGTGATGAAGTTTTATTAAAGTATAAAGGAGATAGAGGAAGCTTCTGACACAGACATCAGAAGTGGGTAGAAAGACGCTTGCTAGTGTTAGCAATGGAGTTATATACTCTCCAATGAATCCAAAGAATGTCTGGAAGTTGTAAATCCCTGGGGGCTCAGATGGTAAAGCGTCTGCCTGTAATGCGGGAGACCCAGGTTCGATCCCTGGGACAGGAAGATCCCCTGGAGGAGGAAATGGCAACCCACTCCAGTACTCTTGCCTGGAAAATTTCCAAGGACTGAGGAGCCTGGTAGGCTACAGTCCATGGGGGTTGCAAAGAGTCGGACATGGCTGAGCGACTTCACTTTCACCAGACCTATTTCCATAACTTACATTTTAAGATAACAGAATTAGCCAGAAGGTTTAATCCAGAGACTGTCCTCAGGCAGGATATAGTATTGTTATATAATCCTAAGGACTGTAGAGGGGGAAAAAAAAAAAGTTTGTCCTTTCTTCCTTCTTGAGAATTCCAGACCCCTCTCTCCTTGGGGACCCCTTAGACTTATCAACCTGCCTAGGAAATGACTCTCTCAATCTGATACTCAAACTGAGCCTTGAAGAGATGGAACCAAGCATGGAAGACGCTAGTTTTCAAGGAAGCCCTAGAGATCCTGTGCTTGTGTGTTCAGTCATGTCTGATTGTTTGTGATCCTTTGAATTGTAGCCCGCCACGCTCCTCTGTCCATGGGGATTCTCCAGGCAGGAATACTGGAGTGAAAAATAAAAAAAGAATACTGGAAAAAATACATTTTCTCCTCCAGGGGATCTTCCCGACCTAGGGTTGAACCTGCACTCCTCTGTGTCTCCAGCACTGCAGACAGATTATTTACCACTGAGCCATCGGGGGAAGCCCAGAGATCCTGCGGGTGCCCTAAAGTTCCATAGAGCTTTCTCTGAAAATACACTGGGTGGAGAGGATAGGGCACAGGGGCTGGCATTGGAACAGATGAGCATTGCCCTCCACTGGTGCACAACATCACCTCCAGTTTATCCTGCCATCTGTGGCTCAGTCTAACCAGGAAATAGTGGCGGGGTTGGGGCAGGGGAGGGGAGAAGCCTGCTCCTTCCCAAGACCACTGGGGAGGATGATCAAAAGCTTTCCATACTTCATGCTTTTGGTCAAGGACTGATGCCTACAGTCAGCTCCACCTTCCCAGGCTTATCCACCAGAGCAAGTGCTTTCATCCAGAAACAGGCAATAAAACTTGCAGCAAAGTCTATACTCATTAGGTCTTCTGCCAGAATATAATGTAGGCAACGTGTATAGTGACTTTTCTTTATAGAGATTCACCGATGGAATCAAAATTGTTTACACTGCTCTGGGGACTTGTTTCCCCAGACAAAGAAAGGTCCCTGTGAGGATTTTCTGACTGCCTAATCAGTTACCAATTTTCAATCTCCTATTTTCTTACCACTGGGGATCTTTGAAAACCAAAAGATAGGGGAGAGAGAGGAAGGGAAGGGAGAATGCCCAGGCGGACCTTGAGATGTGACCTGTATTCTGCAGATCGCTTCACAGTGGGGCACAATTCTTCCTGTCACCACGACAGGCTTAGCTATAAACTCACCTTGATAAAATGCCATTTCTATGGGGAGCCAATTACTCCTCTGGAAGTGACTATTACTACCATATTTCCAGTTAGCACAAGTGTTGTGTTTTTTTCAAGTCATAGGCTAGACAGGCCTTAAAGTCATTCCACCTTTTTTAAGAATCTGAGTCATCCCAATTTTTTTGTTGTTTTTACTCTTTGGCTATGCTGGGTCTTAGTTGAGGCACGTGGCCTCTTTAGTTGTGGCATGTGGGATCTAGTTCCCTGACTGGGGATCAAGCCTGGGCCCCTTGCATTGGGAATGCAGAGTCAGCCACTAGACCAGCAGGGAAATCCCTCAGTACTTTTTGATAGGCCTAATGATGGCAGTTACTTCGGGTAGAGAAAACACATTCACAGACATCTCCGATTTAACTTTTGCTGCCACTGCTAAAGAACGTTAAGTAAATAGCTGTATTTCTGCACAACTTTATTCAATGACTTTATTCAATATAAGCACTTAAAATATACAATTGTATACCTTGGTTTTTCCATTTTTTCATTTATTAAGATATACCTGTGATTTCAAAAATCAGTGACTGAGGAATCTTTGGGCCTCTGACAGGCCTGAGCAGGCCACTAGCACCCCTCCTTCTCTGCACCCCTAGGCTAGTCCAAGGGGTTACTAATCAGAGAGGGACATAAGGGGGTTCTAGCCCTGTACATTTCCCCCCATCCCAAGTCCTTCCTCTTATTTTGGAAACTTCTTAAGCACAGTCCAGTAGTTTCTGATCTAAAGCACTTTCCTTACATCATGCCCCAACCTAGCCATTTTCCAGGACTTCCCTGGTGGTTCAGTGGTTAAGACTCTGAGATGCCACTGTAAGGGGCATGGGTTCAACCCCTGGCTGGGGAACTAAGATCCCATGTGCTGCACAGTGTGGTGCCCCCCAAATAATAAATCTGTTTTAAAAAAAATCTACACAACTAGACATTTTCTAAGGAAGAGTTGCTTTTAATATATGTAGCTTTTTTCTTGTCCACACCACATGGATGGGTCCCCAACCAGGTATGAAACCATGCCCCCTGCAGTGGAAGCACTGAGTGTTAACCACTGAACCGCCAGCGCACTCCCTGCCATATGGACTTACGACTAATGGCCGGAAACCCTTTGTTTTGACCTGTTCAGGTCGATGGTCTTATGGTTCCTCCTCCCCTTCCTTCCAGAAACGCCTCCCCCGTCTCCACCCTTCCCCTGCATTCTCAGAGAGGATTCCTTTCCAAGTTCACACCATGGCCATCATGCTTTGTTGGGCTGCTCTTTATCCTTTGATACATACTCCCCAGTTCTTCTGTTTGAAGCCTGTTGTGTTTGTATTAACTTGTTGCTGTTAGTCACTAAGTCCTGTCCGACTCTTCTGCAGCCCTAAGCACTGTATCCTGCCAGGCTTCTCTGCCCATGGGATTTCCCAGGGAAGAACACTGGAGTGGGTATCCATTTCCTTCTCCAGGGGATCTTCTCAACCCAGGGATCGAACATGCATCTCCTGCAATGCCAGGAGGATTCTTTACCACTGAGCCACCTGGGAAACCTCGTGTTAACTTGTATGTCTCTGTATTACCTGATAACCAACAAAGCACCATGATCATAGTACACATTCGAAAAAATTGTTGACAATGCCACACCTCTAAATGGATAGCTGAGGGTGGCATAAGTGACTTTTTATTAATAGAAGAAAATGAGGTAACCTTTACTTTTACATCAAAGTTGCTATTGGTCACCAGGTGAATGCAAACTAATGAGGGCCCAACCTGCAATTGTTGGTTTAACACTTGAATTCATCTCTCTAGACTTACAATCTTTAAAAATATATATATTCTTAAAAATATTTATTTTTACTCACTTATTTGGCTGTGCTGGGTCTTAGTTACAGCACACGGGGTCTTTAGTTGTGGCATGTGAACTCTTAGCTTCAGCATGTGGGATCTAATTCCCTGACCAGGGATTGAACCTGGGTCCCCTGTACTGGGAGCATGGAGTCTTAGTCACCAGAATACCAGGAAAGTTCCTAGACTCACAGTCTTTTATCTCAATGCTCCTTTGTCTCTTTATCTTTCTTTTCCTGCTCCTTCTTCCAACACTTTTCTTTTTCCTTTCCCTTTTTCTGTGTCATCCAATATCAAAAATTTCTCTTAATTTGCACTGCTAGGGAATTTGATTCCATGTCTATAGTACATGAGTTTCAGTCTCCAGAAGACTTTTCACGGCTGACCCTCTTTTACCTGCTGTACCTTGGTCTGTACTACCCACTCCAGTATTCTTGCCTGGAGAATTCTATGGACGGAGGAGGCTGGTGAGCTTCAGTCCATGGGGTCACAGAGTTCGACATGACTGAGCCACTAACAACACACATACACACTTCCACCAGACTCTTATGAATTTGCGCCACCCAGTGGTTAAAGTTGCTAATGTCATCCTCTGAAAAGAGCAGTGTGCATAAATGATTATACAACCTCAGATATGCAAATGATACCACTCTAATGGCAGAAAATGAAGAGGATCTGAAGAGCCTCTTGATGAGGGTGAAAGAGGGGAGTGAAAAATCTGGCTTAAAACTGAACATTCAAAAAACTAAGATCATAGCATCCAGTCCCATCACGTCAGTGCAAACAGAGAGGAAAAAGCGGAAACAGTGACAGATTTTATTTTCCTGGGCTCCAAAATCACTGCAGACAGTGACTCCAGCCATGAAATTTTAAAAGTCGCTTGCTCCTTGGAAGAAAAGCTATGACAAACTTAGCATGTTAAAAAGCAGAGACATCACTTTGCTGACAAAGAACCATATAGTCAAAGCTATGATTTTTCTAGTAGTCATGTATGGATGTGAGAGTTAGTTCCACCTCCTCCCTAATTTGGAAATCTCAGACTTAAAAATTTTTGCCAATGGATGACTGTAGTCTCTTTTTATTGCTCCTACGTGCATTTGTCCGCTTAATGGTGAGGTTGAGCATCTTTCTATATATTTACTTGCCTTCAGGTTTTCTCTTGCTTGCTTATATCCTCTCCTTTTTCTTCTGTTGTGTTGATGTTTTTTTAATTGAGTCATAGAAGTCCTGTATTTCTGGCTGTATTTCAGGATACTAATCCTCTGACTGTGAATCACGGTATAATCAAAAGTATATTCCTAATATAATACAATCCTCCAGACAAAAAAAAAACAAAAAACAAAAAACAATCCTCCAGGCAGAGTTACACATATTAATAAATAAACACCTGTCAGGCTCTGGAGCTCTGGGAGTCCCATTTGGCTCCAAGATTCTGTTTCCATTTCTACTTCTGCATTTAAAAAGCTATTGGTTTGCAGCAACATGGATGGACCTAGAGATTGTCATACTGAGTGAATTAAGTCGGACAGAGAAAGGGAAATATCATAGCACATGACATCCCTTATATGCGGAATCTAAAAAGAAATGAAACAAATGAACTTATTTACAAACCAGAAACAGGCTCACAGACCTAGAGAACAGACTTACGGTCACCAGGGGGAAGGATGGGAGGAAGGGATAGTTAGAGAGTTTGGGATGGACGTGTACACATTGCTATATTTAAAATGGATAACCAACAAGAACCTCCTGCATAGCACATGGAACTCTGCTCAATGTGTTATGTGGCAGCCTGGATGGCAGGGGAGTTTGGAAGAGAATGGATACATGTATATGTATGGCTGAGTCACTTTGCTGTCCACCTGAAACCATCACAACAGTGTTAACCAGCTATACTCCAATATAAAATAAATTTTTTAATAAAAAAAATTTTTTTTAAGCTATTGATGCTTATGTTTTGAAGTCCCACAAAACTGAACATATTCCTTGGAAGGACTTCATGAATTCCCACCTTGAAGGACTCTGCTTTGCCAGCACATCCGTGACAAAATAAGGCAGCTGGGTCATCAGCCTGCCTCAGCTCTATTCAGTTCTTTACAGCAGGCAGAGAAAAGGGCAGCTCTCAAAAAACTACTAGAATCTGCCATTGTCTTATTCTGAAATTAAACCAGCTAAGTAATACAAAGGTTCAATTCCAGAGTGATTTATTCAGATATTGCTTTCCTAGGCATTTATAACGACTCCATGGTATTGAAAAGAAATGCAACCTGTAGCAATATCTAAACTCCTGGGCCTATTTCACACTAAAAAGCACTGAGCTCCCAGAGTGAGCCATACAGTACCTTTGCCTAATGTTTTTATTTGCCTAAGCATGGAGAAGGTGAACTTTGACAGAACAGACAGCCTATGTGCCAAAGCAACATCACATTAGAGAATTCTCTCTGGTCTTCTCTCTGTTGTGAAATCACCAGTTTACCCTTTTAGCTCTCTTCTTCCGATCTAAAAGAAAATCACGTTTCTCATGGCTATACTTCCCATGAAATCACTCCAACGTGCTTATTTTTCCTAGTGGATTAATTTTAAGCCTTTTACCTCTAAAATGAGAGCTTCCCAGGTGGTTCTAGTGGTAAAGAATCTGCCTGCCAATGCAGGAGACGCAAGAGACGCAGGTTCCATCCCTAGATTGAGAGGATTCCCTGGGGCAGAGAATAGCACCCCACTCCAGTACTCTTCCCTGGAAAATTCCATGGGCAGAGGAGGCTGGCAGGCTACCGCCCATGGGGCCTCAAAGAGTCGGGTATGACTGAGTGACTGAGCACATCTCTCACTGAAGATAATAATAATAGATAACACACAATGCAGATCTACTATGTAAGAATAAAAGCTTGTCTTCTGCTAAAGTAACACTAGGGAACAGGTAGGCTAGGGAGCACCTCACGGTTCTGAACCACCATAGCCTTCCCAAGGCCACTCTCACATGTCTCTTCAACTTTAACACAGGTCTCCACCCTGCAGCCAGAGTAAGCTATCCACAATGCAAATTAGATCTTGTTGCTCTTCAGCTAAAAAACATCCAGGGACTTGCCACTACTCTCAGGATAAAACTCCAAATCCTTAATACTGTTGACTGCCAATGTTAATCAACTAGGCCACAGTAAGAAAGATTACATTTTAAGATTGTCAAGGCCATCCATTGTCCAGTCTGCCCCCTTGTCCAGTCTCATCTCCCCTCACTCATTCCTTTACTCCAGCTACAGCCACAGTGGACTAGCTGCCTTCTTCCTTCCCTTAGGGTCCCCACTGTCCCCTCTGCCTGGAACACTGTTTCCATTCCCTCATCTCACGTTCCCCTTCTTTACTATTTGCCTATTCAATACCTACTCAAATTTCAGATATTGGATTGATTGCTCAGTTGCTAAGTCATGTCTGACTCTCTGTGACCCCATGGACTGCAGCATGCCAGGCTTCCCTGTCCTCTACTGTCTCCTGGAGTCTGTTCAAACTCATGTCCATTGAGTCGGTGATGCCATCCAACCATCTCATCCTCTGTTGCCCCCTTCTCCTTCTGCCCTCAGTCCTTCCCAGCATCAGGGTCTTTTCCAATGAGTTGGCTCTTCACATTAGGTGGCCCAAAGTACTGGATCTTCAGCTTCAGCATCAGTCCTTCCAATGAATATTCAGGGTTGATTTCCTTCAGGATTGACTGAAGGTTGGATCTCCTTGCTGTCCACGGGACTCTCAAGAGTCTTCTTCAACAGCACAGTTCAAAAGCATCAATTCTTCGGTGCTTAGCCTTCTTTATGGTCCAACTCTCACATCCACACATGACTACTGGAAAACCATAGCTTTGACTAGATGGACCTTCGTCAGCAAGGTGATGTCTCTGCTTTTTAATACGCTGTCTAGGTTTGTCATAGCTTTTCTGCCAAGGAACAAGCATCTTTTAATCTCATGGATTGATAGAATCTCCTTAATAGAGCCCCCCTTGGGACTTCCCTGGTGGTCCAGTGGTTAGGACTCAACGCTTTCACGGTAGTGGCTCAGGTTCAGTCTCTGGTCGGGGTACTACTTGGCAGAGCCCTGTCAACTTATATCTTCATTGGTATTTTTCTTGGGTGGCTGATCTCTTATCTATTTCCTTACATTAGGGGGATTCACTAGTTTTGCAATGTAGTCATAAAAAAAAAATAGAGCCCTCCTTGACCTCCCAAACTCCACCCGGTTCTCCTACTATCTGCCCCCCATCCTGCTTTTTGGGGGGCTGTGCGGGCCATAGCTGTGGCATGCAGGATCTTTTCATTGCAGAGTGTGGGATCTAGCTTCCTGACCTGGGACTGAACGTGCCCCCCGCATTGGGAGCACAGAGTCTTAGCCACTGAATCACCAGGGAAGTTCCCCATTTCCTTCATGGTATGCATCTGTTTGTAATGATGTATTTCTGTGGCATCTGATAGACACCTCTCTCACAGAAGTAAGCTACAATGAGGACCAAGGCCAGGTCTGTCTTGCTTGCATTTATCTTCCATCCTTAGGCCTACGGCTGTGTCTAACACTTAGAGGGGCTTAGTAAATATTAATAACTGCCCTTAATGGAAGAAGAGACATATGGGAATTGAATGGTTTCTCTTCCCTGAATCTCTTTATTTCAAGGATCCCAGATACTAGAAATTTAGAACCCAGATCTCCCCTGTGTCCTTCCTTCTATCACCATGAGTCACTAGCCTGGCCTTCATCTCACTTAAACCTCTGAAGTAGCTACAATTACCTGCATTTTATAGAAAACTGATGATCTGAGACTTGCCCAAGGTCACAGAGCGAGTAAGTGGAGACAGCTGGGATTCCAATATAAGTCATTGACCTTAATCTCTATGCTCTTAATCACAACACATAAGCCCTGTCGATTTATATCTTCATTGATATTTGTCTTGGGTGGCTGATCGCTTATCTATTTCCTTATATTAGGGGGACTATTCTTTATGATATGAGTTGCAAACATTCTTTTCCATCTTCTATATATGTTTTGACATTGCTTTAAAGTGTTAGGTCGCTCTGCATAAATTTTGAGTGTTGTGTGGTTAAATCATTAACTTCTCCTTTTATGCCTTCTACATTCTGGGTCATAGTTAGAAAGATTTCCCTTCCCCACAATAAGGTTATAAAGGAATTTTCTCATATTTTCTTTTACAGTTTTTAATTTTTAAATATTTAATCCATTTGGAGTTTACCCTCAAGTGAGATAAACTGACATTTATTTTTACCCCAGATGGTTGTCCAATTGTCTATGCCGTTTATTGAGTAGTCCATCTTTAGCATATACTAATTCCAGTATGTATTTTGGTTTACTTCTGGACTTTCCTCTTCCACTAGTATGGGAGTCTATTCATATGCTGGAATAATTGGTACTATTTCTTTTTGTTCCAGTGGGCACATTTTAACATTTATCTTTGACTTCTCTGTGGTACTTGGCATCATTGACTGATCCACTTTGATGTATTCTCAGTGCTATATTGTTAGATTACTGAGTAGGTGTATAAACATGTATTTAGGGCGCTAGCAGATCAAGGACACTGAAATAAAGACAGTGAGGATATAATCAAAGAGGTCACCATAGAAAAGTCAGAACTTTGTTGGACTTCCCTTACATCTATTCTATAGCTTACAATATTTTAAAATATTGTTTATTTATTCATTAGCTGTGCCTGGTGTTAGTTGTGGCATTTGGGATTTTTATCTGTGTCCTGTGGGATCTAGTTCCCTGATCAGGGATCAAACGTGGGCCCCTGCATTGGGAGCATGGAGTCTTAGCCACTGGACCACCAGGGAAGTCCCTAAAGCTTATACATTTTTTTTTTTTTTACAGATTTATTTATTTAGGCCATGTCACGTGGCTTGCAGGATCTGTTTCCTGACCAGGGATTGAACTCTGGTTCACAGCAGTGAAAGCACTAAGTCCTAACCATTGGGCCGCCAGGGAAGTCTCAATAGTTTTAAATTACGTGGGAAGCACTATATTTTCAGTTATTTAGAGCCTATATTGGAGAAGGCAATGGCACCCTACTCCAGTACTCTTGCCTGGAAAATCCCATGGGCGGAGGAGCCTGGTGGGCTGCAATCCATGGGGTTGCGAAGAGTCAGACACGACTGAGTGACTTCACTTTCATGCATTGGAGAAGGAAATGGCAACCCACTCCAGTGTTCTTGCCTGGAGAATCCCAGGGACAGGGGAGCCTGATGGGCTGCCGTCTATGGGGTCGCACAGAGCTGGACACGACTGAAGTGACTTAGCAGCAGCGGAGTCTATATGGTCTTTTTAAAATTAATACTTAACTAATTAATTTGACTGGGTTGGGTCTTAGTTGTGTCACGTGGGATCTTTCACTGCAGGGCATGGACTCGATATTTGTGGCTTGGGCTTAGTTGCCCCAAGGCATGTGGGGTCTAAGTTCCCCGACCAGGGATCAAATCCATGTCCCCTTCATTGCAAGGTGGATTCTTAACCACTGGACCACCAGGGAAGTCCCTAGAGCCTAGAGGGTCTTAATGCTCTGCTGACTGCCTCCCACTCCCCATCTTTACTATCACTTCTCTCTCTTCAATCTACTTCTTTTCTAGACTAAGGGCTCTTCCTCTGTGTCTTTCCTGTCATTGTCATTCAAGTTTCTACTCTTCACCTTTCTTTTCTTTTTCTATTCAATGAGCTCAGACAATCTCATCCTCTCCCGTGACTTCAAAATTCCCAGATTTGTGCTGATTTCCTAATCTGTCTCTCTGACCCAGATCTCTCCTTTAGCTTTTTATTTTTAATTTATTTTTGGTTGCACTGAGTTTTCGTTCCTGGGCGTGGGTTTTCTCAAGCTGCAGAGAGCGGGGACTACTTGCTAGCTGCAGTCGCAGACTTATTGCAGTGACTCCTCCCGCTGCGGAGCACAGGCTCTAGGCACAACGGCTTCAGTAGTTGCCGCTCGTGGGCTCTGGAGCACTGGCACAGTAGTTGTGGCACAGAGGCGTAGCTGCTCTGAGGCTTGAGGATTCTTTCCGGACCAGGGATTGAACCCATGTTCCCTGGACTGCGAAACAGATACTTAACCTCTGGACGACCAGGGAAGTCCTCTCTTTTAGCTTTAGAATCTGCCAACTGAACATCACCTGTACAGCCTGCTGCTGCTGCTGCTGCTAAGTCGCTTCAGTCGTGTCCGACTCTGTGCAACCCATAGATGGCAGCCCACCAGGCTCCCCCGTCCCTGGGTTCTCCAGGCAAGAACACTGGAGTGGGTTGCCATTTCCTTCTCCAATGCATGAAAGTGAAAAGTGAAAGGGAAGTTCCTCGGTCGTGTCAGACTCTTTGCGACCCCATGGACTGCAGCCTACCAGGCTCCTCCGTCCATGGGATTTTCCAGGCAAGGGTACTGGAGTGGGGTGCCATTGCTGCAAACACCTCAAACTCAAAGTTTACAGAACAAACCTGCCCTTTCCCCCTTTGTGTCTGTTTGCCCTATGGTCCCTCTCTTGGTCAGAAGTGCCATTATCCACCCAGTTACCTGAGCTGGACATTTGAGAATCATCTTTAATCCTACCAACTTACTCCTCCCCACCCCACACTATTATTATTAACGATTACTATTTTAGACACAACACTCGACCTGTAGGATTTTAGTTTTCCAACCAGGGATCAAACTTGGGCCCATGGCAGCTGAGAGCACAAAGACCTAGCCACGGAAGCACCATGGAATTCCCCTCCATTAAACACCTTAAATCCATTTACTTTTCCTCATCCCCATTCCAACCATGTTAGTTCAAGCCCTCATCATCTCTTACTTGGACTTCTGAAATTCCTGGTCTTTCCTTTTGCCACCTCTTAGTCGACATCACTGCCAGAGAGCTAGATCTAAAACCAGATTAGTTATTACCACTCCCCAACTCAAAATACCCTACTGGCTCGCCACAGCCTCTGGAGTAACATCCGAAGCCTGCTCTGGTCTGACCCCTGCGCACCGTGCAGCTTCACAGTCAATGGCTCTCCTTTCTTGCTCTCTGTACTCCAATCACACAGACCAAACTGATCGTGCTATCTCATGCTTCTTTGGATAATTTGATCTGTTTGGAATTTCCTTCCCATTCTTCTCTAAGACTTAACTCATCACTTCCCAGAGACCTACCCCTTAATTCTCCCTAGAATTGGCCGATCTGTTCTCGGAGCCCTCGATGTACTAGCACACCACTGTTACAGCACATATTACTTTGTATTGTAACTATCTGCTGCCCATCTCTCCACTGGACACCGAGCTTCTTTTCGAGGGCAGAGCCTGTTTTATTATGTGTGTGTGTGTGTGTGTGCTTAGTCGCTCAGTCACTCTTCTGCAACTCCAAGGACTGTGTAGTCTACCAGGCTCTTCTGTCCATGTGATTCTCCAGGCAAGAATACTGGAGTGGGTTGCCATGTCCTCCTCCAGGGGATCTTTCCCACCCAGGGATCAAACCTGCATCTCTTAAGTCTCCTGCATTGGCAGGTGGGTTCTCTACCACAAGTGCCACCTGGGAGGCCTATATATATATATATATACACACACACACACACACACACATATATATATATAATGCTTAAAATTTGTTGGCTAAGACTCTCTTCCTTGAATGGGCAGAAGAAAATCAGCTTCAACAGGTTCCAGTTCTTCCATTATTAACTAATCCCTCCCTCTCGAAAGCTGACTTCTTCTCCCTTTGGACGTGTGTACATATTCCATATTTCTAAAGAGCCATTCTATTTTCTAAAAAAAAACAAAAAACAAAAACGACATATCTCTGCTGGGGTGCACTACCTTCTGAGGTTGTATAAAGTCTAGAGGCTGGTAACAGAAGTCTGATCCTCTACTACGCTGCCTGCTTCCATTCTCTGAGCATCAATTTCTGCACCAGTAAAAATGAGAGTAACAACACCTCCCTTAAGAGATTTTTAAGGACTGAAACGAGAAAGTATATACAAAGAGCCTTGCACTGTGTGTGTGCCAAGTTGTGTCTGACTCTTTATGACCCCACAGACTGTAGCCCATCAGGCTCCTCTGTTCATGGAATTTTCCAGGCAAGAATCCTATTTCCTACTCTAGGGGATCTTCCCGATCCCGAGATTGAACTCACATCTCTTGGGTCTCCTGCATTGACAGGCGGGTTCTTTACCACTAGTGCCACCTGAGAAGCCCACGAAGAACCTTGCAAAGTAGCTATTTTTAGTGTCAGGTTGGGAGACAATACTGCTGTGTCATTTTGAAGAGTATGTTTGTGTGTGTGTGAGCGTGTGATTTAATAGTAAAGTGCTTCAGGGAAAACTGCTGTCCTTGGCATGATTATAGATTCCAGAAAATTAATAAAGTGAGCAAACACTAAAAAATGTGTTTCACTGCATAAAAACAACCGGTTAGACCATTTACGTAAACAGCTTAACATTTAAGGTTTAATTATCATGCAGCACAATAACAATTATATATATCATTAAATATGCATCAGATTAACCCTGTGAGTTTTATTTGATTACAGTAGTACTCTATAGAACATTTTTGTAGTTAATTGCTTGTAATGCATAAGTCTGTACACTATTTACATCAATTAAATGAGACAGAGCTCCTGAGTGTGTCCTGCATTTGAGGTAAGCCTGATTATCTATCCTTGATTGCAACTATACACTTGCCCTATGACCTGTAAGATAACGTACACCTTCTTTAGTTTTGTATAGTGAGGAAGATGCTAAAGAAGAAGGCAGTGAGACTTCCTTGATGGTGCAGTGGTTAAGAATCCACCTGCCAATGCAGGGGACATGGGTTCGATCCCTGGTCCAGGAAGGTTCCACATGCCTCAGGGCAACTGAGCCCGTGCACAGCGACTATGGAGCCTTCACTCCAGAGCCTGAGAGCCACGACTACTCAGCCTAGGTGACACAACCACTGAAGCCCGCGAGCTCTAAGGCTCATGCTCTGCAACCAGAGAAACCACCACGAGAAGCCCGCACACCACAACTAGAGTAGCCCCTGCTCTCCGCAACTAGAGAAAGCCTATTCAACAACGAAGGCTCAGTGCAGCCAAAATAAATGAATAATAACTTTAAAAAAAGGGCTTCCCTGATAGCTCAATGGGTAAAGAATCCGTCTGTAATGCAGGAGACCCTGGTTCGATTCCTGGGTTGGGAAGATCTGCTGGAGAAGGGATATGCTACCCACTCCAGTATTCTTGGGCTTCCCTTGTGGCTCAGCTGGTAAAGAATCTGCCCGCAACGTGGGAGACCCGGGTTCGATCCCTAGGTTGGGAAGATTCCCTGGAGAAAGGAAAGGCTACCCACTCCAGTATTCTGGTTTGATTTAAAAAAGTCAAACTCATTACTAAATTGTTTTAAAAGAAAAAGAAGCATGCAGCAAAAGAAAATTCTGTTTAATTGCTCAGTGTTTAAGAAACCTACAGGTTTCCAGAAGATAGTTCTTGATTCAAATAACAAAAATATTCTAATGCTGACCACTAGCGAACATAGCCTAAAATAACTTCTAAGCAAGTCCCAAGGTCATACTATGGAGCACTTTTGGAATTAAAATTAAAACCACAATTATAATTTATTTGACCCCCACCATGAATTAGGTACTATACATACACCATCATATCCTTATAAGAGTCTTATAAATTAGGTATTATTTTCATTTTATGCATGAGGAGAAAAGAGGCACAAAAAGGTAATAATTTGCCTAAATGCTTGAAGGTTGTCAAGGGTGGAACAGGATTCAAATTCAGGAAAGGCTTCTTTCCTGAAGCCTTCTTTCAAACTACATACCTTTTCAATTATATTAATTGGTTTCTAACAATTCATGTTTCAAACATGTACTTGTTGGTTGCAAGAGTAGAGACTGCCTGTCATCAAATTACACAGAACACTTTAGAAGTCTGTTTGGAAAGCCAAAAGGTGGAGGCCTTGTCCATCAGGCTGAAAGGCATGCAGCTAGGCTGCCTAGTAGGCATATAAAATTTTCCAGGTAAACAGGAGTCATTCAGCAATAAGACATTTCTGGTTCACCTAGCTTTTTAGATCCTACCCCAGACCTGCTGTTCCAAGAGACATCCTATGCATTACAGAGATCAAAAAGAAGACAGGGAGGGAACTGCCTGCCAGTCCAATGGTTAGGACTTGGCACTCTCACTGCCAGGGCCCAGGTTCCATCCCTGACAGGAGAATTAAGATCCCACAAGCTACACAGTATAGCCAAAAATTAAAAATGTCAGTGAGGTGAGGAAGAGGCAGAAGAGATGGGTAGCAAAGGGCTAGATTCATGAAAATCAGGCTTAATGGCCCTGGGATTATGAAAATCCTAAAACTTGCTAACTTTTCAGCTTGAATAGCCAGCAGGAGTTTATTAGTTACATTTGGACAGACATGATTTTAATTCTGGCTGTACTACCTAGGAACTGAAGGACTTAGGGTAAGAGGTTTTACCTCTCTGCACCTCATTTCTACTTATCTGAAGAATGGGTTGTAGTGGGGTCCTTTAGCAGAACTTATCCCCTTCTTGCTCACCTTTGAGATCTCTGCATGAGTGCTAAGCCACTTCAGTTGTGTCTGACGCTGTGTGACCCTATGGACTGTAGCCCACCAGGCTCCTCGGTCCATGGGATTCTCCAGGCAAGAATACTGGAGCGGGTTTGCCATGTCCTTCTCCAGGAGATCTTCCCAACCCAGGGATTAAAACCATGTCTCTTATGTCTCCTGCATTGGCAGGCGGGTTCTTTACCACTAGCGCCACCTGGAAACTTTAGGGCATTCTTACTTATGCACAAGCACCCCAGATATACACTGTGTAGAGAAACAACTGTATGCAGACCTTACATTTCTTTAAGTAGATTAGCAAAAGTACTTCAATCCTTCCTTGGCAGAATGGTCATGGTTGAGGGTGATCAAGTGAGAAGAGCAGTCTAGCAAATGGTGGTGAAGTGGGAGTGGGGAGGAAAAGAATAAGAGCAGGAGTCTGGGATTAGCAGATGCAAATTAGTATATATAGGATGGATAAATAACAAGGTCCTTCTGTATAGCAGAGAGAACTATATTCAATACTCTGATAAAACGTAATAGAAAAGAACATGAAAAAGAATGTATTTATGTATATATATGTGTAACAGAGTCACTTTGCTGTACAGCAGTAATTAACACAACACTGTAATTCAACCATACTTCAATAAAAGTAAATAAAAAAAAAAGGGACCTCCCTGGTGGTCCAATGGTTAAGAATCTGCCTGTCAAGGCAAGGGACACAGGTTCAATCCCTGGTCCTGCAAGATCCCACACGCCACGAAACAACTGAGCCCATGTGCCACAACTATTGAAACCTTTGAGCCCTAGAGCCTGTGCTCCGCAACCACAGAAGTCACCGCACTGAGAAGCCTGTGTACTGCAACGAACAGAAGCCTCCACTCTCTGCAACAGAAAATCCACCCAAAGTAACCAAGATGCAGCACAGCCAAAAATAAATAATTTTAAAATTAATTAATTTAAAAAAAAAGCAATCTAGGAACCTCCTAGAAGGAATACTATTATTCCCTAACTCCTTTGACTAGGGTGGCCATCAAAGGAGAAAGCTATGGAGGGACAGAGCCAATGAAAACAAGAGGATTGAAATGCTCCTGAATGGAAGAGGCAGCAACAGAGGCTGGACCAGCCGTGAGCTGGGCCGTGGTGGAGTCAGTTTTTTTTTGTTGGTGTTTAGTTGTTAAGTTGCGTCCAACTCTTTGTGACCCCATGGACTGCAGCACGCTAGGCTCCTAGTGTGTGAACTCCAAGAGCTGAGCCCTAAGGAGCTGCAATCCCTGGGCTCAGGCCTTTAGTGGAGTGGCGCCCTGTCTACTGAGTGCATCACAAGACACTCCTTGCCTTTAAGAGACCTTGTATTTGGCACAGAGCTCTGCTCCCGGAACTAAACCTCTGGCTAATTTACATTGACTGGCATTATCTGAGTTTAAAGGGAAGGAAGTTGAAATGGGGAAAGCATGGCTAGATTTTTAGATGTTCTGTTCTTATCTATTTGTATACTACACTACAAACTGCCACCTTAGATACAAGAAAAATAAATAAAAGAGGAGATCAAGTTTCTAGTCTTTCAGCACTCAGGACATAGTAACTAGAAATGACTATCATTTTCACAGGGAGGAAGGCTCAAAAACTGCACTTCGAATTCTAACCACTGCGATTAAGTAGTGGGAGAGGAGTTTGGGGCAGATTTTGGACTCAATCGATGGCAGCCACGTTACAGAGCCTGATGGGAGGATGGAATTTTCCTTGTTGGGATTTGAGTTCAAAAGTCAACCTCCTTAGTTAGTGAAGAATGGAAGGGCTTGGAGAAGGTGCTATTAGTCTGTCCTGAAGGTCACTCTTAAAAATATTAGTTCAACGGGGACTGGTCTTAGTATTATTAATGTAACTTTCTGTCTTTAAGAGGACAAGAGTTGTTTTTTTCAGGTTCCTTGACAGACAATGCTTGGTGAGGGAGCAACAAGGTACTGAGTTGTCTCTCCTAGCACAGGTTAAGCACAGATCACTGGAAGCATGCAAGAGGGATACCAGATCCAGACCTGGGGAGGTCAGAAGCGATGTACCTGAGGAAATGAAGTCTAAGTTGAAGTGAAGGTACCTTAGCAAAGGAAACTTGGAAGTAGTGCCTAGGGGCAAAAGGAGGTGCTTCTACCAGGTGGGAGAATGAAGAGTAAGATGGGGGCAATAATGACAAAGAAAGAGAAAGACATTGGACCCTGAAGGGCCTTCTTCAAAGAGTGACCATATAATTTACTGTACAGAGACACTTCTAAGAGGGAAATGCAACCTCGCTAATTATAGGGGGATAATAGGTATAAACCAGGACTGTTTTGAGCAAATCGGGACTTATCACCCCACTCAGAGGTCATGTTCAGGTGTGTAGCCCTCTGGTGAAAGCATAAACTGGACATCACCTCTTTTTACCTTACACAATCTTTCTTTTGCCTGAGGACTTCATGCATGCCTTTGCTTTTACCTGCTCATTTTGCAAATATTTGTCCAGGAAGCTCTTCTGGGTACTGAGGTTACAAAGAAAACCTACATCCAAAGAAACAGTTCTAATACAGTTAAACCGTTTTAGCCCTGGTCTCTCCTCTTAGCTTCAGACTTATAAGTCATTCCCATATGCAGGTTGCAAAGCAGATCTGAAACAGAATCTTTCATTTCTCCTCCAAATTTGTGTTCCTCATGTTATAACTGATGCCACTGCAATACTGAAGGCAGAAACTGAGAAAAACACTGCTTTCATCACTGTTATCCTTCCCCTCACTATGCATTTTTAATTTCTCCACATCTTTCTTAAGCACAATGGCTAAATTGGGGCTTAGAATTCTAATGAGGGCCTCACATCAATTGAAGAGGAAGGGTAATTTCCAGGTGCTGGAATGCTGTGTTTCTAATGAATAGATCCTGAATCACGTGGGACTGTTTTTCAACAGTACAAGCTGATGACTCATATCAGTTTGTTGACAGTGATGACGTCCAGATGTGGATACACGCCCTAGCCAGTATCAAAAACTTTCAGTTTAGGAGAAAAAAACACGAAGATAAGTCCTAAAGGTTTGATGCCAGTTTCCATTTGTGGAGGTGAGAGTGGTTGTAAAGGCGTAGGTCAAACACCAGTACACTGTTAAAAATGGATGATTGAAAGGGCAATTTTAACGCTTCTGCTATCTATTCTCCACACAACTGCCAGTGATTCTTTTTAAAACAAATCTGATCAACAATCCGCCTGCGATGCAGGAGACCTGGATTCAATCCCAGGGTTGGGAAGATTCCCTGGAGAAGGGAAAGGCTACCCACTGCAGTATTCTGGCCTAGAGAATCCCACCAACTGTACAGTCCACCGGGTTGCAAAGGGTCAGACAGGACTGAGCAACTTTCACTTTCACTAATCCAAGGCTGCAATTAAAACAAATCTGATGATTCCTTTGTTCTCAACCCTTCCATGGTATTCTGTCACATTCTAATAAAATCCAAAGTCCAACGTGGCTTACCAGATACATGATCTGGCTTCTGCCTATTTCCCAACTTCTTTCTCTAATTTCTAGCTTCTTCTTCAAAGTGCCAAGCAATCAGGGCTATTTTAATTGCCATTTCTTTTTTCCTAGAACAGTTTCTCTCTAGAAATACATACAGCTACCTCCCTCATTAATGATTAGATTTCAGCTTATGATGTAGAGGCCTTTCTTGTCTGCCCCATCTAATACAGCATCATCCCATCACTCTTATCCCTTTGTCTTGATTTTTTTAAAAACTTGCCACATTATTGGGCATTAGCTATTACATAGTAATATAGTTTATGTATTGCTTATTGTCAATCTCCCCATTATATGAGGCAGAAACTTATTCACTGCTGAATTCCCAGCATGTACAACAGTGTCTTCTCATTAAATATTTGATTAATGAATGAATAAACAGATTTTCAGGATACAACATATGTAAAACGATTCTATATTTATTGACATTAAGCATAAAAAATATCTAAAAGAGTGTATAGCAAAATGTTAAATTACATGGGGGGAGCTGGTTTTCACATTATTTTTGCTCATGCAAATATTCTTTTTTTTTCCAGAACGAACTTGTATGACTCAGATACTAAAAAAAAAGAAAAAAATGAATAAAGAGACCACGCTGGCAGAAAGTGTAAATGAATTCTATAAGAGGTTGGGCAAATTTATGAATGAAAGACTTAAACAGATATAGTAGCATAATGGTTAAGCTCAGCAACTGTGTGAATCCCCTTTTATACATGATCTAGCATGTAATCCCAAATTATTCACAAGGCAGCGTCTAAAGGTTTTCATCTGGAAAATGGGGATGGTAACAATGAGTGTCCACCCCACAAGGCTGTTTCTGAAGATTAAATGAGACCATGTTTGCAACCTCCTTTGTACAATACCTGGCATGCAGTAAATACCCAACAAATGGCAGCTATTACAATAATTAGTAGTAGTAACAAGAGATGTCGGGACATACCTAGCCCTCAAGATTGACATCAGAGTGGACCACCACATCCTCTCATCATTGCGCATCAATCTGGGCCCCTGAAGCCCAAAGAGGGGATGGTTCTTTCCAAAGATGATAATTTCGACGTTCCAGGAGCATCTGAATCAAACGTACCCCGTGTACCCTTAAACCATTCAGGCAGTCTGATTAATCCACGAGCGGCACTGCAAGATACGGCTTCGAGAGGCCACCCCTGCTCGCCGTCCTTGGGCCCAAGCGCTTAGCCTCGATCTCCTTCGAGGCGGTAACAAGGGTGGGAGTGGGAATGTCAGAAAACACAAAAGCGGGGCAGTAGTGGCCCGCTCCGGCTCAGCGCACTCTGGAGCGGATACAACGGCGGCACCAGGCATCGGCCGGCCCGCGGCGACCAGCAACACGCCCTCAGGAAAAAGTAATCACTGGTCCCACTCAAAACTCGGGCAGGCGGCTCAGAGTCCCAGCCTCTCAGGCCTCTCTGCAAGAGGCCGGCGGCGGGCGCGCGGCGAGAGCCCCGGACCGGGGCCGAGCCAGGGGCGGCGGCACGCGCGCCACCCGCGACGGGGCTTCGACGGCCGGGGCGGGGACGGGGCGGAGGCGGCGGGCGCGCAGGCCGCTCGCGCCTGCGTCGCCCGCAGGGAGCGCGCACGCAAGCTCGGGCGCGCGCACGGCTGGCGTTTCCTCGGCGCGGAGGAGGGGGAACGCGCTGAGGTGAGGCACGAGGCGCTGCGGGGAGCTTGTCCGCCGGCCGTGAGCCCCACTCGCGGGACGAGGTGGGAGGCGGGGGCCGCGAGGGGCGGCCAGGTTGCGGGCGGGCTGCGGGCCCCGGCGGCGTCAGGGGCGAGAGGGGCAGGCGGGCGGGCGTGAGGCACGGGCCACGCCGCGCGGTGGGGGAGGGCGCCGCGGGCCGGGACTGAGCCCTGGGGCCGCGCCCCGCCCCCTGAACGGTCCGCTGGGTCCCCGCCTCGGCATTCCTGTCGCTGCTGTGGCGGAGCGCGAAATCCCGTTGTTAACAAAGGGCTGACGTGACCCCTTGTTTTCAGATAGGCCTTCCAAGTAGACATTTCGTATCTATAGAGCTGGGGTTGTCTGAGTCTCCAGTAAAATGACGCTCAAGATCATATAATTAATGAGGGACCAAGTGAGGCTTCGAATCTTGTCTGCGAATCTCGTCCAAGCCTGCCCCTGTCCTCTGCTTCACGCCCCTTTCCTCCTCTTCCCAGTAACTTCTTGGACTTTGGCAAATGTTAACTTGGAGGTAGCAGCCACCCTTTCGTGAATGTTAGCGTCAGAAATGTCTCCAGTGAGAAGAACGGAGTGGAGAAAGAATATTCTGCTTACTGCAATATTGTGCTTACAACATGGAGCATTTATGAGGCTATACACATCCTTTAGTTGACTATCTCTATTAATCTCTGTTGAAGTGACGCTGCTGTTCACTAACTGTTAAGACATTGTGCAAATAATCTTTCAGGGCTTCTTTCCCTCCTTGAAAAAGCTCCATGCCTCAGAAGATTGTAAGGATTCACAGATAATCCACATACAGTAGTGCCACAGTGTCTAGCTTAAGAGAAAACTTCAATAAATGTTCACTATTTGTGGCCCAGAGAGGAAAGAATCTAGCTGCAATGCAGGAGACCCGGGTTCAATCCCTGGGTGGGGAACGTCCCGTGGAGAAGAGAATGGCAACCCACTCCAGTATTCCTGCCTGGAAAATCCCATGGACAGAGTAACCTGGTGGGCTACAGGCAGAGTCGGACATGACTGAGCAACTAACACAGTATTTTGTTACTGAGTGCATAATACCTCTTACTGAACTCGTGTTTTTTCAAACTCATTTTTTCCGGTCTAGAGCAGAGGGAGAACCACTCCGACTCATCCTGAAAAAGACAAGTTCATTGACAGTGTTATCTGAGCTTTGTATACACTTAATGATGACTTATTCTAAGCTAAAACTGTTAGGTGAAAAAAGTCACTGTCGGAGAACTAAAGATAAACTAACCTTTTTGTAGAACTAATACTTATTTGTCCAGTGTTGTTGTTTAGTTACTAAGTCATGGCAGAGTTGAACCCATATCTCTGACATTAGCAGGCAGATTCTTAACCATTGAGCCACCTGGGAAGCCCTCATTTGTCCACTACATTTGTATTTATTGAATTCTTTCTGCTTGGCACTATGTACCAAGTACTTAAGACATACAAATTTGTTATTTGATGTGGTCCCTGCTTTCGCTAGTTTAGAAGTGGGAAAAATATGCATTCAGAAGTAATTCTTACAAAGGAGAAAGTAAACAATGCCGAAGAAAAGAGAGAGAGAGAGAGAAGGCTATGGGAGATTAGAAAGGGGGGATTTTTTTTTTGGCTTAGTGTGAAATAGGAATTCATTTATGTCTTCAGACTCTGTGGGAGAGGGAGAGGGTGAGATGATTTGGGAGAATGGCATTGAAACATGTATAATATCATATAAGAAACGAACGGCCAGTCCAGGTTTGATGCAGGATACAGGATGCTTGGGGCTGGTGCACTGGGATGACCCAGAGGGATGGTACGGGGACAGAGGTGGGAGGGGGTTTCAGGATGGGGAACAGGTGTACACCTGTGGCGGATTCATGGCAAAACCAATACAATATTGTAAAGTAATTAGCCTCCAATTAAAATACATAAATTTATTAAAAAAAAAATGTGACTTGGTATATTGTACATACCTACTTCCCTAGAGGTCCAATGGCTAAGACTCTGCGCTCCCAATACAGGGAGCCCAGGTTCAATCCCTAGTCAGGGACCTAGATCCTGCAGGCCTCAACTAAGACCTAACACAAATAAATACAGGAAAAAAAAATTTGTTCAAATAATAAATTAGTGAACAAAATGTATGTTGTAATAGATAGGATTCCTAAGTTTTCAAGTAATAGAAGTTCATTCAGATTAAAGTATTATTGGAAAGATAGAGAAATAAGGGGGGGGAAAAAAAGCTTAAACAGTTAGGCCACCCCTGGGGATGGGAATCTTGAAGGGCCAGATCTCATGGACCAGATTCTTTGGCTAGTGAATGACTGAGCTCCAACTACCCTCTGTCCTTGTGTATCTTACTCAGTATTCAGGCTTCTGTAAGACCAGATTGGATTGCTTTAGCTGCTGTGGAGGTGGAGGATAGAGTGTTGTGATTCACAATCCCACCAAAGCCTTAGGAGATGTGGGAGAGTCCATTTTCCAAAGGATGGAGGGCTAAGGAGAGAAGTGATACCAGACAGAGAAAATCAGTTGTTGTTTATTAGAACTGTGTAGCCTTTATAGAGGACTTAGTATGGGCCAGGCACTATGGTATATTATTTATCTGGCTTTTGATATTTAACCCTCAACAGCTCTAGGAAGTAGGTATGATTGTAGCATATCCATTTTACAGAGGAGGAAATGAGCTTATAGAGATAAAATAATTTGCTTAGCCTTAACAAAACTAGGATGTGGTACAATTGAGTACACAGCATTATTTTCTCTTTCTCTTGTCCCTTTGTTTTTTTTTTTTTTCTTGTCCCTTTGAATTATTTCCTTATCCAGGTGCCACTTCTGTTTGTTCACAGGGAGCGGTCATCAGCTTTGGTATTGGCAGGTTCTGAAATCTTCTTGAAGCAACTCAGATTAAAGAAGATCAAAGCAACAGAGTCTTTGCCAACTGGAGAATGGACCGATTGGGTTCCTTTAGCAGTAAGTACTGTGGGAACAAGTCCCAGGTTAATATTCATAGTAAACTAAAGTGGAAGTTGATCAAAGAAGAAAAATAAGTACTTTGAAGTTAAAGCCATGTGAATCTGACCCTAAAAGAATAAGAATATCAAATCAAAATAAAATCAACCAATACTACTGATTGCCCACTGAACACTTGACACAAACATATCGCCCTAGGTCTTATAAGAAAACTAAGCTCAAATGGACCGTGCATAGTATGATTAACCCATAGTTCAACTGAAAAAAGCAGTTGGAATTTAGCTTTAGAATCAATAACATATTTCAGGTGCCTTGGTAAGAAATAATGTCAGTGGTGGAATAAAGGAAATGTTCCTGCCCTCTGTTTTTAGCAGAACTTGTATTCTCAGAGTAAGCTACAGTGTAATAACAGTGCAGAGAATTATGGAGTATGTGTGAAATAAATCCAGGCAGCCATAACTGGAGGGAAAAAATCATTACTTTTTCCCTGATTCTGAAGATAAGATATTTGGCAGAAATAGAAATCCACTGTTAGATGTTAGTAGCGTCCCAATGAGAGGAATTAGAAAGGCACATTTGGAGTGTGGACTGTTCAGCGATTTCTTAAGGGGAAATCTAATTTGCTCACTCATCATACTCCCTCTATAAATTTAGGACAGAATGGAGTTTTCAGGCACATCTAGTTTAAATATCATTTTATATACAAAGAAAACCTAAATGAATTATCCCCATGCTGGGAGTGTAAACGGAAACCAGTCTACCTTTTAAAAATAATTTTTAAATTTTAAAAATAATTTATAAACTAAACTTTAAAAATTTGATTTGGAAATAATCTCATAGGAAAGTTGGAAGGATAGTACAAAGAATCCCCATACACCTTTTGTAAACCTTTTACCTTATTTGCATATATTATCTCTAAATACACACATTTACTTACGTAAGTATGTATATATAAGTAGACATACTCCATTTTTTTTTTTCCCAGAATCATTTGAGGCTAAGGGACATACGTCATGGCTTTACCCTCAAGTAGTTTAGTGTTTATTTCCTAAGACTAAAGATATTCTGTTCTAACCTCACTGACTCGATGGACGTGAGTCTGAGTGAACTCCGGGTGTTGGTGATGGACAGGGAGGCCTGGCGTGCTGCGATTCATGGGGTCACAAAGAGTTGGACACTACTCAGTGACTGAACTGAACCTCAGTAGAGTTACCAACTTTTGTAAGATAACACTGATAACATATTTTTTCCTAACCCACCATCTGTATTCCAGTGTTGTCAGCTGACTCAGTAATGTCCTTTATGGTGTTTTTTTTTCCCTTCCTTCCCATACAGGATACAGTCAGGTCATGTCTTGCATTAAGTTTAACTCCTTTAAACTGAAACATTTTCACAGCCTTTGTCTTTAGTGACTGACACTTTTGGGGAATCAGGCCTTTTCCTCCCTTTTTAAAAATAGAGGTGTCTCCTTTTGGGTTTGTCTGGTCTTGCTCTGTCCCTCATTAATGATGTTAACTTTGAAAATCCAATCAAGGTGTACATTTAAGTTCTTCACCGTATAATTTTTTTTTCTCTTACATATAATAAGCAACTCGTAAGGAGACACTTTCTCAGACCATAAAATATTTTGTTCCTTGTCAGAATTTCTCCCTAGTTAGCATCCATTGATGATTTTTGCATTTACTATGATGGTTACAAAATGATTTTTTCCCCACACCCCAGCACTTCAGCACTCTCTATTAGTTAGCATTTTATTGTAGTCAAGAGACTGCTTGTTTCACTTATTTATTTAAGTATGGATATGAATTGCTGCTGTTTCAATGATTTATAGTTCATTATCATACTAAGTTATTTTGGTTCTCAGATTGTCCTAATTTGACTGCTTTGAGTCCCGTCAAGGTGTCTCTTGCAGCCTTGTGACTTGTCCCCACCCTCCATCACTTTGTTGAGTATCTCCTTACTTTTTGGTATGGCTACACGTTCCAGGTGCATCTTACCTCCTATCACCCAGCTCTGAAATTAGCCACTTCTGTGAGGAGTCCTTGGTCCTTTTAGAGAGGAATGACATTAGAAACCAAGATCTGGTCATTGCTTATTGCTGCTAGAGTGTGTTGGCGTCTTGGCTTTTTTGGCCCACAGAGCTCAGAAATACATGTGTGTATATGCTATAAAGATAAATACCAATATATATATTCACATATACATGTATATACCTATAGGTAACACTTTTTAAGAAATCATGAGTTCACATTGATACCTCCAGTTTATCTTGATAGGTTTTTTCCTTATTTTGTGTCCCTTCATCAGTGAAAACCCTGGCTTCCAAAACTTCAGCACATTTGCTCAGTCTTTTAATATATCCAAAAGTATTTCAGAATTGCTTTGTGAGTACCACTACATAAAGCAGACCTACTTCAACAAATTCAGGGTTTGTTTACAATTCTCTGCATCACCCAGTACTGAAGGTCTGTTGTTAAATATTCATAAATTACTTGGATTTGTTCTTTTTTTTCCCTTTCTCATTGTGGTTACAGTGTTCTTTTGAAATACTTTTGGGTTTATCTGTTCGTTCTGCTTTCAGTTTTTCCTTTCCATATTTACTGATTTTATTTTTTAATTTGTAGAACATAAATATATTTCCAAAAGTCAAAACTATGGAGATTTTTTATACATATACATAATTTTTACTCCTTATGTCTCTTCCACTCCATTCCATTTCCTCATTCAGCCCTTCATAAGTTTCCAGCTTCACTGTTTTCTAGTTTATCTGTCCTTTATTTCTTTTCACAAAGACAAATAGGCATGTATATATATATTTTTTTTAATTTATTTATTTTTAATTGGAAGCTAATTGCTTTACAATGTAGCGTTGGTTTCTGCCATACATCAGCATGAATCAGCCATAGGTATACATATGTCCCCTCCCTCTTAAACCTTCCTCCCACCCCATCACACCCCCCTCTAGGTTGTCACAGAGCACCAGTTTGAGCTCGCTGTGTTGTATAGCAACTTCCCATTAGCTATCTGTTTTACATATGGTAATGTATATATTTCAGTGCTACATTCTCAATTCATCCCACCCTCTCCTGCATCCATAAGTCTGTTGTCTATGTCTGAGTCTCTATTCTTACTCTGCAAATAGGTTCATTGGTACCATTTTTCTAGATTTCATGTATATGCATTAATACACAATATTTGTTTTTCCGTTTATGACTGACTTCACTGTTTGTAATAGGCTCTTAGTTTCATCTGCCTCACTAGAACTGACTCAAATTTGTTCCTTTTTATGGCCGAGTAATATTCCATTGTATATATGTACCACAACTTCTTTATCCATTTATCTGTCCATGGACATCTGGGTTGCTTCTGTGCTGTCTGTTGTAACTAGTGCTTCAGTGAGCATTGGGGTTCATGAAATGAATATATTTTTGTTTTTCCTAATTTCTTACTGTAAAGATAACATACTATGTATCTTTGCACCTTTTTTTTTCCTTCCCCATTTAATAGTATCTCCTGGAAATACTATATTACTTTATGGAGTTTTTTTTTAATAGTTACATATACTACTCCATTATGTGGATATACTATAGTTTGATCAACTTCTGTCCAGTGCTTGGACATCAAAATAGTTTTTTGCAGTTACAATTAATATTCTAATGCATAACCTTGTATTGTTGGGGGTGTATATTCAGGTAAATTTTTAGAAGTGGAATTCTTGTGTTCAAAGATAAATGGATATTTAGATACTGCTAAATTCCCTTATAAAGGAGTTGTGCCTTTTTGCATCTCCATAGGCAATATATGAAGATGCCTATTTCCCCACAGCTTGTTGAGAAACTATATTATCAAGCTTTTGAATTTTTGCCAGTCTGATGGGTGAGAACTTTCTGTAGATTGCTCTTATTGTGAGTGAAGTTGAATGTCTTTTCATGTTTAAGGTTCATATTCATCTTTCTTAATTATGTCTTCATGACTTTCACAATAGGATTTTTGGTTCTTTTTTTTCCCCTCTCAGTTTTTTTTTTTTTTTAATTAATTATTTTGTCTGAGCTGGGTCTTTGTTGCTTTTCTTAGGCTTTCTCTAGTTGTAGCAGGTGGAGGCTACTCTTTGTTGTGGTGTGCAGACTTCTCATTGCCGTGGTTCTTTTGTTGCAGAGCACAGGCTCTGGAAGTACATGGGTTTCCAGTAGTGGGCCCAGTAGTTGTGGCACATGGACCCTTCCTGGCCTAGGGATCAAACCCATGACCTCTGCGTTGGCAGGCAGATTCTTATCAACTGTGCCACCCGGGAAGTTCCTTTCTCTCAGTTTTTAAAGGTTCATTCTATGTTAAGGGTGTTAGCCCTTTGTCTATGATATGTTTACAAGTATTTTTTTCTAGTTTATTTGCTTTCTATATTATGATTTTTTTTTTTTTTGCCAAAAAGATTTTTGTTTATTTTGTCTATGTAGTCAAATTTATTACTCTTTTATTGCCTCTGGATTTTGAATGATTGTTTAAAAAAAGTCTTTCCTTCCTCCTAGGTTACAGAAAAGTTCTGGATCCTTTGTGAGGGATAGTTTGTCTGTATATATCAGAAACCTTCTACATACTTAACAGTTGTAGCTATAGGAAAATAGAAATCCTGAGGAACAAAATGTGAAATGTTATATACTAGGTTGGTGCAAACATAATTGCAGTTTTGGACCGTGAATTTTAAATCATTATAGCTAGGCTCAAAGTTATCTTTATTAATCAGAATAGGAAACATTGCAATCAACATATTTTTGCCAACAAGAAAGAAGTTTATTCTTACAATGTAAAAATCCATGTTTTGGGATTCAACAAACTCTTGGAAAGCATTTTCTGCCTCCTGCTGGTTATGAAAACATTTTCCCTGCAAAAAGTTATCAAGATTCTTGAAGAAGTGGTAGTCAGTTGGCAGGAGGTCAGGTGAATATGGCAGATGAGGCAAAACTTCGTAGCCCAATTCGTCCAACCTTTGAAGCCTTGGTTGTGCGACGTGCAGTCAGGCATTGTCATGAAGAAGAATTGGGTCCTTTCTGTTGACCAGTACCAGGCATTTTAGTTTCTGGTGCGTTTCATCGGTAAACTGAGCATACTTCTTAGATGTAATGGTTTTGCTGAGATTCAGAAAGCTGTAGTAGATCAGACTGGCAGCAGACCACCAAACAGTGACCATGACCTTTTTTGGGTGGGAGTTTGGCTTTGGGAAGTGCTTTGGAGCTGCTTCTTGGTCCAGCCACTGAACTGGTTGTTACTGGTTGTCGTATACAATCCACTTTTCGTTGCATGTCATACTCTAATCAAGAAATGGTTCATTGTTGTGTAGAATAAGAGAAGACTGCCGAGGTCCAGCCCCGGCTGATCCAGGGAGTTCGAAGGGGAGACGGTATCGGCGATTACACTGGCTTTATTTAAATATTCTTCAGAGATATAAAGAGTAATAGAATGAGGATAGCTCAGTAGGAAAATTCAGCAGAGAAAAGAGGCTGAGTAGCTTGGTTTACGCGGAAAATCAATATAACCTGTGACATCAGGTTAGCTCTGACCACGGAGGCCAAAGGTGCCCTCTCAGATAGTGGAAGGTGCCCCACCTTAGGCACCTTCTCGAGTGGGTCTTAGAAGCCCAGGCAAATAAATGGTCGTAGAGGACCTCTGCGCTCCAGATGGAAACTTCAGCCAGAGGTTGAAGAGAAAGAATGACATGGGGAGACCAAGCTTCGGTGAGCAAGGCCCGTAGCTTTATTTTCAACAGGGGCTTTTATACCCTAAGTTGTACATAGAGGATAATAAGGAGTGTGAAATCATGCAAAGTCAGCAGTCTTTGATTCTTATCAAAACCAGGGTTTCTTTCCTGCAAATTTATCGTATACAAATGGTTTAGGTGATTTACATCATCTTCTGGCCAGAAGGCCTATTAACATTTTATGACTCTGATAAAGGTTTGTCAACCATAAGACTTATTTTCTTTTAAGAGTAATTATTTTAAAGTTTGGCAGCATCCTCCGAAGGTGTTAGATAAAGTTGCATTCCTATAGGGCAGAGGTGCAGTGGGTTTACAACAAAGGAAAGAATTTATTACCTTAAGGGTCTAAAGTTGCTAGCGCCAAGGCCACTACTTATTTTTTCTACATACCAAGTATATTAATTAATACACATTCAAGGATACAATACAGGGGATGTGGAAACTTGGCAGCAAGCATTGGCTCATCAATGAAATCTTTTACTAGTTTTATTCTGACAGTTTCTATCTCTCCGAGAGGCTCTAAGCTATTTGAATATGTTAAGCTTCCGTTGCCTCTCGAGGCTGGGAGACTGTAAACAATTGTATGCATAGCTGTAGGAGTCCGCGTAAACTTGTCAGAGCTACCTGAGGGGTTTGGATTTAAACACTCCTAATGCCCAGGAACTTTATTAACTGGAGCTTTATCAGAGAGAGAGAGATGGTGGTGGGGGACAGCCCCCAGTAAAGTCAGAGGTGAGAGCACAAAGCAGTAAAGTAGGCAGACTCTAGTTTTTGGGGGCAGATGCTCGAGAATATCCAGGGGGACTCCTGAGGCTCGATCCGGCCTTTGCGTATGCCGAGCCTCCTCCTCCATGACCTTTGCCATGGGCGGAGCTCCTCACGCAGGCTCCCAGCAGAAGACGATACTTCAAAATGATGATTTTTTTTTTATTTCAGTCAGTTCATGAGGCACACATTATCAAGCTTTTTCACCTTTCCAATTTGCTTCAAATGCCGAGAAACCGTAGAGTGGTCGACATTGAGTTCTTCAGCAGCTTCTTGTATAGTTGTATACAGCTTCTTGTATAGTTGTATACAGCTTCTTGTATAGCCATCATCAACTTCAATGATGGCTCGCAATTGGTTGTTGGCTTCCGATAGCCAGCCACTGTGCTCCTCATCTTCAAGCCTCTTGTTTCCTTTGCAGAACTTCCTGAACCACCACTGCACTGTATGTTCACTAGCACTTCCTGGGCCAAATGTGTTGTTGATGTTGTGCATTGTCTCTGCTGCTTTATGAACCATTTTGAACTTGAATAAAAAAATCACTTGAATTTGCTTTTTTGTCTATTATTTCTATAGTCTAAAATAAATATAAAATAAATAGCAAGTATTAAGTCATTAGCAAAAAAACATAAAGCAAGAAATGTGCATTAAAATGTTGTATAACGTAACCACATTTAAGAATTATTCCAATATCAAATGGCAAGGTTCAATAGTGCAAAACTGTAGCTACTTTTGCACCAACCTAACGTACAGGAACATTGACTTCAGCATTTTTTATAATAGTGAAAAATTGGAAACAACATAAATGCCCAGCAGCAGGGAACTGGTTAGACTAGTGGTTCTCAATATTATGAGACTCAGTGTTTGATTTTTATGTTTTTAAAGCCTCTTTTACTATTTGGAAATGAAATGCATAGATAACATATCTATGCCCATGATTTCAAAGAAATAAAAATAATACCCTAACTATACTATAAAGGATAAATAAAAGTAATATATAATAATGTAATTTATAACAAAATAATACCTATCTCCATGTGTTTAGTCATTACAGTGGAACACATAATGCCTTAGTAGTCAGATGCTTGTATTCATATGCTGAATCACTGTGCATATTACAACTACAAATGCACAGTGATTCATGCGTGTTGCATTGGTGATTCAGAAATACCACAACTTAAGTCTTAGTAAAATTCTGAACAAAACAAGATAAAATCTCCTCTTGAAGTAATGCAGCTGCCTTCCTGGAAAATTCAACACATATTAGAACTATCAGGAGCATTTTGTCTTATGTGTAATTAGGTTTCAGGTCATGTAATTATGAATAAGTTTTCACCTACTTGAACATCTGGTGGGACATTTGAAAGTTGTGCAGTGGACAGGCCAGTTCTGTGGTGTGTAGTAATGTCTTGAGTGCTGTAGGATGTCTAGCATCCCTGGTCCCTGCTGCTGAGTGCAGTAGTGCTCCCTAGTCGTCATGGCAACAGGAAGGCCTCTCCTCAGATTTACACAGTGCTTTCCTAGGAGGCAGCTGAAAACCACTAGGTTAGGAAATTGATATACTGTAATATTATTCATCCATTAAAAAGAATGGGGGAGCTTTGTGTGTGCTGTCATGATGGATGTTGAGTATATATTGTCAAGTGGAAAAAAAACAGGCTATAAAACATCATGTGTGGTATCCCACGTTTGTTAAATATATACACACACATACAAGGAAGAAGGGCTGGAAATCAGCATGTTAATAGAGGGTAACATTCTTTTATTGTCTAAAATCTTTAAAACTATAAGTTGGATTATTTTTTGTAAAACAATTACTTCTTGACATAAAAGTTTAAAAACTAGGTCAGTCATTGGTCAGTTTTTTTGTTGTTATCGTTGAAGAAAGTTTGAGGAAAGAAAAACTTATCATTAAAAGGATGTGAGAAAGAAGGTAATTTGATAAAAATTGACGTTTAATATAAAATCATTTTTGTTTTAAATGGGAGAAATGGGATAGTTTCTGTTCCAGATATTTACTTTGAAGCTATGGCCAGAAAGATTACCTTTCTTTCCTGTCACCTTTCTACAGGTCTTCATTTAGGAAAAAAAGAATAATAATCACCACTTAAAGGAGGGAAAGGTGCCTTGAAGAGTGTTTCTTGGATTTTAGGAAGAAGCATTCTATTACAGAATGTGAGAAATGTCTGCCTCAGGCCAAACAGATTAAATCCCTTCTCTACCTTCAAGCCTGTGTTCTTAGATTCCTGTGGATCACAGAGAACAACTCTGCTGTGTTGCCCTGACTCGAGAGTGGCAGTTTGGGGCAGCCAGGGACACACATGTATGCATTTAGACCTTAGAGTTTGGGTTGTACTGCTTGCCTTGGTATTTCAGAGATAGTACTGTCATTGGAACTGGAGGAAGGTCTGCTCTGTTCTCTGCTTACTATGGGAGAAGGGGAGGGAGCTGTCCTAGGTTTAACTCCCAACTCAGGTATAAATTAGTACATCCCAAGGTGCATAGTTAAAGAGTTTTTGCTCCCAACTTTTTGTTATGAAAAATTTCAAACTTGTAAAGAATTTGAAACAACAGTACAGTGATTACTTGTAGCCCATTACCCAGATACAGCAGTTATTAACATTTTGTCAGATGGGCTTTATCTGTAACTGTATGTGTGTTAGGTAGGTATGTGACATTATTTTCCCATGGGAAAATAAATTGTGGGCATTATGAGACTTCCAGTTAAAACTTGTGTTTGTTTCTCTGCAGGTGCCATATCTACTTAAATGCTTGAAATAGTAGGTACTGTAGGAATGAACAAAGCTGCCCTGAAATAACAAGGAGCATCATTTTTGTGTTTTCCTATTTGGAATGAGCTCATCTTATCTCCATGAACTTTTCAGCACAATGTATTACCTTGTGTAATCATTTGCAGATTTCTAGCTTCTGGTGCTGAAGATAGTCATACAGTGTTTTAAAGCTAGTAATTTTTCTTTATGTTCTAGATGATCCCTCTGATAAGCCACCTTGCCGAGGCTGCTCCTCTTACCTCATGGAGCCTTATATCAAGTGTGCAGAATGTGGTCCACCTCCTTTTTTCCTCTGCTTACAGGTAACTCATTAAGGGGAGGCTTGACTAGTTTTATAGGCATAGTAAATTCAGTGATGACTGTCAGTTGCTCAGGACTGTACGTAGTTAAATCTATTTTTTCTAGTCAGTCTTTAATTATACATTTTACCAGTGAAAAATTGGAGAAGAGAGCAAGATGGATGAGATAGTCTGTTGAATATTCCACTTCCTCCTGTATCAACCTAATGCTGTTTTTGCCAGTAGATTTCAAGTATTGGGACTACAGGAAACAGAATTGGAGGATTATTCCTTTTGATACCTCCTGTGACACTGTTTTTTATCTTATTGAAGAGTGATGTTTGGGCAGGTGACAAAGGAACAAAGTGTTCTGTCGATGATGATAGTAATAGCAGAACTGATAAGTGCTTACTCTGTGCCAGGCTCTATTTTGAGTACTTTGCATGAATTAACTTTTAAGTCATCACTGCAGCCCTAGGAAGTAGTAATGATTAGTACTCCTATTTTACAGAGGAAACTTGGCCAAAGAGAGGTTAAATAGTTGCTTCAAGGTCACACAGCAAATACCATATTTTATCAGATCCAGAATGCTATTGATTAAAAGAAACATCCCAATTTCAGAGATGTTAAAGTGTAAAAATGGCTGATGGAAGTTGTAATATACTTTTTATTATAAGACGAATCCACATTTCAGAGTTTGAAAATATGACAAAATGTATCTTAGAATTGCTGAAATACACTAAGAGCAAGGATTCAATTTTAGACAGTCTGCTTCCAGGGCTTATGCTTTTCTAAAAGGAGGAGTTGTCCTAGGAATAAGTCTTTTTTCCCAGATTGTTGTTTTTTCTCTATGAGGGCCATTGAAAAGCTGTGATCACGAACCTAACCTTTGAGTTGTGGCTGCAAACGAGTAAATGAATTCTTAAAAACTCATTCAAGAGTAAAATACCCCCAAGTCATCTTCTATCCTTTAAGAAAGCATTTCAAAATGTAACTTTTTGGTAACTTAATTTTCCTTTCTTTTTCAGTGTTTCACACGAGGATTTGAGTACAAGAAACATCAAAGTGATCATACTTATGAAATAATGGTAATGAAGTTGTAGGAATTTCCCTTCATTTTCAGATTTTATACTGGATATTAGTCTTTCTTCATCTGCAAGTATCTCCCTTTTCTTTCCCCCATGTCTGAATTAGGTAATCATTGCCCAATAAGCTTTTTAGGATTTTATGGATCTACTAAAGCATTCAAGTCTGAAAATCATTTTATATACTCAGATTTTTGGTTTAATTTAGAAGGAATTTAAAGGAAGTATTCTTTGAGATGTACTATGTAAGGGTCAGAGGTGTGCTGCTTTCTAGGTTCATTTATAAACAGTAAATGTATTGTTACTGTGTTTGGCTAATGGTATTTTTATGTGGTTCATGTGGGCAGTGGTGAGATTTATGTCTGGCACTCCACCTTCTCGGCCTTGGAGAAATTGGTTACCCTTGGAGAGTTAAGTTGTAAAATGAATATAGGGTGAATGATATAGAAATATGTAAACTCACTTTGAAGAGATAGATTGACTCATAGACCAGAGTAAGACTTGACTATAATTTGATTTTTTTGACACCTGTAAAGAAGGAACGAGAGATGGATGGATATTAGTAGTGTCCTTCCAATATCTTGGAGAAGGAAATGGGAACCCACTCCGGTATTCCTGCCTGGAGAATCCCATGGACAGCTGGCAGAGTCGCACAGAGTCAGACACGACTGAAGTGACAGCATGCATTCCAATATCTAGCCAGAGGAGTGGGCACTTTACTAAGCCAAAGTAAAGATCTGGTATGCTTGGCAGGCGTGTATACAATACCTTTGTCTGTTATCAGAGCCTATCGCCTGGTTCACCAAGTAGTTTTCTTACATTTGGCCTCCTTTGTTGGTTTTTCTTGAAGGAATGCTGGTTGGACATCTTCTTGACAGTAGTCTCACATCATGGATTAATCGATTGATACTTGTGTAGTTTTCTCTTGCTGCCATAACAACTTATCAAAAATGAGGCAGCTTAAGACAATAGGAATTTATTATCTCAGTTCTGTTGGTCAGAAGACCAATTATGTTAATTGGTTTGCTCCAGATTCCATAAGGCTGAAATGAAAGTGTTGGTCTGTCTGGATTTTTATCTGGAGACCCTAGGGGAGAATCCACTTTCAGTCCCTTCCCATTCAAGTTGTTGACAGAATTCACTGCCTGGAGGTTGTAGGAGTGATGATACTGTTTCCTTCTTGATTGTTGGCTGGGACTTGCTCTCAGCCTCTAGAGGTTCCTGACCCGCTTTGTCCATATTCAAAGCCACCAACAGCAGGGAGGTCTTGAAGGTTATTGATGAAATACTTGGCCTCTCTGACCTCTCCTGGTTCATGACTCCTGTGCTGGATCTCTCTGACTCCTCTTTCTCTCTTAAGGCCTATGTGATTACAGTGGATTTACCTGCATAATCGCCCTATTTTACAGTCAGTTAATTAGTACCTGGTCAGCATAGTCCCTTCACAAGAATATTTAGTTAGTGTTTGACTAATCAGGGGACAAGAATCTTTGGGGAGTGGAGGGCATCTTTAGAATTCTGTCTACCACAATGCTGTAGTATGTCTATTTCTGTCTTTTAGAAGTTTGAAAAGGGGAACTCAGCATCTCCAAGTCTTATGTGTGAAGCCTTGAGTGAATTTCTGGGCCTGTAATGCTGAGTCAGGTCCTGGTCTATAATGAATTAGTTCAAGAAATGCTCCTTGGTAAGAGTTCTTGGCAGCCAACTGTCTGGCCTTCCCCTACCTCTCTCTAAACACCTTCAGTCTTCTAAGTATTTTCTTCACTAATTGTAAGGTTTGGAGTATATTTTTTAATATTAGGCTTTGATTTTTAGATCAGTTATAAGTTCACAGCAAAATCGAGTACAAAGTACATAAATTTCACATGTATCCTCTGCCCCCACAAATGCATTGCCTCCCCTATTATCAGCATCCCCCAGCAGAATTGCACATAAATTATCACTGAGGAACCTACATTGACCCTCATTATCACCCAAAGTCCATAGTTTAGATTAGGGTTCACTCTGCGTGTTAACACATTCTATAGATTTGTGGAAATACACAACAACATGCATCTACCATTATAGTATCATACAGAGTAGTTTCACGGTCCTAAAAGTCTTCTGTGTTCTGCCTCTTCATCCTCCCCTCCCCCTAACTCCTGGCAACCATGGATCTTTTGGTGACCTCCATGGTTTTGCCTTTTCCAAAATGTCATAGAGTTGGGATTGTATAGAGAGTACCCTCTTCAGATTGGCTTCTTTCACTAAGGAATGTGTATATAAGTTCCCTGCATGTCTTTTCATGGCTTGATAGCTTGTTTATTTTTTAGCCCTGAATAATAGTCTGTTGTCTAGATGTACCACAGTTTATTTATTCATCCACCTACTGAAGGATATCTTGGTTGCTTCCAAGTTTTGACAATTAAGAATAAAGCAACGATAGATATCCACGTACAGGTTTTTCTTCAGACCTAAGTTTTCAGTTCCTTTGGGTAAATACCAAGAAACATGGTTGCTGGATCATATGGTAAGGGTATGTTTCGTTTTGTAAGAAACCATCAAACTGCCCAAAGTGGCTGTGCCATCTTGTGTTCCCACCAGCGGTGGAAGAGAGTTCCTGTTGCTCCACACCCTTGCCAGCATTTGGTGTTGTCAGTGTTCTGGGTTTTGGCCATTCTGATAGATACATGGTGCTGTCTCATTTTAACTTGCATTTCTCTGACAACATATGATATGGAATATATGAAATAAGAATTTTTTTCCCTTTTGTTTCTCTTTTGTTAATTGCAAAGTGAATACAGGATTGGAGGAAGAGTGTGGTCAGAGTAGCTGTGGCTCTGAGTTCATTTCACTAAGGTTATCCCATCTTCAAAAGTTAGCTTTATTCATCCCAAATTCACACAAGAATGCTAAGAAGCAGAATACATATTTATTTATTTGAATTGTGATTTAATGTACTTTAAGTAGATTGAGATTATCCTCTGCAGGAAGACTGACCATGAACTCGCTTTAACTGTTCTGGGCACCATGCCTTCTGCCTAATGCTGATGGCACGAAGTTTCTCTCCAAGTCCATCTAACTCTTCAGATTACATCATTCTTTTCTCACCTATTCTACACCCATTCAAACACTTTTCAGAATTCTGTTCTTTTATTTTATAGTGCTTTTGGAGATTACGAATGATCTTTTTTTAATTCTTCTAATCTTTGCTCCCAGATAAGGAAAAGATGAATCTCCTTCCATAGGAATGATGACCAAATTTTGGTTTTCTATACATGAAACCACTAAAACCTTGATTTTTTTTTTTTTCCATATGAAGCCTCAGAAAACTTTAAATGGTTTTCAGTACTTTTGCCATCTCACAGTGCTGTATTTTTGGAAGTTACTCATGCTGTGGTGGGTGGTGCATTAATCAAGATTTCTGAGTTCTTTGCCTATTTTTGTCTTATAATTCTTAGAACCTTGAACAAGTCAAGGCACCTCTTTTTGCCACACCCTTTATACCAGTGATTCTTAAACTTTAGTGCATAAGAATCACCTGGGAGCTTCTTAATATTAAAGATTCCTAGACCTTGCTATTAGAGATTCTTGTTCAGTAGGGCCAAGATTCGGAGAAGGCAATGGCAACCCACTCCAGTACTCTTGCCTGGAAAATCCCATAGACGGAGGAGCCTGGTAGGCTGCAGTCCATGGGGTTGCTAAGAGTCGGGCACAACTGAGCGACTTGACTTTCACTTTTCACTTCCATGCATTGGAGAAGGAAATGGCAACCCACTCCAGTGTTCTTGCCTGGAGAATCCCAGGGACGGGGGAGCCTGGTGGGCTGCCGTCTATGGGGTCACACAGAGTCAGACACGACTGAAGTGACTTAGCAGCAGCAGGGCCAAGATTGGGTTCAGAAATTGAGAAACATTGATTCAACTTTAAGAAAAACTGCCTTTTATGCCCATTTTGCTTTGGTGTAGAAAGTCTTTCTGGTTTATCTTATAGTAAAGTTGGTGAGGGCTAATTAATATTAGAAAATACACTTTCAGAAATACAGGCTTTTCAACTATGAGTTGTTGTATTTGCCTGTATTTATGATACTTTCCAGATTGAGTGATTATTTTGAATTTAATACAGATACAAGCTCTGAAATTTCTCATTTGGATCTCATAGTACCTCACGTGAGGCATATTCCTAGTAGGTGCTCAGATAAAATGTATTGCTTATTAGTAATATAATTTGACAGACCACAGAGGGTTTTTTATGTGTGTGTGTCATTAACAGAAGATAGAACAATTTCTAAACACCTGTGTGATTGAAGGATCGCTCTTCTATTTATTTATTTGGCCCTGCTGGGTCTTAGTTGTGGGGATCTTCTCTCGTCGTTGCAGCATGCGAACTCTTGGTTGCAGCATGCCAGCTCCTTGACCAGAGTTTGAAATTGCACCCCCTATGTTGAGAGCAGAATCCTAGCCACTGGACCACTAGGAGAATTCCTAAAGATCTCGTGTGTGTGCATGCGTGTGTGCTCGGAAGTACTCAGGAAGTGTCCAACTCTTTGCAACCCCATGGACTATAGCCTGCCAGGCTCCTCTGTCCATGGGATTTCCCAGACAAGAATACTGGAGTGGGTTGCCATTTTCTCCAGGGGGTCTTCCCCACCCAGGGATTGAACCCATGTCTCCTGTGTGTCTCCTGCATTGTAGACAGATTCTTCACCTGCTGAGCCACCAGGGAAGCCCAGGCTCTTGTGTGACATTTGTTTTGTTTTGTTTTGTTTTTTAACTATTCTAGGTTGGTTACCTTATATATTTATCCTATGGGTTCTTCCTGTCCTTCCTACCCCTCCCTCACTCTTTTTCTTGTTTCATATAGTTTGATTGTTTAAAAACCTGCGTTGTTTGTCTTATGGATGTTCACGCAGTCTAGATTTTGCCGATTAACATGTTCTCTGACTTCTGTGTTTCCCACAAATTAGTAGTAACATATATTGGCTATATCAGATTCATTCACGATCATTGTCTAGATTTGTTCTTCTAGGATTGCAAAATACATAAGTTCTCTTTTAATTCTATCACTTCTTTTTAATTTAGGGGTTAAAATAATTCTATAAAAAGAAACATCCCACTGAGGTAAAGTTTGTACAGAAAGGCAGGATAAATTATTTCCCTTTGTTACTAGTTTTGAATATATGAGTTCCTTCTCTGGCATCCTCTAGACATTGAGAATGTTTGGCATGTTTTAAACCTTTGCAATTGTTGTTCTTTTTAATGTTCAAAATGTTCAAAATTTTTAGTTGGTGGGAACCTCTACAAGTTGACCTCTGAATCCTTTTGACATAACCCTTATATTCTTTGAGAGTTTCTTTGCTTTCCAGTATAACAAAATTTTCCAGTCTCATCTTGTACATTTCCTCCCCAAAACTAAAATGAGTCTTGAAACAGCCCTGATTCCTTTAGTGGAAAATTGTACTTAGAGACTGCACACAGGGCACTGGAAGTATTCATTGTTGTTGGATTAGTCATTTTTTCTAGATCTTTTCATTGAACAGTGTTAGGACAGGTTTTTTTGTTTTTTTTTTGTTTTTTTTTTAATTTCCTACACAGTTTTTAAAGGTTACACTTGATTTACAGTTATTACAAAACATTGGCTGTGTTCCTTGTGTTGTACAATACATCTTTGTAGTCTGTCTTACACCCGATAGTTTGTACCTCCCACTCCTTCACCCCTATATTTTACTCCCCACATACATACTGGTAATCGCTAGTTGTGCTCTGTGTTGGAAATTTTTCTTTTAAGACAAAATACATTATGAGTTCATACTAAAACTTCCATTTCAAATACAAGACCACATGGTTTTACATAACCTCATAGATCACCTATCTTTTTTTTCCCCCAAGCCCCAAATCCCACTGTCCAGTGACACCAGTACGGTTACTTGACAGCTTTATCCCACACTGCATCAACATAGAATAATCTCAGAATAACTCTACCAACACTATTTGAAAACAGTAGTTGTCAATCACTACTTGGTTTTTTTGGCAGTTTGTTTTACTTTTTAAAGTATATTCTACGATAAATATATAGTCAAATTATTGTGTTTTAAAGTCACCTGGAAAAAAAAAAAAATAAAAAATAAAAAAATAAAGTCACCTGGGATTGCTTCTTTCTGTGTGAGTATGCCTTAAAATTAATCCATAGGTTAATTTGTTACATTTTACTTTTGATTCTTGTGATTTTAAAATTTAATACTTAGTGTACAGTATTTATGTTTTCAAAGTCAGGTCTACAAAAAAGGAATATTCAGAGAGGACCAGCTTTTATCCTTGTCCTTTCCATCCTGTCTTCTCCCTCCCTCCCCAATAGGTAACTTTGGTTCTAATATATGATTCAATCGTGCATTTTAATAGATAGAAATATACACATTTGTATTCCTCTCTTAACTAAATGGGAACACATATTATTATACTTATCTCTACCTTTGTGCTAAGTTTAAGAAACGTATTTCTACATGAGCTAAATGGCATTTGTGGTTGATAGTATTTATTGGAGATCCTAATGGTAGAACTAGAGGTGGGGAGTGTGAACAACTAATGAGGACGTTCTCCAGGCGTCTCAACACCATGGGAATGACAGCTATTGGACTTAACTAGCATTACGTTTGGGGGTGCTGGGTTCTATTTCTCTATCTGTTCTTAGGCAGAACTTTTTCTTCCTCAGACCTCAGATTTTCCTGTTCTTGATCCCAGCTGGACTGCTCAAGAAGAAATGGCTCTTTTAGAAGCTGTGATGGACTGTGGCTTTGGAAATTGGTAAGAGCTTGGGAGGAGGGGTTGTCCTGCCCTAGCGGGCTCCAAAAAGACAGTGCTGTTGAAATAAAAGGAGGAACCTCAGAAAAAGGAGGTAGGGGCCGTATGTTGCTTTTCTCTTGACCCATGACTTAGAGACAAGTCCTTTTCCTTCTACACGTGTTTTTCCAAGGCTGAAATGCCTCACAAGGCTACAGGATGTTTAGTGGTCTGTGACTGACCAGCTTTAAAAGACGACTTTGGACATATCAAACCATGGAAGGTTGATTATTCCTTTCTGAATAGTGGGGAAGTATAGACTCTTATTAGTTATTCTTCCTTTCTGATTTTATGAACTTTTCTTGGCTGTAGATGGCCTTGTCATTTAAGTGAGTCAGACTTCAGATTAATGGCCATAGCTTGCCTGAGATTCAAATTTGATAGACTACCTATTCGCGTTTTCTGGTTTTAGCTTGTATGTACTTGCTTAGTCCTAGCATGGCAGAATTGAACAGCGTTCAGTTGCCTTATGAGGTGACACTGCTTAATAATGATACTGCTACTTTCATTTTTACCTTTTTGGAGTACTTTCAAACTGATGATTTCTTTTTATGAACTAGATAGCAGAGGCATTATTGAATATATTTTGTTCATGAAGAATCTGAAGCTTAGGAAGTTAAAAAAAGACTTCTTATGACCACATAGTTTATTAATGTTGCCAGAGGACCCTTAAATAGCTCTTCCTTGTCCTGACTTTCAGAGTATATTCTTTATCAGATGTTGATAAAATATATCATGCTGCCTCCCTTATGTCCAGGGCCTTGAAGAAAGAGATTTCAGTTCCATTCATATTTTGCTTATATTTGTTAAGCATCATAAAATTTTGTTTACTATGGGAATATCAAAGAAGATAGAAAAAAAGTGATCATTTTCTTACTAGTCTTCTTTGGCCTAGTTTTTCATTTTTTGTCTAAAAGGGGCTATTCTTCTTTGTGCCCCTTCCTTAGCAAAGACCATCGTTTCTCCTCTGTGGGTAAGGTACTAAGCTTGGTGGTGAGGATGCTGGAGCCAAGAATTATGACAATGTATCCTGTCTTCAGGAAGCTTGTAGTCTAGTAGGGGAATCAGCATGTATGTACAGTTGGTTGAAGTACATGAATCAGAGTATAGTATGCCTTAGGAGGCAAGGGAAGTGGAGGCACGTGCCTTAGGAGGCACGAAACAAGTGAAGTGTCATGGAAGAGAGGTTGAGAGGGGACTTCGAGAGATTTCACCTCTACCTCTGCATCATCTGTGCCAGGAGTCAGGGTTTGTCAGTACAAATTGAGTGGCTTTGACACTTCCGTGTTTTGTGTTTTTAAGCAAGTTTGTTAACCTCTTTGGGCCTCATTTTTTTCATCTGTGAAACTGAGATAGTAAATACACTGCACAGTTAATACTAGCATTGATTTCAATTATGTTGTACATATTTCCAGCTTAGAGCTTGGTCTGTCATGAGAGCTCTAGTAAAGAAATGTTTGTTCACATGAAGTATTTTGTAAACTATAAAATATGCAAATATAAATGTTCTGGCTTATTATTAATTAAAGCAATTCTTTCAATAGAGCCTAGCTCACAGGGAAATTCACAGATTTTCTAGTAATCTTCCTTATTTTGGTGGAAAGAAAAGGACTTTTTTAGATATTGGCACCTCTATTATGGAATAGCAGGATTTGAAACATCAGATTATACCAATACTATGTTTATATTTGTCTCACTATTCTGCCAATAGCTGCATTATATCAGTTTGTGGGTATCAAGTTCCACACATTATATCAGTGGGACTTAAAATATGGAAAGAACAAACCATACTTTGACCATTATGTATAAATGAAAACTCTGCCTCCTTTTCTCACTTCCCACACTCTAGGCAGGATGTAGCCAATCAGATGTGCACCAAGACCAAGGAGGAGTGTGAGAAGCACTATATGAAGCATTTCATCAATAACCCTCTGTTTGCTTCTACCCTGCTGAACCTGAAGCAAGCAGAGGAGGCAAAAACTGCTGACACAGCCATTCCATTTCACTGTAAGTACCTCCCTGTATCAGTAAGACAGTCCAGTATTGAACTCATTATAATTAACCATCCCAGTATTAAGTCCAAGAAGCAGCTTGTTATTTTTGTGCACTTGGTTGTGGCAATTATAACAAACTTTTTTTTTTTTTAATCTCATGTGACTTAGGGACTCATGGGTCTAACAAAACATAACCAAACCCATGATGAATTATAAATGGACATCTTTTCTGAATGAATCCCAGGGCACAAATAATGAGATATGATTATTTTTCTTTCCCCTGCCTCTTTTCCTCATACTTTCTGGAGACAGTTTCATAGCTGACTAACTCAAAACCTAGGGCTATCTCCTGTTTGGATAGCCCTTTGGATGTTAGCACTTTGTTCTCAAATGGCTTAGACCATTTCTTCCTCATGGCAATGCAGTGAGACAGAAAGAGCCAAGTGCTTTGGTTTTGCACACAAAGAACCTGAAATTCAGAAAGGTTAAGTAATTTGTGCAAGATCCCAGGACTAGTGACTCAATTCTAGCTCACTCCAAATCCAGTGGGGTTTTTGCCTATCAGTTGGATGGGATTTGTAAATTGATACTGAGAAGGGAGCTGAAGCAGACAGGGTAAATACTTAAGTTCTATAATGCTAAAGAAAAGATCCTTGATTTTCTTTTATATTAGGGAAGTAAAAAGCAGAGGGAATTTTCCATATTTACTTAGAGGATTCCCTAAATCTGTTTCTTTTTTTTTTTTTTTTTTTCTCTCTTTTCCCTGCTCTTTGTAGCATGTGGGGTCTTAGTTCCCCAACCAGGAATCGAACCCATGTCCCTTGCAGTGGAAATGCAGTCTTAACCACTAGACCACCAGGGAAGTCCCCTAAATTTCTTTTTTAAGAAATCAGTTTGTTTCCATAATACTTTACTTTTTTACTTTCCTTTATAAAAATCTTTTGAATTTTATTTATTCTCTCAGACACTGTCTTTCTCCAAATAAAAATATTTCAGAATCTAAATGAGAACTTTGTGTTACTTTTTTTTATGCTAGTATTTTATTAAGTTATTAAGAAAAACTCAAAATTCTTTCAGCTGCAGATGACCCTCCCCGACCTACCTTTGACTCCTTGCTTTCTCGGGACATGGCAGGATACATGCCAGCTCGAGCAGATTTCATTGAGGTAGGAGAAACTTGTTTTTGTTTTGGATGAGGCCGTATCTCTTACCTATAGGTTCCATACCACTGAAAAGCTTTTCAAAACACTGTAATTTGTAGGGCCTTAGGCAGTCTCATTTTCTCCATCTGAGTGCCTTTTCTCTTTTGTAAACTTTTTTTTTAGAAAGTTTTTAGAAAGTTTTTAGAAAGTTCTTCAGACCAAGAACTTATTTCTTAAGTCCCATTTCCTTAGTAACTATAGGGTTTCTATAGTCTGATTCTCATTCCACACTGAGAGGGTTCCAAGGTTGTATTATGTCAGGGGGTTGGGAAACTTTTCTATTAAGGTCCAGATAGTAAATATTTTAGATTTTGTAGACCATAAATTCTCTGTTGGAACTAAACTTTGCCATAATTATGCAAAAAGCAGCATAGGTAATAGTAAACAAATGAGCATGCTGGTGCACCAGTAAAACTTTATTTACAAAAATAGGCAGTGGGCTAAATTTGGTCTGTAGGCTGTAGTTTGTTATCTTTTGTATTATATTCACAAGTGTATAAAGAATGATGAATGTGTGGAAAAGCTACATGTTCTTGCAGCCATAAAGCCATGTGAATGTAGTCACACGTCTCTTGGTTTACCACCTCATCCACAATTATAGCACTCCTGGAGGTAATTAAAGTTTAGCAAACTATAAACAATTTTGCTGGCCACACCCAGGTCAGCATTTTGTTCTTGGCAGCTGCTGTTGTAGAGCTCCCTCATAGACACCATCCCTGCAGATTGTACTCATTGAACAGAATATGAACAAATCTACCCACTGAGCTGTATAACCAATATTCTGGAATAAATAGAGCCCTCAGAAGGTGGTAGAAAGGTAGATGAATTAATGCACACAATTTTCTTACCTAAATACTTGAAGGACTAGTCAGAGTGAGATTTTCTTGATTTACATTTTATGAACAGACTACTTTTAGAACCAAATATCTCTTCCTGGACTCACAACTTCCTCATTTTTTTGCTGTCACTATTGCCTGAAAGCCTCTCATCAGATTTTTCCCATGATTTGTTACTTACAGCAGTTATCCTGGCCTTGTACCCCATTCAGTACTTTTTAACAAGTGTTTGTATATTTGCTGTTTGCTTTTAAAGCATGGCTCCTATAAAGGCATTACTCAAAGCTGATGGATCTGAGGTGGGAATTTTTTTCCCCCAAACAGGAGTTTGACAATTATGCGGAGTGGGACTTGAGAGATATTGATTTTGTCGAAGATGACTCGGACATTTTACACGGTAACATTTTATTTCAATAAGTGTTCCTATTGATTGCAACCTGTAATGAGACTGTGCTGGCTTCTAGGAATGTAAGAATGAATAAGATAGTCTCCTGCCCCTTATGGGACTGAAAGTATAGTGGTTAAGATGCTGAATGTATCATGTTGCCAGGATTTGACCATAATGAGAAGGTCATTTGTGATGATGGTGAGAATGTTGATCATATAATGGTAGTTGGGAATATCCCATCCCTTGGACTATGTGAGCTTTCTTTTAATTGAGACAAGCCTGTGCTGAGGTAAATGGTTAAATGGTCCTCACTGCCTCCTTAAAAGAAAAGGAATCAGGGTGAAAACCTGGGACTTCAACAGCAACTACTGATACTAAATGTTCATTGTAATTTGTTATCCCACATTTCCCATAGCAGGGGAAAAGAATGGAAGTTCAAGAGTTTTTAGACCAAGACTGAAAATTTCTTCTTTCTCAGAACTGTTGGATTTTTAGCACTTCTAAATTCTTAAGATTAGCCTGATTTACTAACTCTTTTGTTATAAGTAAATGCTTAATGTCAATAAGACTCTTTTGGTTAGACTTTTATTGGAATATCTTTTTTTCCCTTTCTTTCCATTTTCAATGAACTATGTCTTTAAAATAATCCCAAATCTTCTGTTTCATTTCAGTCCAGAATTAAGGATGATGTATGTAGTAGGTGAATCCCTTGGATTCTCTATTTCCTAAACAACATCTTTGTTATTTCTCTTAACTGTATATGCCAGGTAGGAAGGGCAAGTTAGACTCCTTGTTGATTTATAAATCGAGTTTTCAGGTTGCATTAACTGGTCCTCTGTCCCTTGAAGGGGAAATTTTACTCTTCCCTTCATAGAAGAGCTGTCTAGGTAAATGTTACACCAGATCTGGGACCAAGAAAGAGTCTGCATAAAAATTTTACCTTTAGAATTTTTTCTCTACATACTTCTTGAACAGTTTTCTTTGCAAAATTTCATTTCTCTCCTTTTCTCCCACACAACTTTAAGGGAAAGTCAAAGTGACGCAGATTGAACTAAAAGAGGAAAGCTTGAAGGCAAACTACTTTAGTGTTCACTGGAGCCATTGTACTTGTTCAGTCTTCCATGTCAATCTCTGCTTTTCAACCCTGGTAACTCATGTTATTGTCTGTTCTCACCTCATGGTGGTGTCCCCTTGAAGGTAGTGTGCAGATTGCCATTCAGTATTTCTCCTCATACATGCCAGCTTTAATTAAAATGGTATTATTTCCTGGCTTGTATCATTCTTATCCAGAATGCAAAAAAGCAGTTTTATAAGTATCATTTTTTTAGATGCTATTCAGAAGTACTGAACTTCTGAAAGTCAAAATCTCTAATGTCAATAATGTCTCAACTATGTAAAGGACTTGCTGAATCACATCTCTAGGCCTTAGTCCAAGATCTTCATTCTTAAGCCTCAACATTATTAAGAAAACTATAGTGATGATTGGTATTTCATTTTACTCTGCATTCTTTGTGAAAGTAGGATTTGCAGTTTCTTCTGGTGCATTTATGGTCCTTTCTATAATTAAGGGGGGCAAAAGGAAAAAAATAAAAAAGAAGCAATTGATTAGCAAGTTTTATTTTAGTTAGCATTTCAAACCTTTAGCATACTTTAGTTATTTGTGTTCTTTCTACAGATTCTGCAGCCTTTTAAGTTACTTGATTCTAATTCATTCAAACTACAACTGAAACTTCAGTTATTGTTATACATAAGTAGTTTCAATTAAAACTGTAATAATCTCTGCCTCCGCTTTCCCTCTGTGTCTAGTACTGAACTATAAGATGTTTAGATGGGTGCTTTTTGAAAGGTGACAACATCATTGAGAGGGTTGGCAGGACTGGAGATCAAAGGGGTGCTTTGTTGATGGCTCTGAGTTCTCATATTCCTCCTCTGGCAGCACGGCCCCACTGTCCAGTGGGGCATATTGCCCTTGAGCTTAGCAGTTTCTCCCAGAACACTCAAGTGCAGGGGACTAGGAGCCTAAGGAGAGTAGGGAGAAATGAGAAGGAGCTTTTTATGCACACCCAGAGCAGAGAGGGGGGCACCTGTTTTCTGCAGATCAGGACAGTGATTCAACCTCGGTCTTGCTTCTGAGTCACTTGGAATCCTGCTTGCTATTTCTTTGTGTCCACGGCCAACAAAGAAGGATGACACTGACTAGTCAGGGTGAATGTCTCCAATGGAAGAGGGTTCATAATTCAGATTGATGTTATTACCATTTCATTATACTATTACACTCTTAATATTACTGAGCATTTATAACATTCCTTTTATATTTCCTCACTCTACAACTACTAGAAGGAAGTAAAGTGTTTGGCTGGATTTTGTATCCTGTTCCCAGGCATCTAGAAGACTGGGTGATGCCACCAAGCTCTTTTTCTTTCCCAAGACTTTTGCTATGATTGATGGAATTTGTCTAATAAAGGAGGTTTAAATGGTCCGTTATAGAGGCCTAGGACACAATGGAGGAATAGATGGTTACATTCCAGCCATACCAAACATCTTTCAGAATGGGCCCCAAAAGATAACTGCCTGTGAAGTAATGTCTGAGGAAGACAGTAAGGAAGTTCTGGGATCGCTAAACGAAACCTCCTCATACTTTATTGAGATTACTGGTCTAGAGAGGGAGATGCAGAAGACCCGTAACTCAGTGCCCCCGTGTCACAGTGTGTTGTGAGACGTCAGTGGTGGCACACAGCGCGTTTCCCTTTTCCTCAGGGAACGTTGCTCCCCATCTGCTTTTATTGGGAAAATCTCTCCTAAATTTGTGGACTGGTCTTTCTCAGAGTTTTCCAGGTGGTAAGCCTTAGCACAGCATCTTCTAATCATTGCCAGCCAGTAACCTGGGCAAGCAGGAGTTGTCATGAGCTCCTTTCTCTGTATTGGGTCTGTGTTCTCAGCACTTCTCAGGGTTGCACACCAGAGAAATTTACTCTCCCTCTATTTGGAAAGTTAATGTCAGCAAAACTTCTTGATCAGACATGGGTATGTTCGCCTTCGTGCCCCCGATTTTCTTTCTTTGGTCCGTATTGTCAGCCTTTGGTCCTCCCAGGTGGCTCAGTGGGAAAAAATCCACCTGCCAATGCAGGAGATGTGGGTTCAGTCCTTGGGTCGGGAAGATCCCCTGGAGCAGTAAATGGCAACCTGCTCCAGTATTCTTGCCTGGGAAATCCTATGGACAGACGAGCCCGGTGGGCTCTCTGTCCATGGGGTTGCACAAGAGTTGGACACGACAGAGCAACCAAACAGCAATTTTCAGTCTCAATGGTATTTATGTCTAAACAGTCCTAAGCACAAAGCAGCCAAATCACCATCAAGGGAAAGAAACTGCCAATAGGTAGGTGTGTAGGCACAGTGACCAGGCTGGACCTCTGATCTTCTAACTGTTAAAGGCTGTAAATAATAATAATTAATACGTACAGCACTCTCTGTTTGCCAGGTACCGTTTAAGTTCTTGATACGTGTGAACTCACTTAATCCTCACAAAGCTCTTTGGGTTGGGCGTTCCTATGCCCATTTTATAGATGGGGAAATTGAGGAGTAGAAATATCAAGGTCAAGTTATAACCTGCAAGTGGCAGAGCCATCTCAAGCTCTTAATACTACTGTGCTTAATACATCTGTGCTCTTAATACTACTAGACTTACTGTATCTACCATCTTGAACCTTTTTTTTCTTTTTAGATTTCACATTTTTTATGATCTATGACTTAATCACATTCCTGAGAAGTGGAAATAGTTATTTTCCCATTCTACCTTCAGGGAAATGTACAAAGGAGTGAAGCGACTTGCTTCAGGTTTCCTGGTTGCTGACTTTGACCATGAGGTCACATAGTCATCCTTTTTTCATAGCCCGATTGTGTCCATCTCGGCCAAAAGCTTCAGGGCAGGGGAATGACTTTTAAGAAGCTTCATTCTGGGGAATACCTGATTCACAGGTTTGTGCTCGTGTGCTTGCTTGATTGGTTTCCCCAGAGTTAAGGCCTCTGAGTTGCTTTTCCTGCCAAGAAAGCAGTAAGTGCCTTCTGTCAGGAAAACAGAAACATGTTGCCAGCTATTTTGAACAGTGTTAGAAATACACTGCAGTGGGAAGGAGCTGCCTCTGACTGCTGCCCACTTCTTGTAATATTTTAAGGCAGCCATTTGGAGACTTTGTTATCAGTCCCCAGTGTAATCACAGGGAGACTAGTCATCCCCCCAGACTGGGATTTCAGAGGCCTGGCAGCAGTGGAGAGGTTATGGGTGGTTTGGGTTGGTTGGTTTTTAAGGAGCTCTGGGTCTTTGTGTGCCTACTCTACTCAACTCTCCAGTCACTTTTTAAGAAGAGTGTGAACCTGTGATTGTCCTTCATTCAGTGTCTCCTTCTCATTTCTGTTCTGCCTGCTGTGCTGTGTCCTCCCTGGGTTTTTCATGCAGTTAAGACCTTATAATCAGTTGTTGTGATCCGAGTGTGCTTCATCAAGACAAGAGAGAGCTTCAGCTGTGAAATTTTTTCCCTGGGAGAATTCCATTTCTCCTTGCATTTGTTGACCTGTGTTCCCTTTCTCCCCTTTGTTCTCAGCTTCCACTACTGAATTGATCAAGCACCAGAACCGTTTATCAGCAGGATTTATTTATAGAGGCTTTTGTAACACAGTCTCGTCAGTTTTTTTTTCTGTTTTAATTCTTTCCCACACAAATCTTAGGAAACAACATGATATGTTAGTATATTAGAAAAATTACAGAACTGTTTTGTCAAAATTAGCACTGACCTCCCCACTGGATTTTCTGGTAGTTTCTTTCCTACTGAACTCATCTTGTTATTCAGTGGATAAATGAGATAAGGCACCTAAAGAGCTTGGAACATGATAAATACTCAGTGTATGTTAGCTCTTTACCTATTTGCTGATTTGTTCTGTTTGCTTCTCTTTCTGCCTTGAACTGTTGACTTCCTAATTCTCTTTCTCCTAAGAAGGAACGTAGAGTCCACGCTAAAACTTGTATTTGGTTGTGCTGCTGCTGCTGCTAAGTCGCTTCAGTCATGTCCAACTCTGTGCGACCCATAGATGGCAGCCCACCAGGCTCCCCCGTCCCTGGGATTCTCCAGGCAAGAACACTGGAGTGGGTTGCCATTTCCTTCTCCAATGCATAAAAGTGAAAAAATAAAGTGAAGTCGCTCAGTCGTGTCCGATTCCTAGTGACCCCATGGACTGTAGCCCACCAGGCCCCTCCGTCCATGGGATTTTCCAGGCAAGAGTACTGGAGTGGGGTGCCATTGCCTTCTCCGGTATTTGGTTGTAGTGCATGTCAAAAACAAATCGTCTCCTCCCCATTCCTCCTGCCACTTCCACCATAGACTTACATAAAGCCTGTCTCCCCCAGCACAGCATTCTAGGACTTGTCATTCCACAGCAGGTGTATTAGGAAACACCGGTAGGGTCTGGGCATTCTGTGATATCTATGCTTCTATAAGAAACACGTATAAATCAAGAAAGAGTTCGTATAGAGAGAGAGTTCTGCAACCTGAAAAAGAGGTTTGAAATCCATTGCCTTAAATCTTGGACCTGATATTATTGAATTATTTTTAGTTTGTGGGTGGTGATGAGGAAAAATGAAGCAGTGTTGTTTAAATTTTTGAACTTGTTAGAAATGAATGACAACAAATCTGTGGTACCCAATACTTTTTTTTTTTTTTAATAACTGAAGTTTAAAAAATACTGCATTCAGTTCTCTCTTCAGATCATCCAGCTAGAATTTGTTATTTTTATCTCAGACCCAAGGGAGGATGGCCTGGATAAAGTATTCCTGGTCATTTCCCAGCGACTGAAGTTGTATATGGCTATAGTGCATCTGCTTATAGCCCAGCATGTTAGATTTCAGTATTTCTCTCTCCTAATCTGAAACTCTGATATGTGTAATTTCTAGCCCATGTTTTTACCAAAGTTCAGACTCCTTGTTGAACTGTTATATGAAAGTTAATATACATAGCAAGGCATGGTCAAAGTAGATGTTTAGTAGAAAGCAGAATTTGTTATCATAGGGTAATCCCTTGTAAACATATACTTAGGAAAAAGAATTTCACTGTAATTTACTGATTGAGAAATTCAGTATCCTAGGATATTTTTTTGTTTCCAAGAGACAGATTTTTTAGACCAGTGAATGTGGAGTAGTGAGCAATACGAGGTTATAAGTTTAGAACAGCTTGGGCAAAAGATTTCTTCTTGCCTTGGCTATATTTATATGTAGGTGTTTGTTTGTTTATAGCTCTGAAGATGGCTGTAGTGGATATCTATCATTCCAGGTTAAAGGAGCGACAAAGACGAAAAAAGTAAGTCTGGGAAACCATTCTGCCTTCTTTTGCCTTTGGACTTTTGACCACATATAGCCCATAAGATCAAGTTCCCACCTGTGGCTTATCTTATGACCTTGAGGAATACCCTTAACTTCCTTGACTCTCAATTTTTCCATCTGTTAAAGGTTAATATTACCTCTCCCTTTTTTGCCTTTTTTACCTCCTCCTTCCTTAATGTTATGACCAATGAATAATATGGGTATGTTCTTTTAAGGAAAAAAGCAACAAGAAAAATTCAAGATATTATTAAGTTGTTACACTTTTTCTAATGCTCCATTCTGACTGCTGAGTTTTTATGAGAAATCTTTTATCTAAAAGGATTTCAAAGGAATCATGAGCAAGTTTTAGGCACTCTTGATTTCTCCTCTTTGCAACAGAACAAAAACCATACATTCAGACTGAGAAATTATGGATCCCAGATCTCTGTTGGATTACAGAGACTTTAACAGTTCAGAGAAGGGTACTCGCAGGTGTGTGTGTATATATGCGTAGGCATGTTACTAACTAGAGACATGATGGCAACACAATGAGAAAAAGAAATAGGACTTATGAGACACTCTGGAGGGACCAAGACATGATCTGAAGTAAAACTTACTCTCTGCATATCTGGAGTTAGCTTCCAGTGAGCGCTGAAGATTATTCAGCTGTTCTTGAGAGAAGCTTCATTGCTAGGCTTCGATAGAAATTGAAGGTTCCAGACATGGAACTCTACATGGTTTACCTAAATTATGTTCTGCTTAATGCAATTAGAACTAGATAGTATTGTAGAACTCAGTTGTTGAGGTCTCTATTAGATCTTGTGTTTTATGATGCCCTTCCATTAAACATGCACAAGATTTATTTCAAATAGCTTCAAGGCATTCTGTGAATGTACATTTGTAAACATTGAGTGTGTGATCATGGCACCCTTCATTGTTAACAGATTTCCCTTAAATGGTTATTCTCACTTAGCATTTCCCAAAAGCTGAATGGATAATTTTTATGCCATGGACAGATTCCCTTCCAAGTCTAAGTTACAGACACGTGTTTTTCAGTATTTGTGGGTGCTCATTGATTCATCCAGCAAATAGTTATTGCCCAAGGGGAGGAAAAATACATGATTCTTGAGAGCTTAAAATTGTGCTAGTGACTCGGTGAGCTGCAGAACTGTGAGAGGAGTGGCTTCTCTGGACCTCCATACTCCCCCTTGTAGTGTTTACGGTGTCTAATGAAAGCTGCTTGTGGAAGACATTGTTAAATGTGAAATTAATTATCATAGATAATTCTTTTCATTCTAGAATTATAAGAGACCATGGATTAATCAACCTTAGGAAGTTTCAATGTAAGTATTAGCATTTTTATTTAATTTAAAATTTTTCCCATCATTATTGAATAGTTTTAAATCATTTATGGCAGTAGTTCTTAATCCAAGTTGCATATTAGCATCACTAGGGCTTGATAAAGGACAGAAATGGTATGGACCTAACAGAAGCAGAAGATATTAAGAAGAGGTAGCAAGAATACACAGAAGAACTGTACAAAAAAGATCTTCACGACCCAGATAATCACGATGGTGTGATCACTCACCTAGAGCCAGACATCCTGGAATGTAAAGTCAAGTGGGCCTTAGGAAGCATCACTACCAACAAAGCTAGTGGAGGTGATGGAATTCCAGTTGAGCTGTTTCAAAATCCTGGAAGATGATGCTGTGAAAGTGCTGCACTCAATATGCCAGCAAATTTGGAAAAGTCAGCAGTGACCACAGGACTGGAAAAGGTCAGTTTTCATTCCAATCCCAAAGAAAGGCAATGCCAAAGAATGCTCAAACTACCGCACAATTGTACTCATCTCACATGCTAGTAAAGTAATACTCCAAATTCTCCAAGCCAGGCTTCAGCAATACATGAACCATGAACTTCCAGATGTTCAAGCTGGTTTTAGAAAAGATAGAGGAACCAGAGATCGAATTGCCAACATCTGCTGGATCATGGAAAAAGCAAGAGAGTCCAGAAAAACATGTATTTCTGCTTTATTGACTATGCCAAAGCCTTTGACTGTGTGAATCACAATAAACTGTGGAAAATTCTGAAAGAGAATGGAATACCAGACCACCTGACCTGCCTCTTGAGAAACCTGTATGCAGGTCAGGAAGCAACAGTTAGAACTGGACATGGGGAGAAGGAAATGGCAACCCACTCCAGTATTCTTGCCTGGAAAATTCCATGGACTGAGGAGCCTGGTAGGCTACAGTCCATGGGGTCGCCAAAAAAAAAAAAAAGAACTGGACATGGAACAACAGACTGGTTCCACATAGGAAAAGGAGTACGCCAAGGCTGTATATTGTCACCCTGCTTATTTAACTTCTATGCAGAGTACATCCTGAGAAACGCTGGGCTGGAAGAAGCACAAGCTGGAATCAAGATTGCCGGGAGAAATATCAATAACCTCAGATAGGCAGATGACACCACCATGGCAGAAAGTGAAGAGGAACTAAAGAGCCTCTTGATGAAAGTGAAAGAGGAGAGTGGAAAAGTTGGCTTAAAACTCAGCATTCGGAAAATGAAGATCATGGCATCTGGTCCCATCACTTCATAGCAAATAGATGGGGAAACAGTGGCTGACTTTATTTTTCTGGGCTCCAGAATCACCGCAGATGGTGATTGCAGCCATGAAATTAAAAGATGCTTACTCCTTGGAAGGAAGGTTATGACCAACCTAGATAGCGTATTCAAAAGCAGAGACATTACTTTGCCAACAAAGGTCCATCTAGTCAAGGCTATGGTTTTTCCAGTGGTCATGTATGGATGTGAGAGTTGGGACTGTGAAGAAAGCTGAGCGCCAAAGAATTGATGCTTTTGAACTGTGTTGTTGGAGAAGACTCTTGAGAGTCCCTTGGACTGCAAGGAGATCCAGCCAGTCCATTCTAAAGGAAATCAGCCCTGGGTGTTCTTTGGAAGGAATGATGCTAAAGCTGAAGCTCCAGTACTTTGGCCACCTCATGTGAAGAGTTGACTCATTGGAAAAGACTCTGATGCTGGGAGGGATTGGGGGCAGGAGGAGAAGGGGACGACAGAGGATGAGATGGCTGGATGGCATCACTGACTCGATGGACGTGAGTCTGAGTGAACTCTGGGAGTTGGTGATGGACAGGGAGGCCTGGCGTGCTGCGATTCATGGGGTCACAAAGAGTCGGACACGACTGAGCGACTGAACTGAGGGAGCTTTAAAAATTTATGATGCCCAACAGTCACCTCTGATTAAGTCAGAATCTCTGGAGGTAGAGCTCCAGCATCTATTTTTTTAAAGTCTTCAAGGCAATTCTGTTGTATACTAAGAGTCTCAAACCAGTAATATATAGTCAATAACACTAGCATGAGAAATGTTTTTTAAATTAGTGTATTAATTAAAACCTGAATATTAATGGATCGTTTTCCAAAACTGAATAGGATTGTGTTTCAGAATTATATATTAAACATAATATAACTATAATCATCGGGTTGTGAAAATATTTTTATGGAAAGAATTAACAGAAAGTGACACCTTTATTTTGCATCGTGGAGGCGCTAACAAACAAGACATTAATATTGCATGATGAAAATAAACCTATAATGATTTTTAAGTGATTTCTAACTTTGACCTTACTCTTAAATATTGGTAATATCTAGGCTGGGCAGAAAGAGTTTCTCTACATTTTCTTTTACACTGTAGAGTTTGTTTAGCACATAAGAATCATATCATAATAATTGCGGTATTTATATATGTTTATAATAAGTGTATGCCACAAGATTCTGTTTTGTAAAAGTAACCTAATGAGATTGTGCTTCATATGCCAGTTGTTAGAATCTTACAGGGTTTGACACTCTGCCGCTGGAGGGTCCAGGTCAGCCAGTCTTGGGTTGAATATCTTTCAACAGAGTCATGATCATAAGTAGGTTACATTTTACGTCGTTTAGTTTTTCATTTTCCGCTACACATTTTTTAAGCTATTGTAGTGTTTTGATGATATCCCTTCTAATATGTTACATAATATGTTATACCAGTAACTTTACATATAATATACGATGTGCTTAACCTGTCTTTATTATTGGATATTTAGCATATTTGCAGTTTTTTTTTAAAATCATTACAAATAGCACAAAGGTAAACTTGTTTGTGAATAAAGCTTTGCCTGCATTTAGAATTTTTTTTAGATAGATTCCGAGAAGTGGAATTACTAGGTCAAAGAACATGATTATTAAAAATGCTTAACACGTGCTGCTAGATTGTTTCCTGAAAGATATATTAATTTATATTCCTTCTGCCAGTATACATTATTGCTTGTTTAGCCTCGTCCTAATCGAGAGCTGTGGGTTTGCAAAAATAACTCCAGGTCAGCTCTCCCTTGCCCTTTTTGTCGACAATAATTGGTCATGTTCTGTTAGTGAATCCCTATGTCTGAAATTGCTGGGCTTTTGGATTTTAACCTGTATGTAGTAGCCCTTGACTCTTGCATAAATTCTGTTCCCAGCTGGTGGACAGAGGTCAGCTTAGCCTCTTTATTCTTTAACTGTATTTTTACAGATAGACCTGAGGGGAGGCTCGGTTGCTTCCAAGAAAGACATGGCATATGCAGTGTGGTCTGAGAGGTTTTCACTTGCCATTGTGCTGAATGCACGTGTGACCTTACTATCGTAGGCATAGGAGCTTTGTCATCAGACTAAATTACTCCAAACTTTTGTATTATTCCTGTAGAAGTAGGGTTGTTTGGTGGTGAATAAAATGAATTTGTGGCTGCCCATCAAATCAGCCCCTAGAATTTGTGGGCAAGAATTTTCCTGCTAAGGAAGAGATTCATCTGAAAAGACGACAATTTAAGTAACTGTCATAAGTAACAGCCTGTATTTTTAGCCTGAGAGTGGACAGAGGTAGCCTAGTTATCTTATTGAAATGACTGAGTAGCAATTCGAGAATTCCTGATCATTCCAATCTACCAATTATTGTTGGTGGGTTTTCCTATCCCTCTTTTTGCTGATAGCTCTTTTTATTAGAAATTTGGTCAGTAGTGATCCTCAAAGGTGCTGATTCTGGCTACCTGTAAGGGTATCCCAGGTGGCATATATGACCATTTGCTTCCATGATAGTTATTAAAATATAACTTCATTCGTAGTATATTATGTTGTGGTAGTTAAGTTTAGAGAAAGGCAAAATGACCCATGTAGAGAGTGAAAAAATAAACGCCTCACTTGAGGATATGGAGTTACAGAGAAGATTTTTAGTGGGACATGGGAGAGATCACACACTTTCGCCAAACTGATCTACCTCTTCTAGATGAATTAGCATGTCCTCACGTCCCTTGTTCTGCAGAAGTCAATACCGGAGATTTTGCCCTACATTGTTCCTAAGAATGCATGATCTGCCGTGTTTTTCCTGTTACTGCCAGCACTTCCTGCCCCTGTGCAGATTGAGACACAGCGAGGTATGGGGGTCACCAGAGTGCAGGTGCTCTCTGGCCATGACAGCGTCCCTGAGACGTAGTCCCTCTGGTTCTGTGAGCATCATGATTAGTGTGCTGCATTCCTTAGCTTTCTGGTTTGCTTCCTGTCATGGATAAATTAATCGTGTGAGGTTAGGAATAATATTCTTCCATTTTACTACTTGTTAAAAAAAAAATACAGAAAACTTAGAGATCTTTATATTCTTTACTTTCTCTGTAGTAATGGAACGACGATATCCCAAGGAAGTCCAAGATCTTTATGAAACAATGAGGCGATTTGCAAGGATAGTGGGGCCGGTGGAGCATGACAAGTTCATCGAAAGCCATGCATGTAGGTGGTTTTTTAACCTTGACCATATATTTCTCTGTGTGTGTGTGTGTGTGTTTATATAAATAGGAACGATAATGGTGTTTTTTGTGAAATTCTGTAAATAAATAAGTGGATTTTTTTTTTTTTAAATTATTTCTTCCTCTTTATTGCTCTGAGATAAATTTGGAACTTGGGGAATGGAGAAGAAAGCTTAAAAATATTAGTGGCTTCCCCCCCCTTAGATAAACAGTAGTTTAGTAGCTTTTCCCCCCATTTTTAATATGGGAGTATGCAAATACATGGGGGTTCATTATACTATGATATACATGTATCCATCACCCAACTTTAGCAGTTAACCATCCAGTGGCTGATCCAGTGTCATCTTTACCACCCATTCCTTTCCCATCCTCAACTGGATTATTTTGAAGCTAATCATATTATTTTGTTCATAATTATTTTAGTATTAAAACTAGTTTCCAGGTGGGGACAGAGTTGGGTGACTCATGGAAATAATATATAGCACTTCCATCATTTTCCTGCCTTTTTTCTCTGAGAGAGATCTACATAGTTACCATTTGATTTCTCACTATAAAAAATTGAAGTTGTTAAGGCAGTAACGCCTGGACTATAAAACAGTCTGGACTGAGGGGCTGAGTCTGTGCCTTTCATCATGAGATTCAGGTATTTGATTTTGACTCCCAAATTTAGTTCAGGAAGGTACTTCATGAAGGCTTGTATCCTGTTCTCATTGTGCAGATATTTCTTGCATGACACTGCAGGCATTTATCTGAACCGGCTTGGTTGTCCTCACAGACACCCTGTTTATTTGGCATTCTTTGTGTGATTTATCCTGGGTGGCTGATCTTTACTTCCTGTCCCAGTTTGTACCATCCCTGGTTTATGTGTCACTCCAGGGAACTACACCCCGTGGATTGTCCAGGTTCTTCCTTCATCCGCTTTTTCAAAGCACCTAGATTTGAACATTCCATCACATAATAATCTGAGCAGTGCAACCTGATCTGTGTGCTCAGTGGAGGCAGAAATCTTGGTTTATGGAAAACACACTGCTCTTTTGTCCCTGTAAGAGAAAAGCTGTAAAGAAACCATCGGGAACTTGAGCACAGAATTTTGTCCTTCCCTTGCAAAAATGTCTGTGTCATGTAATACCAGAGATAGGTTTCATACCGAAATTTGTCTTTGTGGCTAGAACTTTTAACAAGGAATAAATAAAGCAGGGGAACTTGGTGGTTTGAGAAATTATATTCATTACTACTGTAGCTAAATGAATTCAGCCAGGTCACTATGAATTGTTTCTAAGAAACAATTCCAGCTGCTTTCTGCAACTGGAGACAGAAGCTAAAAGACCACTGCAGTACATTTTTGTCAGCTCTTAAGTAAAATTTCTAACGGGATATTAGCAACAATTAGGATTCCCCAAATGGAATTGCCCAGTCTTTTATAGAAGGCAGAATTACTGAAAATATTTAGCAGTAAAAGTGCTCATTGATGTTGATGTTGTTTTTCCGATTTTTCTCTTTTTTGGGGGGATAAACAGTGGAATTTGAACTCCGAAGGGAAATCAAAAGGCTCCAGGAATACAGGACGGCAGGCATTACCAATTTTTGTAGTAAGTATGCTTGTGCTCCACACTAAATCAGAGGGCAGGTGCCTTCCAAACATATAAACAAGCTTTCACATTTCAGAATGAGTTTTTGATCTTTCCAATAAGTTTCATCTATTTAATCCTTATAAATACTATTATATAGATTATCTGAGGTGAAATAAAAAGTATGACAGAGTTGCTATTTTAGATTTAGGATTCTGTTGTGACCTCTTAAAAAAAAAAAGATTTTGTATTCCAACTTTTAGCCTCAGCCTTTTTAAATTTAGTGATGCATCATCTGATCATTCCCATTAAGCACACTTCAGTTGGTTCTAGGCACTTGCGTCCCAGTTACTTGAGTTAGAGATGATTATATTCAGGGCACCTAACTGTTCACCATGCATTGGACTGTACCCTTTGTACTTTACCAACTTAAGAGAGGGACTTCTCTGGTGGCTCAGACGGTAAAGCATTGCCTACAGTGTTGGAGACCTGGGTTTGATCCCTGGGTTGGGAATATCCCCTGGAGAAATGAATGGCAGCCCACTCCAGTATTCTTGCCTGGAAAATCCCATGGACGGAGGAGCCTCGTGGGCTACAGTCCATGGGGTCGCAAAGAGTCGGACACGACTGAACGACTTGACTTTCACTTTCAACTTAAGAGATGGGTATTGTTATTCTCATTTAATAGAGAAACTAAGGATGTAAGTGATTAAGTAACTAGTTGTAGTAGAGCCAGGTTGTAAGAGAAGACAGCTGTGTGAGCAGTTAAGAGCTGAAGTCTAGGCTTGGACAGCTTGGGTTTGGATTCTGGCTCTTTTACCAGATCTGTAATTCTATTTGTTTCAATTTTCCAAGTCTCTTAGAGTTCATGTGAAGATGAAATGAGCGATGATGCATGAAAACATAGTATAGTACCTGACGCACCAAATCCTCAATAAATGGCAATTTCTGTCGTTCTGTTGTTTTGGGGATGGTCTTCAGCATTTCCTCCTTCCTGTTGGTTGAAAGCTGTCACCCGTTCACCCAGTGCTCAAGTTCAGCCCAGCAAAATGGCTCTTTATTTCTAACTTTGGAAACTGTTTACAAAATGAAATTTTATGTGGAGTACTAATCCATAAATAAAAGTGGAACTCCTTAGGTTGAAGTCTGATGATTCAGATCATGTGTGGAGCCCAGGACCACCAGTATGTTCACAGTAATCCCTGAGATATTTTCATGGTAACCTGGGCCTCTGTGGAACTTGGCTTGAAACCCACTGGTTTGATATTTTGGATTTTTATACATTAATAGTGTGGAAAACACTATACAGCTGTTAGCAAGATGCGTGTAAAGACTCTGATGCCAGATTTGGGTTGCCTGATGCTGGCTGTCTCCAGGAAAGAGGTGAACAGAATAATAATAGTCAATGAGGATTTATTTTTGTTTGTAATCCTAACTGGTTTTTAAGGAACAGTGTATGTGCATAGCATTTGTGTGACTTGAAAAAATATATGGATAGAAAAAATAGAGCAGGAAGTAAATATAACAGTATTAAGTTACTTTTAGGGGATGGAAATATGAGCAAGTCCAACTTTCTTTGTACTTTTCTGTTTTGGGGATTCCCTCTCTCAAATTTCTTAAAGGTAGAAAAGGAATAAACACATTTTCATTTCTTACCCAAAAGAGATTTCAAACTAGGGGAAATCACTTTGTTTGCTCCTAGAAAAATAATTCTGGAAGCAGTTTTTCAAAGGAAATTAAAAAAATGACTGGGAATCCCCTGGCATCCAATGGTTAGGGCTCTGCGCTTTCACTGCCATGGGCCTGGGTTTGATCCTTGGTTGGGGAACTGAGATCCCATGAGCCTAAGCAAGGCCAAAAAAATTAAAAATTAAAAAAGATGAACTGTTTGTTGATGAGTTAGGAAGCCCTTTGGTTAGTTCTGCTACCTTGTCATTGTAGTCACTTTTTTAACACCTACAGGTGCCAGGACCTACGATCACCTCAAGAAGACTCGCGAAGAGGAGCGCCTCAAGCGCACCATGCTCTCGGAGGTCCTCCAGTACATCCAGGACAGCAGCGCCTGCCAGCAGTGGCTCCGCCGGCAGGCTGACATGTGAGGAGTTAGGCCGGGGACACCTTCACGGAGCTTTTGGCCTTTACCTGTATTTTCAGACAGTCCCATGGGTGCCCTACCCTGAATGGCAGAGCTGTAATAATTAGGTAGCTAGAAGAATTCAGAAAACTTGAGCAGGATGTCTCAAACAGTACAGTACTGACAGTTTTGAGAAATGTAACTGGCCTCCTAGAATCCTACTTTGCTACTTTGGCATCATTTCTTTAAGATTAATGTATTCCCTTGCCACACCTTCTTTCTTCTTCTGTATCTACTGGTGTGATTTTCACTGGAAGATCAAATGCCTGCTTTTTGCTCATGAATGGTCTCTGTGATGTGCCACACCAGGACCTCTTCTTAACAAATCTAAGCAGTTTCCTTCCCTGGAACAGATTTCCTTTCCTCAGTTGTGTACAGTTGGGATAGCCTGTAAAAACATAGTCTAGTCTGTCTCATTACTTCTCTTCAAAGTAGCTGACCTGATAAATGTTACCCGGGCTCATGGGCTTTGGGAATTGCTTTCTTTGATGTGACATAAGTTTAAATTCCTCTTCTTTTTTGTAGTGATTCTGGCCTGAGTCCTTCTGTTCCCATGACTTCGAATTCAGGTAATTATTTTTCAGGCTGGAGCAAGTCACAATTGTGGAGTTTTCATCCTGGGAATTTTAGTGACCCAACAAACCCTCCCGCCTTTGTGGAAGCCAGGTGCTTAGGCAAAGGAATGGTGATTGTTATACAGATTCATAAACATCAGCAAGTTGTTAGAATCTTCATGGCCAAACAGGAACTTCCCTTGGGTTTACAGTACAAAGACGGGGAGGAGAGGACCTCAGACAAGTGTTTTTTCTATTTTACCAATGTTCACAGGCAGTTTGTTTACTATGATTTTATCTACCACGGACTTCAAGATTGTCTCACAGGGGATAATTTAAAGGCTTTGTGTCCTATATGAGCAAGGAGGCACATTACTTGCCAGAAAAGTAAGACTTTATAAGTTGGAGACTTAAAAGTATTTCTCTTTCTTATCCGGCATGTCCTATTTTGAGGTCAGTTTACAGGGCAAGATTAAGCCATATGATATCTGATAATCCTTGCTGCTTGGTAATTAATAAATGGTAGTGTGGGGTGGTATTAGTTGTAGAATGCTGATCTAAGATCATGATGTTCGTTTGCCTGTTTTCTTGGTTATCATTCATCCCTGCTCCATATGGTAGATTAGCCACTTCCCCTGATCAGAACATACAGACCACTCCACTGTTTACAGACTGGATTTGGCGAAAAGATAACCCATTTGTAGTTTTAACCATTTTTTAAAGCTGGGAAAAACAGACCTTGTGATCCCATTCAAAAAATCTCCGGTTCAGGACCCAGACAGGGCTCAGAGAAGGCCACTGCAGGGGTGATATATGTATTTTTTTTCATTTATTCCTGTGTTTCAGGTAATTACTTTTTAATATTCAGAGGAGAAAAGAGCCTTTTAGGGAATAGCCAAGACAGTTAAGTTTTATAAGTTCCTCACGTCCAAATCCTCCCCCAGTCTAAATACAGAAATAAGAAAATTTAACGTTGGCTGCTTCTCTGGTATTTGTGTTTTCTGAACCATTTGCACTCACTCTTGGTTGCTTCCTTGGCGCGGGCATCAGCTTCCCTCAGCTCCAGTGTTTAGGTTGAGATGACCCTTTGCTCCTTTTCACCCTCTTGAGTTGCTGCTAAGGCAGTGCAGAGTTGGAAACCTGAGTCACTGATCATAGTGTAGCCTCTTGGAACTGGTAAGGCATTTGAGTGATCGTAATCTCTGTTTCAGGGCATTTAGGGTCAAGCTAGGCCTGGCATTGCAGAGCAGCTCCCATTCCCTCTGTCAGTATTAAAGGGAAGCCTGTTTCGTTGCAGAGCGAGCTGTAACAGCCTGTCCCCCTGCTCTCCACCACCTAAGCAGCACCCCACCCCCAAGAAGTGTAACGTAGTATTCTACATTTTCTTTTGCTTAACACAGCCCATTCACTCAAGTATACATTCAAAACAAATCCCCAGAGTTGTGCACATCAGGCTTCCCATCCTGGGCAGTGAGCTCGTGCTTGGGTCTCTTTCTCAAGGTATGTGAGTTCACCTCAGCCTCTGCTTTGCCATGTACTGGCTCACTCTTTCTCTGTGTGGGTCTTTGAGGTAAACAGGGCTACTTTGGGAGGAACAGATATTCCCTCAAATAATACATAATGAAGGCCTTTTGCTGGCCTGACTCTGCCTTTGATCTCAAGGTGAACGGCACCTGGGTAATTGCCATGTCTGCCTGCATTGCTGGCAGAATGGCCAGTGTTAGGGAAGTCTCTCCTGCAGAGTTGTTATTTCCATTCATCAGCTGTCAAGACAGGCGGCATGGGACCTTTCTTAACTGGATGACATCTGGGCTGTAGATTTTAGAATCTTCTACTGGGTTAGGAAGAATAATCTTATTTGACTCTGAGGTACGTGTGATTATATGTGCATTTTATCAAGGCAAAGGGCACTTGACTTACTTTTTTTAAAAATTCTTTTCTTTAATCTTTATCTTATTTTTGGCTGTGCTGGGTCCTCATTGCTCTCGTGTGGGCTTGCTTGCGTAGTTGCAGCGAGTAGGGGCTACTCTTCATTGCAGTGCGTGGGCTTCTCATGATGGCGTCTCTTGTTGCAGAGCACCGGCTCTAGGCACAAGGGCTTCAGTAGTTGCAGCTCATGGACCCAGTAGTTGTCAAGGACATGGGCTTAGTTACTCTGCAGCACGTGGAATCTTCCCCAGCCAGGGAGCGAACCTGTGTCCCCTGCGTCAGCAGGCACGTTATTATCCATGGCACCTCTAGGGAAGTCCTTGACTTACTGTTTTTATTTTCAAGTGAACTTTGGGGTACCCGATATATAGTAGTTTTGTACCTAACAGGCCTGACCGTGGTGAACTTTGTTACACTTTTTACTCCTGAGGTACTGTCTCTCACAAAATACATGGCTTTTTCTGTCTGTATCTATAGGTAGACGAAGTGCACCACCCTTGAACCTCACGGGCCTCCCTGGCACAGAGAAGTTGAATGAGAAAGAAAAGGAGGTAACAAAAAGAAGGGGGAGCTGGTTAGAGGAAAGAGAGTAGGGGCCGGTTATTCACTGAGTTGCGTGAAAAACACATTATAGGATCAAACCCATTTTGCTCTGCTCACATCACACATGTGCACGTTCAGCTCTAGTCATCCTCAAGGTCTCGGTGTTAAGAACCGACCTTAGCAGGTCTCAGGGACTCCTTTCCTCATCACCCTGCCACCGTTCATCTGCTGAGAGAACTGCATATGATACATAAATCTAAATAATACCAACTATCATTTATTGAGCATTTACCATGTACCAGATACTGTACTAAGTACTTTATTTACTGAATTTAATTTTTTACAAACTTAAAATAACTTATATATGGAAATGGTTATTTCCTATAAGAGTGGGCACTTTCAGAAGTTCTACTCTTATTCCAACAATATGACCATTACTTAAAAGATTTTTGAGTTGTCTCCATGGTATGTATATAAGCACATAAGAGGAATCCATCATCATATATAGTCACACATTAATTTTGATTAAAAAAGCCATGACCTACTTTTCTTTTCCACCATAATCACTTAATCACTGGATGTGTCTTCTTATGACTGTTAGCTGTTTCTAAACTTTTAAGTCCAGCCTCAAATGAGTCATCATCAAGCATTTTCCAAATAATATGCAACAACTCTCAAGTCCATTCCAAAGAGGAATTCCTCCTTTGTTCCTGGTGTGTTCTTTTTTATAGTTCGCAAGATGGGTGTCCTCATCTGCCACTCCGTATCAGAAATTCAGGTCAGACAGAACGGAATAGGGGCTAGTATTAGACTTTTATTTTACCCAGTAGGAACAGTGGATATGAGTGTGGGAGGAGAAGGGAGTGTGTGTTATATCCAGGTGTTGCTGAAGAAGGATTGCCATTCTGATTCAAGTGTGGAATGACCCAGGGTTTTAAGCAGTTTTTTGTCCTTACTCACAAAATGGTGACCTCAGACTGTTCATTGCTGGATAAATGGTAGGTGAACTGGAATTAAACTAGCTTTTTGGATCTTTAGTAGTTAAAGTGACCTCTTAGCAAGATCTCTAGACCTCCTTTCCCTCCAAAGTAGGAAGTATAATCACAAAAGTAGGGACTATGGGCTTATGCTGATACCAGACATAATGTGATTCACACTTGGGAAGCCAAGTGTCAGCACCCCCACCCCGGGCTCTGCGACTCTTCCCTGACAGGCTGGGCCAGAACGTGCCGGGCCTCTGCCCCAGGCCAGTCCTCAGGACACAGACTTGCACCCAGGACAAACCCCGGGGAGCCGGCTGATAGGTGCCGCAGCTCTCCCGGCATCACTCGCAGCCTTTTTCTGTCTCCTGAGACTGTTCTCACCAAAGAAAAGACGGAATGGAATGTGGTCTGTCCACCAGCAGCTCCTGTAAATAGTTGGAGGTTGAAGTCACTCTTTACACTTTTATTATGGCTATACCTGCTGGATTAAATTTTAAGACTGACAGATGTTAACGTTCATTAAATTTGCCATGTCTTGCAGCTCTGTCAGATGGTGAGGTTGGTCCCGGGAGCCTATTTAGAATACAAGTCTGCTCTATTGAATGAATGTAACAAGCAAGGAGGCTTGAGACTGGCACAGGCAAGAGCACTCATCAAGATAGACGTGAACAAAACCCGGAAAATCTATGATTTCCTCATCCGAGAAGGATACATCACCAAAGCCTGAGGCTCCCCAGGAGTGTGGTGGGCCAAAAGACCACACGGGCATTCTGGAGCCTTGTTTTTGAACTGAATTCTCATTGTGAAAACAGGGGAAGAACAAAGGAAATCTTCAGTTTTATTAGTGTCTGCTTTCTTCTCCACCCTGCTTTAAAATACTCCTGTTGTTGGTATTGTGCTGCAGAGTTATGTGCTAGATAAGCTATTGTTAATTGTGTGTGGGCATTCATTCCTAACACCTCTTGTAACTAAAACAAGAACCATAGTACCTCACATCACAGTGTTAGTAGAAATAGAACTAAACCAGTATGTAATCCCAGGAGTCCAGCTCAGATCCTTGTACCTGCTTGGGAGGTTGGTTTTCTGATTATGTTTTACCTTCAAACGTTACAGATAGATTTGAAATAAAGAGGTTATAGTGAGAGAAAGCTTTCTTTTTCTGTCTGAGGGTTTCTTTTTAAGCTGACAACTCATGTTTATGAGTAGAAAGGAGAAAAACCTCCCCATGATGGTCTTGTCCCAAACTGTACTTTGTTGAATGTCTGGCTCTGTAATCTGCAGTCCGACTGTCTAATCTGCAGAAGACTTTTGAGGAGGTAGCAATGGATATAAAATGTCTCTGTTATTTTTAGAATTGATTAAAATGTTTTGCTACTTAATTTGCGGCTTTGTCCGATATTCTGGTCACTAAAGCATGCTTAGGGTGTTGGATGCCCACCTCATCACGCTGCACTGCCTGTGCTAACACGTGTGTCCTGGGCTTGCCCCTGTTGTTGCCAGGGGCTTCCCGGGATACCAGGTCCCCGAGGATGGAGATGATTCAGTTAATTTCAGCATTGCTTGGACGACACCTGAACCCTAGTTTCTCAACGGTGAAAGGGTAGCCTACAAGAAGAGCTACTTTTCAAACAAAAGGAAAGCCTTTTCATGTGTGGAACTCACTAGGTATGAGGGTGAGTGACTCCACCACATCTGAAAGTTGGTCCTTACATCTTTTTGCACAGTAGGAAGCCAAACTGAGAGGGTTATCCCTGTTCCGTTGGAAGCAAACAGAATCTTCACAAATTACCTCCGATAGCTGACTGATTCTTTAGTTCTTTCATCATTCAAAATACCTAATTCAAATATTGTATACTTGGTTGGAAATATCGGCACAAACTTCTTGGCTGATGTAAATATGCATGTGGTTTGCTAATGGACTTCATCTAGGGTTTACAAATGAAAAGGAAACCCTTAGGATCTGAAGGAATTAGAAAAAAGGACTTCAGTACTTTAAAAGGGTGGCTAGTGGTTTTCTTTTTTTGTTTTCTTGACATAGTCCTATTTTTAGAAAACAGTCTATCACCACCATCACCCCATGTTGATTATAAAGGGATTGCCTCTTTTTTTTTTTAATGCTAAGACTTTTAAAAAATATATTTATTTATTATTTTTGGCTGCACCGGGTCTTCGTTGCTGCACGTGGGCTTTCTCTAGTTGTGGTGCTCGGGCTTCTCATTTCTGTGACTTCTCTTGTGGCATACGGGCTCTAGAGTGTGGGCTCAGGAGTTGTGGCACACGGGCTTAGTTGCCCTTCAACATGTGGAGTCCTCCCAGACTAGAGATTGAATGTGTGTCCCCTGCATTGGCAGGCAGATTCCTAACCACTGGACCCCCAGGGAAGTCCAGCTTCTTTTAAGTATTGTTCTAAAAGTGCATTAGATGTCAGTGTAGGGTGATGTCCGCTGTAGTCTGAGGTCCTTAATCTTGATTAAGGAAGGCTTCTTGGGAGAGGTGAGTTTTTGAGGCAATGATAAGATGGAGATGAGAGAAATAAAATGGCAGATGGAAGAGGGAGACTGTTCCAGACATCATGGGTGGAGGAGGATGTGGAGGCAGCCATGGGAGTAAGGAAAATGGTGCCAAGAGATTTAGTTGGCTGAGACACAAGGGGCAGCTGTGGTGGTTAGGAGTGGGAGGACGGCGGGACAGTCTGATAGAAACCTTGGATCCAGTTGAAGTCTGAAAAGCTGATTGGGGAATCAGATTTGATGAAAATGGCATGATTGAAAACAGTGACAAAAATAAGGCTGTAATTTCAAAAGACTAGAGTTTAGAAAGTGGGATTATTATGGTTTTGGTAAACCCAATTTTGCAGAATTTAAGACTTAAAACTCTAGGGGATTTCTCAAACCAAGCCATAATTTTGGGTGAGGAGTACTCAAAAGTAGTCACTATCCTTTTGCATTTATAATAGAAAAGCATTTGCTGATATTTGATGTCGCTGACTAGCTTACTACATTATTTCCTTCCTTCCTTCTTGTCACCAAAGGAAGGCCCTTCTTACTAAAAATCCAGAGCTAGCAAGAACTTTTCAAAGAATATTCCATCCTTCCCCTTTTCTACTAGATGGGATTGGCCATAAGCCAACTACATTGATATAGGTCTTTCTTGGTCCAGATCATCTCAGAAGAAGGAAAGTTTAAAACTCAACAGTAATAAACAATGAATAAAGACCTATAACTGTGAAGGATTTTTATTACAATTTAAAGGATTTCTGTTGGAACATTTTCTTTCTGTTCAGTGACCCCTTCTTGTGCTCAGAGACTTTAACAGTCTCTACTGAAACAAACTATTTGTGATTTATCTCTTCTTAGGTTCCAGATTTCATCCTTTTATCGTTTACACCTCCCCCAACCCCAAGCCCCCGTTTTAAATCTGGACTTGGTTAACCAGTCACTGCTAAATGATAAGAACAAACTTCCCAGTTTTGAGTAATGAGATCCTCAGCTTGTGGTTACGGGAAAGGGAAGACGACCAGTAACATTCATCAATAACAAAGTTCTACTTGGAAAGCCATTGAAACTGTTAGGTAGAGTAGGGAAAAGGAGTCCAAAATGGCGGTGGCTTAAAGACAAGGAAGGGAAAAGCCCGCGAAAATAGAACAAAAGAAGGTCCGAGGACCGGAGTGAGGACCTCAGGTAAAACAAACAATGCTCCTGGCTGGCCCAATTTACATAGAACAGGCCCAGGGAGAGAAAAACATATAAAGAGAGGAGCCAAAGCTAGCTCTCTTTCTCTCTCTCCCCCGCGCGCTGGGGTGCTCTTCTCCTCGTGTCTTTGGATTGACATGCCCTCACGCCTCAAAGATGGATTTTCCTGCTATCTTCTAAATAAAATAGAGCTGTAGCACTGAGCTGTAACACTGATTTGTCTAAGAGCTATAACACAATCCATTCGAGACCGAGAGCTATAACACAGTCTATCCAAGACCTGAGAGCTCACGGTCTATCCAAGACCTGAGAGCTGTGACATGCCAAGGGGGCTTTAATGTCCGTCACTCCAAATCTTTGTTGTGATGAGACAAAGAGCCGAGGAACATACACTCGCGTGACATCACTGTAGGAAAAATGTAGATATATAATAACTAAAGTTTCCAGCATGATGAGTCAGAAGACCAAACTTAGAAGCTTTGGAAAGCTAACTCGTTTGTAACTCCGAAACACCTTGACTGGTTTCCAAGCAAGAGAGCTGTACTGTGTTCTAAACAGCATTCTGGAATATCGCCCATTGTTTTTTTAAAATTTATTAATTTGGCTGTGCCGGATCTTGCTTGTGGCACATAGATAGGGTCTTTAGTTGCAGCACTTGGAATCCAGTTCTCTGATCAGGGATTGAACCCAGATTCCTTGCCCTGGGAGCATGGAATCTTAGCCATTGGACCATCAGGGAAGTCCCTCTCCCATTCATTTTTAAGGATGTCTTTGTAGATACCTTATACACTATTAACACAAAAAGCTTTCCTACACCTTACATGTACCTGGCTTTTTAATCTGAATTTCTGAAAGTTAGTTCCATTCAAGAGGAAGCTTTGCTTTCCTTTCCAGTGTGTTCAGCTGGATGTGAGTAACCTCTCCCAGATCGGCCAGAAAGGACCACCTCTGCTACAGTGGGACACTGCCGTGTCTGTAGCCTGTGCAGAAGAGGTAGCCCAGCCATAATAAAGACTTTCCCTTCAGTCGGACACAATAACCAGCCCTCTGCATGAAATGTAAGCGATACTGATCTCAGGGTGCAAGGTGAGCCAGAGCAGCCTGGACAGGACGGCACTGGTCGTGCTGACACGGACACTTGTTTGGGGAGAGGGAATGGTAGTGAAGAGTAGCTTGGAAGTATCTTGGAACCGAAGTCTCCTATCCACGGAGTCCTCATTGGCATTGTATGCTGCTTCTGCAGGCTAGAGGGTGGGGACAGGTAAATCATTTCCCAGAAACTTGGAAAGCCGGTTTTTGTTTCTAATGGAGGCAGTTCTTTGTCTGTTCATTGTTTGCTTTGTTGCTTTGGCTTCTACCAGTTGAGATGCACTGAGATAAACTGCCCTTTGATTCAACTGACCAGCCTTACAAGGCAAGAGACACAGGTACTCGAAGGATAAATGTCTTGCATCTGACATTAAAATTCCTTTGTCACTATGAGTTACTTGCTTGGTATGTGTTATGTACTGGGCCCCCTTCCCTGTTAAGAGTAGAAATAAGGAAGTTGAGATAAGAATGTAGAAAATGACCATTAAAATGTTTAATACCCCAAAGTGAAAGCTACAAAAATGTTGATTTAATAGATAAAGCCTTGAATAGCACCATACCTCCCCTTGTCTTTGAAAGCTGTGGTTAACCTATGCCAGCCCAGATTTGTTTTTCATCTTTCCGGGCCAGGTAATTAAGTCCAAAGCACTTATATTCTACTGTCGAGCACCGGGGATGGATTTCTGTGGCAGCAGATAAACCATTTGATTGAATTAATCTCATGTTCTTAATCAAGCCACACGGTTTTTCAGCTTTCTCTGGCCTCCCTGGAGGTCTTACGTGACAGCTTTCAGGTAGTTGGCGATTAATCTTGTCTTGGTCCAGAGTTATGTTGATCAGAAGTAGCATCTCAAGAAGTGTGGAGAGGAGAAAGCCTCACAATTGTTTTAAGAAGTTAGCACTTTATTACTAACCAAAGTAAAAAATGCTGAAATGCTGTCGTCACCATTGTGAACTGACAGCTAAGTGCCAACTCATAACACTTCCAATGTACCTCTCTCCTCCCCGGAGAGCTTTCCTTCCTCCAAGTACACTCCTCGTATCTGTATTGTTGGCTAACCTAACCCTCTTTTCTCTCACTAAACAATAGATAACTATTTGAATTCCCCGTCCCACCCCCCACCCCCATTATCACAACATAAAACATTATTTTAAGAAATAAAAAAATACTGGGACCTGCACTGTGGAGTTTAATTTTAATGTTCCCAAACAGTATACCCTATTGGAAAACTGAGTTGGGACTAAGTATCTGATGTTCTTATTTCAGTTTCCGATCTTAGGATGTTGTCTAAGATGAAAAAGGCCATTTTCAGGGTAATTTAATCGCTTTTCCCCAAAATCATTGAAAAGGGGTGAAAAGTTCAGAAGTGCCATGAAGACACCAGCTCCCAAGTACCAGGGGCCTCGGAGATGGGTGAACTGAAAGGAACGCTCAGGAGAGGAGGAGAGCGCCGCAGTGGGCCAACCTTCACCGCGTGGGAATTTGCTTTGCCTTTGAGAGGTGAAACGGTTTTCCCACATAGTATCCTGTGGGGAGCCTCTTTTTAAGCAAAGTCAAACTGCAGCAGAAAAGCCACTGGACTAGGGGCAGGAGCCAGAGCCCCCTTTTTTTTTTTTTTTTTTTTGCCTAGAGGATGACATCTTGAGATAGATAGATAGATAGATTTTTTTTTTTTTTTTTTTTTTTTACCAAAGGGCATTTATCTAAGCTCTAGCCACAGGTAAGTGACAGCAATGTCCATCTTACCTGGCTGCCCCCCCCCCCCCGCTAAGATCTTTGCTTTGTTTTGGGTGTGCATAGTTTCAGATTCAAGACACCTGTCAGATCTCAGTGAGCATAGGTTTAGCTTCAATGATGTAAAGCAAAACGCTTTTGAGAGCAAAATCTCCCAGGAGTGTCTCCACCCCCAGCAACTGCAGAAAAGAAGGCGTTGGTGGGAGAGAGGGGTGGCTATAGACGTCATTGCATCTTCCAGATCCCAGCTGTGACCTGGCTTAGAGTTTTACTGTTAAAAATAACCAGGGCTTAGAGTTGGGGGGTGGGGGTTGGTAAACTGTTTCGTCTCCATGGAAACAAGGAGGCGGGTGGGGGGAAGCCAAGCCTTGGATTTCCAGCAGATGTGGCAAGAGGGGGCGGATGTAGGGGCTGGGAGTTTAGAAGCCCTCTGGTGAAGGAAGATATCCCTGATTAGCATCCAGATTGTAGTCAGACATTGCTCCAGGGTTCTGGAGACAGAACTGCAGAGGTTATGTTTGCGACAATGTATACATTTTGGGTGGGTGCAATCCTGTTTGAGGCTTACAATTTCCTGTAACACAGATTTGCTACTATTTGGCAAAGCAGAGAGCAGATGAGCAACACAGTAGGTTAGATGCTGCCTTCTAACCAATCTGGGAACCTCTGCTACACCCCCACCCCTTCAGTTTCCCTTGTTTTTATTTGTATAGTCAGAGGTTTGACATCAGAATATTGTCACAATTTATAACTAGAGGGGGCTGGTCTTCGGCAGCCTGGGCTAATATGGTCATTAACTCCCTTTCAGTAGGATCAGGTTTTTTCTCTTTGGTGTTGTAGGAGATTATGCAAAGTGGCATTAATTACTAGTAAGTCCTTAAAGTTATCTCTTACCATTTCTGGTATTACAACAAGAGGTTACTAACTCGTGGTGGGGGAGGAAGTATTTTATTTTTTTCATTTCCCTTTTCTTTGAAGGTTTCCTTTGAAACAATTTTTTTCCCCTCAAGAAATACATGAATATATTCTAGTTAAAAAAAAATAATAAAATCCCTCTATTTTCCTTTTTAAATGATGGGTGCATATGCTTTCTTGTTTACCTGTCTGGCATACTGGGGTGACTTAAGTGCTAATCTTTGTACTGCTACTTAATAATAATACAACCTTGGGCAAGTTCTTTTAACCCCTCATTTCTGAACTATGGTTGATAAAACCTACCCAACTGTGTTTGATGAAGATAAATGGGATAAATAAAGTATATAATTCACCTGACACCTCCCTTCCCTTCCCATTGAGCCTTTAATCTTTTCATTTAACTCCAGCCAGGTATGAAGAAGCCTTTGATTTTCCCTGGTAAATGGTAAATTCACACCACGATAAAGTCTCACAGAGGGACACTAAGATCTGAAGAATACAGATCAAATGTTAAAATAGGCACAGGTGCATTTTTTCCTGGATGTTGTTTATATTGGAATCTTCATCACTGTGCATCATTGCCACAGCCCCAGGGTTGAATTAAGGGCAGAGCATTTCAGAGACAGATAGATAGATACTAAATGTCTAGTTATCCTAGACATGTTGCGATAATATTTCCTTATATAATGCCTAGCTCAAGAAGCTTGAACTCAGGTTGCAAAATTGTAGGTACACTGTAAGAAAACTAAATAATCAGGCATGGAAGAAAAAAATCAGAAAAAGATGCTAATAGTTGTTTCGTTAAGTAGTAAAATTAGGGGTGATGCTTCTCTAGACCTGTCTCTCCTGGGTGTTTTGTTTTTTGTAATGTGACTTTTTTATCGATGGAAAAATAAATTACATGAGAACTAGTAAGACTGTACAAATAGAAGTTTATAGTATTTTGCAATGAATAATATCTAGTTAATCCTTATGATAGCCATATAAGGCGCTATCTTACATCTTATAAAATAGCACAAGCATTAGGCAAGTTTCTATAGTAAATGAAATATGTTTTTTTTTTATTTCTACCCCTCTTGTTTTGGGGGTTTTTTGTTTTTAAATATTTTCCACATTTATACAGTTTTCTCCCAGATACCTGGTGTCCACTGTCCCTCTTAAATGTGTGAGAGGACAGTAACATCAAGCTTTACTTCCCTGGGGGATTTGCCTTTTTATAGCTATTAATGGCATAGACTCTGGAATTACAGGTATTAGTAAGCAGGCATTCCAGACCCCTGGGACCTGATGACACCCTGAAATCAAGATTCTATAGACTGGGGAGCCCTGAACACAGCTATCTTCCACTTGTGACAGATACGTCAAATCTGTCGCCCATTTGTTAACCAGAAGCAATACAAGTGGAAGATGTAACTATTTGAGGGACTCATAAAGGTCTGATTAGTCTCAGGAGCAGTCATTGCCCAAGCAATTACGGAGAACATTTTTGGAAAGGCAGACATCAGAAGCCAAGCAGAGTAGATGTTTCCACCCTCTATTTACTGGGTCTAATCAGATCAGCTCTTATTTGGCACAGAATCTACACTGCTCTAAAGCACTGCTTATATAGATGTAGTCAGGAGCATCCACACCTTCCCGGGGCACAGACAAGTCAGATTTTTACAGCAGACTATCTCTAAGACCTTCCTACATCTAAAATAATTGACACCTATAAATGTACCTATTTATAGTCTAGTAAAGCGCTGCCCAGTAAGGAAGTCACTGGCCTCATGAGGCTATTTACATTTAAGTTGATTAAAATTAATTACAATTTAAAAGTCAGTTCTTCAGTCACACTAGTCACATTTCAAGAGCTCAAAAGCCACGTGAGGCTAGCAGCTGCCATACTGGACAGTGCAGTACAGGTAATCTCCAGCCCCCAAAGTTCTATCCGACACTGCTGGTCTGGAAGACAACACCTTCAAACTGCATTTTTTTGTTGAGGCCTCTGTAAGCCCACATTTCCACATTCTGTAAAGGGATAAAGCACCTCCCTACCCACAGGCATATATGTACAGTCACTAAATGATCTTTCTGAGTTTAGCACTTCTTCCTACTTTCCTTAATCTCTAGATCTTTACACATAACATTACACTCAGCACAAACTTTATTTTAGCCCTCCTCCCTCCTCTTCCCTGATGAGGATTTGATTCTTCATGGTAGGCTTAGTTCTACAATGTGTGAAAATGCCCAGTTCCTTGTCACCAAGGAGCTGTTCTGGAAACCTGCCTTCTGTGTAATAAACAAGCTTGAATCTGAAGAGGGATGTATCTATGCGTGCTGCTGAGTCACCAAATTGAAGGAAAGACTGTGGGGGGAGAAACAGAGAGGAAAGCAGCATACAATCGTTTCTATTAGAGATTTTGCTATTTTGGTATTGGCATGTCAAAAATAAGTCACTAGATGAATTGATGGTGGCGCAATTTGGTACTGGGAAGATGCCTTTCCCAGGCAAGATTTGAACTCCTAATGTGTTATCCTGAATCAGATTCTGCATTGTTCTCTCTTCGAAAGATTAATTTTGCTTAATTTTAAGGCTTTCTCTCTTTATGATGGGAAAACTAGACATCTTTCCATTCTAGGCCTTTTTAGCTCCCTTAAAATGATCACTAAAATGGCTTTGATGTTATATTTTTGTCTGGAAAGCAGACAGAACTTTTGGATATTCCTGCACCCACGGATTGACTCGGAATCCGGTTGGAGATCAGAAAGAGCATGAAAAAGCCTTAAAGCTTGCGGTTGAAGATGCAGGAGGTCAGGAGAGTGGGATGCAAACCCAAAGCGCTGTGTTCACATCCCTCACCCATCCCTCCTCCCAAAACTATGATTACTCGTTTGACTGATCAGCAACTCTGATGCCAATGATTTACACCGGTGAGGAGCTGGGGCTGGTGAGTAAAGGGCTGGGTGTGGAGTCGGGACTCTTAGGAGCCTGACTCACTGCCCAGCCTCGAGGAAGTTGTTTATACCTCCCCTCACCCGCCAGGGCAGGGATGTATTGAATGTCCGCTCTGCATCTACTCAGGTTATAGATGGACAAACCTACATTAAAAAGAAAAAAAAAAAAGACCCTCAGAGTGACACAGCAAATAAGCCCTCCATGAATTAATGCATTCAGCCTGCGCTCCCGAGACCCTCAGCCCTGCCTTGGAGGCACAAGGTGTGAACTTGGTGTTTTGAAACTCAGGTGGTACCTGTGGTTCATGACAGTGGGTTGGCGGTCTTGGGGCAGGCAGAAGATGGCCACATCTATAGCCATTTCTGGGCTTCTTTGGTGGGTCAGACGGTAAAGAATCGCCTGCAATGCGGGAGACCGGAATTCGATCCCTGGGTTGGGAAGATCCCCTGAAGGAGGGCATGGCAACCCACTCCAGCATTCTTGCCTAGAGAATCCCCATGGACAGAGGAGCCTGACGGACTACAGTCCATGGGGTGGCAAAGAGTCGGACACGACTGAGCGACTAAGCACAGCACAGCACATAGCCCCTTGAGTCTCTGACAACATAGCCTCCCACAGTCGCTGGAAACTGCCCATACCTGCCCAAGCAAAATTCAGCCAACAGTTGCCATGAGATTTATTTTCTCTTCCCTCTTTGGTTCCAACTCCGGGCTCCCCCTTGCAGGATGGAAGGTGGGGGTAGGAGATTAGTCACTAACTGCAATCTTCACACCTTTTATATTTGTATCGTTTTCTTGCCTTTAACCCTCTCACATCCACAAAGTACCCTAGTTCGCCATCCCTTGGCCCTCGCCGAAACCTAGTTTGGAGGAAGACGCTCAAGTGGGAAAACAGCAGGGTTGTATGTTGTGACACAGACGGGGACACCGCTGCGGTCCTTTGAGCAGAGGTCTGCCGGGGTACCAGGGATGCGCGCGCGGGATGCCAGACTCGGTGGCGGAGCGAACAGTGCGCACGCGCGCCGCCTGCGGCTCCGCGCGCCCCCGGGTCTGCGGGCCCGCCGCGAGCCTCTCGCGCCGATGCCCCGCTCCCGCCCCGAGCGCCGAGGCCCCGCCCCCTACCCGAGCGACCGCCCCGCCCCCGGGAGAGGGCGGAGGGGCGCAGCGAGCGTGCGCGCGGCCCGCCCCGGGCGCGGGCGGAGGAGAGAAGGAGGGGTGCGCGCGGCGGCCAGCCCGCAGACGCCGGGAGCCGCGCAGCAGAGAAGAACGCTGGCCGCGAGCCTGGGCGAGCCGGTACGGGGCCCGCGGGCTCGGGCGGGGGGCAGCGGGCGGGCGGGACTTGGCGCCGACCGGGCCCCGGGGGCCCTAGCCGGAGCGGACAGCCATGGGCCCGCGCGAGCCGGATCTCCAGAAACTTTGTGCCGGCGTCCCCCACCTGCTCCCGGGAGCTTCTCGCATCTTCTGGTCGGCGGGGAGCGGAGAGGCCCGGCGACCTCCGTCGCGACCCCTCCTTCCCACCCGGCCCCTCCTCGCGGGCGCTCGGGGCACCCCCAACTCCGGCCGCCCACCCGGGCTGCTCTCCTGCTGCGGCGGCGCCTGGGCCCGGGTCCCGGCCCTCGGCTCCTCGCGAGCATCCTCTCTGCTCCCCTCCCCCTCCCTGACCCCTCTGCTCCCCGGTCCAGCCATGGCCTCTCTCTGTCTCCTCGCCCCGCCGCCACCGTTCTCCGGCTCCGAGCCTCGGGAGCGTCGGTGGCTTCTTGCCTCTTCCGAAGGTTTCTGGTGCATTGATAGAAGCAACTTGACTTTCAGCAATGCCAAGTATTCAACTTGAGGGTTTCTCTACGGTGGTGGATTGGTGTGCACACACGTTATCTTTTTATTTCTCTTAAGTACCCTTGCTCCAAAGCGAAGTTGAGTTCTTGTTTGTGTGCGAGAGGAGTTAGTTGCATGTTGTATGTAGCTGCCTTCTCTGGATTGTATAACTATATTTTATTTAGGTGGATGTTGCCAATGGCACCAGCTAGTGTTATGGTAACTGGGCATCCCAGAGGCAAGGGAAGGAGGTGTGACTTTAAATTGCAGTTGTACTGTGTAGGGATTTTTTTTTTTTTAAGTACCGTGTTCTTTTCATCCAGGAAGACCTCAGGGCATTTAGCATGTGTTAACTAGCTGTTAGTTTTATGAGAGAGGTAGGTAAAGAGCAGTACCATCCTATTTTACAGATGTGAACATGGAGGCAAGAAGTCAAGTCCTGATTGTTTACTCATCTGAAAAGAATATAGACCAGGGTTCCTGGAATTCCTAGTCCATGAGGGATTCTTAGTCAGAAGTGTCATGGAATGTTGGAACTGACTCCCTGAGATTGTACAGAGCAGTTAAAAGCCACAGAGGCTGGAACTGTCGGCATCTCCATGCTTGAGACTCAGCGGTGTCACAGAGTTAAGTGATACCAGACAAGTCATAGCTGCTCTCCGTGTGTTTCCTGCTCTTTACAACCAGAGGAACAGAGGTGCTGTATTCTTTCCAAAGTTATCTGAACGTGTGTGGAAGCTCCACTTTCTTGCGCTGCGTTTGGTGTTTCGTGATTGTTCCTTGTTGTGGGCTCCTAAAGGCCTCCATTCTCGGGTTGTCTTTAGAAATGCGGGGAAGGAAGCACCCGTTAGAATGAATAGGTGCCTCTTCAGGAGACACCCCTGAGCCTTCACACCAGAGACAGGCTGAGGCAGGGACCCTGACCTGGGTGGGGGCAGAGGGTTGCCTGGTGAAGGTAGGAAGGCGCCCTGCACGGGCGGCTTGACACATGGGCCCTATTCCTGCCTCCAGCTCTGACTCATCTTCTGACGCTTGGGGGAGGAGAGGTAGATGCTTGATATTTTTGGCTTTCCCCCCATAAAACGGGAGACAGTTTCCTTCATTCCAAGGCTTTTGAACGTCAGTGTCCAACGTGTCTGTCTATGCTGAGTTCTCAGTTGAACTCTCTCACAGTGGTTGAATGCAGGTATGATTTCTGCAATATTCTTTAATACAATGGTATAAGTATATATTCTTATTATTTAAAAAAAAAACCTGGCCAGGTGTGTAAGTCCAAGAAATCCTTTAAAACTTGAGCTTTTTTTTTTTTTTTAACTTTAGCATTTTTAAATGTTGGTTCTTAAGGAGGAATCTTTGTTTGGTAGATTCTTTTGCAATTGGGATTTTATTTTAGGGCAAGATGGTTTCAAATACTTTTTCCCAATACCACAAGAATTAAACATTCTGTTTTAAAAAATTACGGAGAAAGCAATGGCACCCCACTCCAGTACTCTTGCCTGGAAAATCCCATGGACAGAGGAGCCTGGTAGGCTGCAGTCCATGGGGTCGCAAAAAAAAAAAAAAAATTAAAACTTTGCAGATAAGATTAAAACTTTCTTTAGAGCATCTGTCCCCAAAGTAATCGCTGTGTATATTTTTATTGGTTTATGTGTGTTCTTTCAGACTTTGCTAAGCATTTTCTTGAATGTTTGTACAGAATGATTCTTTTTTCTGGTTTGCATAGTCTGAAAACGTCTAGCTTTTCTATTTTTTTTTTGAGTGACATTTTTAACTAAATTATTTTATTTTATTATTTTTAAGTATTAACTTTAAAATGTCCTGTTTATAGACACTTGGTTTCTGTCTAGAACAGGTAGCTATGTGCTTTTAGTCCAGCTGGTCATTAAGTTTTACTAACCCTGATAGCACTGGTAGTATTTGCTCCAGACAGTAGGCAAATGATCCTTTCTTAACTTTAAAACAATTAAATCATTAAGATCCTTGGTGCTTCTCTTGGTTGCAAAGGAAGACTTTGCCATTAAAAAATCTCGTATATTTGTCTTTTCTTTGCTTGTGAGGAGGCGTAAAAGGGAGTGGAAGGCGAAGGGAGTTGCTGAAGCAAAAACAGTCCTGGGTGTAAACTTAGCGAGCGTTTAAGATGATAGCTTTAGTTATTTATGACAGTCTCACTGGGGTGAAGACAGAGAAAGGAAAACATTAACGTTTTCTGTGAAAACCGTTCAAATCAGTAATTTCAGAAGATAGGTGAGCTAAAACAAAATTCACATCAAAGAGTTTATGGGCTCCTGGTGGTCCAGTGGTTAGGACCCTGCGATTTTGCTGCCGAGTCCTGGGTCTAGTCTCTGATCAGGGAATTAAGATTTCACAAGTTGCTGGACATGGCCAAAAAAAAAAGGGTTTATGGATTTATGTGTTAGACATTTATTGAGACTTCTGCTATGTGAAAAGTTAAGTGCTGAATACTGGGGTAGAAGGCAAATAAGGTCACTGACCTCATGAAACTGACAGGCGGTAGTGATATTCCAAGCAGAAGGATTCTCTCCCCAGATTGGCCAGAATTTGTAAGGCTTCTGAATTCCTGAAAACCAACATTGTGTTTATTTAACCTTTCTTAAGTTGTGAATAGTAAAACACAAAAGGGTATAAAATATAAATGGATAACTTAATTATTTTAAAGAATACACAGCTGTAACCATCTTGCAGGTGAGGAAGCACGCTCTTTCCCAGTGACCACCTCTCTCCTCACCCTCGAGGTAACCTAGCCAGTACTAGCTTCATTTTTGCGAAAATATCCCCTTTGTTTTCTGTAGTTTTTATCACCTAAATATATGTATATTTTAATTAATTAATTTCATTTTTGGCTGCTCTGGGTCTTTGTTCCTGTGCAGAGTCTTTCCTTGGTTGCGGTGAGCGGGGGCTGTGCTCGTTGCGTGGCGCAAGCTGCTTCTTGCGGCTTCTCTCGTTTCCGAACTTGGACTCGACTTACGCAGGCTTCAGCAGTTGTGGCTCACAAGCTTAGTTGCCCCGTGGCATGTATGATCTTCCACACCAGGGTTTGAACTCATGTCCTGTGCATTGGCAGGTGGATTCTTATCCACTGTACTGCTAGGGAGGTCCTGTCACCTAAAGATTCATCTCTAAACAATATAGTTTCATTTTGCCTGGTTTTCATCTTTATGCAAGGAGAATCAAAGTAGGTATTCTTGTAAATCCTTTTTTGGGGGGTGGCAGCCAATGTCACATATGTATATATATGTAAGTGTGTGTATATATACATTCATATATGTATTTACACATGTATATGATTTTTTGGTTTGAATTCTTGCTGCATTACAGTTTTTTAAGATTCATCCATGTTGTTACCTGTGACTGTAATTAGTTCATATTTGCATGAATATTCCACATTTATCTGTTTGTCATCTGCTGTTGATGGACGTCTGGGTTCTTTCTGGTCCGGGGCGGTGCTGAGTACTGCTGTGTCATAGATGCGTATCCTCAACTTTACTAGCTGAGGCCAATTTTCCAAAGTGGTTGTACCAATTTAAATTCCTCCAGTGGTGTCAGCCTTGAATTTATAATCCACTGTGCTTGCTGTTTAACCACAATATGTTTGGATATTTCCTGAGTGAATGAATAAATGTCACAGAGGTGGTTTGATTTGACCCCTGGCCCTTCCTGTACCACTGTATTTTTATATACTTATGTTTAATTGTATGGTTTGAACTAACATAACACCCAGCGCCAGAGATGGTTTTCCACTCTATGGCTGAGAAATATACAATAGAATCCTTCCAAAGATCTTTTTTTTCTTAGATAGATGTGTAGTTATAGGGCAATTTAGAGATTGTAAAAGGAAGCATTAAAAATTAAAGTGTCTAGTAGTCTTGTAAAGGTTTTGGAAGACTTACCGCTTGGGCCATGAGATGCCTTGTGGTGAGGTGTGTCGTGCTGGAGAAGACTTGCTTGGTTCCAGGCCCTGAATGTGCAGGCTTAGCGTGTGACATGTGCAGGAACCCAGGCTAGTCGTGTGAAAATACCGTCTGAGGGAGGGTTGGTACATGCTTGTGTACAGATCCCGAGAGGCACCAACGCAGGAATTCCCTGGCAATACCAAAGGAACCACAGCTTCTTTGCTATGAGAAGAAATGCTTTCACAGTCTTTGAAATGTTTCTCCAGGTCTCCCTTCCTACTGGATGTTCACAACTGGGGTTGATAGTTCCTGCTCTCTGAGTAACCAGTTGCCGGGTTAACTTGAATCGCTTGTGTTTGGTGTTGCTAGCTGGATTTGAAACTGGTGTATGTGTGTGAGAGAGAGAGAGAGAGAAGAGGAAAGAGGGAGGGAGAGAGGATAGGGAGGTCATGTTAGGACAATTATTAAATTATTAATTCCAGGTGTGTGTTGAGCATCTTGTGTACCTGGTATTATCTGCTAACAGTCTGTTTATATCCTGGGGGCAGAATTACAGTTCTGTAGGTTCAGAAAACATCCTTCAACTGTCACCATGAAATTTAACTGATAAACTAGCATCTGGAAAAAAAAAAAAAATGAAAACAGGGCTTCCCCGATGGCTCAGCAGTAAAGAAATCTGCCTGCAATGCAGAAGACCTGGGTTCGATCCCTGAGTTGGGAAGATCCCCTGGAGAAGGAAATGGCAACCCACTCCAGTATTTTCCTGGGAAAATATCCCAGTCCATAGGGTCACAAAGAGTCAGACACAACTGAGTGACTAAGCACACACATATACACACAAATGAATATAAGATTTTTAATATACTAAAGGGTTCCCCCCCAGATTCTCTAAAATAACCATAATTTAAAAAAACTACTTATATATAAATCAGAATTTTTTGAGAAAAGATACCCATGGGGGAAGATGAAAAGTAGAGTCAGAACCTCTTAGTCTTAGTGATGGGGGAGATAACTTATTTGTGTTTTTTGATATCCTTTTCCAAAGGATGTAGTTTACAGAGGAACTGCGTTTTCCCCCGTTGCAGGGAGGAGGAGGAGCTCTGGTGCCGAGGTCACGGCCCTGCCTGCTCACCTCATCATTTCCCATTCTTACCCTTATGTTGACAGAGAGTGACCTCCCATCCAGTTTGGTCAGCTTTCTGCTACCATCTGGAGGTCTCCGTGGACAGAGGGGCCCTTTTGAAATTCATATGCAACTGCTGGGCCCACTGGTGCCTTGTCCCAGAACAGTTCCATCGTCAGTGGGCCGTGGTGGGTCTTTCTGACTCTTTAGGTCTTTGAGCTTGTGGAGTGGCAGGAGAAAACTCTTTAACAAGAGGGTGTTGGTTCTGTTGACTAGTAAACAGTGACGTAGGGGATAGAGCACCTCTGGAGCCTTCCAGCCAGCAGCCCAGTGAGTCTCATGCAGGATTCTCATGCAGGGTCCTCAGGGCCACTTGGAAAAATATTTCTTTGCCATCTACTGTGATGGCTTTATAACATAATTTCAGGGGTAGGCAGTTTTTTTTCTATGAAGGGTCAGATAGTACATATTTTAGGCTCCTGGGTCATACAGTTTCTGTTGCAACTATTTAACTTGCTGTTTTAAACATACCTTGTGACACAAAAAGGCGTAGTTAATATGTAACAAATGAGCGTGGCCGTGCTCCAGTAAAAACTTGACTCATGAACACTGAAATTTTAATCTCATACAGTTGTTGTGTGCCATGGAATGCTGTTCTTTTGAGTTCTCTGTTAACGGTTTAGAAATGTATTAACCATTCTTAGCTCATGGGCGGTAGAGAAAGAGATGACTGACCAGACATGGCCCGCCTGCCACAGTTTGCCGGCCCCTGATTTGAACAAGAGTAGAGTTTAGGTTTGGGGGCTTCCCAGGTGGAGCTAGTGGTAAAGAATCGGCCTGCCAATGCAGGAGATGCAAGAGACGCAGTTTCGATCCCTGGGTTGGGAAGATGCCCTGGAGAAGGAAATGGCAACCCACCCCAGTGTTGCTGGGATAATCCCATGGACAGAGGAGCCTGGCAGGCTACAGTTCGTGGGGTCGCAAAGAATCAGACACGACTGAGCAGGCGCACAGAATGAGGTTCGTAGGCCAGTGGATTCTCATTTAGCATGTGACGGGGGAGCCTGCCGTCTATGGGGTCGCACAGAATCAGACATGACTGAAGCGACTTAGCAGCAGCAGCGGCAGTAATTAGTAGTGTAATCTACAAAGAACAATGTGTATTATCTTTTTGTGTCAGACTATTTTTCACTTAGTTTTGGCTGCACAGGGTCTTCGTTGCTGTGTGTGGGCTTTCTCTAGTTTCAGTGGCTTCTTTTGTTGCCGAGCACGGGCTCTAGGGTGCACAGGCTCAGGAGTTGTGGCGCTTGGGCTCTGTTGTTCCACAGTATGTGACATCTTCCTGGATCAGGGATTGAACCCGTGTCTCCTGCACTGGCAGGAGGATTCTTTATCATGGAGCCACCAGGGAAGCCTAAGATTATTTCTTTAGGAGACAGGTAAAGCCAAGGGAATAACTTCAGGATACTGTGTTCTTTGACTCCTGTTTAACTAAAACTTTGATTTCTCCCTTTGCTCCAGGAAGGCTGAGATACACAGTTGCCCTCAGAATTCGGGAAGCCTGCTGTCCTTTGGCAGGGATATAGGAGTATGTGTGGCATTATCGGGTTCCCTCCCTCCAGCTAATTGGAAAGATCTAACCTGGTTATCTTGTTGAGCTCAGAAACTCTCATACATGCCGCTTCCCTAGTGGCTCAGCTGGTAAAGAATCCGTCTGTAAGACAGGAGACCTGGGTTCTTTCCCCGGGTTGGGAAGATCCCCTGGAGAAGGGAAAGGCTACCCACTCCAGTATTCTGGCCTGGAGAATCCCATGGACTATAGAGTCCATGGGTCGCAAAGAATCGAACACGATGAGTGACTTTCACTTTTGGTTTATAAAGAAAAATGGGAGGTTAATTCATCAATAGTTTACAAATGAAATTAATTTGGTATAAAAGTACTAAAAATGTGGAATTTGGCCAGGGGTATGAAAAAGAAATCCCTGTGGGGAGAAAGTTGAGGCTTACAGCTTGAGTTTTTGTTTTTTTTTTTGTTTTGTTTTGTTTTTTAACTTTACAGTATTGTATTGGTTTTGCCATATATCGAAATGAATCCGCCACAGGTATACATGTGTTCCCCATCCTGAACCCTCCTCCCTCCTCCCTCCCCATACCATCCCTCTGGGTCGTCCCAGTGCACCAGCCCCAAGCATCCAGTATCGTGCATCGAACCTGGACTGGCGACTCGTTTCATATATGATATTATACATGTTTCAGTGCCATTCTCCCAAATCATCCCACCCTCTCCCTCTCCCACAGAGTCCAAAAGACTGTTCTATACATCAGTGTCTCTTTCGCTGTCTCGTATACAAGGTTATTGTTACCATCTTTCTAAATTCCATATATATGCGTTAGTATACTGTATTGGTGTTTTTCTTTCTGGCTTACTTCACTCTGCATAATAGGCTCTAGTTTCATCCACCTCATTAGAACTGATTTAAATGTATTCTTTTTAATGGCTGAGTAATACTCTATTGTGTATATGTACCACAGCTTTCTTATCCATTCATCTGCTGATGGACATCTAGGTTGCTTCCATGTCCTGGCTATTATAAACAGTGCTGCGATGAACATTGGGGTACACGTGTCTCTTTCCCTTCTGGTTTCCTCAGTGTGTATGCCCAGCAGTGGGATTGCTGGATCATAAGGCAGTTCTATTTCCAGTTTTTTTAAGGAATCTCCACACTGTTCTCCGTAGTGGCTGTACTAGTTTGCATTCCCACCAACAGTGTAAGAGGGTTCCCTTTTCTCCACACCCTCTCCAGCATTTATTGCTTGTAGACTTTTGGATCGCAGCCATTCTGACTGGCGTGAAATGGTACCTCATAGTGGTTTTGATTTGCATTTCTCTGATAATGAGTGATGTTGAGCATCTTTTCATGTGTTTGTTAGCCATCTGTATGTCTTCTTTGGGGAAATGTCTATTTAGTTCTTTGGCCCATTTTTTGATTGGGTCATTTATTTTTCTGGAATTGAGCTGCAGGAGTTGCTTGTATATTTTTGAGATTAGTTGTTTGTCAGTTGCTTCATTTGCTATTATTTTCTCCCATTCTGAAGGCTGTCTTTTCACCTTGCTTATAGTTTCCTTTGTTGTGCAGAAGCTTTTAAGTTTAATTAGGTCCCATTTGTTTATTTTTGCTTTTATTTCCAGTATTCTGGGAGGTGGGTCATAGAGGATCCTGCTGTGATGTATGTCGGAGAGTGTGTTGTCTTATGTTCTCCTCTAGGAGTTTTATAGTTTCTAGTCTTACAGCTTGAGTTTTAAAGATATTGATACATCCAGTGAGACGTCAAATGGTTAGATGATCAGAGTGCTCAACTCTTCACTCTTGAGCTCTTAGTCCTATGAAGTTTATTCTAATTTTTAAATTCATTTTTGTCTTCTTTAAGTTAATAATGAACATCTAAGTACTGAGATCTTATTTGTGAATGGACCTGAGATATCACGATTCTGCTTTTCAAGGAATTTTGAGGCAAACTTATACTTACCTTGGGTTTAGTTGCTGATATGTGATTTTTTTCTTTTCTTTTCTTTTTTTTAATACTGTGGGTCGGGCTTTCCTGGTGGCTCAGACAGTAAAGAATCCACCTACAATGCAGGAGACCTGGGTTGGGAAGATCCCTTGGAGGAGGGCATGGCAACCCACTCCAATATTTGCCTGAAGAATCCCAATGGACTGAGGAGCCTTGGAGGGCAAAGAGTCGGACACAACTGAGCGACTAAGCACAGCACAGCTGGATACTGTGGGTCCAGATGTTCTTCCCTATGGAAATCAAAGATTACCAGGAATCTATGATTCATGTTAAAGTATTATTTGTATAGGCTGTGGCATAAATTGGTTTCCACTTATTACCAAGCAAGCTTAAATGTGATTGTGGAAATATTGCACCCATTTTCTTGGTTCAAGTTGATCAGATTTTTCACACCCAAAGACCATCTCATACCACTTAGCGGTTTAGGATTTTTTAGATGAAGATCCATATTATAGGTGAAGCACAGTCAGACCAGCCTTACATTCCTTAATTTCTTTCTTTGTTTAGTTTTGTTTTCTTCCCTGGTGAGATGTACATTTTGGTAGTCTTCAGTCAGTCTGTTGTGGTCAGATTGTATGACTCATCAACAGATGAACCACTCGAGGAGAAGGGGTTCTGGCCCCAGCAGGGGTGCTCACTTTCTGGGTAGTCTGGGAAAGCCTCTTGGCGCCCGTTTACCTGATTCCTCATCTGGGAACCATGACAGCACAAGGATACTGACCCCGGAGAGGCTGAGCGTGCTCACGTGGCTTCAGCAAAACAGGCGCTGAGTTTGCCTGCGCAAGTCCTGCGGGACCGACGGAGGCAGATTAATGAGACCTGCGCCTCTCGCCCTTCAGTGTGTGTACAGCTTACCTGGGATCTTGTTAAGCTGCAGCATCGGATTCCACAGGTGTGGGGTGGGGCCCGAGATTCTGCATTCAGGCTCCAGGTTGATGGCTACTGGGCCCTGGACCACATTTTGTGAGCAGTGAGGGGCTATAGCGAAGGGCTGGTGTTCTTCATTTGGAATCTCCAAATAGGGAGACTTCTTGCAAAGCAGGAACGGAACGGCGCCTGCTTTAAATGGATCGGAGAAGAAGCGTGATAGTGTAGTCTCTGAGACACTTCCCCGAGAACAGCTCAGGTTTTCAGCACCACTGACTGTTTTGCTTTGTCTTGACCCTGTGCCTTCTCTGCATTGCTGCAGCACCCACTGTTGGCACCGCTCATTCGATTCACTTGATGTTAGTCTCTTATTGTTGCTCACCTGTTTTATACGTATATCTTGTGTCATTTCTTGAAGATGATGAAATCCTAGCACAGGGTGATGTCTCTTGTTACCCTATATCCCTGTTGTGGTGACTCTTGGTGCATAGCACACCATTCCAGAACCCAGTGGTGTAAAAGTCATTTTTCTTTTGCTCACAGATTCATGTAGGTCGAGAATTTGGACCTTATGTAGTAAAGACAACTTGTCTTTGCTCCACAGTGTCTGGAGGTGACTTGATGATTGGGAGCTAGGTTCTCTGGGGTGTCTTTTTTTTTTTTTTTTTAAATACTTTTATTTATTTATTTGGCTGTGCTGGGTCTTAGTTGCCGCATGTGGGATCTAGTTTCCTGACGAGGGATGGAACCCAGGCCCCCTGCACTGGGAGTGTGAAGTCTCGGCCACTAGACCTCCAGGAAAGTCCCGAGAACCACTGAAGTGTCTTGATTCACATATTTAGTAGTTGATGCTGGCTGTCAGCTGGGATGTCTGCTAGGCTGCTGGCTGGAACTCTCACAAGTGACCTCTCCACACGGTGACTCTGGCTTCTTTGGGCTGCCTCACAGCATGGCAGCTGGGTTCCAAGAGCACGCGTTAGGAGACCAGGGGGAGGTGTATGACTTGTTCATGATCTAGCCTCAGAAGCATCACTTCTACTGTTCTGTTTTGGTTGGTCACGTGGGATGCAGGGTGTTATTGTGGCCATTTTTGGCAAATACATTCTGCCATAGTCCCCTGCTGCACTTGGAGTAGTGTAAACATGTGGCATGAACTCAGGAAGTAGTGTTGTGTGAATGAGCGGCAGATAAACATCTAGGGGGACGAGGACCAGGTTCAAAACCTCAGTTCCAAATGGGAACAGGTTGCCTCTGGTACAAGTACATGCATACTTTCACCTTTTATAGGTGGGTATTCATAGTCTCTGATTCTGTTCGCAACATGAGAATCTGTGAGTTTATCAGTGGAGCTCAACTTCTGAAGTCTGCGCGTCCCTGTCACTGTCGGCACGCTTTCCTCCCTGCTCTCAGCAGTTGGGCTGCTCCTGTCTTCCTTTGGACTGTGGTCTGTTCCTCCACTCAGCAGCTGGCTAGTGCCTTAAAATGATAAGCCTTTGTTAGGCTCAGTTCATGGGCCGGTTGGTGGTCCATAGGAGGATATCGAGATGTCAGCCAGGCCACGAGGACACAGGCAGTTGCTCTACAGCTGCACTCGATGGAATATCTGTGGCCAAACTATCAAAATGGTGATTCTCAGATCCCTTAGTTCTCTGTGTGTTATGCATATCTGTCCTCTTCCCAACCATTGCATCAGTTAAATTATATGGCAGGAAAAGCAAAAACAACCCCTCCCCCAAAACTAAGATGTTTTAGCAAATTAGCTTTCCCAATTTAGCTCTCTAGATAAGTGAGAACAATTTGTGAATATTTTTTACTTCGTTTTAACATGAATGCAGCTCAGTATTTGTTTGAATTTTTTTATTCTCAATGTTTTATCAGAAAGTTTTTTTTTTTCCCCTTGAATTTTGCCACACTGTGATTTTTATTTGTAAGAGTTAACTTTTCTCCCCAGTGGAACACATTTCTTTTATTTAATATTTTTTGAATATTTATATTTATTTGGCTCCTCCAGGTCTTCGTTATTGCACACGGGATCTTTAGTTGTTGCATGCAGACTCTTAGCTGTGGCACGTGGGATCTAGATCCCCGACCAGGGATCAAACCCAGGCCCCCTGCATTGGGAGCACAGAGTCTTAGCCACTGGACCAGCAGGGAAGTCCCCCCAGTGGAACACATTTCTGATTTAATAATGAAAAAAGTAGTATTTATTTACTTACAGCAATGTAGGCTAATGCCTCTATTTTGATGACTTTAAGGGTGTTTTTTTTTTTGAAAGTAGACATTTAATGGAAGAAAAAAATGTGATTACATAGGCTTTTCATGTATTAAAAAAATAAAAAATATAGGCCTCCAGTATATATTACAAACCTCTGAAATTCCTAAAGCTAAAAATATCTTAGATCATTTTAAAGGGTCATCACTGGCACTGCTGTGGCCATTTTTTTCTGCTTATTCAAAAGAAGAAAAAGCTGTAGATAGAATTTCAGTTCTTTAAGTCCTGATTCTAGTGGTTTTCTTGTCGTGTTTTTTTTTTTTTAAAGGTGGCTTCTGTGGCAGTGGGATGGGTCCTGTGAATAGACTGACTGCAGGTAGCCAGTCTGCACCTGCTCCGGGTTAGATCCTGGCGCCCACATCCCAGGAGCACTCCAGTTGTTAAAGCTTATGCTTTCCTGAGATTATAGGCCCCCTAGGTAGACACTAATTCTGCATTTTGTTTAGCACTTAGCCCTTTGATGTTCATTATTCAGAGACCAGCATCATCCCTGGCATTTCTTATAACTTGTTAAAAAAAAAAAACTCCCTGGGGTTGGTTTAGGACAGCTCCTCCTTTTTGTCCTTCACCTCACCCCTATTCTCCTGGCCCAGAAAGCATTTGTTCCCTCTCAGAAGTAAATGTAGCTGAACACTGTGAACATCAGTGAATGAGCTGAACACCATGGACAGCGACGTGGACATTCCTTGGCGTTCTCTCTGGTCACCCTTGTCCCAGAGACCAGGGCGCTGCAGCGGGAGCAGTGCTGTCCCTCAGAGGGCACCTTGGAACCCCTGACCCCTCAAACATGGTCAGTCTTTACTCTCCCAGTAGATACCCGGTTTTCCCTGCATACATTCACTGGGTTGATTTTGACACACCTGTGATGTCATACCCATGTTTTCTTTTATTCACTTTGATTAGAATCTCCTCATCTTAGACATGAAGAAGACTAGGGCTTCTTGCTCTGCCTTCCCAGGGCCTGCTCCTCGCGGTGGTCCCTCCCTCTGCCATCAGGAGGGCTTTCTGGGACCTGGAGGCTGTACCGTCTGTGGCGCTGTCTCTGTCTTCTGGGCAGTAGGAGAAGCCGGAGCAGCTCAGCCTATCTGGGTCAGTCTTTTCTGTGTGGAGCCCTTGATCTGCTTAGGCAGAGCTAAGGCCCCTCTCGTGCACCGAAGGCGCTGGTGGCGTGGGGGCACTGGAAGGGCGGGTGAGGAGGCCGCCGCCGCGCCCCACGTGAAGCCGGCTGTGGGCTTGAGCCGGGAGCCCGGCCGCCTTGGGCCTCTTCTTGGGAAGAACCCAGCGCCTTGCCCTCTCCCAGCTGAAATCCCTCGCCCTTTCCGAACCTTATGTTTCCGGTCTGCGAGAAGGGTTTAGGAGTCTCAGTCAGAGGAGCATCTGTATACCGGTGCCCTCTGAGTGCTCTCTGGCAGAAGTTGTTTTTCTGAACCTTGGACTCGGCTTTGGCAGTTTAAGCAGGTTTTTGGCACGAGACTGACAAGCAGCAGCAGGGAGGGAGCATCCTGTCTGTCTCGCTTGGATTCTGCCCCAGGGATTCACAATCTGCTTGCTTTTCCCTGCAGCTTAAGTACCCTCTCACTGCCCAGCGAAGGAGGAGTTAACTGAGTGAGCTAGGCTTTCAGCCCACCCATCCCTTAACCATGGCCCTTGATAAAGACCTTTCCGCTGAAAAGGCCAGTGAGCCTGGGACCCCAGCCTCAGGAGGGCAAGTGGCTTCCCAAACAGGATAATTATTTGGGAGACCACAGGACATGAATCCCTCTTAATTAGACAGTCACTGGATAACCTGGTTGGAAATTTGATGAGCATCTTCCACATTGAGGAAGGAGTTAGCAGCAGCAGTTCAGAAGCTTTACTTGGTGTATTTACTGCCACGCGGTGACTTTGCTTTTTAAACTATTAGGATTCTGCCAGGGAGAGACTTGGAAGCGGCATGAGACTGCGCTCTGCTGCAGGACGGGCTGTTCTCCCAAAGTTCTGCCCGTTCCAGGTACATCTAACCCTCACGTCCGCACTCGTTTCCTCATGCAGCTGCTTCTTTGTCGTCTTGATGCGATTTCACCTACACACGACCCCTGTGTTACTGGTCGGCCGATGTGGGGCCCCACACAAGGGGTGGTAAGCCTGGGAGAGGCAGCTCCCTTGTAGCGAGCAAGGGCAGTTTCTGGGGAGACGCTGAGGGGTCAGCACCGGCACTCTGAGTGCCTCAGTCTGGAAGGGGAATTGGCGGCGCAACGCGGCATCACCTCTGCAGGGGTGCTCAGTTCCCCCGGCCAGCAGCAGCAGCGTCACCTGGGAAATAAATGCCAGCTCCCGAGCCCCCTCTGTGAACCACTAGGTCACGACCTCTGGGGGCGGGGCCTAGCAGTCTGCTTCAACAAGTCCTCCAGGTGTTTCTGAGGCTCACCAAGTGTGAGAGCCACTGCGGTATAAAGGTGCAGCACGTTACGTCAGTTTCAGGAATGCCACGTAACGATTCCACGTGTGTACATGCTGCAGAATGGTCACCACGGTAAAGTCTGTCACCGTAGTTAACAAAGTTTTCTTGTGGCAAGAACTTTTAAGATTATTCTCTTAGCAGCTTTCAAATATGCAGTACAGCGCTGATGATAGTCACCAGGCTACATATCACATCCCCGTGACTGACTGTAAAACTGGAATTTTGTATCTTTTAACCCTCCTCATCCATTTAATCCCCACTTCTGAGAACCAGCAATCTGTTCTCTGTAGCTTTGAGCTCTTTCCCCCTAAGATTCCACGTGTAACTGCTGCTATGCAATATTTGACTGACTTAGCATAATGCCCTCAAGATCCATCTATGTTGTTGTAAATGGCAAGATCTCCTCTTTTTTATGGCTCATTAGTATTCCACGTGTTTGTATCTATACCGCATTTTCTTTATCTATTCATCCACGCATGGACACATTAGGTTGTTTTCATGTCTTGGCAGTGAACGTGGGGATGCATCCATCTTCTTGAGTTAGTGTTTTTATTTTTGTTGGATAAATACCCAGAAATGGAATTGCCAGTTCATACGGTAATCCTATTTTTAACTTTTCAGGGACCCTGCAGAGGGTTTTCTGTAGTGGTTGCACCAACTTATATTTGCATACATAGTGCACAGGGGTTCCTTTTTCTCCACATCCTTGCCAATACTTGTTATTTCTTGTCTTTTTGATAGTGAAGTGAGGTTTTGGTTTGTATTTCCGTGATAATTAGTGATGTTGAATACCTTTTCATGTACCTGTTGACCATCTGTATGTCTTCTGTGGGAAAATGTCTATTCAACCCTCTGCCCATTTTAGAATTTGATTTTTTTTTTCTCTTGAATTGCATGCATTTTTTATATAGTTTGGATCTTAACCCATTATTGGTCAAATCATTTGCAAATATTTTCTCCCCTTCCATATGCTGCCTTTTTATTTTGTTTCATTTCCTTTGCTGTGCAAGAGCTTTTTACTTTGATGTTGTCCTCCTTGTTTATTTTTGCTTTTGTTGCCAAATCCAAAGTATCACTCCTAAGACCAATGTCAAGGGGCTTGCCTCCTGGATTTTCTTCTCAGAGTTTTATGGCTCCATCCCTTCATTATTGTGGTGTGTCACACTGACTGATTTGCAGATATTGTACCATCCTTGAATTCTTGGGATAAATTCCACCAGATCATTGTGTATGATCCTTTTAGTATATTCAGCAGTATAGTTTGTTGATATTTTGTTGAGGAGTTTTGCATTAGGTTTATCAGAGATACTGGTCTGTAATTTTCTTGTGGTGTCCTTGTCTGGTTTTGGTATTAATGTCATGCTGGCCTTGTAGGATGAGTTTGGAAGTGTTTGCTCCTCTTCTGTGTTTTAGAAGAGTTTGAGCATTGGTACATGTTCTGTAAATGTTTGGTAGAATTCACTGGAAAAGCCATCTGTATCTTAAACTTTTGTTCATTGGTGGCACGGGGTTGTGGGAGGTGGGGGTTGATTAGGGATTCAGTTTTCCTCCTGGTTACTGGTCTGTTCAGATTTTTTATTTCTTCATGATTCAGCCTAGGTGTATAATTACTAGTAGTCTCTTAATGATCCTCTGTATTTCTGTTGTGTATCAGTTGTGAAATTTTTTCCTTCACGTCTGATTTTAAGTCCTTTGTGTGTGTGTGAGTCTAGCTAAAGATTTGCCAATTTTATCTATTCAAGGAGTGACCTCTTAGTTTCCTTGATCTTTTCTATTGTCTTTTTAAAAATGTTTATTTGGTTGCTTTGGGGCTTAGTTGCAGCACCCATTCTTTGGTCTTAGTGGCAGCAGGCGAACTCTTGTTGCAGCCTGTGGGATCGAGTTCCCCGACTAGGGTTCACACCCAAGCCCCCTGCAGCGGGAGCTGGAAGTCTCAGCCACTCAGCCACCAAGGAAGCCCTTCTTATCTTTCATAGACTCTGTTTCTTTTCACTCTGATCTTCCTTACTTCTTTCCTTTTACTAACTTGGGACTTTGTTCTATTCCTGGTTCCTTGAAGTGTCTGTCGGGTTAGACTCTGAGATCTTGTTTCTAGACGTGCAGGCATCTGTCATTGTGAGCGTCTTAGGGCTGCTTTTGCTGTTTCCCGTAGGTTTGGTACGCTGTATTTCCACTCTCATTTGTCGCAGGTATGCTTTTATTTCTCTTTTGTTTTCTTCTATGACCCATTGGTTGTTCAGTAAAATGTGGTTTAATCTCCACTTATTTGTGAATTTTCCAGTTTTCTTCTTGTGATGATTTCTAGTTTCAGACTGGTGTGACTGGAAAAGATTCTTGATGTGATTTCAGTCTTAAGTTTATTAAGAGTTGTGTTGTGGCCTAAGTATATGATCTGTCTTGGAGATTGTCGCATGTGCACTTGACAAGAATATGTGTTCTGCTGCTTTTGGATGAAATGTTCTGTATATATGCGTTAAGGTTACCTGGCCTAACGTGTTTGTTTAAAACTGATACGTGCTTACTGATATTCTGTCTGGATGATCTGTCCATTGATGAAAGTGGAGTATAAAGTCCCGTATTATTATATCACTGTCTGCTTCTCCCTTGAGGTCTGTTAATATTGCTTTATATATTTAGATGCCCCTATATTGGGTGCAGAAATATTTACAAATGTTTTATCCTTTCATTGACACCCCCCCCCTTTATCATTATGTAATGCCCTTCGTTGTCTCCATTTTAAAGTCTGTTTTGTCTAAGTGTAGCTACCCCAGCTTTCTTTTGATTTCCATTTGTATGGAATATCTTTTCCCATCCTCACCTTCAATCTGTATATCCTTACATCAGAGGTAGGCAGCACGTCTCTTTTTTTTTTAAATCCATTCAGCCACTTTCTGTCTTTTGATTGTAGATTTAGTCCGTATACATTTAAAGTGATCACTGGTAAGTCTGTCCTTACTGCTCTTTGGTTCATTGTTTTCTGCCGTTTGGTAGTCTCTCTATTCTCTTGCCGTCCTGCTTCGTTTATTTATTTATTTATGGCCGCCCTTGGTCTTCATTGCTGCCCGAGGGCTTTCTCTAGTTGTGGAGGAGGGGCTGCTCTTCAGTTGCGGTGTGCGGGCTTCCTGAGGTGGTGTCTTTTCTTGCTGTGGAGCACCAGCTCTAGGGCGCTCGGGCCCCAGTGGGTGCAGAGCGTGGGCTCAGGAGTCGTGGCGCACGGGCTCAGCTGGCCTGCGGCATGTGGAGGCTTCCTGGAGCAGGGCTGAATCCACGTCTCCTGCGTTGGTGGATTCTTAACCCCTGGACCACCAGGGAAGTCCTGATGGCTTTCTGTAGTAGTATGTTTAGATTCTTTTATTTCTCAGATCTTCTGTGAATCTCCCATGAATACATTTTTGCTTTATGATTACCGTGAGGGTTACACATAACTTATTAACAGTCACAGTTTCAGTCATTCTAAAACTCTACATTTTTACTCTATCCCCCATGTTTTTTTTTGTTGTTGTTGTTACATTTTACACCATTGTATCTTGTATATCCCTTAACTATTATATCTTTGCTAGTGTATTTTTTTAACCTTCATACTGGCTTTATGAGTAACTCATCCACACTACCGTTACATTTTATTTTTCTAAATTGTACTGTATTTACCTCTACCAGTGAGATTTATATTTTCATATATTTTCCTACTATTACTTAGTGGCCTTTATGTTTCAGCTTAAGAAAGTTGCCTTAATTCTTGTAAGGCCGATTTACTTTTTGCTAGCCTGGAAAACTTGATCTTTAAATTCTGAATGGCAGCTTTGCTGAGTATTCTTGTCTGGAAGTGTTTTCTTTCAGCATCTTGAATATATCATGCCACTCCCTTCTGACCTGGAAAGTTTCTGCTGAAAACTTGCTGATAGTCTCTGGTGGTTCCCCTTGTACGTACCTAGCTGTTTTCTTCTGCTTTTATGCAAGTTTTCTTGTGTTTTCACTTTTAACAATTATAACGTGTCTTGGTATGGGTCTCTCTGAGGTTTATTTGGAACTTTTCCAAACTTCCTGGATCTGAATGTGTTTTCATCCCTAGTTAGGGGGGTTTTCAGCACTTTTTCTTTCTTCTCATGCTGTGCTTATTTGCTCAGTCATGTCTGACTCTTGGCTACCCCATGGACTATGGCCCACCAGCCTCCTCTGTCCGTGCGGATTCTCTAGGCAAGAACACTGGAATGGGTTGCCATACCCTTCTCCAGGGGACCTTTCCAGCCCAGGGATTGAACTCAGGTCTCGGGCACTGCAGGCAGATTCTGTACTGTCTGAGCCACCAGGGAAGCTTGATGTTATCTCACAAGTCCCGTAAGCAGTCTTCACTTCTTTTTCATTCTTTTTTCTTTTTACTGCTCTGTTGGTTTGAGTCTCCCTGTGTTTGAGTTCATTAATCCTTTTTACTGTCATCTAGTCTGCTGCTGAACTCCTCGAGTGTATTTTTCAGATAAATTACTGTATCCTTCAACTCTGTGACTTCTTTTTCGTACTTTCTTGTATTTTCTCTTTGTTGAAGTTCATTCATTCTTTTCTCAAGTGAGCATCATTATGACCATGATTTTGAACTCTTTAACAGGTGAATCATTTATCTCCTTTTCAGTAAGGACTTTTTCTGAGGTTTTATCTTGTTCTTTCACTTGGAACATAGCCCTCTACTTCTTCATCTCCCTTAACTCTCGGTTGGTATCTGTCCATTAGATAAAACAGCCACCTCTCCCAGTTCTGGAGGAGTGACTTTTTGGTTGTCTCTCAGATCTTTGTGATTGTCGGAGTAGCCTATTTTTAGCGGCTCCCAGTAGTTGCAGGTGGACCCCAACTGTCAGAGTTCTACTGGGAAAGGTCTCAGTCACCAGCTTTTAAAGTGTGTAAATTCACAGGCTTGTGGGACCCCTAGCATTAAGTCCCACTGTCCACCAGAAACAGGTGATCTAGAGGTGTTCCCTGGGCCGCAGTCACAAAAATTGGGGTACCAGATGAGTATACAAATTCCTTTCTAGAAGTTGGAGTGAGACAGAGGGAGAACAAAAGATGGTGTCTGCCGACCTCTGTTCCCATCCCCAGAGCGTGCCGAAGCAGAAGCAGCCCCTCAAGTCGGAGCTCCCGGACAAGCAAATAGGCCTCTCACAGAAAGACTGAGTGTGTGCTGATACCTATGTAGTGCCCCAGGGCTGGTAGCCAGCCCAGAATTGTGTTTGCCCCCAGAGGTGGGTGATCAAGAAGTGTCCCCGGGTGGCAGCCACAGAATCCAGGGCACCGCACACACGGGTGCTCTGGGGCGCAGCAGAGCGAAAGCGCGAAGATGGCGCTCACCTGCTGAGGTCTTCGGGGAGGGTTGCGGTAGCCTGCCCACAGGTGGAAAGCTGTAACTGTTGTTTAAAAACGATTTTAAAATGTTAAATATGCACATGTCATATGACCCAGCCTTTCCACTCCATGGGCTTCCCTGGTTGGCTCAGCTGGTAAAGAATCTGCCTGCAACGCAGGAGACCTGGGTTCAATCCCTGGGTTGGGAAGATCCTCTGGAGAAGAGAAAGGCTGCCCACTCCAGTGTTCTGGCCTGGAGAATTTCCCTGTGTACAGTCCGTGGGGTCACAAAAGCCTCGGACACGACTGAGAGACTTTGACTTTCCATTCCTAGGTGGTTAACCAGGAGAAAGGAAGGTGTATATCCACTACCTGTACATTAATGTTTACGTCAGCTTCACTTGTGCTAGGCTAAAACTAGCGTCAGTAGATGAACAAACTACATCTGCACGCTGGAACACTACTCAGCAATAAAAGAAGAGAATGACCTGTGAATAGACAGTTTCACAGGTGAATGTGAAAATATTATGCTGAGTGAAAGCCAGACCAAACAGAAAAACCCTGTATTGAACGAGTCCACTGTACAAGTCTAGAAAACGTAAACTATAGCGACAGAAGGTGGATCAGTGGTTGCTTGGGAATGGGGCTGGAGGGTGAGGGGGCATGAGTTATAAAGGCACGTGAGGACATTCTGGGGGTGATGGATATGTTTATTATTTTGAGGTCATGGTGTCTTGAGTGTACATGTGTCAAAACTCATCGTTTTACATCAAATTGTATGTCAGTTATAGCTCCACAGAGCTGTAAAAAAAAAAAAAAATGAAAATTTAAGTGTAATGGTTACCTGGGAAAGGCAGAGGGACAAATAGGAGAGGAACAAACTCTTTTTCCCATTATGCACATACTGTTTTCCATTACGGTTTATCACAGGATCTGGTTCCTTGTACTTACGCAGCAGCACGTTGTTTATCCATCCTATATACAGTATTGATAGTTTGCAACCGTTAATCCTAAATGCCCACTCCTTCCCTCCCCCACAGCCCGTCCTTTTAGACAAGTCTGTTCTCTGTATCTGAGTCTGCTTTGTAGATATATTTGTATTTTAGATTCCACATATAAGTTATACCATATGGTATCTATTTTTCTGACTTAAGTTAGTGTAATGATATCTAGGTCCATCCACATGGCTGCAAATGGCATTATTTTGTTCTTTTTTATGGTTGAGTAATATTCCACTGTGTGTGTGTTCATCATATCTTTATCCATCCACCACCTTCGGTGGTTTCCACGTTTTAGCTTTTGTTAACAGTGCTGTGAACACTGGTGTGCGTGTATCTTTTCAAATTAGTTTTGTCTGGATATCTGCCCAGGAGTGGGATTGCTGGAGTCGGACATGACTTAGTGACTGAACCACATACTACATGGTAACTCTTGGGCTTCCCTGATGGCTCAGCAGGTAAAGAAGAGACACAGGAGAGATGGATTTGATCCCTGGGTCGGGAAGATCCCCTGGAGGAAGAAATGGCAATCCTCTCCAGTACTCTTGCCTGAAAAACCCCATGGAAAGAGGAGCCTGGTGGGCTACAGTCTGTGGGGTCACAGAGAGTCGGACGCGACTGCGCGCCTGAGCACGCGTGGTGACTCCTTTTAGTGCTGAGGAGCCTCCACACTCCTCCCCATAGGGACGGTACCAACTGACATTCCCCCCAGCAGTGCAGGAGGGTTCCCTATTCTCCACACCCCTTTCTGCATGTGTTATTTGTAAACTTTTAAATTATGTACATTCTGACTGGTGTGAGGTAGCACCTCGTTGTAGTTTTGATTTGCATTTCCCTAATAATTAGCCATAAGCATCTTTTCATGTGCCTATTGGTCATCTGTATGCCTTTTGGTGTCTGGTATTATGGTCTTCTGCCCACTTTTTGGTTGGGTTTATTTTGTTAAGAGTTGTATGAGCTGTTATATATTTTGGAAATTAAGCCCTTGTCTGTTGCATCATTTGCAAATATTTTCTCCCAGTCTGAGGGTTTTCTTCTCATTTTGTTTATGGTTTCCCTTGCTGTGCAAAAGCTTGTAAGTTTGATTAGGTCCCATTTGTTTATTTTTGCTTTTATTTCTATTGCCTTGGGAGACTGACCTCAGAAAACACTGGTACTAATATGTCAGAGATGGTCTTCCCTATGTTCTGGGAGTTTTGTGGTGTCATGTCTTGTATTTAGGTCTTAAGCCTTCTTGAGTTTATTTTTGTGTGTGGTGTGTTCTCACTTCATTGATTTGCATGTGGCTGGGGGAAGATTACATTTTTAATAATGCTGATTGGTGCTCACATTGTCACATAAATGAGTAAATGAGAGGGCCGACACGGACAAGAAAACAAAATGAAAGTCATTTCAGATTGCTCTCCACCACCGGCACCTCCAGGAGTTGACGTTCATGGCCAAGGCCACCTCTGCAGTGCTGCTCTTTGTGGAGCTGGCTGGCTCCCTGCACCCGGCTTGGCTGCTGCACCCAGCGTGGCGTCTGGTATACTGCACCCAGTCCCACACTGCTGGCCTGGCTGCTGGCACAGGGGAGAGAGTTCAGCTTCCTGTGCATTTCTTGCAGGCCTCGTGAGCAGAGCCTTACATGTCAATATGCTGTCTCTGAATTCTCCTCTCAAAAGTTCATCTTTACTATGGCCAAAAGTGCACTTATGTGCACGACACATAACCCGTGGTGTGAAAAATCTTAACAAAAAGCTGAGACTTGGGTTGATAGTTTTCAAAATATTTAACTGGCTGCGTTTACCTGGTCTCAGCTGCAGCACATGGGCTATGAACTCAGTTTGTTAAGTTGCAGCACGCGGGATCAAGTTCCCCGACCGGGGATCGAGCCCAGGCCCCCTGCATTGGGAGCATGGTGTCTTAGCCACCGGACCACCAGGGAAGTCCCAGGTTGATAGGTCTCACTGGCACATTCTTTACACATGGAGATACATTTAACACGCTTTCCACTTCCTAGCTTTATTCCAGTCAAACCTAGTTTCATAGTAAAAAAAAAAAAAAAAAACCCAGGAGGATTTCTTTTGATCTTCCTGATTGACCACATTCCTACTTTCTTGTCTTTCTACAGATCTGATTTGTATCCAGTCTGATCAGCACTCCCTCACATAAGCCTTTCCAGGCCCAGGACTCCAGAGGAACCAGGCATCTCACAAGTGAGTAGCCCCAGCGCCACCTCTGTCTGTGAAACGGGGATGCTCTTCTGACTGGAATCACTCCGGGCAGCCCTGCGGGGCCCTGGGTGGGGGATACGCACACTTCTCGGGGCACAGACTAAAGTGGTGTGAAAGACGACATAGACATCCTGTTAAACTTTATTTCCAACACCCATCTTAAGCCAGGGGGGGCAATACATCTTGGAGATTAGAAAAGTCTTGGGCTGAGAAAAGTGTATTTGGCCACATCCAGGGTCAGGTCAGCTAAAATGCTCATTAACTTAGACGAGTGAATTTTTGCTACCATGGCCTTGAAGTTACCTGGAATTGTTCCCATGGAAATGTCATAGCACAGGTATTCAGATGTCACAAATAATAAATATGATAGAGTTAGCTCTTTTAAATCATAAAGAGCTAAGGTGACCATATGTTCCTGGCTTTTCTATAACTGATCCAATTCAGTATCTCTCTAGTCTACAAAGCCCACTCATTGGAATGTAATACCTAAAGCGGTATCATTTTTACACCTTTGTAAGATCTGTATGTCTAGAGTTAGGCTTATGAAAGTATGGCCATCATAGCCGTGGAGATAGGCAGGAACATATGAAAGAGCATGGCCCTAGGTGGGATCAGAAGTTCTGATCTCTAATTACCACCGAACACCACTCCCCTCGGTAAGAGCAGGACCCCACAAGGCTGTTACTCAGGGATTAGCTGCACTTGCTTCTGTCTTTAACATTCCCTAAAATAGGAAGACTTTCTCTTTAGTGCCTTTAAAAAAAAAAAATCGTAGCGCTGAATTTTACATTGATTTTGCATGTTGGCGTCTTTGACTACCTTTCCTGTTAATCAATGAAAATGATTTGTCTCCATCCTGGGAAGAACACGCAATTATAGAAAATAACCATCTCCAATCGTCTCACCTTCCCATTCCACAGACACTGCAGAGGCTGCAGTCAATCGGTAGCATTTAGGATACTGACGGATACTGTATCTTGCAGGAAGGCGACTGTAACTTCCGATTCCTTGGTGGAGGAAAACACCCCCCTCTGGTCTTGCTTCCAACGATGCAAGTGTGATTGCTGGCGTCTTCATGAGCTCCAGAGGTCACAGCACACTCCCCCGGACTCTCATGGCCCCCCGGATGATTTCTGAGGGAGACCTGGGAGGCATTGCGCAGATCACCTCCTCGCTCTTCCTGGGCAGAGGCAGCGTCGCCTCCAACCGGCACCTCCTCCAGGCTCGAGGCATCACCTGCATTGTGAACGCTACCATCGAGATCCCCAATTTCAACTGGCCCCAGTTTGAATATGTTAAAGTGCCTCTGGCCGACATGCCCCACGCCCCCATTGGACTGTACTTTGACACCGTGGCCGACAAGATCCACAGCGTGAGCCGCAAACATGGGGCCACCCTGGTGCACTGTGCCGCGGGGGTCAGCCGCTCGGCCACGCTCTGCATCGCGTACCTGATGAAGTTCCACAGCGTGTGCCTGCTGGAGGCCTACAACTGGGTGAAAGCCCGGAGGCCCGTCATCAGGCCCAACGTCGGCTTCTGGAGGCAGCTGATAGACTACGAGCGCCAGCTTTTCGGCAAGTCGACAGTTAAAATGGTACAGACACCGTACGGCATAGTGCCAGACGTTTACGAGAAGGAGTCCCGACACCTGATGCCTTACTGGGGGATCTGAGCCACCGGAGCCCGCAGCAGCAGCAGCCCCTCGAGCGGTACCAGCATCTGCTACACGCCGTCTGCTCCCCTCCTCACCTTTCTTTCCAAATGGTGGACAAATGCTCCTCCCTGAAGTGTTTTTTTTTTTACATTGGGTGTTCATGTTTTATTTTGAGAGAGAGGGAGGGGAGGGGAGGAAGACACGGGGAATGCTCACATTGCTACTAACATTTTTAAAACTAACATTTTGGAATAGTGTTTATGAAAATCTTGAACTGGCTTTTAAACAGTTTCAAGTTTCAACATTTTTAACAATTTCAACAGTTTAATAAACTGGTTCTGCTCTGTTCTCAACCCCATGCCTCTTGGCATCATGGGAGGAGCTCAGTGCAAAAATCACTTTGGACCCCCATTAACCCTTTAGGTACAGGCTTTGCCCAGGCTGCCAACCAAACAAATGCTTAGGGAACACTGATACCAGCATCAGTCTCCACTGAATCAGCCTACTCTTTTCCTTTCCTTCTTCTATTATTTAGTGACTCTGTAAGTTGAAAAAAAAAAAAAAAAGCCTTTATTATTTAGCTGTTAAATAATTATAATGCAATCTGCTGCAAACACCCTCTTGGAATCAGTGTGCCCCAGGAGTATATTAGCATTATTTTTAATAAATACATCTGCTTAACATATTGGAATTTTTACTAATGAGAATTTCAGGGGGGTGTGTGTGTGTGTGTGTTGATGGACAAAAGATAGCTCTTGAGTAACCATTAAGGGTATGGCTCCTGTGATAATTGTGAACGCTGCTTAAAACAAACATCCCCTTGAGTCGTGTCAGCGTTTCCCATCCTTGCAGATGGGCGGTATTAACCTCAGGAGACAAACAGCGTGGTCTACTACACTAAGTGCGATTCTCAGCCGTCTCTTGGTAACCGGAGGGCACCGATGCAGTGAGTCCTCCACGGAAGAAGTTGTTTTTTAACAAAACACATGCCCCTCTGCCTTCCTACTGACTTACACAGAAATGCCCTAGACCAAACCTCAGCACAAATGATAAGCTAACACAGTGGCTTCCTTTGTTGAAACTTGGAAATGTCACCGCCCCTCGTAAATCTGACAGCACAACGGGGTAGGTACCTGTGTCTGCTAGTGTCCATTCCATGCCCCTGGGAAGCCACCGCGAGCTCCCACGTTGCCCCTTCCTCTTCTAGGAGAGCCACCTGTCCCAGCAACAGCTTGCTTTTACTTCATTTGCCAGGTAGGTTGTAGCCTGCTTATCCATAGAAAAATTGCCTAGATTTTGGGTTTGTGTGGCAAGAAGCCCTACATATAATGCCAGTAGCTGCATATTTATATAAATCATATTCTTCAGATTTTACCTGGTTTGTGGCAATCGTCTCCCTCTGCGTTCTAATTTTGAAAATTTGCCCACTTAAAAACATGCGCCATTATTGTCTGCATGGGAAAATGAAAATGAAATTAATAGTTTCTGTGGGAAATCAGAGCAACCCATAAATGCCTTGGCAGCACATGATCAAAAATCAATCAGAAAACAAAACAATCTGTGGTTGTGGGGGCTGGGCTCCTCCAATATGAAGGCAAACTCTAGGCCTGGTGGTCTCTGGAGAAATACCCCAAACACTCTCTCTGCACAGGAGGACACCTGGTGGCAGAGGCCCTTTGTAATGAAGAGAATTCTCCTGCAGAGATCCTGGCAGACATCCATGCCAGGGTGGAGCTAAGCGCGCTCTTAACACTTACGGAGTCTAACACCTTTCTCATCTAAATGTCAGAGTTTATCAGCTAAAAGTCACAAAGGAAGCTGTGTGGCCTCCAAGGTGTGAGGGGAATTTTTAGTAGAGATCCATATCATAAAGGCCCTATCATTTTTTCTAAGCTTAAGAACACACTAGTCATTAAATAAAAAGCAGTTAGAAGGCACCTGTAAATAATTGCGTGGATGCACACCAAATATATTCAGATAATTTAAGCAACCTCTATGAACTGCTAACCAGTAGCCACAGGAAAAAACAAAGCATAAATAATATCCTGATAGACCCTGTGCTGCTGCTATCTCAAGCATGTCCAGACAAAAACTACACAGTAAGCCATAAAAAATTTAAAGGCAAAATACACCACCAAAACAGCTTACTAATTGCCACTCAAGCAGGGGGGTGAAGCAGCTTGCACAATGGACGTGAGTAACCTTGGTTACTGTTTCCAAGGACACTGGGCTCTTGGCTAACAAGCACTGAGGTGAAGCTGAATGCAGTGTGACTCATTTTAATAAACCTGCGTAAAGAAAACCAACGTGACGGAATTCCACACTCCCCAAATCTTTATTGGCAGATCTAATAAAGCATTTCCAATACTAAACAAGATCCTGAAAGTACTGAATACTCTGCAGCAAAAGCTTGTCGTTGACGCCTGCTGTATTTTTCCTCTGGCACCTCCCACGAGGTGACTAAACCTACCGTACTTGCTAAGGTCAGCAGTAATTACGAGTGTCGTCTGAGGCGTTCTGGGATACATCTAGAAGTGGAAGCCTATCTGGTTAACAGGTGAGCACTGTCATCAATATGGACCACTGTGACAGAATAACAGTCCACAAAGCGTTTCCAAAAGTCTCTGCCGTGGAAATTCTGTCAAACTGGGAGACGTTTCTTGTTGCAAAGGTAGATTTGTGACCATGGTCTATCATGGAATGTATAACACCAATGAGAAGGCTGCTTGAATTTTGGAGCCATGTCGAAACCCGAGGCACTGCCCAGGCTGAAGTGGAGCCCGGAGGCCCCAGGCAAAGTTTACTAGAAACCGGCCCGTGTGTGTCGTCACTGACACCCGCTGGCCCTGCGGAGGGCAAAGGTAACAACTCAGAGACAGCTGTTCCGGTTGTTGGCAGCTGGAGATGGTATCATCCGCAACAGATGAGAAAAAAAAGTTACCTCAGCAGCCCTTGTCTGCATCCAGGCATGCAGCCAGGGAAAGCAGAAGCCCCAACAGCTCAGGAATGAAAATGTTCTCTACCTTTCTTGGGGAGGGTGGGAGTAAAAGATGTAAGATGGAGCAAAATCGAACTGCCCCAAGTTTTGTCCTGAGGAGGGGAAAATAATCTAATTAATTATGTAAAGAGACAAAACCAACTTTTCCAGTTTACAAACAAAAACTAAGTCTATGTCAGCTTAGGCCACACAAAGTGAAGCATCCAAGGTTCAAAATCGCCTCATAAGCACGTGATTCACAACAGAGAAACGTGTGTGCCAGGAACAACACAGTCCTTTCTCCCTGACTTTTTCCCCGATTTTATGCATTTGGTTTAAGCAGCAAAGAAAATTTCCTGTACCAGAGAGCATGAAGGCACTCCCTGGTGGCCCAGTGGTGTAGACTGCGTGCTTTCACTGCTGAAGACGCAGGTTCAATCCCTGGTAGGGAAGCTATGATCCCACAAGCTACACAGTGAGGCCAAAAAAAAAAAAAAAACCCACACAACAGACAGCATGAGCCTTTTCCTTCTAAAATTCAATGCTGGTTCTGAGCAACATCCTGCCATTGCTTCTAAGTCACGTGCCTCTACACAAATACACACATTATCCTTCTTGCTGGGCCATGAGCTCCACCGTCCAACCCTGAGCAATTTCCAGGTCTCTCACAGAGAAACGGATTGGTCCCTGTGCAGGCGTTCTTGGAAATCTGGACAGAGGCCTTCGCAAAGAGATTTCAATCAGCTGCCTTTCCAAACATTGAAAAAAACCACCACGTTTACAGCCTGTGAGTGAGGCAACACAGGGCCTTCAGTGAAGACCCCCAAGGGCAACGACTCATCCAGATACACCAAGATTCAGGGCTCGGTCGAAATGAACGTTCTCCACTGCAAAGTTCCCAGGTGTGCTTTGAAAGTTTTCTTGAAAGCTGACAGTCTTACAAATGCACGAGCAGAGAACTGCTTCTGTTGTGCCACTGAAGTTGGTAAACCCAGCCTCACCCACCTGCCACTGTCAGCGGAGAGCAGAAATTTTTCTATAAAAAGAGTATCCGTTTAATCACAATTTCCCCCTTTCTATTCATGTTAGATATTAACACACTAAAGGTGGCTAAATGCATTCTACTTCACACAATAGTAAGTTCCAGATACACAAACACTGGGTCAAAATCCTTGCGACTCCAGTCCTTGAGCAAGAATTTAATTTTCTTCAAATGTCAATTCTTTACAGTTTCAATGCTGCAGCAGCGCATTACTCCTTAGATAAAGGCAATTGTGGTCCGTATTTTAAAACATCTTAAGAGAACTAGAGATAAGTTAGCAAACTTCCAGTGCCACGTGCAGTTTGGGTAGGGCGGTTTGACCTGAAATCCCAAAGACTGGCCGGGGAACTTGGGGGCAAAGTTCGTCTGTGGGAAAGACAGGAACTTGCACAGCCCCTCCCCCACCTCTTGAGGCTTTCCTCCTGGTGGGGTGGGCGGAGGGAGCTCCACAGCATTCCCATTCCGTTTATTGGTCCCTGTCACCCCAAGGGGTGTGGTGGAAAAAAACAAACCCAGCTGAGTACATCATAGAGGAGCTGTCAGGAGCTTTCAGAGCAAATCAGGCAGGATCAGGCCGGGAGGTTTCGGTTCGACACAGTTGATCCAGAAGTTGGCACAACTGGCGTGATACTGGTGTCCCCCGTACGCCAGCTTGAAGCTGTCAGTTTCCGAGTTGAACGCCTGCCAGGAAGAAACAGACACAGAGGGGGAGTGGTCAGGCTCCCTCCATGCCCAGGCGCTGACCGGCAGCCGCACGGACCCCGCTCCAGGACACAGAGGCTGAGGCCAGACTGGCGCACACACAAAAGCTGAGCAGGTGGCTACAGGAATTCAAGCGAGAAAAGTTTTGCGCCACGAATTAAAGGCATAAAAAAAAATCTTTACTGTTAAACCCAGTTTCAGCAAAAGGAGGCCATATCTTTCCTAGAAAAGGCACACAGAGGCTGTGGGGGGTTGGCAGGGGTCATGACAGGGGAACGAAAATAGCCAAGGGCCGGGGATCAGTTTGATCTCTTTGTGAAGAAGGAAGCCCTTCCCTGAGGCTGGCATTTATGAGGTCTCGGAGGCTCTTAAAGTCCTATCATCAGAGAAAACTCAAGATTAAAATGGGTCTAATGCCACTGGGAGCTGAGAACCGAACTGACATCATTAAAATGTCCAAATAGGTTCAGGGCTTGTAAAAAAGGTACCAAACACCTAAGAATGCTTTCCAAATGAATAATGCTTGTAGGTAAGTTACAGCCAGCCAGGCCTAACCTCAACCACTTCCTAGGGTGTTTTCTAAACGTCTACAAATAAACAAAACTCTAACTGTCCCGCCCCCAAATTTGTTTCTGTCTGCTAACAGCCAAGCGCTGAAGCTCTCTAACCTCCTCTGTGTCACGATGACCTGGTTTTCCAGAAGCTGCCCTTTCTGTCACCCTGTTCCTCTGAGAGGAAAATAACCGCCATACCAGAAGCCGATTCTGAGCCACAAAGCATGCACACAAGACAGAAGTGACCCGCGTGGACACGTTAGTTGACTGAATCGGACACTGTGGGAATGGGAAGGACTCAGCAAAGCACGTATGATTGGAACAGCTCAGGATGACAGTGCAATCACTGAACTTGCCCTCCACATTCAAAATCAAGATGGGAGACGCTAAGGTAACAAGTAGTGGTTCATACTTTTTTAGGGTGCTCTTCTGCAGGCTTCTCTTCTTTCTGAAATAATGTTGAAACCATAAGGTCAACAAAATTCCCAGCACAGGGCCTCTGGCCCGCAAACAAGTCCTTACAGGTCGACCCTTCTCAGCCACCCTGCCTGCAGAGGGCGCTGCAGGCACAAGGCAAACGAGCCCGCTCCACGGACAGGCAAGACCCGCATCCACTCCTGCAACAGCTCCCCACACCGCCCCTCGGAAGGAAGTCTCTGCTTCTCTGGTCCCATCTCAGGACTTGATCAGCTCCCCGCCTCTGGTCACAGACCGTGTGGAGAAGTAGGCCAGATGGGCTCGTGCCCTGGGTCCTGCTGGGGACGTGCTCTGCCTTGGAAGTGGTGGGGGGGAGGTGGTGACTTACCCGGCTCCTGGAGTCCACGTTCAAGAGGCACACCCCGCAAGCCAGCTCCTGAGCATTTTTAATCCCAGGCCGGAGCATACAAGAGGAAAAATCCAGTGAATTTTCATCAGGCTGTGATGACAAGACAAACGGGTAAGGAGACAGCAGTTCCCCCACGCTGCTTGGCTCAGCTCTCTGATCCCGCCTCCCAGTAGGTCCAGCAGCAAATTCAGCCAACGCTCTACCACCGTCAGCACGATCATTCCATTTCCCTGGGGATGTCGGGACGCGTGAAAAACGGTCCCTACCCTCAGAGCTCAGTTTAGGGTCGGGGTGAGCTGGGTATCAGGCAACACGGCGTGATGAGAGCCACACTAGCATGTGTGTAAGAACCGAGGGTCAGAGCAAAGCGCAGAGGGGCTGGGGCACTGACCGGGCTCAAGGGGAAAGGAGCAGGGTGGCAGAGAACGCTTCCTGGAACTTACAGTCATCGGGGCTGAGTCCTGAGGGGTGTTTGCTGGGGGAGGGGTGGGGGAGAGTGAGGTGGGGAGGGAAGGGTATTTATGTGGAATAAGCAGCATGGGCAAAGGCCTCTAAGCAGATCGGGTAGGAGGAGAAATCTAGGGGGTGGGGGCCAAGCTTACGGACAGAGGGAGGAGACGAAGTGGGAGCAGGAAGGCCTTGAAAGGAGTATGAGGGGCTGAGACTTCATCCTGGAGAGACTTAAGGGCTGTCACCATGCTGACAGGATGCGGTCTGCACTCTGGACAGACCCCCCCTGGCTGCAGCGCGGGTGATGAACTGGGAGACTGGTCTCATTACAAGGCTGCTGTAGTGAGCCAGGAGACAGGCCCTGAAGGGCAGAACGGAGGGAGCAACGGTGAAGAGAAATGGACACACGGGGAGCTGTTAAGGCCCCAGAATCAACAGGCCTGGAGGACTGGGCACCTGAGAGGATCCACCCTACCGAGGCGTGTGAGAGGAGAAGGAGTCTTGGGTGGAGACGGGGAGAAGAGCCCGGGTTGGTGAGAGCCGAATCGAAGCTGCCTGCGGGTCAGCGGAGCTCTGACGCTGCATGAGCAGGCAGGTGGATACATGGCTCTAGCGCTCCAGAAAGAGGGAGCTGGACATCACTGGCTACACAGAGTAAATACTGGGCTGGCCAGAACGTTCGTCAAGAGTTTTTCCATAAAATGTTACAGGAAAACGCAACGACCTTGTATGCCAACCCAAGATAATAGCAGCTAATATGTCAAGCCCTTACCTATGCTAAGCAGTACACTAGGCTCTTTATATACGTTATTTTATTTCTTACCAAAAAAAAAAGTATGAAATATGGAATGTAGACTAAAGATTAAAGCTGTTAATTTCTTAAATGTTATAATACACATCTATCATATGAAGCTTTTAATTCCTAGATGTTTATCCAAGAGAAATGCAAACACATTAACAAAAGTCTTGTATGACAAATGTTCACAGCAGCTCTATTCCTGTTAGCCCAGACTGCAAACAGCTTGTATCGATAAACAAGAAAATGGATTTTAAAAGAACATAGCATATTAATACAATGAATATTACTCAGTGATAAAAGGGGATCAAACTGATACACACAACACAGATGAATTTTTACAGCACACAGTGTAAAAGAAGCTGACACGAGGACATATGCAGCGTAATTCCATTTATATTAGGTTCCCGAACGGGCGAATCTAGGATAATGCAAGGTTACAGAAAATAGATGGCTGTTCTGGGAATCAGATCAGAGGGCTGGGAAGGGGCAAAAGGGAACTTGGGCGGGTGATGAAAGCTCTCCACCTATCGATGGGCGCAGGCTACATGGTTGTGTGCATTTGTCAAAATGATCCAACTATCCATTTACGGTCGGAGCATTTCATTACATCTAAGTTATTCTGCAATTATGAAATACACTGAATAATAAAACAAGACAAAAACAACCAAAAAGACAAAAGCAGAAAAATGAAACAAAAACCAGAATGGAAGAAAATATTTGCAAACAATGTGACTGACAGGGGCTTAATATCCAAAATATATCAACAGCTCATACAACGCAACAACAAAACAACCCAGTCAAAAATGGGCAGAGGACCTGAATAGATACCTCTTTAAACCAGACATACAGATGGCCAGCAGGCACGTGAAAAGATGCTCAACATCACTAATTATTAGATAAATGCAAATCAAAACTACAGTGAAGTACCGCCTCCCACCAGTCAGAAAGGCCATTATTAACAAGTCTACAAATAACAAATGCTGGAGAGAGTGTGAGGAAAAATGAACCTTCCTGCACTGTTGGTGGGAATATAAATTGGTGTAGCCACTATGGAGAACAGTGTGGATGTTCCTCAAAAAGCTGAAAAGAGAGTCTCCATGTGATGCAACAATCCCACTCCTGGCCTTATACCCAGACAAGACTGTAATTTGAAAAGACACACGCACCCCTCTGTTCACAGCGGCCCTATCTGGAATAGCCCAGACACGGAGACCACCCACTGACAGACAAACGGGCACAGAAGATGCGGCACATACGCACAAGGGGATGAAAAAGGACAGAGTAATGCCCACTGCAGCAACATGGATGGACCTGGAGATTATTATACAGAGTGAAGTCCGAAAGAAAACAGACAAATCCCATATGATACCACTTATATGTGGAATCTAAAATATGACACAGATGAGCCTACCTATGAACAGAAACACAGACAGAACAGTCTGGTGGCCAGGAGGGTGGGGACTGAGGGAGGGACAGAGCGGGGGCTGAGGTCAGCAGATATAAGCTTTTATATACAGAATAGAGAAACAACAGGGTCCCACAGTACAGCCCAGAGAACTATGTTCAGTATCCGATGATACACCATAATGGAAAAGAATATTAAAAAAAGAATGTATATATGTAAGTGAGCCACTTTTCTGTATAGCAGAAATCAATCTATTATAAATCAATTATACTTCAATATAAAAAATCTAATCAAGAAAATAAGATTTTGGATTCTTAATGGGTAGAAGTTAGGTATACCTGAACTAATTTATATTTCTTATATATGCCCTAGAACAGAGTTTCTTAAACTTGGCACCATTGACACTTTAAGCTGGTTAAATCTTTGCTGTGGGGCCTGTCCTCTGCATGTAGGATGTTCAGCAGGATCCCTGGCTAATTTGGGACAAAACTGCTCCCTTCCCCACTCCATTAAGAACTGACTTTCCAAAGAGGAAGACGTATGCATGCATGCATGTAAATATGTACATACGCACAAACCCACACACGTATGTAAGCTTATTATAAACTACTGATTTGAAGAATGTGTAGCGCACATTTTACAAATAATAAAATATACCATCCTTTTATTGTAAATTTCACATAGTATCTTTTTTTTTTTTAACTGTACTGCACAGCATGTGGGATCTCAGTTGCCCCGACAGTGAAAGTGTGGAGTCCCAGGGAAGTTCTTCCCCCGCCCACCGGCCCCCATAGTATCTTATTCTCACAAAATGCTTTCTTGGATTTTTGCCCAACTCTTAGATCAACAGGCAACCTCTGCTTGCTCTCCTGAAAGAGTGTTACTTCTAATATGAATGCTGATGTCTGATGTGAAGGACAAGGGCTAGAGTGCCACCACTCAGACATACTTTGGAACTTCATTTGTCTGTCAAATACGTGAGTGACTTCTTTGCTGAATCAGATAATAGTTTTTGAATACTGCGGAATCTTTACCCAACTTTTGGTTCTACTCTCAACATAAGGGCTACATACACAAAGAGCATACTTTTAAGTTTAACCTACATTAATATTGTCTCTATCACTTTAAATCTAGAAAATCAACAAGGCAAGCCCTAGTTTGAAGCATTTGTGGATTTCCATGGTATAGATTCTCCTCCACGGTTGATTCTGAGCTACCGGTGCAATGGCACTGAACACAGGGGTGGGAAGAGACCCCAGCATCAGACAGCATTCCCACACACGGAAACCCTGGGCCAGGGCGACCGACTTCCTGCTCAGTGCACAACTACCCCCATTTCATGGACTTCCTGGTGGTGCAGTGAATAAGAACCCACTGCCAGCGTGGGGGACATGGACTCGACTCCCGGTCTGGAGGATCCCACACGCCAAAAGGCAAGCAGGCCATGTGCCACAACTCCTGAGGCCTGCACCCCACGGAGCCCGCGCTCCGCGACGAGAAGCCACCGGGGCAAGCGAGCAGCCCCCACTCGCCGCAACTAGGAAAGCCTGCAGGCAGCAACGAAGACCCAGCACGGCCGAAAATAAATAAGTAACTTACAAAAAAAGACTGTGCCCATCTTAGCTCTGAGGAAACCCCTTGGTCCTGAGCTAACCAGGACAGCTGATTGTCCTTGGACAGACAGGAATAATCTCCAACGCTAAGGAACATGCTTCGGCACGTGGGAAGGAAGTGAGGATGCAAGGGAGTCCAAAGGAACACAGTGAAAGGGGCCACTGTCCCGTCTTGAGAACCAGAAACAAGAGCAGAACAAATCAAGAGCAAGAAAGGCCTTAAGTTGCCAAGTTGGGCTCAGAAAAACGTCTGAGTTTAAGACTGCCTCGGCTCTGCGGTGTGATGCCTGATAACACAGTCTGGAGTGATCATGCCATGGGGTGGCTTCAGTGAAACAGAGATAAGGGTCTGTAGTCCAGAGTGTGACGGATCTGGGAGCCTGGCGAGTTGGCTTTGGTTTTTCTTCAAGAATACTGAGATGACCAGGAAAACGGCAAATCTGATGATAAAATAATGGCTACGTGTTCCATAGTTACTTTAGGCTGAGCTGCTGAGGAGTCACCACACTGTCTCTGTATTTGCATAACTATATTATTTTTTCCCAGAGGAAAAAAAAAGGGCTTCTCGCACCAGGAAAATGTGTAGATTATATATGATAGTTCCCCATCCCTTCTGAATCTGAAATGATAAACCACGTGCCAGGTTCCACAAACATCTCAAACTAACCTGAGCTAAATCCATTCAGATCACACGGAGGGAAGGAAGTATGACAGACAGTTCTCAAAGAAGAGAAGGGAGGTGGAAGACTGAACTGTATGAACCCACTCCACCTTAGCCAAGTGGAGGATAATTCCTTTTCTTTCTTAGTGCCATCATGACCTATTTGGTCAAACCAAAAAGCAGGCGGAACTGTCACCTGTCCGTCGTCCAATTCTGTCCTTTGTAAAAGGGCAACAATTTCACATGCCCTCCCTCCCTCCTTCAACTGGTGTTAGGGTCCTCACAGATACATAAAAAGGGCGCTAGAAAGGATCGAATACTCTAAATGATTATCACAATTATTCACATAAAACCTAAAATGCTCTTTGAACTGGTTAAAAACACAGCAGCATGTCTGTAATCTACATTACAGACATTCATCATGTTCTTGAAGAAGGCCTGTTTGAGAAATAATTAGAACCCAAGGAAACTAAATCCTGAAGAAAAAAAAAGTTAATAAAAGCCTTTAATATATGTTTACCAAAGGAATAAAAGAAGCAAACGAAAAGGTCATATTGTAAACTCCAGTGAAAATCATAAGGCTCTGCATAAATTACTCTGTAGTCAAATTAATCTTTCAAATGACAAAATTAACCTTTATAAATGCACATCTATTAGCAAGGGGATTACTATAGTCCACAGTAACAGCGCAACACCAAAGGGCCCTAATTCTGGAAGGGGGCGCGCCCTCTACAGGCCACCTTACACTGCGTGTCACCCACTTTAATTGGCAAGTACGTCACGTATTTAGCGAAGATGAAAAACCAGCGATATTATACTTGACCTGTATACACTGACAAATCCCAGAGGCAGGCTGGGATATACTGATATAATCCTGAATCTTTAGCCAATAATAAACTACTAAAATGGTATCCAAGAAAATCACTATTAAGGAAGAAGAGTTAGGTAGCAATTAGCATTCCTTACTGATAGCCTTATTCTCCCTCTCTGTCCCTCTGCATTAGACACGGCTGTGTGACTTGTCATGGTGTTGAGAGACTGAGGATAATACGCGCACTTCTTTAAGCACATTGGCCTTAAAGAAGGAAGCCTTTAAGGCCAATGTGCTACTTGTCATGTTCCCTTGATCCTCTCCTGGCGACCAGCTATTTTGTTCCACTCGGTGAAGCTCTATCAACCCAGATGCTGGAGTAAGGAGGGCATGGCATAGAGCCCCTCCAGCTTGAGATGGACATGGAGCAGGAGCCGGGGATAAAGCTCTGTTGTTTCACACTGCCAAAGAGGGTGGTGGTGGTCGTGGTGTTTGTTACCATCAAACTTAATTTGACTGAAATAAAATTTATTCTCTTAAGAGTTCTGGAGGTCAGAAGTCTAAAATGAGTTGGCAACACTGCTTTTCTTATAGGAATTCTAGGGGAGAACACACATCTTCGTCTTTTCTAGTGTCTAGAGACTGCCTGCACACTCTGGATCACAGTTCCATCTCCAAAGCCAAGAGTGCAGCATTTGCCAGTCTCTTTTTCTTTTGATTGTCATGCTGCTTTGCAGCCATGAAATTAAAAGATGCCTGTTATTGGAAGAAAAGCTATGACAAGCCTAGACAGCATATTAAAATGTAGAGACATCACTTTGCCAATAAGGTCCATATAGTCAAAGCAAGGTTTTTCCAGTGGTTATGTATGGATGTGAGAGTTGGATCATAAAGAAGGCTGAGTGCCGAAGAATTGATGTTTTCAAACTGTGGTGTTGGAGAAGATTCTTGAGAGTTCCTTGGACGGCAAGGAGAACAAAACAGGGCAATCCTAAAGAAAATCAACCCTGAGTATTCACTGGAAGGACCGATGCTGAAGCTCCAATACTTTAGCCACCTGATGCAAAGAGTTGACTCATTGGATAAGACCCTGATGCTGGGAAAGATTGAAGGCAGGAGGAGAAGGGGACCACCAGGCAAGTCCTCTTGCCTTCCTCTTATAAGGATCCTTGTCACGCCTCTGGGCCTGCTGAGATAATCCATGCTGTTTCCCATTCAAAGACCCTTAATGTAATCACATCTGCAAAGTCCCTTCTACCACCTAAGGTAAAACATTCACAGGTTCTAGGACTTAGAACATGAACATCCTGGGGGTGGGGAGGCGTTATCCTGTCTACCATATCTACCTTTGGTCAAATAGATAGTCGTGTGGAGACAATGAATATTCTGTCTCTAAAACACTATGCAGATCGGCCAGATGATAAAAATGCTATCGTTAAAAAAAATAAACTGCTCGCCTGACATGCCACAGCAACAGGAAGTACTCTGAAATTCACTGCTTATTTCACACTGAAAGGAAGCGGGGAAGAATTTTATTAGACTGAGGGTAACAGTGGAATCACAGAGCCTGGGTGATCTTCAGTTGACTAGAGGTTAGGAGAGTAACAGTCCTGTCTCTTCTCATAGATTTCATATGGCAAAATAAATCAGCTTTGTTTTCCAGGACTGAAGTCTTGGTTACAAACCTACTGAACTTCAATCCACAACCATGAGATAAAACCTCAACATAATACTTCACTCATCAGACTTCCCCGGTGGCACAGTGGATAGGAATCCGCCTGCCAACGCAGGGGACATGGGTTCGATCCCTGATCCAGGAAGATTCCACATGCTGCAGAGCAAATAAGCCCATGTGTCACAACTACCAAGCTGCGTGCTGCAACTCCTGAAGCCCGAGCGTTTTAGAGCCTGTGCTCTGCAACGAGAGAAAGGTGGGCTTCTCCGCCAGCATACTGAGAAGCCCACGCACCCCAACTAGAGAGCAGCCCCTGCTCTCAGCAACTAGAGCAAAGCCCTTGTGCAGCAACAAAGATCCACAGCAACCAGAAAAGAAAAAAGCACTCACCTCACTAAAATAGAGGATTTTTCTCTCTTGAGAAAAAAGTTTCTTCAATCAGTGCTCAGAAGAGGTACGCTTTTGCCACAAGAGGGAGTTACAGTCCATGGATTAAGGGAGCGTTAACCAGAGGGCCATGTAAAACTGCCGCCTGTGTAACTTCCCACTTAAAGAAATCGTACGGAGCCGCAATTTTGAGGTTAAGACTTGTGCTCTGCTTCCCTTAGGCCAAGCGTCACTGCTGCACCCAGAACTTTTTCACTTGGCAAAAGTAACGCAGTCTCCTTTTGATGCAGAAAGTCCCATAGAGTCTTTGGGGGAAGAAACAAGTCATTTTTTAATACTTTGGAAGCTGGGACTAACACAGTAGGAAAAGTGGTTTTAGGCAATGATTTACATTCAAATTCCAGGTTTGTGACTTTCAGGCAAGTTTCATCTTTTCTGAGCTCCAACTTCTGCACTTGTAAAACTGGGGATTACGCTGACCTTATGGGATTGTTACCAGGATTGAACGAGAAGGAATACAGCACAATGTCCAGCAGGTTCTCGGTGCAAAAGAAACAGTGACTATTGTCTCAGTGTTATTGGAACCAAAGAGCCTGGCTGTGGTGACTTAGTTGATTAAGTAGAGCACAGAGCACGGGGCCTCCAGGGACGCCCGCAGGTAAGGTTGAAGGACCGAAGGCCCACCAGTTAGCAAGAGCAAAGGTCATGGTATAATCAGGAGAAATATGAGTAGGGAATGACTATTTTTCACAGCTAACCTAGTGAAAAAAGCAATTATAACTGGAAGAGCATGGGTGACTGTGGAAATAAACACTCAGCGGCAGCCACAATGTGCAATGTACTCCTGTGCCGTCTAGTGGCGGACATCTATCCTTCTGGGGCCTAAAAAAACATCAGGTAAAGTCACTCAAGCATCCAGATCCAGACATGGATGCTAGGAACGGATGTGCCCAGTGGGAGTCTGAAGGGGAGGGCATGAATGCCTGGCCACTCTTCCCCTTCACTTCCTCTTTCGCCATGTGGAGGGATTCAGAGCCACCGTCCCAGGCTAGGCGGGTGACTAATGCACAGAATCACAAAACCAAGTTCTAAGGCTCCTTTAAAAAGGTCTGGGCAAAACTAATCCTTCATGTAAAAAATCAGAACATGGCTTATCTCTGAGTGGGGCGAAGTCAACAAAGGAGCGTAAGGAAAGCGTCTGGGACGACAGGCTATATTGGATCTCGACCAGGCCTGGGTTATGTGTGGCATGCATTTGTCAAGACCACTGAGTGGTATAACTAAGATTTTTGCATTTTATTAAGTATATATTTTATTAAAAAAGGAAAAAAGAAAAAAATTAAAGAAAGCCAGGAAGGACAATCAGAATCTCAAAGGCAAGCCTTTCTCATGAGCAAGATGTACAAGGACGAAACTGGCTTCCACCTCACCCCGACAGCAGCTCCCTCAGAGCCATAATCAAGGCTAAGCGTCTCCCCAAATACCCTTTGCTCCAAACAGAAAAGGGCTAGAACCTGCTTAACACACTTGGTCTTCTGTGATATCTTTTCTTTAGAGTTCACAGCCACCTTTTTCTAACAGTACCAGAAGAGATAGATTTGTATAGCAGTCTAGTTTTCAGTGTTAATAAGAAACCAACTGCCATCAAAACAAAGAACCTTAAAATCTAAGTGGCAAGGGGGCTCCTTTAAGCTCCTCTGCAGTCCTGAGATATTAACCGGGGAAAAAGTATACAGAAAATAACTTGACTGTTTAGATCAAGTCACTGCCAAGACAGACTTCTGGTGTTTCATCTCTTTAACCCCGAAGCTAAGGAACAACCCATCTTCCGCAAGAAGGCTTTTGCCTTTCTGCTTTCACCCATCCAATCTGCCCATTCAAGGAGGCAACAGAGTACTGTGGTTGAAAAAGCAGACTTAGGACTCTTTCAAACTGAGTCCAGGTCTCACCGATATCTCTGTGCTTCAGTTTCTTCATTTAATCTGGGGAGAATATTATTATCTACCCTCAAGACTGCTGTATTCATTATATCCATGTAGAGAGTCATGAATAGGGTCTGGCACACAGTAAGCACTCAGTAACTGTTGGCTAATGATGCGGACGATGTTTAGGCTTAATGTGGTCCATAGGAGTAGAGAGTGAGGAGCAGAAGATGGGTGACTTAGGAGACACCCAGACCCGCACATTCCTAATGTGTGGCTGGAGATATCTTGCTGCTAAAAAAACATGGAACAGATGGGTGTTGAGGTGAGACCTTTGTGAGACTGAATACGGAGGCTCTGATGAACGTTGACGCCAACAGTGCAAAGGGGACACGCTGGATTTTATGACATCCCCCTCCATCTCACAGCCTCACGGGCACCCACGTGCATCGCCAGCCAATCAACTTCACTTGTGACTGGAGTTTGGAAATACTTTTTTAAAACGCCAGGGGTGGGACTTGCTGGTGGTCCAAGGGCTAAGACTTTGAGCTACTAATTCAGGGGGCCTGGGTTTGATCCCTGGCCAGGGAACTAGATCTTGCATGCCGCAACAGAGATCAAAGATGCCGGGTGCCACAACCACAGCCCAGCGCAGCCAAATAAAACAAACAAAAACCTCCAGGGTTTTACGACCCACACACAATCCTACTACCGTTCTGGCATATTCCCTTCCAGCACTGTAATAATAGTTCTGTGTTATTTCAAACTTTGTGCTCCTTTAAAAAATGGCCATGTAACATCCTACTATGAAGATTCACACAATTAAATTCTCCAGATTTGGACTTTTAGGTTATTTTCAACTTTTCACTTTTACAAAGAACAACTTGTGCATTTGAGCTGCTTCTTTTTGTGAGTTTATATGTAGAACCCTCTACCTTAGGGAGTTTTCCAAAAAGTGGAACTACTTAATCAACTGCTCTGGAGGTCCATAAATCTTTTCATTCATTCAGCATTTACTGGGTATTGACACGGTGCCTGGCACGGTGCTCAGAGCAGACAACGGACATGTGGTCCTGGTCCTTGTCCGCAATGAGTTCCCAGGTGGTAGGGAAAGCATGCTGCCAGACACCTTTCCCATTTGGTGGCACCAATTTCTTAATGAATTAATTCCCAAAAAATTCCCTAAGAAGCAGTCTAATTTTACCACATCAACATGCTAAAGGTTCAAATAAATAAACCAAATCCCAAACTCGGTTTATTGGGTGGTTAAAAAAAAATAAAAACCTTGTTTTAACTTGAATTATTGTTTACTGATTAGCTGTGCCTCCTCTTTTAAGAATCACTTCATGATTTTGCTCTGACTTTACTGGAAGCTGGTGTATTTCGCACTGATTTATGTGTTTTCTTTACCGAACAAAGACTTGAGGCCACTGTCAGTAAGAACTGCCACACTTTTTCTTCTCCTTACCATTTCATCTATTTTGCTTCCCACTTGGAATAACTTTCACTTACTGGGGCTATGCCATTTGATCTACAATGGAAGATTTCCTAAGAAACTACTCAGTGAAACCTGTTGCTTTCTGAAAGGGTTATTTTTGAAGATAATGTAGATGATGTTAGGTTCTTCTCTACGAGAACCCACAAAAGAAATTTATTTCAGATATGAGTACCAGGAATAGTTATGCTTCCTGAGTAGAGGGTTTATTTTTCTGTTATGAACACAGTGAATCATGGAACTGATCACGTCTTCTTTACATTAGTGCCTGGAAGGGTCAATGGTACACCAAGCTCACCACTAGCAAATGCCAACACTTTAAAAGCACACATTTTTGCACACAACTTCATTCCTGGCTTTAACATTTCCTGCCTTCATTTTCCCTTTATTTTCCTTATCCATTTATTAAAAAAATGTAAACCAGTTATTAAAATAATGAGGTATAAAAATGCTTATCTTGTTTGAAAATAAAGATAAGGTTCAAAAAGTATAAAATAAAAGATACGAAGCCCCACTAATTGCTACATTAGAACACAAAGAGATAAAGGACATACTCTATGATATCACCTACATATGGAATCTAAAAAGTATGAATGAATATATACACAACACAGACCCAGAGATATAGAAAACAAACTTATGGTTACCAAAGGAAAGAGGGAGGGGGGTGGACAAATTAGAGGAACATGAAACTAACAGATACAAACCACTAATACTACATAAAACAGTTAAGTAACAAGGATTTACTGTATAGCACAGGGAAGTATACCCAATGTCGTGTAATAACCTAAAGTGGAATATAATGTGTAAAAAAAACAAAACAAAATGAATCACTATGCTATATACCTGAAACTAACCCAATAGTGTAAAATCAACTTTATTTTTCTATTTTGGCTGAACTGTGCATATGGGATCTTAGTTCCCTGACAAGGGATTGAACCCACGTCCACTGCACTGGAAGTGCAGAGTCAACCACTGGACCACCAGGGAAGCCCCAAATCAAGGACACAGTCCTGATCTTAAGGAGCTGAGAAGCTAGTGGGCAAGAAATAAGAAGATACAATCACCAAGAAGCGTGGAAGTGCCTCCCTAACCAGAACACGCTATGGACACACACAGGAAGGGGGCATCTAATGCAGACTGAGGGCCTCTTGGGATGATTTCTGGGGAAAATGACGCAGAGTCCAGAGGGAAAAGCAATTTAACAGAGAAAGACAGGCCAGGGCAGCCCAAGTGATGGAAAAGACCTCCCACACTGAGCTAAGGAGTTTAAACTCGACCCTGAAGACCATGGAGAGTCACTGCAGGGTTTCAAATGGGATATAAATGCCACAATCAGATTAGCATTTTAGAAAGACCCGTTTGATAGTGGTGTGTAGAACACATTGACTGTGGATAAAAAAGCGAACCAGCAACTGCAGCTATGCAGCCAGAAGTGGTAAGGGCCTGAATGATTTACCACATTAAAAAAAAGAGGTTTCCATTTTTATTATGTTTTATTTCTATTGTTAATATATGAGAATGTGGTGAAGTTTTGCCAAACTCATTAAATTTAACCTCTCGAATTCAGTTTTCTGGAGGCATTTCTTATCATCAAATAAACAATTCTATCTCTTCTTTTCAAATATGCATACTTCAATTCTTATTGTATTGGCAACAATAGTATTTTTAAAAAATAATTATCCAAACAGTATGATTTTAAGTTATAAATCGAAAAATGGCCCAAAGGAATAACATAAGAGATTTCGGAAATGATTCAAATGCTTTCAGAACTTAATATTACAAACCAGAAGCAACGTAACAATGGTGAGGACCTGCCGCTGATGATAGACAGGTTGCTGGGCGACGTGGGGTCCTCCTGCCCAGCAGCGTGACACAAAGAGAGCTGGTTGCTCTTAGAAATGGGGCGCCTGGTTCAGTGTGGGGAAAGGAGGAAACAAAATGGAACTGCGCATTTATTCCAGCTGTGGAAGGAAGATAAATTTGACTATTGTGAAAAAAAGGATACTATCTGAGACAAACTGAATTAGCATGAATATATAAAAATAAAATAGCTTTGCCCAGTGAAATATTTAAAAAAAAAAAAGGTGGAAGAAACCGAAGAGGCAAAAATTAACTGATATCATCTTATGCACATATGCGTGTGTGTGAATAAATCTATTACAAATATGAAATGTGTATGGTCAATAACAGTATTTCACTGAATATATGGCCAAAAGGTCAAAAGAGAGAGATGATCAGCTTACACACAAAGGAAATAAAAAGAGTAAATTATCATTTGAGACACTAGACAGTCCCTCGGGAAATGAAAGAAATTTAAAAAACACTTTCAGGGAACTGCTTACACACTTTTTAAATTAAGAAATTGACAAAGCTAGAATACCATGTGAGGAAAGGTATGCTTTTATACACTGCTGTCAACTAGCCTCTAAGCTACCTGGAAATCCACGTAACATGTGGAACAACAGCTACATGCAGGCATGCATGTACATGTGCAACCATGCACTCTGATTTAAGTCCACTTGCAGAAACTGTACCATCAAAAGGGGAAACAGTCATTGATTTAATGATATTCAGAGTAAAACTATTCGTAACGGGAAAAAATGAAAACAATTCAAGACCTTAAGAAAGTAAAATGGCTCAATGAACCACAGGACAGCAACAAGATGTATCATACAGTCTTCCGTCTGTTTTACTTAGGTCTAAAAAGAATTTTTTTTGCCGCATAGTTGATGTAGAATATTATATTAGTTTCATCTATTTAACAGTGATTCACAATTTTAAAAGGTTATATTCCCTTTATAGTTACTATACAATATTGCCTATATTCCCTATGCTGTACCATGTACCCTAGTAGCTTACTTACTTTCTACATAGCAGTTTGTGCCTATTAATCTGCTACTCCTCTGTTGCCCGTCCCTGCTTCCCTCCCCTCACTGGTAACACTGGTTTGTTTCTCGGTGAGTCTGCTTCTTTTCTGTGATACTCATTAGTTTGTTGTATTTTTTTTTTTTGGATTCCACATATAAGTGATATTATTCTGTCTCAGTCTTTCTCTGACTTCTTTCACTTAGCATAATGCCCTTTTGGTCCACCCACATTGCTGAAGATGGCTAAATTCCACTCTTTTTCCATGGCTAAGTAGTATTTCGTCTTCTTTATCCATTCATCTGTATTGGACACTTAGGTTGCTTCCGTGTCTTGGCTGCTGTAAACAGTGCTGGTTTTGAATTAATATTAACATTTTTTTAAAAGGACACTAATGGGGAAAAAACTAGAAATGTAAAGGGAGAAACTCAAATCAACGCTTTGCAAAACAGTGACTTAAGGATATAGATAGACAATGTTTTCTGTAGCTACACTCTCATTTAGGCACAATGGGCCTGGAGGCCAACCTGGTGCTATTCAACTAACAGCACAAATGTTATTAGTATCTCCTTCTATATTTATAACATTAACTGGCTACAGGAGGGACCTTCATCCTCCAATCAAAGGAACATACAGTCAGCTTTATGGCTTAGGTTTTTTCAAGGAAAGCAACTGCTGAATTGTCTCGTGGGCTTACCGTGAGTGTGGCAAGTGACATGAAGCCAATTAGGTTATTCCATACTTTATCGATGTCCTTTAGCAGCTGCTGGAGCTTCTCACTGCACACCGCAGTGGCTTTTATCCCCAGCTCCACACGTTTCGTTACCCTGTACACCTCGACAACACCTGACAGGGTGAGAGAGGAAGAGTTAGGTGCTGGAGTGAAGAGAAAGAGATAACAAGACGCGGCAGCCTCACTGCTGGCTGATGTCCGAGGTGAAACAGGGACTGCATCTGGACAGATGTGAGCTTAACATTCCTTGGGATCAATCAACTTTTTTTTTTGGCCCGCAACCCCTGGCATGTGGGATCTTAGTTCCTTGATCAGGGATTGAACCTGCGCCCCCTGCAGTGGAAGCATGGAGTCTTTTTATTTATTTATTTTAAATTAATTTATTTAATTGGAGGCTAATTACTTTACAATATTGTAGTGGTTTCTGCCATACACTGACATGAATCAGCCATAGGTGTACATGTGTCCCCGATCCTGAACCCCACTCCCACCTCACTCCTCAGGGTCATCCCAGTGCACCAGCCCTGAGCACTCTGTCTCATGCATTGAACCTGGACTGGCAATCTATTTCACATATGATAATATGCATGTTTCAATGCTATTCTCTCAAATCATCCCACCCTCACCTTCTCCCACAGAGTCCAAAAGTCTGTTCTTTACATCTGTGCCTCTTTTGCTATCTCGCATATAGGGTCATCGTTATCATCTTTCTAAATTCCATATATATGCATTAATATACTGTATTGCTGTTTTTCTTTCTGACTTACTTCACTCTGTATAATAAGCTCCAGTTTCATCCACCTCATTAAAACTGATTCAAATGCATTCTTTTTAATAGCTGAATATTTCATTGTGTATATGTACCACAGCTTTCTTACACATTCATCTGCCAATGGACAGCTAGGTTGGGAAGTGTGGAGTCTTAACCACTGGATCCCCAGGGAAGTCCAGGAGCCATCAACTGTTAACACTGCAGTATAAACTCCCTGGTAAGAGCACAGACTCTAGAGCTATACCACTTGGATTCAAGTCCAAGCTCTGCCACTTACTCACTGTGTAACCTCAGGCAGGTAGCAAACCTCTCTGTATTTCAGTTTCCTCAAATGTAACACTGGGATAATAGTACCTTTTCAAAGGATGGTTGAAGAGGTTAAACTGGTTAAAACTGTAAAAGGCTTACAACAGCAGACGTTAACCAAATATTGGCTATTTTTTTCCTGGCATCTTTATGAGCCCCTCTGTTTGAATTTGGGAAATACATGTTATACTCACTGAAAATGGGAACATTAACAGTTTAAAAGAATCGCAATGTCAGGATCACTATAACACACAGGCACACCTTGCTTTACTGCACTTACCTCTGTTGTGGTTTCTAGATACAAATATATGAATTTTTTTTACAAATTGCAAGTTTGTGGTAACTGTGCATCAAGCACGTCTATATGCACCATTTTCCTAGCAGCATCTGTTCGCTTTGCTTCTCTGTCGCAGTTTGGTAATTCTCACAGTAGTTCAAACATTTCCATCACCAGCATATTCGCTGTGGTGCCCTGTGGCCTATGATGTTACTGCTGTAGCTGCCTGGGGCACCATGAACCACACTGCATGTGCTCTGGCTGCTCCGCTGACCTGCTCCACCCGTCTCCTCCCCAGGCCTCCCTATTCCCTGAGACACAACAGTATTGAAATTTGGTCAGTTAACAACCCAGTGACAGCCTCTAAGTGTTCAAGGCAAAGAGGAATCTTATCCAAAAACTAGAAATGATTAAGCCTAGTGAGGAAGGCATGTCAAAAGACAAGACAGGTCTCTTGTGCCAGCTAACCAACTTTTGAAAGAAAGGAAAAGCTCTTGAAAGAAATCAAAAGGGCTACTCTAGGGAACACACGAATGATAAGAAAGCAAAACAGTCTTATATTGCTGATACACAGAGAGTCTGAGTGCTCTGGAGAGATGATCGTACCAGCCACAACATTCCCTCATCCTGAACAAGGCCCTGACTCTCTTCAGTTCTATGAGGGCTGAAACATAAGGAACCTGCAGAAGAAAAGTCTGAAGCCAGCAGAAGTTGCTCGTGAAGGTTAAAGAAGCCATCTCCATAACATCTCTATAACATAAAGGGGCAAGGTGAAGCAGCAAGTGATGATACAGAAGCTGCAAGTTACCCAGAAGATCTAGTTCAGATAATTAACGAAGGTGGTTACACTAACCAACAGGTTTTCAGTGTAGACGACACTGCTTTCTTATTGGAAGAAGATGCCATCCAGGAACTTTCATAGCTAAAGAGGAGAAGTCAATGCCTGCCTTCAAATCTTTCAATGGCAGGCTGACTTTCCTGTTAGGAGCTAATGCAGCTGGGGACTTTAAGCTGAAGCCAATGCTCATTTACTATTTCAGAAATCCTAGGGCCCTGAAGAATTATGCTACATCTACTTTGCCGGTGCTCTCTCTAGAAGTGGAACAACAAAGCCTGGATGATAACACATCTGTTCACAACATGGTTTACAGAATATTTTAAGCTCACTGTTGAGGCCTACTGCTCAGAAAAAAAAAAAAAAAAAAAGATTAAAATATGACCTCTGATAAAGATATACAACAAGATTAATGTTTTCATGCCTGCTAATAACAGAACATCCATTCTGCAGCCCATGGGTCAAGTGATAATTTTGATTTTCAAGTCTTAGTCTTTAGGAAATATATTTTAAGAGGCTATAGTTGCCACAGATGGTAAGTCCTCTGGTAGATCTGGGGAAAGTAAATTGCAATGGTGAGGATTCACCATTCTAGATGTCATTAAGAACATCTAGGATTCATGGGAAGAGGTCACAATATCAACAAGAGGAATTTGGAAGAAGTTGATTCCAACCTTCATGGTTGACTTTGAGGGGTTCAAGACCTCAGTGGAGGAAGTAACCATAGACATGATGGGAATAGCAAGGGAATTAGAAGTAGACCCTTAAGATGTGACTAATTTGCTACAATCTCATGATAAATCTTTAACAATGAGCAAAGAAAGTGGTTTCTTGGGGTGGAATCCACTCCTTGTGATGACTGTTAAAATGACAGCAAAGAACTTAGAATATTACATCAACTTAGCTGATAAAGCGGCGCAGATTTCAAGATTGACACCAATTCTGAAAAAAAGTTCTCCTGTGGGTAAAATGCTATCAAACAGCACTGCATACTATATAGAGAAACTGTTCATCAATGAAAGAGTCCATCGGTGAAACAAACTTCATTGTCTTATTTTAAGAAATGGCCACAGCCACCCCAACCTTCAGCAACTACCACCCTGATCTGCCAGCAGCCATCAACATCAAGGCAAGAGCCTCCACCAGCAGGAAGATTATGACTTGCTAAAGACTCAGATAGATGATGGCTAGCCTTTTTTAATCAATAGTTTTAATTTAAGGTTTTTTCAGACATAATGCTATCGCACACTTAATGGACTACAGTCATAAGGTAAACATAACTTTTCTATGAACTGGGAAACCAAAATATTCATGCAACTCGCTTCATTGAGCTATAAGCTTTACTGCAGTGGTCTGGAATCAAACCTTCAATGTCTCCCAGTGAAGTGAAAGTGAAAGTCGCTCAGTTGTGTCCAACTCTTTGCGACCCCATGGACTTTACAATCTGTGGAATTCTCCAGGCCACAATACTGGAGTGGGTAGCCATTCCCTTCTCCAGGGGAATCTTCCCAACCTAGGGATCAAACCCAGGTCTCCCACATTGCAGGTGGATTTTTTTTTTACCAGCTGAGCCACAAGGGAAGCCCAAGATTACTGGAGTGGATAACCTGCCTCTTCTCCAGGGGATCTTCCTGACCCAGGAATAGAACTGGAGTCTCCTGCATTGCAAGCCAATTCTTTACCAACTCAGCTAACAGGGAAGCCCCAGTATCTCCCAGGTCTGCCTGTAATTAAGAAATATTTCACTCCTCTGAATGCCCAAAGATTTACAAAGTCTGTGGCTTCATGTATCTTTTACACACTTAACAGGACACAAAATGGTTCTTTTCTGGTGGTCTCTGAATTACGGCTGAATTCTTCCAGCAAGGATGAGAGATGCCAAGGTCTCCAAAGACTAAGGACAGCTGCCAGGCATAACCCAACCCCTCCCTCAGCCGGTTCCAGAGAGAACTAGAAGAATGCCAGGGGGTCTTCACTGGTACACGCTCAGCCTATATACAGCACTGTGGCTTGTCCTTCCTTCCCCAGGGGAAGGTTAGGAATTGCTGCCCACTCTGAGCCAAGTGAGGGGGCTTCTGAGTCAATCTTTCATGCTAGGAAACTACAAGAGGGAAAGACAGGCACCCCATGAGCTAGTGAGCATTTGTTTATGAAGCAGAATTATGCCTGTCTGAGCAGGAAAGAGGAACAAAAGCAGGAGGCAGGAATAAGGAGGGCTCACAGCCCGTCAGAGCCACTCACCCAGAGAGTATACGCGAGTGACCACTGGGCGCCCAGCACTAGGCGAGGTGCTGGAAACCCAGCCGGAAGCAAATCACACCCAAATCTCTCCCTTCTTGGAGGCGGATTTTAGTGGAGACAGACAGATAACAGATACAAATAATAGAAAGTAAAATATTTAAGATAGTAAATGTGACAGGGCTAGAGAGAAAATCAAGCAGGGAGACGGATAGCAAGTGACAGGGTGGGGAGAGGGAACAAGGTTTTGAGTGAGAGGGGCGAGAAGACCTCACTTAGAAGGTGACATCTGAGTAAAGGTCTGAAGAAGATCAGGGAGAGTCCAGTGCCTGTGGTTCTGGAAACACGCAAACCCTGAGCAGGAGAAGACCACTGAGAAGGACAGGGACTGAGATTTCATGTTAGACTGGGACATGTGAGAGCTGAGGACGGCCAGGAAGCTAAGGAATCTGTGAGGTTGGTAAGGGGTAGAAAGGCAGAATTCAACAGAGCATGGTAAGAACTGACTGGGGACCCAATAACTTAATTTTCTTTTTTAAACCAATGATTTAATGTTAATGCCTCATCTAGTTCAGACTCTTTGATAAACCAGTAACATGTGACTTTACATTGTGTATAACAAGGACTGGGAAACCTGGCCACAGAGACCTTAAGTCAAATAGTTGTTTCTGGGTAGGATTTAAGTGTCTTATCTATAAAAGCAAAAGCTACTTAGTGAAGTCCTATGAGGCTTAGAGAGATCTAGATTCAACTACTTGACATAGGGACAACTGAAAAGCCTACAAAGTGTCATGATTTTGAAGAAGTATAATATGAAAGCACATACCTAATAAGTATTCCATGCCTTGAGCTGACTGAATTACTTCTGTGCATACAGAGCTACTACTGATTCCATTTAAAGTATCATTAGCCTTCTTAATGACCTACAAAGAAATGAAATCACATCACCTTACATAATCAGGAAAAGTCATTACAAAGCAGTTTACTATTAGTAGAAAACCCAACAGAAAGCTGGAAGGTGTGAAAATGCATGACTGATTGATGTATGTAGATGACTATGCTGAAACACATCTGAGAATTTAATTTTGACATTGACGAACCAAGCCTCTGTTTTTTTGGAAGTGGAAAGACAAAGGTTCTTCAGCTTAAATATTATTTTAACTTGGGCAGAGATAATGATATCATTTTGTTACACCTTAAACTCAGTGATGGAAGAGGGCACCGTAAGTGAGTGAGTGGGGTCTGCTACAATAGGTGGGGAAGAAGCCTCACTGTGTAACTTTCCACACAGGTCCTCCTAGCACAAGGCCATCAAGGCAGAGCTTGCCCCGAGTCCATCCAAAGGAACCAAGAAGGCAAGATGACACAAGAGGCATATGCGGACGTGTGAACACATGTGACAGACTCACCTCCAGAGCGCTCCCCAGACACCGCTGCCATTCATATGCATACCTCTCATTCTCCTGTGAAATTTATAAAAAGAACTGGGTCAAGCAGGCAAGCCTGGAACCCTACTTGTGACTTCTGTCAGGCCAGAGTCCTGAAGACTTACTTTCATGTCTATGAAAATCACTAATCCAAGTGCAGTTGATCTTCTGAACCCACTAATGATGATTTTTACTGATAGCTCCTGATAACTATAACTTCTGAACACATGACTTGTAAATTGGAGGGAGATGGTTTTTAGTGGATTCCCTTCGTAAACGTTGCCTCATTTGTTCCATTAATAGTGGAAGCCTCTTTAAAGGTACACACCACGTAGGCGTCTAGCACGAGAGCCAGTATCAAACCATAGCTTCCTGCTCCACAGTCAGGAAGCTGTGTGTGCAAGTGAGCGCGGGTCTGACAGGACGGGGAGGAGGATGCTCAGAGTGTTGGCTGGAGGAGGAAGCAGCGTGGGATGCACGTTAACCGTGAGAGGATCCAGCACATCTGTCCTCTCTCTTTTTTTCTTAAAGATTTTTTTTTAATGTGGGCCAATTTTTAAATTAGCTACAATACTGCTTCTGATTTTTTCTTTTTCTTTTGTAATGTCTTGGTTTTTTGGCCATGAGGCATGTGGAATCTTAGCTCCCTGACCAGCAACCAAATCCATATCCCCGGCACTGGAAGGTGAAGCCCTAACCACTGGGCTTCCAGGGAAGTCCCCTGCCCCCCACCCCCTCCCCCGCCCCAGCACCGCCTTTTGAGGTTTTACCACTAAGATGATAAAGTCCACACGCTCAAAAAGAATTCCCTGAAGAAACACTTCCCTCCTTGTAAGGTCTCAGGAATAATTCCACTTTTAGGGTCACTAACTACTCTCAGTGATGTCACATCTAGGAGGCATCTTCATCCGGGGCTAAGGTCACCGTGCTCTCACTTATTTCATGACACATCTCACGCCCGGTGCCTTGGGACGGTCTGCCCCTCGCTCCCCAGGTGACAGAGGCAAGCACTTTCTCTCGGGGCCCTGGGGACGCAGAGCCTGCTCACCTCCACCTCTCCCGTCAGGTCTTTGTACTTGTCGCGGATGACGGGCAGGGCAGGCTTCTCGCTCAGCGTGTTGGAGCGGTCTCTGAAAGGCTGCTCCAAAGCCGGGGAAGGAGAAGAGCGGCTTATTTCTTTATCACCAAGGCTCAGGCTCCTCTTGTGCGATCCTGGGGGAGATGGATGGCGCAAAGGTGCTGATTACTCAGCTTAATCCAAGCAGAGGCTCTTCCTTGCTCACACAACCCTCTTCTCTAGATGCTGGTGTCAGGAGGTGGTCAGAATCACACTTCTCGTTCGGCCTGTCTGGCAAGCGGCATGCTGAACACTTTCCCTTGTTTTCTCATGCCTGAGTCCCCTGCCTTTAATTTTCTCCATTACGCTTCTTTAATCTGTCACAATACTTCCATAACTCTGAGTGTGGGATCACTGGAGTCTGGAGGACTAGGGTCTTTCTAAGTATCAGTGTGGCACTTTTCCAGTCATCACTTATGGATTGGTACTGACTTCCTCTATCCTTCTCAATGAACAGAAATCAATGAGCCCTTCTGTCAGGGTAGGATTAAAACCAAAGGGGCAAACTCAAATGCCTTCAGAGAGCAGGCAGGCAAAGGAAATGACTGAAGCAAGTCAGCTGGAGAGGAACATGGTGGGAACCATGACACAGGGCAGACCTCACATCATCTGCTGGAGGGGATCATGCTACTCCACTCCAGCTGATCATCAAGAGGCGGGAACGCAGGCCTAGGACTGCCAGATACTATGCCTTTCCAAGAAAAGCCAGAAATCCAGGTTATGAAGTGTCATGGTTTTTATGCATCGGCAACTGCTTCACGTATTAGAAATCCTTCAGTGTGGGTCAATCAAAACAGGTCTACAGACTGGACCCAGATGCATAGGTACTACGTGGCACCTCAGGATGAAAAGACATACTCTGCAGCCAGGGATCAAGAGCAGAACTCACTGGCCCACAAGGGGGTCAAACCATTTCTCTGGCTCTTCTAACACAGCACACTTCTCCCCAAAACAAGCCAACAAACTGACCATGTCCTGCACTTAATTTTAACCCCCAAAGCTGTCATCTGATGAATGCTGGTTTAATTTCAGTTCAGTCTCATGGAAACCCTCTTTTATAGTCTGTTGTCCCAGACTCTGATTTTAAACATTGGAAAATGTATTTCCTGCTAACCCAGGGACCAACTTCTTACTCTAAGAAAGAACGAACACTTAAATGCAGTGGAAGAAACCAGGATGTAAAATCTGTGTTGAAAGCTACTCACCTTGAACAGAAAGGTCAAAGGTTGCTAGCTCATTTTTGATCATTTCTTCGCTGGATTTCATTTTGCCTTGTGAATTGGCCACTAAAAAGTCAAATTTGCTGATTTTGGGCTTCTCACTCTGAAACTCTCCGAAGTCATCTGTGCATTCCTTGGGGGTGTCGTGAGAAGTGCTGCTGGAGGCCGGGCTCAGGCACATGGCCTCTTGGCTCCGCTCGCCCACAGGCAGGTCTTGTCTGGCGAAATCCCTGAAGTCCCCGCTTTCGTATTCCTTTGGCTCGCTGGCCTGCGGGATCATGTCCTTAAAATTGGCGAAAGCTGGGAAGGTGGTCTCTGGAAGAGGGTCCTCGCTGGCGAAGGTTGTGACTTTGGAGAGAGATGTCACGGTGAGATTTTCGGAACTGCCGAACGAAGTCTCTTTCTTTTGAGGAACTGAGGCGGCTGCGGAGGCTCCACTTCCTGCTGAGAGGACAAATGGGGACAGTTTTCTGCCCTGAGAGGCATCATCCCTGTCTGACCAGTCATAGCTCGTAAGTGTGCTCACTGCAAAATTGCTACTGTAGGTTCCAAAAGCAGCATATTTTAAGTCCTCTATATCTGAAAGGGAAATAAGACCCCACAATTAGAGGCAAGCTCACCAGGTAGGCAAAATGCCCTAAACTCTGCAGAAGCAAAATGTCTAGCGTCTTTGATTAGTTCCATGCGATATTGGAATTGACTAAATTTAGAGCTTGTACTAAAATTAAAGGAGCTGGGCTGTGAAATCTGATCTTTAAAAACCCACATTAGCCTTGAGCTGGCATTTATATTTAGTAACAAAGAGTCCTTTTCTTCCTATATGACAGTTTCTAAAAAAAAAAAAAAGACAGGAGGTTCATCCACCAATGTATATACTGTTTGATAGAAGGATAGGGTCATTTAATAAAATGTCCATTCACTTGTAAACTTGAAAATGTATTTACAATATTCCCTGCCCCAAACAAGTCTCTTACACGTTTTGACTTCATTGGAACATGTTCATTTATAACATGCTCATATGAAATGTATATGACACACTAATTAAAAATTGACTATCTTGAAACTAAGGTAAAAAAAAATGTTATAGCTAACTTTTAATCAATTACTAGGAGTTTCTGTCTAGGCAAGGCCAAACATGAGATTTTAATTAAGTAGTTACTTACCCAGTTGTTATTTTGGTCACTATGGACGTCATACTGCTGTGATGGGAGTATGAGGAAAAAAAAGAATCAATCTAAGCTAACTTTAGCCTCTAAACAAATAGAATCAAAGGTCTGGGTCCGCTTGGGCTCTTGTTTCTCTTTCAACTATGTGTAACCTCCTCATTAAAAAAGGAAAAGAAAGAAACACGGGGGAGGAAGACTCATTTTACACGCTTAATATATATTTAAATATTTTAAGAGGTGGCACCAAACAGCAAAAAGAATACAGGTTTTTAATTCAGACAGACCTGCATTCAGCTCCCAGCTGTGCCACCTACCACTTGGGCGATACTAGGCGAGCTTATTTAACAGCTCAACTTTGGCTTGCTTACATGTAAAAAAAGACCAGGCACTTGGAAGGGCTGTGTTGTGCCATTAACGATAGTGTGTGTAAAGGGACCAGCCCAGAGTCTAGTGAGCAGCACAGCAATTATTATACAGCACAGCTGCCACCAGCCTCAATGTGAAATTTAGCTGCCTGCCTTAGGGCTTAAAACAGAACTGTTTCAAAGTAAAATGTGAAAAGTCAACCCATCACTTTGGTGGTCTTAGTAGGGAAAATTTCTTGCCCATTTTCTTGAAGCCAAACCAGCTAGGGCTGAGTCATACTGGTGTGGAGAAGCCACCTTCCAGCACCATGGTCCATTCAATCCGGCCGAGATGCATTTGGTCTCATTTTGGTCACTGTCTACCAGGTAAGAAAGCCAAATGCAAGACTCCCTCTCCGACAACCAAAAGCAGGGCTTACGAGGAAAATGCTCGAAAAGTTCTGTGACCTAGATTCTCATAACTCAGTTAAAACGTGAGCCAGCACCGGGTCTCCTCGTTTCTCTCACACAGCGATGCCACCTGGTTTATGAGAGGGAAGCCATTCCTGACACTGCTCCTCTAACAGTGCACCCCAAGTTTCTCTCTCAACCCTATTAGGAAAAGGGCACTAACTTAATATAAACAGGAGGGGAAAAAAAGATTTAGGTGAAAACATACAGTTTAGAATGAATGAAACAAAACTTTAGACAGAATGCCTTCTTAGTCTCTGGCTGTAGTGTCTGTTTTCCCCACTATTTAAAGGGATCAGAAGGTTCCCTGACTCAAATTAAGTGAAATTCAATCAGAGGGCAGATGCAGTTAAACACAAGATGAGTGAGTCTGCAAAGGGTTCATTCAGAACAAAGTGTCACAACATAAATTTTTTATTATTAGATCCTACCAGAAAGCTCTTTGAAGAGCTATGTTATGAACTACTCCTAGAATCTCATCTACTAAATTGGTGGCAATTTTCATAGAGACCAAAGATAAATTTAATAAAAAGTTAAGCTCTTGTTCAACCACAACTAAGTTGCTATGGTAATAAAAAAGATCCTTTTGTGCAATTATGCAACAAGAAAAAACAAGTTAAAAAAAAATCCAGAAATGATTGTAATATAATCAGGTAAAAGGCATTATAAACACTAAGGGAATACCTTAGTTAAAGAGCTTTCAAGTATTTTGTGTAATACTTTAGGTCTTCAACAAATCTTATTTTTACTATGAATGATAAACACAGTATTTTGTCTTTTGGAACAACTCACGGAAATGACCAAACAAAGGACTAAAATGGAAATATTTTGTATTCTAAAAAATAATGAAGAGTAATTATACAGGATATATGAAAGTTAAACCTCAAGGCTGATTTTTAAATTTTATTTTTGCTTATTTACTGGCTAGACAGTGTTAAAAAAAATAAGTTACTAAAGTGCAATTCATTTGGACACAAAAGGAAGTTCTGCTATTATATAAGGAACATAAGAACACTGTATTCCTAAACCATAGCACTTTATAAGCAATATAAAAATGAGTTGTATTTCCTGGCATGGTGAATATTAGTAAACCATTTTTTTTTTTTGATGTGGTAAATCAGTTCACTAAGCGTAGGTTAAACCAAGAAAATTCATTTCCCACATTAACAGTTCTGCTTTCTAAGCAATCAAATGATATGTATTACTGTATGTTGGTCTTAAAAATATTAAAGATTCTGTAAAACCTACAACATGAGTGATGGAAAAACAACATGGAATAACCCACATTTTATATTGTAATCACTGAAGTTACTGTAGGTGAGTTTTCAATTTGACAGTTGAATTCTGAAAAGTGCAGGAGAAAAAGGAAAAGAAAACAGAATGGATGTAATAAAAGGAATAGAGAATCACTACTATGTTTCCAATGCTACTGGAAAACTCTTGGGCTGTGCTGGACTGAACTGCAATTGCACACAGATAATGCACCAAATCGTGTGCTTTAATATACTTATTTGTTTGCAACCAGCAATGTCCTATTACCAAGCCAGAGGAATAAACTACACAATCTGCTTTCCATCATGGGTCTCAAATCAAGACATGGATTTCCTGCTTATGCTGGCGAGTAACCCCATCAGTCTCTCCCACAACCTCTATTCAAATCCCATCTGAACGGATGTTGTACATGAGAACAAGGTATTTCTTGGAACAAAGAATGTGAGCTGCCACTACAGGATGCAGAAGGTCACGCTGATTTCCATGGATCTTTTCTAAAGCTGTAAGCATGTGCCCAGGTGATTAAGAGTTATTAGCTTTTGAGAAAAGCATTTAGAAAAAGAAAAAAGAAAAGAGATACATGTGCAAATTCCAGCACTCCTCAGTGTTTAACAGAGCAATAAAAATGTTCGTTGGACTAAGGAATTTCCAATACTGATTTAGTCCAAACTCCGCTTTACCAAAGCAAGTCATGAAATACTCATACACTTAAACTTCTGTCCATTTCTGGTCTTATTCTTCCTTCTGAGATCAGTCATGTCCACAGTCTCTGTTAACTGTAGAGCCTGGTTTGACTGTATTGTCTTAAGGATCAAACACCCAGATGGTGTTGTTAAAGAAAACAGGAATGAAAGTGGTCACAGTGTAAGCATGACAGGGCATAAAATGCTGCTGCTTAATCGCCTTCCAGTATTTTCCAACCTGCATAGAAACCGACCATTCTTCATTTGTACACATCCATGTAAATCTAAGGTTTAAGTGCCGTCAGGCTATCAGTAAGTACCTGCAGGTTTCTGGGTCAGTGTTTTAAGTCCAATTGGGGGGAAAAAAAAAAAGGTAATCCTCTGGATATTTTTAGTTGGAGGAGGCAGAAGGCCATGGAATAGTGCCAAGACATACAGTGGGACATGGTCACTTTAAAAAAACATTAAATGAGCACAGAAGATGGCAATTACAACTGGAGCCTTTGGGCCACGCAAGGGAGAGGGCAGCACCCAGGAGAACCTCCTATGTATATCACCCCATATACAGTGACACTATACAGCCAACATTTTCCAAAGCATTCAACTGATGGAAAAACGAAGCTGGAAGCTCTTTAAAACTAAAATGGCTTGATTTTTTGAGCTATTTTAGGATTTAGCCCAGCTTCGATATTGACAAAATTATCACCATGTTCATCAGCTACTTTTAAAAATCAGTAGGGATTTTAATGAGAAAAACAGAGTGACTGTAAAATATAAATACATCTGAATAATTTCTCAGACACCGAAGTGTGAAGTCAGGCACTAACCACATCTCACTTTACTTGGCATGGGGGCAAACAAAATAGTATTTTTTGGTTTGTTGGAACTTACAGAAGAGAATATAGTCCTTCAAATATTTACTGTGAATTTATATTGTTATATGTATTATCAAAACTTTCTCCCTAAAAAGTAGTGTTGCTTTTATTGAGTAATTGTTCAATTTATGAATGTGATTATGTTTTATGCACAGTTATGTTCATTTTCTGCAGCCTGATTTAAAGGAGAAAGGAGTTAAAGCAGCCCCAGATGGACCACTCTACCACTAAACTCCACTGACAAAAGAATTCCTTCACCAAAGCCAAAAGACTGGCACAAGAAAATTCCAAACGAAAGGCAACTGATATTATTGCTAGACAGAAGCTACACCAAAATCTTTCTTCCAAATTAGTTAGCACAGATCATAATTAAAACATAATATGATTACACAAGGTTTTGCAAACCAAGTATTATTCAACTTGCTAAAGCATTATGCTCTGGAAAACACAATATTTTGAAGGGTAGACCCACACTTTCTTAGTCTCAATATGCAATTTCCACACCTGCCCCCTCCAACAGCATACTTCAGTTACTGAAAGTAATCTCCCAGGAATTCTATTCAAAATCTTCACCTTCAATGGTTTAATTTTCTTTCTGACTCAAATTTTTAAAAGGAAGTGTCAAAATATAAGAAAAAAATTAAAACCACGGAAATAACTCCTTTTCCCCAAAGTTTTTCACTATTACTATACTCTAAAATGGTTAAAAAAAAAAAAAAAAAAAAAAAAAGCGTCCAAATTTGGCTTACTCTTGTGGCTGACTTTCATGGGTCTTTCTAAAAAAAAAAAATTCTTTTCTTAAAAATGCAGAGTTAAGAACTTGCCTCAGGGACTAAGTTAAAAAAGACCAAAGGAAGGTGGCTTCATAATACATTCTGAAGCTGGAAAGCTAACGCACCCTACAGTTAGAGGGGGAAGTACTCAACTTCACACTCCAATCAAACTCAGTCCTGGACACTCCCTAGTATTAACAATGAGCACTTTCCACTGCAGAGATTATCTATATTTGGTTCACATATACTCTGTTCAGAAGTCCATCTCAATATCTTTTGATAATTTATAGATACCTAGTTATTAACAGATGTGGCCCTCCTTCCCCAACACTAAACTGAGGTCTTTCCTTTCTCTCTCAGTTTAACTCCTAGTTGAGGCAGGCTCCAAGATGTTTACAAAGCAATAAAATCTACTCAGTTTTGTCACTAGAGGTAAGGAATAAAATTTCTAACATGTAACATAATGTAAGGTTTATACTTTTTAAATGTTTTAAGTTATATTTTAATCCAGTGCCATGTTAAACAGTTATATCAGTGGAATTATAAGAAGAAAAGGCTAAAATGTACCAATACTTTCTTAGGAAAAAGGTGTTTGAGGAAACAAAATAAACAAAAAGGAAAAAACCCTCAAACCACAGGAGGGTTTAAATTTGATATGGACCAGGTATTTTTATTTGGTCTAACCCTGGAGAAGTATAAATTACACACATCCCCACACTTTCAAAATATGCCAAAGAATTATTTATTAACGTAGGACTTACAGATCACAAAAGAGAGTGATACAGAAGAGCTGGAAAAAAAGTCATCAGAATAAGCATGCAGATCAGTATTTGCAGAGGAATATACCAAAGCAAGTTCGAAAAGGCACATTCACACAGAAAATGTCCCAATTGGAAAAAAAAAAAAAAAAAAAAAAAGACATCCGAAAAGCAGCCAAAAAATAATAATAAGGCGCTGATTAAAATACAAAGATTTTCAATGTCAAAGAAGAGCTACTTTACAGGTAGGTAAGTAGGTAGCTACAGAAGTCTTGCTAACCCTTTGACAGTGTCACAAAGAGGGTCAGCTCTTGCTGCCAACGAAACCAGATGATCCCAATGACTGCACATCAAGCTGCTTTAGTGCTGAGAGTCAATTTAGTGGGGGTGGGGGGGAGAGGGGGGGTGGGGACAAAAGCAGCCTAGTTGAAATTATATGCAGCAAGGGTTCAAAGGGTTAAATGTAATAATACGCAGAGAAATCAGGCAATGTTATTAGTATTATCTACCTTCCATACAAAGAATCATAGCAGGAGTTAAAAGAGACAGTATCCCCTTCAGAGTTAAGTTAGGGTTTCCAAACAGGATTAAGGTACAGAGATAAACTACTAGGTCTTATTCTCTCTTCATTGGGTCACTTCTTATTTCTCGTTCAAAATGTACCTTTCAATCCACAATCTAAGAGAGCAAGAGCTACTGTGGTCAAGATGAGGATAATGTAAAACCAAACTGCACTGGAGAAGTCTCTGTGATTTACCTTCTCCAATACATTCACGCAGCACTTCTGCTCAAGAACAATACAGCTCATTGGTCAGACTTCAACCCCTTTTACAACCACTCTAAAGGGATACTGCTCCTTTCAGACAGGAGGTTTACAGATCAAAAGGAGAGAACAATCGGCTTTTAAGAATATCCTCAAATTGAAGAAACTTGGCTTGAACATTACAGGTTCCAAGCTGGGAATGTTCCAGACATATATACTAGGACATGAGCACAGAAGATTATCTTAACAGGTCAATCAGAACAAGCTCAGTCACGAAACCAACCTCCCCTCCCAAAATGGGGGGAAAAAAAAGACATCCCAAGCCCAGATTAGACTCATCTCATAACCACATCTAGTTTGGCACTGTGAAAAGAATAGAGACTCACTTTCAGAAAAATAGCTTCTAATTCATAACTTCAGAGTCCAAAAGGCTAGTGTAGATATTATGAGATTTTAAAATAAAAAGTCACTATTACTATTCAGAAAACAGAGTGCTTTGCAACCGACTGCTGTAGCTTAAGCAGCTCATACAAAAAAGAGAAACAGAATCTCTCCAGCAAACAAAGAGCAGCAAAACAGAAAAAAGAAAAACATCTGAAGAAAAGTACATTAAAAAAAGAAGTAGACAGGCAGGGGCACAAGTTGCCCTGCAGACAGCCCACTGCACTAGGCAAAGGCCTTAGCAAAGAGCCCGTGGAACACAGCACTCCTCCAATACCTTGCTCCCGATTCAGCACCCTGTTTAAGACCATTTCCAACATCTCAACAGCCAAAGGACGGATGTAATTTTGTTTTCTGACTTGACCAATTTGATGTATGCAAAAGCCGTCAGACTTTACAACTTCTGCCTCCATCTGTAAACTTGGGAGTGTATTGTGTGTCTCTCTGGTTAAACAACAATGAACCCTTCACACATGTATGCATTTTTCTGGAATAATACAGTAATGCTGAGATATTTCTCATTATTAAAGGCCACAAAATAGGTGTATTTCTATATATATATATCAAAGAATGAAACAAAATAAAGACTCAGACACTTGGGAATCTAGTTTTTCTGACAGAAGTTGGAATAGAGAATCAACTGCTACATGTAAATCCACATGGAATTTAAACAGGGTTCCCTTCTAAGATTTCTCGAACGTTTTCTGAGGAAGTTAGTAGTTACCCTATCCTACCGTCTACAGATCTGTTACGATTTAATACTTCTAGTCGTAGCGTTAGCACTGAAAAGCTTACCTGAATTCCACTAACCACTGGTGCCCTTCTCCTTGCCAGGCCCTGGCACGCCAGGTACCCACACACAAGCTCTTGCCCTCTGCTTCTCTTAGGGATCCGGCAAACTGCAGTACCTCTGGCTAGACACTCTTACTTACTTGGCCTAACACGAGTTGCTTTCTGCAAACCAAAAAGAATCCTCTGTGGCCAGCTGACAAACATACCCCGGAGAAGAAAAAAGGAGGAAACACTGACCTCACTCACAGAAACAGAGGGACGTTACTGACACCGCAAACGTCTTTATAAAATTTCTGGCAACGTGTGGCTCGTTTAGCAGTGGATTTTGATGTGCCTCGAACACCAAGCTGGTGTCAGGTTTCAAACGTCAAACTATTTTAGCTATCCAAGTTTCACTGTATTCACAGTTACCACATATCCGAGTAGCCAGAGAATCAAAAGCAACACTGCTTTAAGGGGACTGGCAATGAAGAGGTTAATTATCAGACATTCATGAAGGTTAAGAGCCAGAGCCTTCCTCTTCTGTAAATGAACACCCACAGAACCACCTCTGACATCTGCGTCACCATCACCAGAGTAATCTCACCAATTCCTCACCTGCGGCAGGAGGATGCTGGCCGCTAACTGTCGGTAAATCCAAAGAGCTATCAGACATGACATGCTTAAGCTCGCCTCCCACATCAGCCAGTTTCATGTCAAACTGAACAGAGAGCGCGTCTTCCGAGTCCTCCTTGCCGACACTGCTGCCCCCGAGGGAAGGGAGATCAAGGGACTTCACCGAAGCAGAGTCTTCTTTGGTGTGTCTGAAAGCCACCGCTTTCTCTCCCAGGGATTTGTCCGAGTTCACGGAGGAAAATTTACTGGAGTGGAAGTCAGCAAAATCATCATCGCTCTTGCCCGAAGAAGTGCTGTCTTTCAGCTCTTCACCACCTAGTCCAGATCCCTCGAGAGAGAGCTGTTTGAAGACGTCATATTTCGTGGACGTAGCAGCAGAGTTTTGTCCACTCTTCCCTGCGATGCCTGTGCTGCTGGTTAGAGGACCAGGACTAGCTTCCTCTTTAAGGGCCTCATATTTGTCATCTGCCTTTTGCTCTGACGAAACAGAACTATTACTGAAAGCCATAAAATCTGCAAAGTCATCCTGTTCCCCGACAGAGGCTGGACTAGAATATTCCCCGAAAAGGTTGAATTCTCCAAAATCATCAGCCAAACTAGCAGTCTTAGTTGACACCAATGTTGAACTGGGTGCCGCAGACCCTGCTGGCTGGGGTCGGGTGGAAACGGATTTTGATACGCTGAATGCAGCTGAAAAGGACAATGGTTTCTCGTTGCTGCAAGTAACTGAGGAAAACATATCTAGGTCTGCTAAGTTCAGAGGATTTTTCACTTGTGTTTGTGGTTTCTGTTGGGTAGCTCCTGAGGGGAAGGTGGCTGGAAAAGGTTTGTCTTTTGCTGGTGGCTCTAGTGGTGAGATACTATCGGCGGTTTTAAAATCAGTGAAGCCATCGTCGGTCCCTGCAGACCTGAATTCCGCAAAGTTTTCTCCTGAAAGAAAAAACACAACCAAATACAGAAGAATGCCAAGCTGAAAGGCACATGATGCAAAGCACGTTACAGAACAAGCATATTACAGACGTTTGCCCCACGGGCGCCACATTATCTAACCACTAGTTTGATAATACCCTACACCGTGTACCCCTTTTGTTTCCACACTGAAGGCTAGTGACAGGGAAATAAACGAAAATCAAACCGAACACACACATCATTTTCATTTTCTCATTTCAGTGTGGTAGGTCTGTACCAGCGCCCTCAACTGGCCGGAAGCATTGCTCTCAGGATGTTTCCTCACTGTGGCTACCCAGCCAAGCCTCCAGGAGAATGAGAAATGGGCGCTGGAGGTACCCGAAGAGAGGCGTATTAAAATCGTGGCCCTTTAACGATAAACTGTGATTTTTACAGTGATAAAATGTGATTACACAGTGATCAATCAGGGGAAAAAAAATCACGGTACCTATGAAATATTACAAAGAATCCTGCATCAAATATTTAGGATGTACAAGACTCTGCTCAGTTAGGCACTTAAAGCTTATGGTTAGATACTATGTGGTTTGCTGAAGTATACAAAGGCATTAATTTGAAGGAAATTTGGTGAAAATTTCTGAAAAGGCATCTACTTACTTGCAAAGCATTTTTGCTAAGGGCATATTATAAAGTATTAATAGCTTCTCCCCACGCTGTGCGACAAACAAACTGAATCTTACAAAAAGTAAAAAATCGACGACTACTTGGGCTTTTCTTGAAGTCAGCCATCTCACGGTACCAATCAGCTTTTGTTCCTATTAAAATTCAAAGGGATCTGAACACAAATTCTGTTATTAAAAATTTCGAGGGTTGGATTTAAACTTTATTTTATACTGGGCTCCTCTGGGGATAGAGGTACTGACAGAATTTATTTTTTTAGTTAGAGAAAATAGGTACTAAGGTATTTCTCAGAAATAGTTAAACAGATGCAGTTAAGATACTGGTAAAAAAAATCTGGGCCATGGTTCTTAATAGGGTTTCTATTCTTTATTATCACAGTCACATTATCACTCGGGCTTCCCTGGTGGCTCAGACAGTAAAGAATCCGCCTGCAATGCAGGAGACCTGGGTTCAGTCCCTGGGTTGGGAAGATCCTCTGGAGGAGGGCATGGCAACCCACTCCAGTATTCTTGCCTGAAAAATCCTACGGACAGAGGAGCCTAGCAGGCTACAGTCTATGGGATCACGAAGAGTCGGACACAACTGAGCAACGAAAGCACAGCAGAGCATGTAATCACTCACAGGCATGACATTAGGACGTTCAAACAATCTCCATTTTCTAATAACACCTGAAGGTCTCCCATAAAATCCACTAGGTTATACCAGGTAATGAAAACCAGAGGTAAACCAATTATAAATATAGCTCATCACTTGTTATTTAAAAATACGAGTGCCATTCTGGAGAGTTATAAACCAAAACCCAAGAAGCTTTAATTTCCTCATCTACTTTTTAAAACTATATTTTTCCCTAAAAATGAGATAAAGAAGCATATAAACTAGAAAAATGTATGTAAAATCAAAATATAATTCTGAAAATTATCATGAAAATAATACAGGCTTTAAATACTCTGTGCTTGTAACATGATATATACTTTGATATATCACATGAAAAAAAGCATGGAAAATAATGGAAGCTTATTTTTCTTCCTAATCTGAGATACTTAACCAATCCACCAGCATAATTTATCAACACAGAGAAATCTGTTTACTATTACTAGGGAAATTTTAGAGAGAGAGGAAGAGCATTCAGAGTTTCTATAGTTTATGTTTTCATACATACCACTAATAAAACTAAAGTCAATTTCACAAATTGACAGGAGAAGCAGATACAAAACTTAAAAAACTGCCCTAGAATTTTAGGCAAGTATATCACTGATATTTATTTCTGTAAAATAAAAAGGTAACAAGCAGCCAATTTTGTCATAGCCTAAATTTTTGAAGTGCTGCTTTAAAATATTTGTGAAATTGACAAGTTTTGCTTGGTTATTTTGTAAAAGAAATCACCACAGCAAACTAAACTTACTGATGAATTGTAAATGTTTCCACTAGAAATGTAAGCTGGGTGAAAGGGTTAAAAAGAAATAAAAATGGGTGGGTTTACATGTTCAAAAACACAGGAGATTTTTGGGCAAATGAATTAGCCACAGTTACTGGACGCCTGCTTATCAGGAGGTACATAAAGCATACGACTTTGTGGCTACCTTTTCAGTCCTACTTCTGAATCCTCATTAAGTTTCCTGACCTCTACTTTCTAGGCTCTAAAAACATTTTAAAAGATATCACTTTCTGCTAAAACTTAAACAAAAAGTGTCACTTCTTTACACAGTATATTTTCTGCATCTACTTTATTGTTTAAACTATAGGGGTAGTAAAAAGGAAACATTATTAAACTTGATCATTCGGACTTAAGAAACTACACCTCTGCTGTAACAGTAATGAAGCCAGTCCAACTTTTCTGTGTGTGTGTTTATATAATCGAATGACAAAGAACTACTGAAATAAAATTGCTAAATTCTACACAAAACTGATTACTTGACTAATAATATTTTATCAAGGCAAGGCAATAATATTTTAACCCTTTGTGTTATTACCTTCTGTATCAAATATTTTAAAAAATCAATCCACCTTATCAGTTTTCTACAAAGTTCGCCTTTAACATGAGAGCCCCAGTCAACTGCAAAAGTGTTATAAGCCAACAAAGTTTTATTCCATGAGAGTCAGATGGCCTTCAAGGAGGTTTAATTGTCACACAATCATCTTCCTATTTTACTTCAAATTTTTGCAGTCCAATGTATTCTTAACAAGAGTAGAATTAAAATATATTCTCCCAAAAGGAACAAGCTGGCATCGCTACATGGAGAGGCTTAAAGGTAAGACTGGAATGAGAGCATGACCACAGCAACGACCGGGGTTCTGTCGGGAAGGCACTGAGAAAGCAGGGCCCGGCTGTACTGCTTACACTGTGGGGGCACCACAGCGTTTCCCAGGAGCAACACAGATATCACCCAGCCGCTAACACCAGAGCACAGAAAGAACCGTGATATTACCCCACGCTCTTCACTCCAGACTAGCCTTGGCCCACGAGTTGATGACAGCAACACCAGGCGCAAATGCCAAACCAACAAACCTAAGGCCCTCTGGGGCTTGTCTTTGTCCTCCTCCTACCTAATACAAGCACGGAGCTATTACATTCTATACCATTACTCGGAAACCCAAGGAAACAGTTCTAGAACCTAAGAGCTGTAAAATATTGAATATTTCTAGAGACATTTAAGCAGAATACTTTCTGTTGATAGTTTAAATTTCACATGTATGCCTTACCCTTCCTGTAACTTCCCTTCACCTTCCCGAACCCACCCCATAACTTGGAGAGAAGGTTGGAACAAATGACTGTGGAAAGATGTTCCAACTTTGAGTGTCCAATACAAAAAGGTAGAATGTGGTACTGTCCACAGGAAGAACTCCTCAGTAGAGGACACGAATTTCACAGCATGCATTGGTTAAGTTTTAAAGGATGTCATTTGACCTATGGATTATCTAAACCCTACACATGAGGTTTTTAGCAGGATTTTGCCACAAATAAAACTTTTGGTCTTCACATATATAGCTCTCAAATTATCGCTCTAAATTCCCTTCCACTCTATTTAAGTCCTTCTATTAGAGATGGGAACCACATAGGCACACAAACCCCCCTCAATCTTCTCATTAAATTACAGCTAATTTTGAAAATCTTGAGGCATACAGACTGGTTGCTGCTGCCTTTTGCACAGTCCACAGATGGCCACACTGCCAAGAGCTCCAAGTCTTACTGAGCATTAAAATAACTGAAAGTGGCCACAGGAGCCTAAGGTGACGTGAAGGCTTCCGGTGAAAGGGAATGCACTGTCTTCAAAGGAAATTGCATCAATTTGGGGTCTGCCCCAATTTTTAGAAAATAATTTCCAATAACTGAACCACATTTCACTTCCTTGTAATTTCCAGAGCCACAAAACAAAACAAAAACACAGCCACAAACAGTAAAATATAAAAGAACGTTTGGGATGTTACTGAAAGAGTTGTAAAAATCTCGTATTAAACAATGAAATAATTCATCCATTTAAGGAATCAAAAACTCACCCAAAGATTTACTCTCTGCTGTCTGTTCGAGCTCTCTGAAAGCACTATATTTATCACCAGGCTCTATGATGAAAAGACAGAAGCTCAATTAAGGTTAGGAACCTTGAGATCACAACTCAAGGACATTTACCATAAAAGGTCACCACTAAAAACCAAGATTTACATTCACAGGCTCATGAATTTATGAACTGCTTTTACCTCCAAACGGAACAGTATTTTCAGAGGGCTTGTCAGTTGCAATTCCTTTAAACACAGCATATTTATCTGTTGAAGCTGATGCTTTAGTTCCAGGAAGAGGCATCAACAAAGAAGGGGCACTAAAAGGGAAAAAGAAATATTTCTTAATGACCAGAACATTGTCTCCCTACCATGTCATCAAGGAAGAGCTTAGAATTAAAATGGCACACAGATACCTAGTAAAAACTCGTGGCTCCCTGCTTTAAAGAAACTATATATGTACACCACATGTGACCAAAGACATTTTTTTTCCTTGAAAAAAATAGACTGAAACAACATTTAAGCAGTAATTCTTTCCTTGATTATGTGAAGAGGGGTCAGATCCATGCTGACCATCTAAATCATCTTTTAAAGCCATAAAAACCACTGGAGTGGGATTTTCTGGTGGTCCAGTGATTAAGAATCTGCCTGCCCATGCAGGGGACATGGGTTCCATACATGCCACAGGGCAGCAAAGCTTGTGTGCCACAACTCCTGAAGCCCGCACTCCTAGAGCCTGTTCTCTGCACCGAGAGAAGCCACCGCGGCGAGAAGCCCGTGCGCTGCGACCAAGGGTCACCTCTGCTCTCCGCTACTAGAGAAAGCCCACGTGCAGCAAGGAAGACCCAGCATAGCCAAAAAATAAATTAATTAATTAAAGAAAAAGACCCACTGGAATGGCATTAGAAATAATTATTACAGAACAACGACCACCTGCAGTTTTATATTTAAATCTGTGAAAGTCATAAACACATAAATCTGTGAAAGTGAACTGCTCCAAGTACGTAAACCCAGTATTTTAAATTATGTTAAGCTTCATGTAAATTATTCTCTCAAATGGGTTCAGAATGCAGAGGCGGAATAGTTTAGATAAAAATCTATTTCTGCAATGCTGTTCAACCAAGATGCAAACTGTCCCTCCTGATCATACTACACCGCTTACTGGCAGGAGTTCCCACCTATGATAAGTAGCAGTAAGAGTTAATACATTCACTCTGCTTTATTACAAGGATCACATCAAGAAGTTGCGGAAGCTATCTTTGCAGCAAAACAACAATCACTTCAAAATTAGATAAAGATACTTTTTCCTGTGGACACATTTCCCTGCTGAATGGAAAAACAGTGTAATGAGTAGTATCTGTGTGGGTAATTCTTGGATGGCTTAAACACAAACTACAAAAGCTTTGCCTTTTTTTTTTTCTTATCAGACCCTGGCAGCTCCCTGGAAGAACCACCTTTACATATGAATGACTACATTCCACTACTATTTTGTGTCATTCAATACCACCACACACGGTAAGTTATATAAATGGATTTCTATTGAGCTCTTTGTCCTGGAGCAAAAATCTTTCCACAGTCATTTAAATCTTCTTATCAGTGGCCTACAAGCAAGGTAAAAACCCAGCTCATACACATGCGTGCTAACGGGCACCCACAGTGCTGGAGGAGTTAGTGCTTCCAAATACCGGCACTTCACTCCACTACCAGACACCGGCTACACATTTGATCTGGCCGAATAGGTCACTGTTTATACAGAATAGGTGGGTTTTTAACAATTCCATAAATAATTAAACGACAACTCATTGAACAGAATGCTGCACAGGAATAAAGGTAATCAATGTCTCAGGAAAAAAACCACAGAGTTGAGTGATTTTTCATGATTTGCGAGTGTTAGCTCTGGGCTTTTAAAGTCTATTGTAAAATCTACTAAATGTGATATTTATTTGAATATCATTAATTTAAAAATTATTTTCAGAAGTGGGAAAAAATAGAGGCTCTTCAGGGTAAGGAAGCAAAAAAAAGCTATGACTCAGATTGTAATTTTACACATATTAAAAAGAAATAATTTCAGTTCTAACCTTGAAGCAATTACTAAATAAAACTGTAATCATTATGAAAGTGTTTATGCCAGTCATGTAACATGTTTCATGTTCCAAACATGGAAATGGTTATTACGATTGTTTAATACTAATGAAAGGCACTCAGTGAGAGGGGCATATCGTTTTAAAATTTAAGAACCTGCATTCTATTGAAAGATGAGACTTAAATGATTTAGTCACCAAAAACTGTTTTCTTCTTTTTCTCTAGTTATCATTTAGGTTTTACAGTTACTCCATGCGGCTGTGGTAGATGATTTTACCTAGTTGCTCACCCTGCTAAATAAATCCATTTCAAAAGCAAAAGAAGGACTTCCCTGGTGGTCCAGGGGTTAAGAATCTGCCTGCCCCTACCAATGAAGGGGACAGGGGTTCATTCCCTGATCCGGGAGGACCCACATGCCATCAGGCAACTAAGCCCGTGCACCACAATTACTGACTCCACGCTCTGCAACAAGAGAAGCCACAGCAGTAAGAAGGCTGCACCCCGAACCTAGAGAGTAGACCCCACGCACCACAGAGAAGGTCATGCACAGCAACCGAGACCCAGCACAGCCAAAAATATATAAATTTTAAAAATAAATAAAAATTAAAAAGCAAAAGAAAATAAGCCAACTCAAAACCCCCATGTGCTTTAATCCTTTTGAACTATTCTAGCATCAGCACCCCATGTCTGCTTTGTTTTACTATATGCAGTTCCCCAGTGCCTGGCACACAGCAAGTATTTTCCAAATGGATAAATGAATGATGTTGCTCCCTTCCAGATGCCCTTTCGTGCCAGCTCTCCAGGACTCTGACATCCAGTTCAACACTGAGTCCAACCAATTTCTCAGATAAACCCTTCTCAGTACCTGTCACTCTAAACTGAGAGCATCTCATCATCTCACAACAGGATTACCATGGAAGCTGCATTTATCCCATATACAGTAGCAAGAATCACTTTCACCATGCCACTTATTTCTAAAACGCTTTACAGATTATGTCACAAATCATAAGGCAGTCCATAACCAGTGCCTGCTCTTAACGTCATTTTTCCCTACAAACGATACTCTCCGCTCCAGCCTATTTCTAACACTTTATTTGCCTTTTCATCTTCTCAAACAATGCCTATTTTTTGGTTATAAATGCTGCCCAAAGTGGTCTTACCTAGGCTTAACTATTTATATCATGACTTAACAAATATCCTTTTCAAATAATTCACAATATGGAATATCGATCATCGTTAACATAGGGAATTCATTACACATGAACATACACATGACTGAAGGAGCAATTCTAAGAGAGTTTTATTAGACAATATAAATACTCAGATAAAGCTAAGCATCTTTAGAGCAGGAACTGTGCCTTTTGCTTTTGTATTTTATTTCCAGTGACTATCCCAATGTCTGGCGCACAGCAGATGCTATGTAAATGTGTCTGAATGAATAAACAAACACTGAGTGTGAATTCTTAGACATGAACAAATGTTTTCATGCAAGGAAACCATAGTAGCAGTCAAGCCAGAACTGAAGAAGAAAAACCTGCAAAGTATGGCTATACATGAAAGTAAACTATTTATGTGGAGATAATGCCACACAAAATTGCTAATACCCTATTAAACAGTTCAAGTCAGGCCACCACCTTAAAACTGTCTATGCTCAAATTTCAATTTCATCTGCTGAAGAGTTTTCTCCCAGAGGAATGAATCATCAATTTGATAAATTCAGTTTGTAACCTTCATACTACAATATATTCATCCAACAAACCTTTATGAACTATATATTGTGGGCTAAGTAATATATATAGACACATGAAATCCTGTCGTCAGTTACCTACAGCGGAGGGAGGGGGAACAATCAGGTAAACCAGTCATGGCAGTTAGGGCACAGATATTCACAAGCTGCCAGGGCAGTAGAGAAGGAGACGCCCTGAACTCATCTTGGAGGTAGGGACTGATGGAGAAGGGTTAGTAAAACCTTCCTGCATTAAATCAATTTTTGACATGGAACTAGAATTAACTTTAGAGAGAGCTTCAGATGGAAGAAAATGGGATGTAGAAAGCCAGAAGCTTGAGAGAGCATGGTCAGTCTGGCGGTTTAGGTGTGGCTGGAGATAAGCTGTGGGGAAATGGCAACAGTCAAGAGGGCTGGCAGAAGCCAGATCACACAGGGCCTTTTCCCACACCAAGCAGGAGCGAGGAGGGGGTCAAAAACAACACATTTCTGATTAGGTGACTGGATATGTGATTTAACAAATTTTTATTTAGCTTTAGCAGGAAAATAATGAATCATTTTATGCAGGTAATTTGAGATGCCTTGGGTATTCAGACATGTTCTAGACAAGAGCAGAACAGATCAATATGTGGGATTTCCCTAGTGGTCCAGTGGCTAGGACTCCACGTTCCCAATGCAGAGGGCCCAGGTTCAATCCCTGGTCAGGGAACTAGATCCCACAACTCACGACTAAAGATTCCACGTGTCACAACTAAGATCTGGCAGAACCAAATACATACATATTAAAATAATAATAATAATATATATATATATATCAATTTGTGCACAGGAAGAGACCTGAGAAAGAAGGATTATGTGTTTACCACATTAATAATACATGTGTGGCTTGAACTCCCAGTACTTTACAGTCACATCCCTCATATGTCTCTTCTATGTGTCATTTACAAGTGTTTGATGTAGTCTTAAAATTAAGAAAATAATTCTTTCCCTATGTCTATCCCTAAGTTGTTCTTATAGTGTCTGCAGGAAGTGCTAAGAGATAATTGGTTAAAACAGAAAAGATAAGTGAAGTTGCACAAACAGGAATATAAGAGAAATGGAATATGTATCCTGACAAAAACAAGTTCCCAAAACAACCAAAGAAATTCACACTGCTTACTCAAAGCCTTATATGCTTTACTTGGTGGAAGAAGTATTTATTAATGAATACTTTTAAAAAATGAAGGAGGGATTTCCCTGGTAGTCCAGTGGTTAAGAATCCGCCTGCCAATGCAGAGGACATGGGTTCGATCCCTAGTCAGGAAACTAAGATCCTATATGTCTCTGGGCAACTAAGCCCACGCATCAAAACTACTGAAGTCCATGCGCCCAAGAGCCCGTGCTCCACAACAAGAGAAGCGACTACAACAAGAATCTCAAGCACTGCAACTAGAGAAAGCCTGCATGAAGCAATGAAGACCCAGCACAGCCAAAAATAAGTAAATAAATTTTTTAAAAATAACAGAGGGACTTCCTTGGCCTGTCAGTGGTTAAGACTTTAACCTCCAATGCAGGAGGTGGGGTTCAATCCCTGGTCGGGGAGCCAAGACCCTACATGCCTTGTGGCCAAAAAACCAAGGCATAAAACAGAAGCAATGTTGTAAGCAATTGACTTACAGCAATGTTGTAAGTCTCGTTGTAGTGGCTTCTCTTGTTGTGGAGCATGGGCTCTTGGGCGCATGGACTTCAGTAGTTTTGATGCATGGGCTTAGTTGCCCAGAGACATCTAGGATCTTAGTTTCCTGACTAGGGATTGAACCCATGTCCTCTGCATTGGCAGGCGGATTCTTAATGTAATGAAGATTTTAAGAATGGTCCATAACAAACAAACAAAAAAAGTCTTAAAAAAAAGATGGAAAGGTGTTGACCACATCCTGAATCAGTTACTGTACCTAAAAGTTAAGCTAGTACATAAAACATTAGAAAAACATTTACGCAACTGTGGCTCAGATGGTAAAGAATCTGCCTACAAGGCAGGAGACCTGGATTCGATCCCTGGGTCAGAAAGATCCACTGGAGAAGCAAATGGCTACCCACTCCAGTATTCTTGCCAGGAGAATCCCAAGGACACAGGAGCCTGGCGGGCTACAGTCTATGGGGTCACAAAGAGTCAGACACAACTGAGTGACTAACATTTTCACACAAACGCAAACCTCAAGGCCTAAAAGTCACCGATTTCAACTTAAACGTAAGAGAGACATGAATTTTTATATTTCATGTCTATTCATACTTCATATTTCAATTTGAAACATATATGCATTTCAATTTCTAAATGATTTCTGCAGATAGTATACAATAATATATTAGTATATAGTATAGATTAGCAATAATATATACTATATTGCAACATGTTAAAATATGTACCCCTGTCTATAAAGCTTTTCAGCAGTTGAAGACCTGAATCTAATATAAGAATATGAAGTCATCCTTGCCACAAATACACTCAGTTGTAATAAATCAGGTTTAGCACAAGCAGAAAGAAATATTGTCAAGTAGGTGTATACTGGGAGGAATGGTAGAAACTGAAGTTTAAGGTGGACAAAGGGGAAAGAAGCTTGGAGAATAAAAATATGAATACAGTGGGAATCATCTAGAAATCATGAGAGTAAGGAGTCTTAATTCTCTTATATTTAGGCTTCTTATCGTGAACTGTCTCTTTCTCAATTATTAAATACTATATTAACGATATGCAACTCTTTTCTACCTGTTTCCATGCTGAGAATTATTTGATTTTGAAGAAGCCGGCAACTCTTGGAAATCACTGAATGAGTCATCAAGTGACCCTGACTTGGAAGCATCTTGAAAATCCTGGAAGTCGTCATCTTCTGGTTTGACCACCTAGGTTTACAGAAGACATTGAAACAGAAAACATCCAATAATAAAAAGCTAAATAACAAATCTTTAACCATCAACCTCAAAGACAACCTTTTAAAATGTTCCCATTTCAGTACAAATACCTAATTTTAGGAGAACACCCTTTAGACATAACATCAGCTCAACCGCTTAAGGCAAGAATGCTGCTTAGTACTTGTAAATACTCTTGTAAAAATGGTAAAAGACTGGTTTAACTTAATTTATATAATTTTTAAATAGCTGAATCACATTTAATAGATTGAGAAACTGCCATCTTTATGAAACATATATTGTTTGTATATGACAAGTGACACAAACTTGTTTTAATCTATCACATATATGTATAAACTGTGAACACTCGTAATCCCATGCTCTAGGAAGTGAACACTGTTAACAGTTCGTTTGTTTTATTGAAAAACAAGCTTGTACTATATTGTTTTGCACTTAAATGAAATTATTCAACATGGACATCTTTTTCATGCAGTACATGTGCATCCACCACATTCATCTGAATAATCCAATAGTTTGCCACTGTATAGATAAACCAAAGCTTATTTAACATTTTTCTTCTGGTTGATAGATATGCAGCTATTCCTAATTTTCACTCTAACAACACTACAACAAATATTCTTGTATATTTTTGCTCATTGGAGTTACTAGCTCTGTGAGATGGACTCCTAAAAGCATGACTGCTGGGTAAGAAGACTCGAATATTTAGAATTTTGATAGCTATTGCCAAATGTGCCTTCCAAAAAGGCTGTACCAAAAAATCCTTTCCCCACATTTTTACTAACACTAAATATATGTTTAAAATTTTTTTTTTGCTAAACTGAGAAATGAAAAATAAAAGGAAACATCTTAATTAGGCTTAGCAGCTTTTTCAAAAGAAACAGCTTAAGGATTTAACTAGCTTTATTAAACTTGACGTTTAAAATACATATGATAAAGAACTACACATTTTTAGCCAAAATTCAAGTATCTGAAGGCTTCAGAAATTCTTTTGCTTTTTAAATAATGAAAAATTCAACGTTGTACTGTTTTGCTGCTGCTGCTGCTGCTAAGTCGCTTCAGTTGTGTCCGACTCTTCGCGACCCCATAGACGGCAGCTCACCAGGCTCCGCCATCCCTGGGATTCTCCAGGCAAGAACACTGGAGTGGGGTGCCATTTAACACTGCTTAATTTCCACTGCCAGTGTCCATCATAATCCAGCAATCTTTACTACATTTCTTGGAAAAAACACTTGCTCGGATTCACTTTCAGAGATAATTTGGAATACACACAGCCTCTTCATCTACCTGATTTGCAGGGTAAGCTGACATGAAGCCGCTGGAAGTCTGGGCTGCAGCTCCCCCGACTGGCCCAACAAGGTTAATGCCCATGACTGGCTGCCCGAGGGTGAGGGGCATGGAGCCTGCAGGGCCTGAGGGCATCCCCGTGGGCTGACTCACAGCAGCTGGCAAAGTCACAGGAAAGCCACTTAACGTTGGAACAGGAGCCGCTGGAAACTGATTCAAAGCATCGGGACTCATGGCAGGAACACCCCTCTACACAGAACATGAGGAAAACGGGGACATTTTAGGAAACGGCAAACCACATACAGCCCACATCTGACACAGAGACCTAAATGTAAAATCTGCAGCCCTGGGGTTTTCTCTCTGACTCTCCCAGGACTCAGGAATTTGACATCAGAAAGTAAGTTATAAGGTTAATGTAAATCTAATATGTAGCAAAGAAATGGCCAACACACACTCAATATGACATTTTCACTCTCTGACAAGTTTGGTTAATTCACTGTAATCAAATCCTTTACAATGATTTTGTAATATGAGAAAAACTGCTGCCAGACCGAGTACACTTTATCTAAGGAATTTTAGACAAGGACTTCAAAGGACAGAGAAACTTCATCTATTACTAACTTTCAAGCTCAAAAGGATTACAGATAGGTCAGAGAATGTTAATATATTAAAGCCTTTAAATAAAAGAGTATTGTGCTAGCATGCATATCATATAAACAGTACATTCTGAAGAACTCTATCCTGAAAATAACCTAAATTTTAATGTTCAAAGAGTTCTATAAGTTGTAGGAAAAAGGATTCATATTCTCTCAGTTTATATTGAAAATATAAACCTAACCTTCAAAAGAATGTCTACCTGTGTTACTGCTATCATGGCAAGAACGGTATAAAGTTCTTCTTTAGTCAGTTTTCCAGGTGTGGTTCGATTAGCTAAGGCCCATATCTGTCCAAGAGTTTCCCTGGGAAGCCCAGATGACATCAGGATGGGATAAAGTTTAGCAGTGTCTATTCCAGTTGGAGTCATTGTGGTTTCTAAAATTTTCTTATAGGCATCTATTAAAGGAAAGACCAGATAACAAATGTAAACATATTACAAATGATTCACCTTTTTTGTTGTCATTGATGCTTATACATGAATAATCCTAAGTCAAACTGCTTTTACAGAACTGAAGCCACATCAAGGGTTTGAGTTGCTATAAAGATATTCAAGTGGAAATGTCCAGCAGACAATTAGAGTCTGGAGCTTAGAAAAGAGGCTGGAGCTTGGTTCTACAGATGAAGATTTTGGGTTAAAGGTAAGAGGGAGTCTTCTCACTGGGAGACAGTAACAGCAGTAAGACAGAGGTGGTATGAGCAGATGCTTTGGATTTTAAAAAAGAAGTTGTAAAGTAATGATGGTGGAACTAATCTGCAAATATTAATAGCAGTGGGAAGCACAAAGTATACCCATATCACCTTTGTCTTGTCCCAGTGAAGCAGAGGCTATTAGAGAAAACATCATTGGGTAGGGTGTTTGGGAACAGAGCCTTCAGAGGAAGACACAGTTACAGTTGAAGTGAGAGAGGAGAACAAGTGTTTGAAAAAAAGGAAGGGTTCACTGGGGAGTCTTTGACAATAAAATGGACTTTCCAAAAGACAAAGTGGGAAAAGCTGTTAGGGATAGGGTTGCTGAATAAAATACAGGATGCCAATATTGCATGGGGTATACTTATTCTAAATAATTATTTGCTGTTCATATAAAATTCAAATTTAACTGGATGTTCTGTATGCGGATTTGCTGAATCTGGTGACCCTAGTTAGAGGAGTTGATGGACGAAAGTAGGTTTAAGGTAGACAGAGAAAAATGTTTAAAAAGAAATTTTACATCTAGCATTACATAGGGATTAAAGGTTAGTAGGCGTACCGTACGAACATATGTTTTTTAAGTTTGTATTTATTTATTTGGCTGTGCTGGGTCTTCACTCCTGCATGCGGGCTTCTTACTGCAGTGGCTTCTTTTGCTGCGGAGCATGGGATCCAGTGCACGCGGGCTTCAGCAGTTGTGGCTCATGGGCTTAGCTGCTCTGTGGCATGTGGGATCCTCCCAGACCAGGCATGGAACCCATGTCCCCTGCATTGGCAGGCGATTCTTAACTACTGGACCACCAGGGAAGTCCAAGAACACATATTTTGGCTAGGAAATTACGTGTGTGTTTAAAAGCTTCAGTTGCTAAGTCGCGTCCAATTTTTGCGACCTCGTGGACTGCAGCGCGCCAGGATTCCCTGTTCTTCACTATCTCTCTGAGTTTGCTCTAATTCATGTCCACTGAGTTGGTGATGCTATATTTTGATAGTGTCTTTTAAAATAGTAAATTTAAGACAAACTTTTAGAAATAAAAGTTATATGATGGTCATTAAAACATTAGAGCAAAACATTTTTCCTTCATTTATATAGTTATTTCATATATGAGGCAGTCATAAACACTAGCTGTATTTAATTTTCTGTACTCTTTCAGAAAAAATAAAGTTATAATTTCTTCTGCATATTCTGTAGCCACAATAGTAAACATTTACAACTACACTACAACATTTGAAGTAAAGTATCCAGATAGGAATCTTGGGCAAAAAAGCTTTTTACCTGGAACCAAACTCTCATTGTAAATCCAAGGAGGCATTCTGGGCTGAACAGGATCCTGTGAGGGAAATACCCCCACACCTAGGAGATAAAGAACATCATCTAATGTATGTAATGGTCTGTGCAACAGAAGTGGAAATCACACTGAGTCATGGCTTTTTATAAGAAGCGTGCTGGCTGGAGACACTAAAAAAAAGTCACCAATTCAACTAAACTTCGGTTTCTAACCAACTCTTGTACATTAACATTGTCCTAAGGCATAAACTAAAAACACAGTTTATGTTTTTATAAAAACATAAAACAAACAAAAAACCCTAAGATGTATCAAATCAATACTCTGGATCATATGAAGCTTGTACCATTCACATATATTACAAATTAAAGGCAAAAACATGACAGGCAATGGTTTAAAAATTACGTGTACAAAAAAAAAAATTGCCCAAGCTTCACTTGCAGCTTTTCATAATGTTTCTTTGCAAAGTTTTATGTTTTAAAATCTTGAAAATGACACTGCTGCCTCAGATGTATAGCATTTTTATTTAAATTTTTTTGTTTTCACTTTGTCCTGTAAAACAGCCTCCAAGAGTTTGCCTCCTGGGTTGTCCACATTCATCTCTGCAAGTTGAGTTTACAAAAATGTGGATCTTCAGGCAGCAGTGTGTATGGTTTATTTCAAAGAAGCAAAACATATTCTCATTGGTGACTTTTCCAGTTAAATTTTAACTTTTCAACCTTAAAGAAGAACAGAAAGTTTAAGAGGGGAAAAAGTTTTTATAAAATAAAAGAAGAAATTTTAAATCAGGAATGATTTTGATTAAAGAAACTGGTTATCAAAAAAAATTTTTTTAAAGGAGTAACAGTGTATTGAAAGAATTCAGAGCAAAATCGTAGGGGTTAATTACAGGAAAGAATGCATTACATATATTTTAAGCAAAAAATTTCAATTAGCAAAATCAAGCAGCATTCATTTTAAGATTAACGCTTAAGGTGTTAGCATTTGAGCGACATTTGGTTAAATGAACTTTTTGCTGAAAATTTCATGAGCTCACCACTCTCTTCAATGGACAGGTTTTGGTCTGAAGTCTTTTCTGCCTCTGCAGTAGTGGTACCACTTACACGTCCATCTACAGCACCCCCATTATTGGCCATTAAACTGGGATGGTTCTTACTGGAACCTGGGCCTAGGGCTTTGTGCCCAACTTCAGAGGTATTAAATTTAATTTGTTCCTGCCCAGATGTACTTAAATCACAAGATACTAGGAGCTTCTCCTCCAAGGAAGAGCCTAAACAAACAGCATGAAGGATTATTTGTATATTATTGCAAGCTTCTAATTTTTCAACCATCCATTTCCACCCCCAGATTCTAAATGGAAGGCCCTGCCACATATAATTTAAATTCTGAAATAATTCAAGCCCACACGTTTGTACAGAACTGGAGATACTTCAGTGATTTTAGAAAACTTTATCATCGTTATCTTCTTTGATTCTCAGGAATTCTGTGAGACAGTAGGTAGAAGAGCGTGGGGGAAGATGTGTTACCTTAGAAATTTGGTGACCTACACAAGATATAGACATTTCTATAGACTATGCCTATTTCTGCATCTGTCAATTGAGAAAGTGTAGACAAGAACATGTCAGCTAAGAGCCCTCTCAGCACTATTCTAAATCTCAAGACAGAGTAAGTGCCCCACTCACCCCTCATTCCCACGTGTGATTAAAACCGAGGTACAGAAATGTTCAAAGATTTGTCCAAGGACAAACTGATAGTAAATGGATACCCTGGGCTTCTGAACCCCCACATGCTTTATCACAGAACCAGAGAGCACTTTCTAAAGCAGCTTTCCCTGGCTAATTACTCTTAAGAAAATGATCATGGGTATTTCCCCAAACAAGAGTCACCTTCTGAAAAAATCAGTTTGTTCCTACAGTTCTAACATGGTTTAAATGGATCATAACTTCTTAGATACACCTATCGTTTAAAAGTGGGCATTTAATTTCTAAATACATGGGGCTTTTAAAGTAATCTTTGATATTAATTCTCATTTTGAAATTAATTTCTCATTTAAATTTTTCTTCTCTGCAATCAGCCTCTGTGTTTTTTCAGTCTTTTAACTTTATTGAGGCTTTCAAAGGCTAAGTTTTGGTAAATGTCACAGTGCACTTGAAAATATGTGGGTTATTTTCAAATAACTTTTGATATTGATTTCTAATATAATTTCATAGTAATAAAGAACAGACTCTGTATCCTTTCAATACCTTTAGACCATGAAACTTCTGCACCTTGTTTTTTTTCACCTTGCTTTATGTCCCTGGATATGTTCCAGTGTCTCCTGATTTACAGTTCAGGAAATATAAACAGGGTTTGTATCCTGCTGTTGTATGAAAACCATATAAATCTTAATTGTTGAATTGATTCACAGTGCTTTTCAGGTCTACTATATACCTCTATTTTTCTGTCTGTTCATTCTATTAATTTTTGAGAGCTTGATACTGAAACTTTAACAAAAAAATCTTAATTTACTTAAAAATAATTGTAATATTTAGTGGAACTGTAACTTTTTTTCTGTATTTTCCAAGTCTGCTTTAAATGTGTTAGCATACTTTTGTAATTTTAAAAATAATAATAAAAAATAGGTCCCAAATTTAGCAATAGAAGTTTCAAATCACTTTTTCAGAATGTGAGGCCCCCAGATTTTTTTTTAAAAATCTAGATTCTTATCTAGAGTCTTATTTTGGTGAATTTCAATAGTATTCACATATTCAGGCCCATGTTTCTTTGCCAACATCACTGTATTATTCTATGTATGTAAGTGAAATAAACTTTTCTAGATTTTTCAAAATACTTTCATTAAGAGCTTAGGAGTTACCTGTTTCCTGCACATTGTATGAGGCTGAAGCAGTAAAGAAACAAGGAATTTGCCCAGGGACACCATGTAAGGCAACAGACATCGGACTCTGACCTGGAGGGAGAGGCTGTGCTCCAGCCTTCGGTACATGCAACTGGCCAAGTGGGGTGGTGGAATGGAAAGACTGAAAAGGCTGGGAAGTGGAGGAAGGCCCACATGTGGGAACTTCAACAGGCCCCTGCATAAAGTCACTGAATTCTTCTTCATCAAGAAAGGCAGGTGATGGGGAGACAGTTTTAGTAGAATGAGATGATGTGGGATAATCTGCAAAACGGAAAATGGCAATGAAACACACAGAAATGAAAATTAACAGGGGAAAAGAAACTGAGATGTAGCACAACTCCAACAGAACATACTGAAGCATGAACAGTGGAGGCGACTAAGAAAGAACATGTAACGACAGTCACACGGAATCATACAATGAATGCAAAACACTTTGATATCTATCTATAAATAGCTTTTGGTCTTTTTAAAAAAGAGGTTTTATAGCTATTTTGCATTTGGTTCAAAAGCAGAAAACTGTAAAATTCAAAATTTCTTTCCTTTTATTAGAATAGCACTCATTTTTTTCCTTGAGACCACTAGTAATTTACATCAAAGTGGTGATTACTTTTGAAACTCAACTGATCTATTTGGATAATATTTTCTCAAACCAATATAAATAAGAAAATCTGCCTACATGCTGCTGAATACATTTCAGAGATACACGCTGATGACTAAATTTCATGAGGCCAGTAAAAAACCAATGCATGACACATACTTATAATTTTTGATAAATCCTGCCTAATTGACACACTTAGCATAGTTCACATTTCATATGAGGATGAAAGCTACTATACAGGGAATGAAAACTACAGGTGCAACAAGAACATCAAACACATTACCAAAGTGATGCTTTCTTGGGAGAAGCACCAAAATTAGGACACCATCAAGTCTTAAGTCAAATAACTTAGCAGCCAATTAAAAAAATAAACCCTAGCTAAGCGCTATGTTGAAAAGAACTCTGCCTCTAAAAGATACAAATGTCACTATGGCTTTTTACTGTCAAATATGAGATTCACTTACGTAATAAACCTCTCTACAGGGATTAGGTTTAATAATCTAAGGCTCATTCACAATAATAATATTGTTGCTTCTTCACATTGCAAACTTTGAATTGCTATAACATTTATTAATACTAAAGTCTAATGTCACAAGGAGCAGTCTTTTTTTTTTTTAAGCCCTCATTTGAAAAATGGGGACACTATGTGCTTCTCTTTTGGATCCATGAAATAAAACCTGGAAGCATTAAAGTTCTATGAAAAATGCAAAATGACTATAAAAAATGAAAAAAAAAAAAAAAAAAAAAAAAAAAGCCATGTCATAATGAATCCCAACCCTCCCAGTAATGGTTACTGAGAGTGTCTGAGAGTGTGTACTTAAGTTCTCAGTTTCGGTTCTCTGACCATTACTGGTAGAAAATAGCAATAATGGAAAACTGAGAGCTACTATGAATATTTTTAGATGGATCCTATTTGGGCTAAACCAATTTTTTTTTTTTTAGGCTATACCAATATTTCTTTGCATTTGACTGGAATTACTTTAATTCTATGTGGTATATATTTGGCTTAAAAACTCATAGCTATATATATATGATTAATAAGAAGTATAAAAATTATGTGATACAGTTTGTATTCACTATTTTAAGATAAACAGTCTATAGGCGAGAATTAAAAGATATCTTTGGTGGAAAAAGGCTGGAAACCCTTTAGGTGCTTTAGGCCTAGGTTTAAGATTCTAGCTGTAGAAGCTCTGGTAATTCCTTGGGCTTGCTTCAGAAAAAAAGTATTTTTCTAGCTAAGCATGAAGCAGTTAACTAGAAACAGCTAACTGCATGCATGCTGAATGAACTCAAGAGATTAACTGAACATCAAAACCCCAATTTATTATTTAACCTGTGAGGTTGTTAAACAATACTTGGTTGCCCAAACGAGGTATTCTATATGGATAGAACAGTATGTGACCTGACAATGACCATCCCTCTCTGCCTTCTTTTTCTAAGCTCCACGCTGGGTCCAATGTTACCATTCCAATGACGATACTCCAATGATTTACTGACTAGCTCATTCAGCTTATACATTTTCACCTTGAGGTATGCTTTTCCTTTCTGAACTCATTCTGATCACTAATATCCATTCCCTTTTCAATCTCAGTATATATTTTACTTTGGGGCACACTTTTTGTAATGATAACCTGAGTATATAATCTAACAAGTGAAATTAATGGGCAGAGGCAAAGCTGTCCCAGAAAGTCAAGAACTCATTACTGTGCCAACATTAGATTATTTCTTCCTGATATCATCTATAAAAGATAGTATAAAGGTTTAAGATAAAATTTGTCAATATGACATATGCTAGGAAATACAGTATTTAGCTGAATTATTTATGAAAACTATTCACCCATTAATGGTAAGCTAATCTTGAAATTAGCTGAGAATAAAATGTCAAAATATTAAATTTTTAAAAAGGATGTGGTAACAGCTATGTGAAGATAAGATTCATTTCAACTGCTACATGTTTAACACACGTGCAATCCCGCCCCCTGCCCCCCATGAATTTCCTTTACTCTGCTTTATCAGGTACTTTTCCTTTGCTTATTTGATGATGACATAATGAGAGGAATATAAAAAATAATGAAATAAAAACTACAATGAAACATATTTTCATTTCTACAAAGAAAAAACTAAAATTTCACAAGAAAATTATTAAATCCATGACTTTTTAAAGGAATCACTGAGAAAATTTGTAAGTTTAATCACATTGAGTAAAACCTAAACTAGTTCACTAGTTCATAAAAAGTAAAATTAATTTAAAATAATAAGAATGCAATAGTAAACTCATTTACTACATTTGCTTTGAGTGAATGAGTTTTACTAATGTTAACATACTCATTTATACAGAAGATTTGTAAGTAAAGTTGACATACTGACATTTACTAGAAGACAGGAAGGTTTTCCCCACAGGACAGTTATCTAGACCAGAGCTCTTAATCTACTATAAATTTTAAAACATCTAAATCTGTATTTAGCTTGAAGGAAGAATTCAACACTCACCCCGCCCCCCCCCCCCCCCCCAACACACACATCAGTTAAAAACACAGGGATTTCAATCATCTTCCATCAAAAGAAAATTAAAATTAAAACTACCTGGTTTCTTAGGGTGTGATGCTGGAGTAGGGTGCATCTTAGCATCTCTGGAAAACCCATCTAAGTTTCCTTTTATGGCTTCCAAAGCATCATCTCTACTCTTCTCTCCTGTCTGAGAGACAATAAATGTATATATATTTCTTCACTTACCTCTCACACTTTGTCCTAAATCCACACAAGTTGAAAGAGAACTGCAGATATTCAACTATTTCCAATATTTTTACCACATATGTCAGGCAGTGAATTCCAAGTCAGAAAAACATTACACACAGCAAAAGAAAATACTCCATAGAATCTTATTAAAAGGTCCATTTAAGACTACTTTAGGGCAGTGGTCCCCAACCTTTTTGGCACCAGGGCCCGGTTCGTGGAAGACAATTTCTCCGCAGATGGGGACGGGGATGGGAGGTGTGTGTGTGGGGTGGGGCGATGGGGAAGGCGGAGATTGCTTTAGGATAATTCAAGCACATGACATTTGTTATGCACTTAATTTCTATTACATCAGCTCCACTTCAGATCATCAGGAATTAGATCCCAGAGGCTGGGGACCCCTGCTTCAGGGTATAGGTGTTCGATATTAAGTCTCCAGTGTTAATGCTTTCCAAGAAAAGGTTATAAGCACCCCAAAGGTAGTACAGACAGGTGGAGAAGATAATATCTGACATCTCATTCCCTTCAACAATAAAGTCTCTTAACAGAAAAAGAGAAGTCCTTCACTTTTGGACTTAAGACAAAAGGAAAATCAATCAACCACACCTACAGCCTGGGCTGGTGTCCCGGTGACAAAATCCACTGAATGAGTGAGAGGAGGCACGCAGTGGGTGCGCGTGGGGCGGAGGACGTTACCTTGGGTTTCACGCTACTCAGAAGTCTGAGCTTTTGCTTCTGCTCTTCAAACTGGCGTCTTTTTCTTTCTTCTTCTAAGAGCTTTTGCTGCTGTTCAAATCGTTTTCTGAAGGAAAAACAACCATTAAAGAGCCAGCTTCAGGGATTATTAACTGACTGTTAGATTCATACTTCTTCTACCCATAGTTTCAGCAATGTCACCTTGCATTTCTAGAACTAAAAACTTCACTGATAATTGTACCTAATTTTCTGAAGATAATCCTATGTCTCCACTATATGAATTTCCAAATATATGAAATAAGCCTAAAAAATGATTTACCTAAATTATAGACGTGAACTTATTTCTTACCTAATTCGAAAAAGTAGGAGACAACATTCTACATTCAAAGTATATATATATATATATAAACAAACAGGGAGGTGGACAAAATAAACACACTCTTTGCTCTGCATACAAAAAAGAAACTTCTACTCGGGGAGGCAGTACCATACATGAGAAAGAGCAACAGCTCTGGGAATCACGAGGCCTGCACTTGGGTCCAGGTTTTTCCAGTAACTGTATAGCCTGGGCTGACAAGTTGCTTATTTCTTTGGACTTCATTGGACTTCCCAAGATGTAACATCAGTGGATTGAATTCTAGGATCTCTAAGGTCCCTTCTGGCTTTAAACTTTTAAATAATAAGAGCATTTTAAAGAGCTTTAAGGGCACTGTGACTGTTTCCTCTTCAAATCTGCACTACAGATTATTTGACCATTTTAAACTTAAGCGCTATCATGCATCTTTATCCTTGCATTCTGAGGTTTCTTACTGCTGCTCCTCGGCAAACTGCTTCTGCATGTCTGGAGTGTACTGTGGGCCTGGAGGACGCATTCCCAGGAATGGTGCTTGTCCCAGGTAAGGCATTCCTCCTGCTGGTATTGGTCCCATTGGGATCCCTGCCTAGAAACAACAGACAAAGACTTAAAAAACACAATTTCTCCTTTTTTTTTGGCTGTGCTACACAGCATGTGGGATCAGTTCCCTGGCCAGGGATGGAACCCGTGCCCCCTGCAGTGAAAGCATGGGGTCTTAACCACTGGATCGCCAAGGAAGTCCCCACAACTTTTTCTTTTAACTACTACAAAGAACAACTGTAGCTTCCATAACTTTTCTTTTCCTCTTTAGTTGGTGGTGCATGCTTCTCATCGCGGTAGCTTCCCTTGCAGAGCACAGGCTCTAGGGTGCTCGGGCGTCCGCAGTCGTGGCGAACGGGCTTAACTGCCTGGCGCCACACGGAATCTTCCCGGCGCAGGGAAGACAGGACCTGTGTCCCCTGCATTGGCAGGCAGATTCTTAGCCACTGGGCCACAAGAGGCGGCCTGTATTAACTAACTTTAATAGAAGATTCAAAGGACATAGGCTAAAAATGAAAAGCTCCCCTTAATATCTTGCCTCTTCCACTGCCTTCATGTCTTCGAGAGGACCACCACTGCTAACAGTCTGAGGAAGTATGCATCAAATCTTTCAGACTGGGTGTGTTAGAAGGCGCACACACACACATAAACACACGTTATATCTGGTGAGCTCACTGATCCATACTCTCTGAGGTGTCGTATCTTAAATGTCTTTGTATTTCTAGCAATAGATAAGAGCCTGGCATACAGCAGTTATTCCACAAATGAGATTAAACACGTATTTCCAATATGTATGATAGGATAATGAATATTTTGATATTATTATACCCTTGGTATCCCAACTTTTACAGAAAAAAATATATTTAATGAATACTAAATGACATATTTTCAAGATCTTTCTGTGTTGTTGGGTGTTGTCATTATAAACATGCCTGAACCAGCTAAGTCTGCTCCTGCCCCTAAAAAGGGCTCTAAAAAAGCTGTGACCAAGGCCCAGAAGAAGCACGGCAAGAAGCGCAAGTGCAGCCGCAAGGAGAGCTACTCCGTGTATGTGTACAAGGCGCTGAAGCAAGTCCATCTGGACACCGGCATCTCGTCCAAGGCCATGGGAATCATGAACTCCTTCGTCAATGACATTTTCGAGTGCATCGCTGGCAAGGCATCGTGCCTGGCGCATTACAACAAGCGCTTGACTATCATATCCAGGGAGATCCAGACTGCCGTGCGCTTGCTGCTACCTGGGGAGCTGGCCAAGCACGCCGTGTCCGAGGGCACTAAGGCTGTCACCAAGTATACCAGCTCCAAGTAAATATAATATGCCTAGCCGCTGTTAACAGAGAAGGCAATAGCACCCCACTCCAGTACTCTTGCCTGGAAAATCCCATGGACGGAGGGCCTGGTGGGCTGCAGTCCATGGGGTCGCTAAGAGTCGGACACGACTGAGCGACTTCACTTTCACATGACATATCAATACAATAGTATAAAGTTTACTGAAGTGTCCAGAAGAATAGCATTGCACAAGAGCTAACCACAAAACTTAATATGAATCATGATGACGGTGACGATGGAAATGATGGTTAACAGCTAATTTTTACTGAGTGAAAATGTCTCTATTCTTCAACCTTCTCTCTGAAAGGTTCCCCTTCAGTTCCCTAACTTGAAACTTGGCTGTCCCTGGAAGCCCTCTCTCTTGGAGACTGCTACTTTTCTTCAAACATTTCCCGTAAATGGACAATATTCTCCTTGGTTCCAAACCCCTTTTCTCGTCTCTTGTCCTTCAAAACCCTGAACACATTTTAATTTCTTGCAATCAGACTTCATCAGTTACTCTCCTATCCTATTTATGCCATCTACTCCCTCACTCTTCAACTTCAAATCCTTGCTATGGTCCATTCTACTCTTAAACTGCTCCTGGTCAATAATCATGAGGATGACTCATCTAACACTGGCGTTTCAGGTCTCCTCATCACAATCATGTTCAACATACCACTCTAGTTTCCCATTCCATGGTCATCGCCCCGCTCATCTGGCCCAGTAGCTGCATCATCTCCAAAATCTTGATTTTAAGCATGCCAATAATTGACCACCACTTTCTATTCTTCCAGTTCATGCTCTCCAGCAATTCTTTTATTTCATTAATACTTCCCTCCCATCCATTCATCTTTCCACTTTCCCGCCATCCATCATGCTCATCATGTCCTCACTTCTTGTCTTGCTCAGCTTAGACTCCAGGATTCAATATTAAATATCCTTGTAAACATCCTTCGCTCCCCTACCTCTGGCTTCCTTGGTATGGTCACCTGGGACTTCATTCTTGTTTGTCAACTAATCACTTTCTCTTATCCTTATACCCAAACCACTTAATCTTACTGGAGAGAAAAACCTTGAAGAGTCACCTTAAATTCTTTAAAAAAATGTTTGTTTTTGGCTGTGCTGAGTCTTGGCTGCTGTGAGGGCTTTTCTCTAGTTGTGGTGAGCAGGGGCTACTCTCTAGAGGCGGTGCACACACTTCTCACTGAGGTGTCTTCTCCCACTATGGAGCACAGACTCTAGGGCGTGCAGGCCTCAGCAGCTGCAGCTCCCAGGCTCTAGAGCACAGGCTCAATAGTTGTGGAACATGGGCCTGGGTGCTCCAAGGCATGTGGGATCTTCCCAGACCAGGGACTGAATCCGTACTATAGCCTGAACTGGCAGGTAGATTCTTTGTCGATGGGCCACCAGGAAAGCCCCATCTTAAATTTCTGCCTACAAATCTCAAATGGTTTCCCAATACAGGAGCCTTACAGGGACTCCTACCTTATAAGATTTCAATCCTTTGAGTTGCTTGAGATTTGCTATGGCCCAGCATATTTCAATTTCAATATTCCATGTTTGCTTAAAAAGAAAGTAATTTTGAGGACTTCCTTGGTGGTCCAGTGATTAAGACTGCATGCTCCCAAAGCAGGGGCATGAGTCCGATCCCTGGTTGGGGAGCTAGGATCCTGTATGCCACACTGTGTGGCCAAAAAAAAAGTGTTTTACAATTGTTGGACACAGTATCCTATTATCCATCAATCAAGTTTGTTAAGAAGCTCGTTTAAAATGTGTATCTTTACTGATTGTGAACTTGTCTATTTCTCCTTATTTTTCCATCAGTTTCTATCTTACACATTTTGAGGCCAGGTTATTAGGTGCATACAAACTAATATCTTTCTGATGAATTTAATTTCTTATCAAGTGAAATGCCCTCTTACCTCCAGGCTTTTAAGGCTTTCTGCCTTAAAAGTATATTTTGTCTGATTTTCCTTTAATAGAAATCATGTTAGTATTTCCCTCAAATTAAAAAAAAAGTATTTCTTTTGAACTTTTCCAAAATACCTTCTTGTTCTGAACCTTTACTGAGACCGTGGAAGACTGTTTTAAGGTTTAGAAGTAATACAATACGTGTAAAGTACCTGGAACACTGTTTAGCACATATGAGTAAATAAATAGCAGCTATTATAAAATAATTATCTTTAACATTAGAAGTAATACTGATGACAGAATAGAATACTTTCAAAAACAGTAATGATTCCATTTTTTTTTCCTGAAACAAGATTCTTCAAATACAGAAATAAACAACTAGATAAAAGAACACAATAGTTGTAATACAGATATCATTTTATTGTGTTCCTGCCATACGTCAGCCATAAAACTAGTCATATGTATACATAATTCTCAATAAATGTAAGATCACAAGAATTAGAGATAATTCTAATAATGATTAATAAATAGACCTTAATAAGAACAAACACTTATGAAGTCTGTACTAAGTCCCAGGGGCTTTTCTAAGTGCTTTATATGTATCAATTAATTGAACCCTTATAATAAACCTACGCAGTAGGTGCTCCTATTATTATCATTTTACAGATGAGGAAACTGAAGTAGAAAATAGTTAAGTATCTCACTCATTACTGGCAATGACAGAGCCAGGATTAGAACCAGGCAGCTTCTGGTTCCAAAATCCATTTTCTCCATCATGCTATGCTGCCTGTCCAGTTACCAACAACCACCACCAAAGTCAGACTTAAAATTATTTTAAATGTTTTTTTCTGCCTATTCATATGCTCAGACACATTACCTGTTCAATGAATACTAGCAACCTGGCAGGTTTATAAATAGTTTCCAGTACTTTACAACTGAAGTTACAAGTAATATTGCTTAATTACTAACACTCTATTCTAAATCCTGGATGGTGGTGGCCATGAATATTTATTTTTAATCACAGTGTGGTTCTCTTGCTGCTAAAAATTAGTGTCATAGTCCTAGTATTATATTTCTCCTTCGCCCACTATAATGTAATCAGTTTCTTATTTTTTCCAGTTTTATTGAGATAATTTGACATATGATAATATGTCAAAGGTAGGTAAGTTTAAGTTTAGGTAGGTAACACGATTATTTGATACACTTGTTTATATATCACAAAATGATTACCACCATAGCATTAACATTTCTGTCATATCACATAATTACCATTTCTTTTTTGAGGTAAGGGATTAAATTTCTTTTTAAATTTTGACTTAGTTTACCCAAATCAAAACTTGTTCTTAGTTATGTTCAATAACATAGAACACAGAAGAAATCACTCAAATCAAACAGGCTAAAAGACAAAATGAGATATTCCACAAAAATAACAAAGAATGAAAGAAGATGTTATTATCAACACTGCCTTTCTAGTTACACAATTCTGTTCTTCAAGAAGATTCAAACTTTCTAAATGGCATTGTGTGTTTCTCCTATTCCTTAAAAGTAACTTTATACATGTCATACAGCCTAATTTTAGGCTTTCTTTTGAAATCTAGATAAACTGAAAGGTTAAGAGATACCAATCCTTATCTATACAGTGAATGAAAATAACACAGCAAAAAACAAACAAACAAACAAAAAAAAAACCCACTCAGAAATCTGAGATACATTCAATAAACTACTCAAAAGACTAAAACATAAATAAATTAACCCCCAAGTTGAAAGTTACCCAAGACTACTGAAAACCTGAACAAGTGGAGAGATGCGACAGCAAGACTAAATGAGTGAAAATGTCAATTTGGATCAAAATCCCTACAGGTTTTACATGGAATTTGATCAACTGATCTCAAAATTCATACTGAAGGGGATGTGGCCATGAGTAGCCATAATTCTTTAAAAGAACAACAGAGGCTCCACTCCACCAGATAAAGGCTCATCTTGGGTTAGAACACAAGACAGTAAGACATTTACTGATGCAGGTACAGACACATATAGCAATGAGACAAACGAAAGAGCTTAGAAACTAAAGAAAGCATATGAAGAAAGTAGGCATTACAGGAGTAATCTCAGATTTCAACAGGTACAGAATGGGCTACTGATAAATGATTTGGGGGACAACTGTCTATTCAAATAGAAAATAAAATTAGGCCCTTCAGCATCATACTGATACCCAAAGAACAATTCCAGGTAGGTTAAAGACCTATATATAAAAAATTTAATTTTTTAATAAGAAAACACAGGAGAATATCAGTACTACCTCTGGGTTGGATTATGTCATAGATGAGACACAAAAAGCTCAAACCATAAAAAAAATGATTTATCCATCAGACTTAACTTCTACAAAACATGACACCATTGACAAAGTTAATAAATAAGCCAAAGTCTAGAAGGACATACTGATGGCACAAATAACCACAAAGGTTAGAATCCAGAATACATAATGAACACTTATACAGAGTGAAGTAAGTCAGAAAGAAAAGCAGCAATACAGTACACTAACGCATATATATGAAATTTAGAAAGATGGTAATGATGACCCTGTATGTGAGACAGCAAAAGAGATACAGATGTATAGAACAGTCTTTTGGACTCTGTGGGAGAGGGAGAGGATGGGATGATTTGGGAGAATGGCATTGAAACATGTATATTATCATAAGTGAGACAGATCGCCAGTCCAGGTTTGATGAGTGAGACAGGGCGCTCAGGGCTGGTGCACTGGGACGACCCTGAGGGATGGGATGGGGAGGGAGGTGGGAGGAGGGTTCAGTATGGGGAACATGTGTACACCCATGGCTGATTCATGTCCATGTATGGCAAAAATCACTACAATATTACAAAGTAATTAGCCTCCAATTAAAATAAATTTTAAAAAAAATCCATAAACTCAAAACAGAAAGCAAAAAATTGGGAGCAACTTAAATGTCCATCAACAGAAGAATACATACATATATTTTCATGCAACATAATACTACATAGCAGGTGTGTGTGCACCTGGTCATGTCTGACTCTTTGCAACCCCACAGACTGTAACCCGCCAGCTCCTCTGGAATTTTCCAGGCAAGAATACTGGAGTGGGTTGTCATTTCCTTCTCCAGGGGATCTTTCCAACCTAGGGATGGAACCCATGTCTTCTGTGTTTCCTGCACTGGCAGGTAGATTCTTTACCACTGTGCCACCTGGGAAGCCCCAGCAGCTATATGAACACTTAAAAAAAAAAAAAACCTTTAAATAATACAGTTATAATTTTCTTCCTCTATTTCCCCAGAGATTATCACTGTCATAAATTCACTTTTGTTTCCTTTCATTTCTGTATATAATTCATGAATGTCATAATCTCTAGGTTTTAAAATTTTACGTGTGTTTCCTTCTGTATTTGACTTTTTTCACTTAACAATGGTTTTCTCCAAAGATTTATCCCAGTTATGGAATGATGCTGATGAAAAATAAAAACAGTGTTGGAAGAAATTAGTCATAAATAAACAGAAACATAATCCATATTTCATGGATTGGAAAACTTAATATTGTTAAAATGTTAATATTACCCAAAGCAATCTACGAAAGAAATCCCTATAAAAATCCCGATGAGATTTTTGCAGCAATAAAAAATCCATCCTAAAATTCATACAGAATCTCAAGGGACCCCTAATAGCCAAACAGTCTTGAAAAAGAACAACAAAACTGGAGGATTCAAGCTTCCAGATTTCAAAACCTACCACCAAACTACAGCTATCAAAACAGTAATAGTACTGCCATAAAGCGGGCTTCCCTTTTGGCTCAGATGGTAAAGAATCCGCCTGCAATGCAGGAGACCTGGGTTTGATCCCTGGGATGGGAAAACCCCCTGGAGAAGGGAACGGCTACCCACTCCAGTATTCTGGCCTGGAAAATTCCACGGTCTGTATAATTCATGGGCTTGCGAAGAGTCGGACACGACTGAGCAACTTGCACTTCACTTTCACTGGCATAAAGTAAGACTGTTACAGACCAGTGGAAAAGAACAGAAAGCCAGAAATAAACTCTTGTATATATGGGTCAAATGATTTTTGATGAAGGTGCTAAGACCTGGGTAAACAACAGTCTTTTTCAACAAATGGTGGTCATCAACAGAACTGGGCCCTTAGCCAACACCCTATACAAAAACCAAAATGTAAGGACCTAGAACAATAAAACTTTTAGTAGAAAACACAGAACAGAAACTTCATAACACTGGATTTTGCAATGATTTCTTGAATATGACATCAGGCATAGTTAACAAAAGAATGAATAGACAACCTGGATTTCAAGAAAATTTTAAAAATGTGTATATTAAGAGACACAACCCACAGAGTAAAAAGGCAACCCACAGAATGGGAGTTAATATTTGCAAATCACATATATGATACGGGATTCATGTCCAAAATAAACAGGAAATTCCTAAAACTCAACAACAAAAAACTCAATTCAAAAATGGGCAAAGAACTTGAACAGACATTTCTCCAAAGATATTCAAATGGCCGATAAAACCATGAGAATATATTCAACATCACTAATCATGAGAAATGCAAATCAGAACTATGAGATTTCACTTCACACTCATTACTATGGCTCCTATTAAAAAACATAAAATGTCAAAACACAGGATATGCAACTCAAAAGACTGAATCCTGATGTAGACTATGAACTGTAGTTCATCGAAATGTATCAACACTGGCTCACTAATTTCACTTATTATAACAAATGCGCCACACTCATATAGGATGTTGAGGAAACTGTATACTGGAGGAGGGAAGGAGGCACACTGGAGATCTCTGTGCTTTCCAGTCAACTTTTTTATAAAACTAAAGCTCCTCTATAAAACAGTCAAAGAATTTAAAACAACAACAAAAAACATGTGTTGCAAGGATGCGGAAAAACTGAAACTCTTTTGTATTGGTGGTGGGAATAAAATGGTACAGCTTCTGTGGAAAACAGTATGGAGGTTCCTCAAAAATCAAAATAGAACTACCATATGACTCAGCAATTCCATTTCTGAGTATATACCCAAAAGAATTGAGAAGAGTCTAGAAGAGATACTGGAACATCCATATCCATAGCAACTTCATTCACAATAGCTAAAACACAGAGGCAACCCAAGTGTCCACAGACCAACGAAAGTATAAGTAAAATGTGGTATGTGCAGACAATGGACATTAGTCTTAAAAAGGAAGCAAATTCTGCAATGTTACAACACAGATAAACCTTGAGCACTATGCTAGTGAAAATAAACCAGTCACAAAAAGACAAAGACTGTATGCTTCTATTTACATGAGGTACTTAGAGTAGTCAAAATCACAAAGACTTAAAGTATAAGGGTAGATGCATGGGGTTGGAGGGAGAGGAGAATGGGGAGTTATCGTACAATAAGTATAATTTTAGATTTACAAAATGAAGAGAGTTACAAGAATGGATAGTGGTAATGGCTGCATAACAATGTGAATATATTTAATACCACTAAACTGTACACTTAAAAATAGTTAACATGGTAAACTTTATGTGTATTTTACCGTAACAGTGTTGGAGAAAACATGGGAGGAATCATATTACACAGCTAACATAATCAAGACTAGCAGACACACGCATCAGTGAACTGGAACACAGAACCTAGAAAAACACTCAGATAAACATGCCTAAGTGCTATGGTCGACTATGTTGCCACTCTGATCTTGAACTTCCAGCCTCTAGAACTGGGAAAAATAAATTTCTGTCGTTTATAAGCTATCCAATCTCTCATATTTTGTTACAGTAGCCTGAACAGACTAAAAAACAAGACAAAAACTGACAGAAAATATCTGCAAACCACACATCCAACAAAGGGCTAGAATGCAGAATATATAAAGATCTCTTGACATTTAACAGTTGACTGCTTATGGTGAACAGTGTCAGAATTTGTGGTCTCTGAAGGAGAAAATTTCACTCTGGGACCCAAAAGACACAGTCTCAGTCACTCAAGAGTTTTGTGTAGCAAAGTTTTATTACAGTGAACGATAGAGTGAGCCTCCACCAAAAGGCACTTAAAAGCAGGTAGCAGAGTGCCTGCCTCACCAGTTGCAACCGTGCATTATGTACTCTTCAACTGGCTGCTTGAATAGATAAAAAACAACACTTCAAGGCTGTACAAATTCCATTAGACCCTTTCCCAAGGCATACATCCTTGAGATAACTTCAGTACAAGATTAGCCAGAAGGAACCTGTTCCAGGCAAGGTGTTTCTGGGCGAGATATATTGTTGCTGAGAAATAGGCTCCCAGGCAAGATTTGTTACAATTTTAATTATTAACATAGAGTCTAAGAAAAGCATTTCCACCAGTAAGACACTGTGCCTTGTGATCATTAGCTCCTAAAGAAAGGCCAGTTCTTGGGCAAGATACATTGTTGCACAAGGCTTAAGGAAAGCAAGAGGGAGAAAGTTCACCTCCTCCTTAAAGGGCCTGGGCCTGCCTAAGCTTTAACTCTCTCACAGTAAAATAACAAAAAAATCCAACAAGAAAATGGACAGAAGATAGGACCAGACACTTCTTCGAAGAGAATATAAGGACAGCAAGTAAGCACATGAAAATATGTCTAGCATCATTAAAGAAAAACCAATATGGAGGCCGCACTCTGAATATATCCCTAGACCACAGGCTCACAGTCACATAACCAAATTGTAACACTGTTCTGATTTCCCTGAAATGCTGCCTGACCTTAAACAAAACCTAAGCTTTCTTCATGTCAATGTGACCCCACAGTATTCTAGCTAATAAGCTACAAAAAAGTAAGCTTAGCAATGAAAAGGAAAGTAAATTTCTAGAAACTAATCACAGTAGAAAACAATGAATTCATTCATGTTTATAATGAATTGCTGGAATCACTTGTGGTTTGAAGTCTCCCTGTTCAGGAATAATTTATTTCTTGCCCAATAAAATATCCGTATCAAGTAAAGCTCCCTGAATTTTCTTTTGACATTAGTCACAAGGGAAATGCAAATTAAAATCATGAGATATCACAACACACCTATCAAATGGCTACAACAGAAAATAACACCAAATGTTAGCAAGGATGTAGAGAAACTGGATCACTCCTATATTGCCTGTCATAATGTAAAAGGGTATAACCACTCTAGAAAATAGTTTAACAATTTCTTTAAAAACTAAACTTCCAAATACCATGCCATCTAGCATTCCTGGGCATTAATCCCAGAAAAATGAAGCCTTATGTTTGAAAATCTCTATCACAGCTAAAAAGTAAAAACAGTCCAGATGTCCTTCAGTGGGTGGATGGTTAAGCAGACAATAGTATATCCAATAATGCAATATCACTCAATAATAAAAATGAAGGGAAATATTGATGCATGCAACAACTTGGATGAGTTTAAAGAGAATTATGCAGAGCAAAAAAAGCCAATCTCAAAAGGTTAGTGATTCAATTTAGGTAATGCTGAAATCATATAATTATAGAAATGGGGGACATATATATTAGTGATTGACACGAGTTAGGGGGGCATTAAGTGGGAGGGAAGTGAATTTGGTTACAAAATGGCAACATGAGGAGATCCCTGGGGTGGTGGGAATGTTCTGTATCTTGACTGTATCAATGCCAACATCCAGCTGTGATATTATACTATCATTCTCCAAGCGGTTACCACTGGGGGACTCTCTGTATTATTTCTTATATACACATGTACCTACTTTACCTCAAAATTAAAAGTTTAACTAAAAATGGTTTACTGGCTCACACATTGTTCATCATATATTTCATTCTTACCTGAATAACTGAAATATTTTTAATATTAACCTCAAAACGTATTTGAAATCTTGTTAAGTGTGTTCTTTTTATGAGTTCTAGGGAGTAAAGGGCTATGAGGCAACCAAGACTAATTTTCATCTTTGACTTTTATCTGTGTATCCTTCAAAGATTTAAGGGATGACTAAAGAAGAAGAGGTATTCTTCATACATGTCTGTGGTTGGTTAAGGGTATTAAGTTTGGAGGAAAAAGGTAAGATTTCTGTAAGTTTCTCCTTTAAGAATAGTGAACAGATTCCAAGTAGCATATAATACCTGCCAGCAAGACTAAAGGTTATGGAAAAAGATTTTGGATTCTTTATCATTTTTTAAAATGTATTTATTTAGGCTGCACTGGGTCTTCATTGCTGCACGCGGGCTTTCTCTAGTTGCAGCAAGCAGGGTCTACTCTTCTTTGCGGGATCTTCCTGGAGGAGGGATCAAACCCATGTTCCCTGTATTGGCAGGTGGATTCTTAACCACTGGACCACCAGGGAAGTCTCTCTACTTTAAGATCATTTAGGAGCTCCTGATACTGAGGGAAATTATTTCCGTGGTATCAAACCTAGTAGTAGTTCACTTATTTACTGTTGCTCTGCATATTAGAGATCCTTACTGTGTTTTGGTTATTTCAAACTCCTTAACACATTTTTCAGATAATTACATAAGTCAGAAGGGGCTTCCCAGGTGGTGCAGTGGTAAAGAATCCACCTGCCAATGCAGGAGACGCATGTTCAATACCCAGGTTGGGACAATCCCCTGGAGAAGGAAATGGTAACCTACTCCATCCAGTATTCTTACCTGGAAAAATTCCATGGGCAGAGAAGACTGAGGGCTATAGCCATGGGGTCACAACTGAGCAAACACATGTGCAAGTCAGAAAACAGTATTAAGTGTGAAAATTGATTTTAAAATTGTATCCTTTGTTAAGATTTCAGCAGGAAGCTTCAGTTCAGTTCAGTTGCTCAGTCGTGTCTGACTCTTTGCGACCCCATGAATCACAGCACGCCAAGCCTCTCTGTCCATCACCAACTCCTGGAGTTCACTCAAACTAATGTCCATTGAGTCGGTGATGCCATCCAGCCATCTCATCCTCTGTCGTCCCCTTCTCCTCCTGCCCCCAATCCCTCCCAGCATCAGAGTCTTTTCCAATGAGTCAACTCTTCGAGTGAGGTGGCCAAAGTACTGGAGTTTCAGCTTTAGCATCAGTCCTTCTAATGAACACCCGGGACTGATCTCCTTCAGAATGGACTGGTTGGATCTCCTTGCAGTCCAAGGGACTCTCAAGAGTCTTCTCCAACACCACAGTTCAAAAGCATCCATTCTTCGGCACTCAGCTTTCTTCACAGTCCAACTCTCACATCCATACATGACCACTGGAAAAACCATAGCCTTGACTAGACGGATCTTTGTTGGCAAAGTAATGTCTCTGCTTTTGAATATGCTATCTAGGTTGGTCATAACTTTTCTTCCAAGGAGTAAGTGTCTTTTAATTTCATGGCTGCAATCATCATCTGCAGTGATTCTAGAGCCCAGAAAAATAAAGTCAGCCACTGTTTCCCCATCTATTTGTCATGAAGTGATGGGACCAGATGCCATGATCTTAGTTTTCTGAATGTTGAGCTTTAAGCCAACTTTTTCACTCTCCTCTTTCATCAAGAAGCCCGTTAGTTCCTCCTCACTTTCCGCCATAAGGGTGGTGTCATCTGCATATCTGAGGTTATTGAGATTTCTCCCGGCAATCTTGATTCCAGCTTGTGCTTCTTCCAGTCCAGCATTTCTCATGATGTACTCTGCATATGAGTTGAATAAGCAGGGTGACAATATCCAGCCTTGACGTACTCCTTTTCCTATTGGGAACCAGTCTGTTGTTCCATGTCCAGTTCTAACTGTTGCTTCCTGACCCGCATATAGATTTCTCAAGAGGCAGGTCAGGTGGTCTGGTATTCCCATCTCTTTCAGAATTTTCCACAGTTTATTGTGATCCACACAGTCAAAGGCTTTGGCATAGTCAATAAAGCAGAAATAGATGCTTTTCTGGAACTCTCTCTTGCTTTGTTGACGATCCAGCGGATGTTGGCAATTTAATCTCTGGTTCCTATGCCTTTTCTAAAGCCAGCTTGAACATCTGGAAGTTCACGGTTCACGTATTACTGAAGCAGGAAGCTTACTAAATCTTAATTAGAAACACATGGTATTCTTTGGTGGACTGTTTACAGTGACTTGCTGCCCTTACTATAAGAAGTTGGCACATCCCTCTGTGGTGTGCATTCCTCCTGGTAGACTCCCCATTGATGTTTGTTTGGGCCACGTTACCTTTGTAAGCAGAAGTGTGATTGATAACTCCTACCTTTGACAGAAGGCTTTAAAAGACATCACAGGGTTTGGTCATCTCTTTTCATTTATGCCAGGAGTCTGGGATGTCCTAGGTAAAGGTCTCAGGATAAAGAACACAGAGCTGAGTCAGAGCCAACTCATCCAAGGACATGTATCTCAAATGAGAAATCTGTTTCTGTAAGTCATTGAGAGTTAGGGATTTTTGTTTCTGCAGCATAACCTAGTGAAAGCTGAGTAACTTGAACTTAAACCCTACAAAAGCTTAATTTATTCCCATTTTCTTCCTAGTGGAGATGAATAAAGAATGACTTGGGGATTTCCCCAAGTGGTTCAGAGGTTAGGAATACACCTGCCAATGCAGAGGACACAGATTTAATCCCTGGTCCAAGAAGATTCCACATGCCATGGGGCAACTAAGCCCCTGTGCCCCAGCTACCGAGCACGTGTGCCGTAGAGCCCGTGCTCTGCAACAGGAGGAGCCACTGTGGTAAGAAGCCCATGCACCACAACCAGAGAACAGCCCCACCAGACGCAGCTAGAGAAAGCCTGCACACAGCAACGAAGACCCAGCACAGTCAAAACTTTTTAAAAGTAAATAAAATTAAAAAGAAAAGAATTTGGAAGTTTTCCTAAATCTTTACAGACAACATAGAAACTTTATTTGCTTAAATGACTTCAATGTGACAACAGTTTAAACTTAAATTCTGATTAACTCAACATTATTTATAAGTTATATACATGTGCTCTTGTACTAATATATATATAAAACATGCAGAAATAGAAAATTTTAAATAATTCGGTAAAAAATGAAATATATGGCACTTCAAATATTAGTAATACAAAATTATTTTGCTCTGGTTTATTTGTGAATGATTTTTCCCCCCTTTTTTCTTTCTCCTTCTCCCTTTTAAAAAAATAATATAACACTTTTTTTGAATTCCACCAAAGATTTGACTCCTGGATTCAGTTTACTTGGTTTAAATGGATACCATGGCTGAAGATAGTTTACAAAGATATGGAAATCTAAATGGATATGGATAAAGCCCATTTCTTAGGCTGCACTTATTAAGTCATGATACTATAAATTTCACTCACCGATTCTAAACCAAAACAGAATTATTTGCTTTAATCAACACTACCTGTGATCATGACCAGTTACACAGGTACACATGTTCAGCATGACAGCAGGAAAATTCTCTTTAATTCCACTGCAACTTTCAGATTCCCATTTATGTCTCGTTTTACATGTTATTTTCACCCAACCCCTCACTTTTTTTTTAAATCGAAAACTTACAGAAAACTTGAAAGAACACTATAAAATTAACACTTTGCTCTGTTTCTACACATCTATACTTTTTTTTTGGTTGAGCCACTTACAGGTAAATTGTAGACATAATTTCTCTTTTTTTTTTAAATGAAGAGAAAGTAAATATGAGGTTTATTAACTCCAGCGAGTAATAGCATCTAGCTAGTATTTAGTAATACTGTTTTGATTCACCATATTTATTTTTTGGTTATCCTCTGTTACAACGAACGAGGTTTTCTATTTACTTAATAACAAAAGACTTCTTTAAGAATTTTTAAAAACATAACAAATTAAAAATGTTAATTAAATAATACATGGCAAAAAAAAAGTCCACTCCTGTAATCAAGACAGTGGAGTAGAAGGACGTGCGCTCATCTTCTCCGGCAAAAGCACTAAAAATACAAACACCTGCTGAACGACCATTGACAGGAGGATGTTGTAACCCACCAAAAAAAGAATAGCCCATGGCCAAGGACAAAGGAAAAGCCGCAAGTAGGAGGGGCGCAATCACATTAAAATCAAATCCCATACTTGCCAGGTGGGCGACCCACTAACTGGAGAGCAATAATGCCAAAGAAGGTATCGCACTGTTGCAAAGCTTCTAGGCCCCACATCAGACTCCAACCTGAGGATCCAGCAAAGGGACAGGGAACCCCCAGGAATCTGACTCTGGACAGTGGGATTTGATTACAGAACGTCCACAGGACTCGGCAAAACAGAGACTCTTGGAGGGCACAAACAAAACCTTGTGCGCACCAGGACCCAGGGGAAAGGAACAGTGACCCCACAAGACTGAGCCAGACCTGCCTGTGAGTGTTTGAGGATCTCCCCGTGGAGGCGTGAGTTGGGGCAGTGGCATATATTCACTTCATTTCAAAGGAAGCCACCTAAGATGCAGACCACACTTATTTCTAAATATAACATTAAGCTCCGAGTATGTAGCTTGGTATGTAGACAATTAACAATAACTTTGTAAACACTGGCTAAGAAGAGGCAAGTACCTGCATAGCAATAGGTCCCTGGGACATCTGAGAACTGTAATTCATCCCTATCATGCCTTGCATGTTAGGCTGCATGACAGAGACCATAGGAAATCCTTGCTGCTGCATCGGCATCAGACCTGCTGAGAAACAAAGATATCGTTAAGGTCAATGTGTTTTATACTTTACTTTCTTAAAACTCTAAGTACATAAAGGACTTGTTTCTTGGGAAGTGGCAGAGTAGAGAGGAAAAGGCATAGGCTCTGGTGTGAGACAGACTTGCTTTAAATTCCAGGTCCATCAGTTACTTAGCTTTGTGATCTTGGGCAAGCTAACAAAACTTCATCTGTAAAATGAAGATAATAATACTTGCACAGAATTTTTGTGTATACTTAAAAAATACACAACATGACCTATCTGGCCTTCAAGACAACCCCCAGGGATCTCTATCTCTTGGCATTCATGTCCTTGTCCTTCCCTCCCACACTGAATAGGGTTGACCAGTATAAGCAATGGGACACTGTGGAAACGAGGCTTGTTCTCAGTAACAGTGCAGCTTCATCCTTGTTCTCTGGGATCAGCTGTTGGGAAAGCCACTGCCACATCACAAGAATACTCAAGCAGTCCTATGGAGAATGGAGAATCCATGTGGCAAGAACTGAAACCTACTGCCAAAAGGCAGCACAAATTTGCCATCTATGTGAATGAGCCATCTCAGAAACAGATCTTCCAGCCCCATCAAACCTTTGGATGACTACAGTCCTAGCTGATGTCTTTACTGCAATCTCCCTGGTCCTGGGCCAGAACCACCCGGTGAGGTTACTCCCAGACACCTGACTCACAGACACAGCGTGGTTTACTATTTTAATAGAAAACTGTTTAAGTTTGGGGGTAATTTTCTATGCAGCAGCAAATAACTAGTAGTTAAGAGTTAATATTAATTAAGCTACTTTTAATACAAAAGTAGGTTAAGAGCATGAACTTCTGAAGCCAACTAAAAATATCACTTGCTAGGTTTGGGACCTTGGGCAAATTTGCTTAACTTCTTTCTGTACCTCAGTTTCACATTCACAAGACTGTTTAATACCTAATATGCTTAAAGAATTGGTACTTCTCTTCTCTTTCCTTACATGGTTAATATACCACCACAAAACAGCCATTGGCATGCAAAGTATATAATGGACGAAAGTATGATTTATAGTATGGTACCTCCCAAACTTTTCCAAAGTAGTCCCAAGAGGACAATGAAAACTACATTCCTCCAGGGATTTAATAAATACTAAATGTCTACGATATTTTAGGCACAGTTCTAAATACTTGGTATGCAACAGAGAATAAAACAAAATCCCTACATAGCCTGAACACAAATTTCATCCTAATTTTATACTGTACCACAGATCACATCCATGCTAGTTCTAGTATAAGGATTAAAATAATCAAATTTTGATTAAAAAAAATTAAAGGTCTGGTAAAGCGAAGAGTTGACTCATTGGAAAAGCCTCTGATGCTGGGAGGGATTGGGGGCAGGAGGAGAAGGGGACAACAGAGGATGAGATGGCTGGATGGCATCACCGACTCAGTGAACATGGGTTTGGTTGGCTCCGGGAGTTGGTGATGGACAGGGAGGCCTGGCGTGCTGTGATTCATGGGGTCGCAAAGAGTTGGACACAACTGAGCGACTGAACTGAACTGAAAGTCTACCATGTTTATCTAGTGGATTTTGTGTACCTTCAAGGTATTTACAGAGTTTAGTATCAGAAGCATGGATATTACATTTGAGGTAACACTGGTCAGTGGCAAGTTATTCACTTATATTAATCATTTATTCAAATATTTGAAGCCCTACTCTACGTCGGGCACCATTCTAGGTACACAGCATTGGACAAAGCCAGGTCTTTACTCTCATGGAACTTACACTGTAACTGGGGTAGATAATAAAAAGAAATAAGTAAACATCAGGTGAGGGTAAGGGGTGAGAGAGTCAGGGAGAGAAGTGGCTGCCATTTCATAGTCAGAAGAGGCTTCACCAAAAGGATGGCATTTAAGCAAAGACTTGAAAGAGTAAGGGAGTGAGCCATCATGCACAATGAGAATGCAGAGACTGGATATAGCACAGGAGGATGTTATCCCTCTGATGCCTTTGGAGCTACAGTTTTATTTATTTTCATAATTTTATTTAAGTCCTGAACAGGTAACTCAAAGATACGGCATGACATCTAAAGCCACAGAAGTACATACAGTTGAAAAACAAGTCTTGTTTCTCTTCTGTCTCCCATTCACTTTGGTGGCCACTCTTCTTGTCAGTTCCTTGTACAGGCTTTCAGAAATAACCCATGTGTAATTTAAATCCTTCAAAAGATCAAAAAGTCCACTCTAACACACTCCATTAAAAAAAAAAAAAAAAAAAGCCCTCAAAAACAGCTGCAAATTCCAGAAGAAAAAAATATCAGGCAACCTTTTGGGCTCTATCCTTGTCCTGTTCCTTTGCTTCATAGGTAGATTTTTACTTGAAAAGTTTATAAAAATGCAAAATTAGGAGCCACAAAAATAAACACAAAACGCTGTGATGTCTTCCTAAACAACAACAGATCTCCAACCACTTGATCCAAATCTAGGACACATCTAATTACAGAGAGCTTAAATAATGAATAAGTGTGAGCAAGAATACAACTGACCCTTGGAAAAATTTACCTGAAACTCAGCCTCCATCACTGATTATGAATGGAGACACTGCCCACCTGCTACTGAGCTGCTCCTTATCATTTATCTCTACTGGTGACCTGGGAGTCTCTGTTTCTGTAGCAGGCCTACCATAACCGGTCAACACTGGCTTTGTGAGAAGGGCCAGTTTTCAGGGAGGCTTGGACTGTGGAGAGGAAGTGGGTACACAGGAGTGGGAGAAGTGAGAAGACAGACAAGCATATGCTTCTGTCAATGTTCTGTCCCAGTGGTACAGAGACATGAGCTGAGATTATACCCCTTTACTACTGTTTCCTTGAAGACAAAGCTAGAATAGATATTGGTGGGCCCTTGTCTGAAACTGAAAGAGAAGGAATATACCTAGCAGAAAAACTGCTAGAAATAAAAGAGACTTAAAATAGTTTAAACAGAAGCAGAATATGTGATAACTTATGTACATGAGTATAGTAAGATCAAATTCATATACAGAAAACATAGGCTAAAACAACTAAAGAGGTTCATTTATTCATTCCATAAGCAGCTATAAAAGACCTGATTATTTCCTATCAGCATGCTGGGTGCTGGAGATACTCATGAGCATAAGGCAGACACAGCCCTTGCCCCACAGAGCTAACAATCTAGAAGACAGGAGAAAGTTTGCATTCAGAGAACTACAATTCATTTCATTTTTGTCACTTGTTTCTTTAATACTCCTGTCTTAAAAGTCTCCTTCATCTCTGAGGTTAAATAACAACCTGTTGATTTGATATTTAAATAAGTTTGGGAGGAATGAGGAATAATTTTTCTTATTCCCCAGATTACCCAATTTTTGAGAAATTTTAGGAGTAAGCTGTCAGGTTCAAGACAACAAGAGAATTTTACTCTATTTGGCAGCAACAGAACTTTTTTTACTCATTTAATCCCCAAGTTCAGAAACAAATAGTGAAAAATGAAAGCTGACAACATAAACGTTCACATACCTTGAGGGGGCCTTAATCCACTGGCAACTGGAAACATGAAGCTGAAAACAGAACAAAGATACATCAGGACTGGGACTTCCCTGGTGGTCCAGTGGCTGAGAATCTGCCTTGCAATGAAGGGGATGCGGGTTTGATCACTGGCTGCAGAACGAAGACCCCACACGCCTAGGGGCAACTAAGCCTGCCTGTCCCAGCTACTGAACCAGCATGTCGCAACCGAGACCCGATGCAGCCAAATAATATTTTTAAAAAATATATGAGGATCTTCCTAGTGCAAAGATTTCAGATAAAACGTAACATTTTACATAAGTAAAACTGTAGCCAGGGCCCTGGTATCTGTTCCACAGTATAATACAGTATTGAATTATCCACCATCAAAACAGGTTGAGCATCCATAGTATGCATGACAGTCAGCAGGTTAGCCAAGGGGGAAAATTTTGAACCAGAAGAGATAAACTTTGAAACTGATCCTGCTTCTGTCGCTGTGTGACTCCCCTGGATTCCAATCTCTCCATCCATAAAATGAGAGGGCTGGATTAGATTCAATTCAGTGAACATTTATTGGGTGCCTATTACACGAAAGGCCTGAATGAGCTCAGGCTTGCTGAAGACACAGATGCAGGCAAATAACTTTTAACATAGGATAGACTGTACTAGGGCCTGTGAGAGGGCCAGAATACTAACAGAAATGAGAAGAAAACAGACTAATTGGATGGGTTAAATCTTGGGAAGGTTTCTGGAGGTGCCTCTCGAGCTATATCGTAAAAGAAAGGCACACTATACAGCAAGTTTGAACAGAAGTTCAGAGGCCGAAGCTGAAGCGCGTTCAGAAAAATGATTTAAGGCTGAATACAAGACACAGGACTGGAAAAGTAAGCAGACTGGAGAAGGCCTTTAAAATGTCTGATTTTGAATAGTACATAAAGTCAGATTTTTAAGAATTGTGGTAAAATATACATAATATAAAACTTTACCATTTTAACCATTTTTAAGTGTACAGTTCAATGGCATTACGATGTTGTACAACCACCAAGATCCATTTCCACAACTTTTTCACCATCACAAACTCTGTAGCCATTAAACAATAACTCCCCATTACTCTCCCCCCCCATCAACCCCTGGTAACCACTATTCTACTTTTTGGTTTGATGCATTTGTCTAATCTAGCGACCTTAGATGGAATCATACAATACGAGTCCTTCTGCATCTGGCTTGTTTCACTTAGCATAACATTTTCAAGGTTCATCGAGTTGTAGCATGTGTCAGAATTTCATTCCCTTTTATGGCTGAGTAATATTCCATTGTTTGTACTTACCACATGTTGCTTATCCAACTCATCTGTTGATGGACAGTGGGTTGGCTGTTGTGAATAATGCTGTTATGAACATTGATGTACAAGTATTTCTTGGAGTCCCTCTTTCAATTCTTTTGGATCTCTACCTAGGAGTGGAGTTTCTGGGCCACAAAGTAATTCTCTGGTTACTTTTTGAAAAACTGCTTGTTTTCCACAGCAGCTGTGCCATTTTACATTTCCAATGGACCAGATGGAGGTTCCACATCCTTCACCAACACTTATTTTCTGGATTTTTGTTTGTTTATGATAGCTATCCTAATGAGTGTGAAGGATTACCTCATTGTGATTTGGATGTACATCTCCCTGATGTCAGAGGTTCTCAGCAGAGAAATGATCAGAAATGTGCTGTACGTTTCTCTGGTAATGGGGTATGCAGAGAAGACTTGAAGTAGTAAGAAACAGCTAAAGAAACTATCAAAGTAATCTTAATAAGAAAAGGGCCATAACCAGAGTAGTAGGAATGGAAAAGAAGAGGTGAATGAAAGTTATTTAAAAGGAAGAATCAACAGGACTTAGCAACTACCTGGATGGAGAAACAGTATTGAAAAAGCTGAAAGAACTGAAGATGCCTCTGAAATTTTGGGCCTGAGTGACTACAAGGATGGTGACGCTCTTCACTGCAGACAGGAGCCCAGTGTTAGCAGGCGTGGGGAGCACGGTGCTAGGAAGCTGTCCACGAGGAGCATTCTAACAGGCAATCAGAGAAGTAACACCAGAGCAAGAGAAGGGTCTGCATCAATCTAGCTAGGCTCTTTTCTTTATTTTTTGGCCACACTTTGTGGCATGTGGGATCTTAGTTCTCTGACTAGGGATCAAATCCGTGCCCCCTGAAGTGGAAGTATAGAGTCTTAATCACTGGACCACCAGTGATTACGTAGGAAGTCCCCTAGGCTCTTTTAAATAAAGGTAAAAAGAGAAAAAAATATCAGGTCTGGTTGTGGATGAAGGAGTCAAAGGGATGTGTATACATAGTGAGAAGACAACAAAAGGCAACCCTGGAGAATTCTTAGTGAAAACTGTGTAGGGAATGGCCACTGAGAACCAAAGAAACTGATTATAACTGAAAGTTATAACTGGGGTAGGACCACATTTAAGGGAGTTACCAGTGTCTCATGCTATAGAGAAGTTGATAAGAATGGGGGTTAATAAATAAAGACTGCTGTTTTTAAAAAGGATGATCTTTGAGTGAGCAGTTTCATCACAGGATACAGGAGCTGCAGTGATAAAGATTTAGGATACAAAAGATATAATTAGGGACTGAGAAACAAGGTTTTTGAGAGGATAGGATTAACACAGCAAAAGGATGAAGGACTTCTTTCTCTGAGACCAGAGGGAAAGAAAATGGGACAAATACTGAAGAAGAAAAAATCTGAGTGGGAAAAGTCCTTAAATCTGGAAGATAAGAATCTGAAGGGGATTTCTGAGAGTCTTTATACGCACATAGTGAGATTCAGGAATATTATGCCAAATTTAGGTGTCTTTGCATTTTTTTATTGCACAACACCCCCCTTGACCAGGAAAAGGCCTAAAACCCAAACTGCAGAGTCTTCTAACTTTAAAATACTTTGATCAAGAACTTTTTTGGTAAGGTGGTTTACAAATTTCTAGTTGGACAGCTATCTGGTTACATGTCATTTAAAGCCTTGTAGAGGATCTGAAACACTCACAAATTCTGCTGACAAGTGGGCCTGCACCCAGATAGAGGCCTGAACAGTGAACAGCTTTTTTGAACAGCACACAAAATTTATTAGCTAAGCAATGTGTTAACTGGATAACATGTTTAAACTGCAAGTTGAAATTTCATAGGACTCAGTTTTTTTTTAAGTTAATCACACACTAAGATTTATAAACTGAGGAGCAATGCATTTAAGTAATCAACATATTGAGACTTCAAAATCAGTTTTAAAGATTATAGACCTATAAAGCTTACTTTGAAAACATACACAAAAACTAAATTAAGGATATTACTAGATAAAGAAGATGTAGTACATAATTACAATGAAATATCACATGGCAATAAAAGGGAACAGAACTGGGTCATTTGAAGAGACCTGAATGGACCTAGAGACTGTCACACAGAGTAAAGTAAGTCAGAAAGAGAAAAACAAATATCGTATATTAATGCATATATGTGGAATCTAGGAAAACAATACAGATGATCTTATTTGCCAAACAGAAATAGAGATACAGGCATAGAGAACAAAGGTATGAACCCCAAGGGGGAGAAGGGGAGCGGTGGGAGGAATTGAGAGGTAAGGATGACATATCTACACTACTGAGACTATACACTATATATATACTACGTAACTATGAGAACCTACTGTCTAGTCCAGGGAGCCCTGTTCAGTGCTCTGTGGTGACCTAAATAGGAAAGAAATCCAAGAAAGAGGGGGCATATGTATATGTATAGCTGATTCACTTTGCTGTACAGTAGAAACTGACATAAAACTGTAAAGCAACTACATTTTAACAAAAATTAATAAAAATAAGAGTATTCTTGACAAACATGACTTACTTCAATAATTATACAACAACCCAAACTACCTACTGACCTATGCACCACTCATAAGACTCTCTGAAATGTTTAGACCACTAACAGCCACCATACTTAAAGACTGGTAAGATACTGATAAAGATAGCAAAAGCTTGACCAAAAACTGGGCAGCAAGATGACAAGCAATTTGATTTCAACGATGAAACCACTGTGCATTACTTATGTCCTGGTATGAAAGCAGCACTGTGAGCTCTACTCATCACATGCCTATCTCATTCCTCCTCCACTTTCAGCTACCTTCGCGACTAACCCAGATCAGCCTTTCCTTCTCTCTGAAGCCTGGACACAAGACGTCCCAATGGATCTCCCCACCTGCAGACTCTATGGCTTCTAATGCAGTTCATGTAGCACAGGTGAGGCACATCTCCCTAAAGGACCATTTGATAAGGCTGCATGTGTGCATGCTAAGTCGCTTCAGTCATGTCTGACTCTGTAAGACCCCATGGACTGTAGCCCTCCAGGCTCCTCTGTCCATGGGATTCTCCAGGCAAGAATACTGGAGTGGGTTGCATGCCCTCCTGCAGGGGATCTTCCCAACCCAGGGATCGAACCCACGTCTCTTACATCTCCTGTGCTGCCAGGCGGGTTCTTTACCACTAGCGCCACCTGGGAAGCCCTTGATAAGGCTGCTCCTGGGATTAAAACAATGTAGTGATTCCTCCTTAAATCAAATTTCCTTAGTTTATATTCAAGGCCCACTCCAGCTGGACCAGAATTTTTTCAGTTTTCTCTCCCAACTCTTCTCTCTCACTTAGTGCCACAGTCCACCATCCAGCCTACCTGCTGTCCCCTACTGTTCACTAGGCCTTCCCATCTCCATGACAATCTCTTGACCCTTTCCTCTTCCTCAAAATGAAAGAAAGAGAAATTGCTCAGTCCTGTCCAACTCTTTGCGACCCTGTGGACTGTAGCCCACCAGGCTCCTCCGTCCATGGCATTCTCCAGGCAAGGATACTGGAGTGGGTTGCCATTTCCTTCTCCAGGGGATCTTCCGGATCCAGGGATCAAACCCAGGTCTCCCGCATTGCAGGCAGAAGCTTTAACCTCTGAGCCACCAGGGCAGACCCCTCCTCAAAGTGAGGCCCAGCTGAAATAGCTCTTGTTTGCCTCCAATGATGCTTGAATCCACAAATATTTATAGAATGTTTTCTGTGTGTACAATGTGCTATACCATGGAAGATAAAAAGATGAGGAGGCCCTTAAGGAGCTTATAAATGCAGGAAATGGACAAGCTTACTAATGATACTATCCCAGAAGGATACAGACTAACCAAGATTTTTCAACTTTTTTTTTTTTTCCCCTAGTATACTTGACTTAAAAAATGCTTTTTTACTTCTCATCTCTTGGGCAAATTTTGCCCTTTACACAACTCTACAATTTATTCCAAGTAGCCCATTCAGGATACCAGTCAAAAGTAGGCTAACATTAGTAAAGGTGGAAAATGCCAGTGCTTTTTGCTTCGCCTCTTAGCAGACAGACAAGTACCTAAGAAATACAGTAAATTATGGTTAATGTATTTCCTCTATTAAAAGCTGAGAGAGACCACCTGGTTCTTTTTCTTTTTCCCTAAAATATACTTAGGTTGCAGCCATAACGTTAGCTTCTTCAGCCCTCACCACTGGTCTCTAAAAACTGTCCACTTTTTAAATTAAGCATAGTTTCTCAGCCTCGGAAAATTTCCAATGCAGGGAATACTTACCACACATTTTTCAATATAAAATTGAGTTATTCTCTGATATATCCTCTAGTTTAATAATGCAACATTACTACAACCAAATTTTAAATAGAAAACAAAAATTTTAAAGTTCTAATTTCTATCACAATTCAGGCCATATTTAGGAAAAAAAAAAAATTGTGCTCATGTTAAACTACTACAGACTAAAGGAAACGATCCACTCAACTTTCTACACCAAAGATGCCTTCATCTGTTTTGAAAACAAAACAAAAACAAACCCCAAATGAAAAACAACCCCCTCAAAAAAAAAAACAACAAAAAACCCCCAAACCTGTGTCTAGAATGCCAAATTCTTTTAAGTTTATATTTCCCCAGAACTTGGTGCCATGCTTCATCATATACTTGATCAAATTAATGCCCCTCAAAAAATGTCCTGATGTTCAGGAAAGAGATTTACGTATTTGTCTTCTCCAGCCAGTAATGACTTATGCTAAAAAAAAAAAAAAAAAAAATATGCTGAAAAACTAATGCAACAGTGAAAATCTGAAAACAAAAGGGAAAAAAGCAGTCTTAAATCTAAAGGTGTAGAGAAAATGAAAGATGGAGTCGCACACAGGTGGTTTATTTAACAGCAACTGCTTCTTTTTTCTGGCATATATATATATGTATATTACAAGCACCTGCAAGAGGTGATGACTTTAAAGACTTTTCACTGTGGTATTCATGACTCCAAAATTTAAACCCTGCATATCAAAAAACTAACACTTGGTTTTCCAAAAATAATTTGGGATGCTTAAGATAAAGAACTAAATTTATCTCCAAATGTGTATGAACCTCGGGTTGGCTAGCAAAACAAAGTCAGACTAGGTCATTAACAGAAGTGGGATATAAACTTCACAGAATCAAGCATTTCCTCAAATGGTAAACTTGCCAGGTTGCACTCATTCATTTCTTTTATCGTTCTGGATATGAGAAACACTGGCGATTAGCAGCTGAAATATGACAGAGAAAGCAAATTTGTTTAAGGATTAAGTACAAGTCTGGAAGCTTTGTCCTGATAACTGCCTACGTGCTGTTCAACAGTGAATTGGTGTTTATTGAGGAGACAGGTGTTAAGAATTACCTCTACAAGAGCTCTTTAGCAAATGCAAAGGTCTTCAGGTTTTCCTGTTTCTGGTATGTTAAGGAAGTAAAAGGACAAGACGGTGAAAGACGAAGTGTGCAAGAGACACACACACATATATCTTGGAAACACCTGTCCAGCTCTGTGAAAAGACCTTTCGGAGCCCCTGGTGAAGCCCTGGTAAAGGGAAGTCTCTGGCAGCTTCAGATACAGCCGGGCTAGAAGCGAGGCGTCGAGGTCCCTCCTTGACCCACCAGGCCGGCTGCCAACCGCGCCAAAGGGACCCTCGCCTCCTCCCCGTCTCCTCCCCGCTCGGCCCCAGAGCACCCCAGCGTAGAGGACCGGAGTCCGGCGCCCAGGCTCCATCCGCCCCTTCGGCCTAGGTTACCGGAGGACGACCCTTCTCCCGCAGCCCTAGTTTCCAGGGAACAGGCAGGGGTCGGCGCGGGGGAAAACCGCCATAACCGCCGACCACCCGTCGGCGGGGCGCGTCCTGGTCCAGCTCCTCACACCCACCTGCCTCCCCCGGCGGCCCCTGTGCCGGCTCCCGTGGCCCCGCCGCCGCCAGCTCCACTTCCCGGCCGCAGCGCCATCTTGCTCCGGGCCCTCCGCCGCCACCTTCCCAGCAGCTGTCAGCTCCCAACAGCCACTTCCGGGGCGAACGCCAGGCCCCACCTTGCCGCGGCCTGGGGCGACCGGGCGGGGCCGCGGGACCACGTGACCCTCAGCGCCTGGGGGAGGGGCCGCGCCACCTCGTCACGTGACCCGGCCGCCGAAGAGGGGACTCCGGGTGCAATTCTGGTTCGGGGAGACTGGCGGGGCGGTCTGGGCCCAGTTTTAAGGGCGCTGATTCGTTCTCTGGGAAGACTTTGTGGAGGACACAGCTGTCCGAGCTGCAGGGAGTCGTCGTTCCTGCGTTTGAATAAACCATTATCTTGGTTAATGGAAAGAATAGAACGAGTCCAGTTTGAAAAACTGGATGGTGGGTACACGGGTGTTCTTTTATTGCTACTTTTTACACAAAGGATAGATGGAGCCTGGATGCCCCTTTGATAGCTTCACAACGTCCATTAGTGATGAGCTCTACTTTTCCCCTGGAACTTGGAAAAATTTTTTGGCACCTGTCCTAAAAGCTGAAGCTGTTTAGTCACCTGGTTTCCGCGTTTTTCTTTTACTTACAATCAGGGCCAAAACCGTGGTGCATGGGAAGATTTATTGCACCTAACCTATCTGGGCATATTTTTACTGTGTTTTTTTTCCTAGTCAAACTACTGTAAGTAAATGTAAAAATTGAATGTAAACTTTTTCAAGCCTTGAGGTAGCGTTTGCTTATTAGCAAGTAACGGGTTTGTCGGGTTGAAGGAATTACAAGTTGGAATCAAGATTGCGGGGGTGGGGGTGGGGATATCGACAACCTCAGTTATGCAAATGATTGACAGAAAGTGAAGAAAAATTAAAGAGCCTCTTGATGAGAGTGAAAGAGGAGTGAAAAAGCTGGCTTGAAACTAAACATGAAAACAACTAAGGTCAGAACATCCAGCCCCATCACTTCATGGCAAACAGAAGGGGAAAAGGGGGAAAGTGACAGATTTTATTTTCTTGGGCTCCAAAATCACTACGGACAGTGCAGAAGGTAGCGGCAGTCATGAAATTAAAGGACGCTTGCTCCTTGGAAGGAAATCTATAACAAACATAGACAGTGTATTAAAAAGCAGAGACTCCTTCACTTTGCCGACAAAGGTTAGTGTACTCAAAGCTGTGGTTTTTCAAATAGTCATGTAAGGGTGTGAGTTGAACTATAAAGAAGGCTGAGCACCGAAGAAGTGATTCGTTGGAAGTGTGGTGCTGGAGAACTCTTCAGAGTCCCTTGGCTGTAAGGAGATCAAACTAGTCAATCCCCAAGGAAATCAATCCTGAATATTCATTGGAAAGACTAATGCTGAAGCTCCAATACTTTGGCTCCCTGATGCTAAGAGCTGAGTCATTGCAAAAGGCTCTGCAGCTGGGAAAGAGTGAAGGCAAAGGCAGACGGGGGCAGCGGAGGATGAGATGATTAGACAGCATCACCCAATGGACACGAATCTGAGCAAACTCTGGGAGATAGTGGAGGACAGGGGAGCCTGGCATGCTGCAGTCCTTGGGATTGCAGAGTCAGACACACTTAGCCACTGAACAAGTAACATTATAGTTAGCTTTATCTTTTACTCTTGCTTCAGGGCTTTTACAGGGAGACAGTTCGTAATAATAGTTATCCTTTATTGGGCACAAATCACTGGTTAGAAACTTTACTGTTTCAAATCCTCAGTGTCCCTAAGAGTTACTATTGGCATTTCACAGATAAAAAAACCAAGGTTAAAAGAATTTGTAATTCAGACCACACAGCTGCAAAACACCAGGACCAGGATCCAAGTTCAAGTGTTTGACCTCAAAGTCCTTGCTTATTTCAACTACAGTGTGCTATTTGGTTTTTTCCCTCATGTCCACAAATTTCATTCCTCCCCTTTTTAGCTGGAACTGTGTAGCAGATGTTCCAATTGATATAAACTGATACATACAACCAAACTCCATATAAATCCATTGACAAATCAAGTTGATATAGGCTTATGTAGCCACTTTAAAAGATGGGTGATTTTAAGACAGGAGAAACTACTTTAAAAAAAGAAATAAAAAGGGAGTATTTCAAGGATCATAAAGACATAATTTCTGTTTCTGCTGGGAATACTTTGTTCTCTGTTGCATGCTGGCTGTTGTAAGTCTCCGGCTGTCAGCTGCTCCTGACATTTCCAGTTCAGGTTAGCTGCTCTCATGTGACGCTTCAGCACTGTGGCCTTATGTCTAACATGGCACTTCCACGCTATTTGTCCTTGACTTTATCCCCGCCACTACACTGTTAGGGCAGGCACTATGTTATGAAGCTTTTATTCCTAACCAAATACATAATGTTTATTTAAAGAATATTTTTTTGTGACGTGACGTCAGGCACAGTGCTAAGTGCTTCTAATCTTGAGACATAGTTGGTATTACCCTCAATTTTAGTAATAATGCAAAAAAAAAAAAAGATTGGCAAAAGGGTGGCACCAGTACATCCGCCTCCAGAATATATTGTGTCAAGGATCTGTTTGCAAGAACCAAAACATCACAGGCTTGTTACAGTATTTCTTGCACCTTGCAGCAATAGGTCTCCATTTACATAAATTATGAACAATTTTTGTCCCATCTAAAATATTTTAAGTTGGAGTCTACCCATCCTGACTCTAGAATAAAAGACTGACTAAAGGAAATAAATAAGTTTAATTCAAATGTTGCTGAGGAAAGTTTATTATAGTATCGATGACAATAACATTCATGTCAGGTGCCACTCCAGTACCTTACATGTATGAAGTCAATTTTTTATTCCACTGTACAAAACTCAGTTCACTCAGTCATATCCAACTCTTTGTGACCCCATGGACTGTAGCACATTAGGCCTCCCTGTCCATTGCCAACTCCCGGAGTTTACTCAAACTCGTGTTCATTGAGTCAATGATGCCATCCAACCATCTCATCCTCTGTCGTCCCCTTCTCCTCCTGCCTTCAACCTTTCCCAGCATGAGGGTCTTTTCAAATGAGTCAGTTCTCCGCATCAGGTGGCCAAAGTACTGGGATTTCAGCTTCAGCATCAGTCCTTCCAATGAATATTCAGGACTGATCTCCTTTAGGATGGACTGGTTGTATCTCCTTGCTGTCCAAGGGACTCTCAAGAGTCTTCTCCAGCACCATGGTTTAAAAGTATCAATTCTTTGGTGCTCAGCTTTCTTTATAGTCCAACTCTCACATCCACACATGACTACTGGAAAAACCACAGCTTTGACTAGCTGGACCTTTGTTGGCAAGGTAACGTCTCTGCTCTTTAATATGCTGTCCTAGATTGGTCATAACTTTTCTTCCAAGGACCGTTTTTCATGGCTGTAGTCACCATTTGCAGTGATTTTGGAGCCCCCCCCTCAAAATAGGCTGTCATTGTTTCTTCATCTACTTGCCATGAAGTGATGGGACCAGATGCCATGATCTTAGTTTTCTGAATGTTGAGTTTTAAGCTAACTTTTTCACATTCCTCTTTCATCAAGAGGCTCTTTAGTTCTTCTTGGCTTTCTGCCATAAGGGTGGTGTCATCTGCATATGTGAGGTTATCGATATTTCTCCTGGCAATCTTGATTCCAGCTTGTGTTTCTTCCAGTCCAGCGTTTCTCATGATGTACTCTGCATAGAAGTTAAATAAGCAGGGTGACAATATACAGCCTTGACGTACTCCTTTTCCTATTTGGAACCAGTCTGTTGTTCCATGTCCAGTTCTAACTGTTGCTTCCTGACCTGCATACAAATTTCTCAAGAGGCAGATCAGGTGGTCTGGTATTCCCATCTCTTTAAGAATTTTCCAGTTTGTTGTGATAAACAGTCAAAGGCTTTGGCATAGTCAATAGAGCAGAAGTAGATGTTTTCTGAACTCTCTTGCTTTTTCAGTGATCCAACGGAAGTTGGCAATTTGATATCTGGTTCCTCTGCCTTTTCTAAATCCAGCTTGAACATCTGGAAGTTCATGGTTCACGTACTGTTGAAGCCTGACTTGGAGAATTTTGAGCATTAATTTGCAAGCATGAGATGAGTGCAATTGTGCAGTAGTTTGAGCATTCTTTGGCATTGCCTTTCTTTAGGATTGGAATGAAAACTGACCTTTCCCAGTCCTGTGGTCACTGCTGAGTTTTCCAAATTTGTTGACATATTGAGTGCAGCACTTTCACAGCATCATCTTTTAGGATTTCAAATAGCTCAACTGGAATTCCATCACCTCCACTAGCTTGTTCGTAGTGATGCTTCCTAAGGCCCACTTGTACAAAACTAGCAATTGAGAAAAATTTGCACAAGTCAATAGTCTGTAGCACTGTATAATCATAATCGTTTACCCTTGGCAGAGACTTGCATACTAACTGGACTGAAGGGCCATGAAGCCTCAGGAAAGATAAGCTGTAGGGGAATTGTACCAATGGTGTATCAAGCTACAGGGACATTCTGCCTTACCAGGATAAAATGTGTATCAGTTTTCTAGCAAAGTCATCTTGAATGGAAAGAGACAGGGAAGAACATGGTTAAATGACAGAAAACAAAGTAGGAAAGGGAGAAGCTGACCATATCCTGGTAGCTACAACGTTGTGAAAGGTAAGGTCTGAGCTATGTTACTGATGAAGTAAAAAGATATTTAACAGACCAAAGAATTTAAAACCTTAGGGAACTTGAATAACCAGTCACATAAAAGGACTCTCGTGTGGAGAATAGGGAATGCTCTTGCACCGTTGGTGGGAATATAAATTGATACAGATGGAAGACAGTACGGAAATTCAATTAAAAAAACTAGGAATAAAACCACCATATGACCCAGCAATCCCACTCCTAGGCATATACCCTGAGAAACCCCAAATTTAAAGACATATGTATCCCATTGTTCATTGCAACACTGTTTACAATAGCTAGAACATGGAAGCAAACTAGATATCCATGGACAGATGAATGGATAAAGAAGTTGTGGTACACATACGTACACATAATGGAATATTCAGTTCAGTCACTCAGTTGTGTCCGACTCTGCAACCCCAGGGATTGCAGTATGCCAGGCCTCCCTGTCCATCATCAACTCCCAGAGTTTACTCAAACTCATGTCCATCGAGTCGGTGATGCCATCCAACCATCTCATCTTCTGTCGTCCCCTTCTCCTACCACCTTCAATCTTTCCCAGCATCAGGGTCTTTTCAAATGAGTCAGTTCTCTGCATCAGGTGGCCAAAGTATTGGAGTTTCAGCTTCAACATCAGTCCTTCCAATGAATACTCAGGACTGATTTCCTTTAGGATGGACGGGTTGGATCTCCTTGCAGTCCAAGGGACTCTCAAAAGTCTTCTCCAACACCACAGTTCAAAAGCATCAATTTTTCAGCGCTCAGCTTTCTTTATAGTCCAACTCTCACATCCATACATGACCACTGGAAAAACCATAGCCTTGACTAGACGGACCTTTGTTGGCAATGTAATGTCTTTGCTTTTTAATACGCTGTCTAGGTTGGTCATAACTTGTCTTCTAAGGAGTAAGCGTCTTTTAATTTCATGGCTGCAGTCACCATCTGCAGTGATTTTGGAGCCCAGAAAAATAAAATCTGACAGTTTCCACTGCTTCCCCATCTATTTCCCATGAAGTGATGGGACCAGATGCCATTATCTTAGTTTTCTGAATGTTGAGCTTTAAGCCAACTTTTTCACTCTCCACTTTCACTTTCATCAAGAGGCTCTTTAGTTCTTCACTTTCTGCCATAAGGGTGGTGTCATCTGCATATCTGAGGTTATTGATATTTCTCCCAGCAATCTGGATTCCAGCTGTGCTTCATCCAGTCCAGCATTTCTCATGATGTACTCTGCATAAGTTAAATAAGCAGGGTGACAATATACAGCCTTAACGTACTACTTTCTCTATGTGGAACCAGTCTTTTGTTCCATGTCCGGTTCTGAGTAATGGAATATTACTCGGCCATAAAAAGGGACACATTTGAGTCAGTTCTAATGAGGTGGATAAACCTAGAGCCTATCATACGAGTGAAGTCAGTCAGAAAGAGAAAGATAAATATCATATATTAACACATATACAGAATCTATAAAAAATGGTACTGAAGAATTTATCTGCAGGGCAGCAATGGAGAAACAGACATAGAGAACAGACTTATGGACAAGGGGAGAGGGGAGGAGAGGGTGAGATGTACGGAGAGAGTACCATGGAAATTTATATTACCATATGTAAAACAGATAGCCAACAGGAATTTGCTGTATGGGGGGGGAAAAAGGAATCTCATTGTTATGGCTCCTACTACAAAAAGCCATCAACAAATTTAGAAACAGCGAGATAGAGAGATGAGTAGATTTATTCTTGGTAGACAGCTTGTGTTGCCTCTTGTCCATTTCCCTTCCACCACACCCCCAAAAAAAGTGGGTTCTCAAGACTTTACTTTGCAATGTGGTTCCAAATGCCTCTCCACAGCATATACAACACCTGCCTTCACACTTGAAGGGAAAAATCCAGCTCACCACATTTGGGTGTTGTTACTTTTAGTATAAGCTTTAGTTCTTCTATAAGAAGTATCACTCTGGATTCAAACCACACGGATGTCAATGAATGTTTTTTCCACTGTATAATCATTTAAAAATCACCTACGAATTAGAACTTGACATGATACACTGAGAATTTAGGATCATTTTTCACCAGTCCCATGTTCTTGTGGTTGACTTGAAATGTTTGGTACAGGTGATTATAAGACGATATATTCCATGAAAAAAACATTCATGCTGGAATTATAAAATCACATTTGTGATATAGTTCTTTTAAAAGTCTGTTTTTAACTTTTGTCCTCAGGAGCTACTTTCTCCTTGTTCTGACCAGTGACCTTTTTCCTGTGACAATGAAAGGAAAGTTGAATTAGAAATTTTAGATATATGTACTTTCCAAAGCTCTACCAGTTTAATAAACATTTACTGAAACCTCCACGATCAAGTATATGAGACATTAGTAAAAAAAAAAAAGCTGTGTCTCTGCCCTTTAGAAAAATACATCCACCTAAGTGAGACAGAAACACCACAATAAACTACATTACAACATGGCATAAAAGATTCTGACCTAATAAAAAGAGTTCACATTGATTAACTGCTAGACACTGTTATTTTTACATGTATCAACTCAGATCTTCTAACTTATGAAAAAGATTCTATTAGTATCCTTCTTATATAGATGTGGAAAACGAGGTGGAGTGGTTGAGTAACTTGCAGATCATCACACACTGATAATATTAGATATGAACTCTGATATTCTGATTTTAGAGTTTGGTGAATGGTGAATGCCACCAACCAACTCTTAACCCAAGAAAAACACTTCTGAGAAGATAATCAACATTTGCATACTACAGTATGCTACATTTGTATACTACAGTATACAGTATACAACATTTGTATACTACAGTAGTAGTATACTACAGTAGACTAATGCCAATCAACTCACTTAATCCTTCACTAACAGCGGCAGAGTTATTATTTATATATTTCCATTATATATAGTGGGAAAGAGGCTTAAAGATGTGAAGTGATTTGTTCAAAATCACACAGGAAGAGGTGATATTAGAGCCAGTTCTTGCTCCAAATCCAGTCTCCTCCACCCTCTACTACACCAGGGTGAGTCTGTGGTGCCTGAAGTGAGGTCCACTAGGCAACAGGATTTAGGTGTATTACTCAGTTGGGAAGCAGGGTCTGAAGATATGGACTTAAGAGTAATCAGCACAGAGCTGAGGCCACAGATGTGGGTAGGATCATTATAGCAACATCTACAGTGGAAAGGCAAGCTGGTGTCAGATCAGCTCTTATGTGTATGTTATGTTAAGAAGTATGGTTTTTAAATGTGAAGAAAATAGACAACCAAAGCATCTTAAGCAGGGGCTAGGGACAGGTTTATATCAAGTGTCCTCAAAGTCTTAGTGCAGCCGTTAAGTTTTAATAACTTCAGGGCATAAAGGCTACGGACTTATAAAAATCAATTAAAATATAATTTAAAATATCAGTATTTCTTATTATAGTTCAACAGAGCCATGGTCTTATGCTCTAGTTGATTTTCCATCTTTGTAAAAACTTTCCTCAGCTGCTAGTCAGTACCTGAAAGGATTGCACTTTCAATCTTAGCTTTACGATCACCCAAGAATGAGGTTCTGATGTACATGCAACAATTCAGAAACAGTTCATCGCAAGAAAAAGTCTAGTGAGACAGATAAGGTGACAAAGCAGGGCAACCTCCTGTGCCAATGCACTGGTCTACTAATCCTCTACCAATCCACCCAGGAACTGTTGCCACAAAGAAGAAAAATAAAAAATGCGTTAAGGAGGCACAAAACTGACTAGGTATGAATTAATCTTTCCAGTGATGTATTTTTGTAAGGTTGTAACATTTATTCCTCCCGTTATTAAAGCTTAAAACCACTAAACCCTTGGGACACTCTGTACATGCCATGTACTGGGTTGAACATGACTTCCCACAATTAATACAACATGTCAGGCTGACTCATTCTCTCAGAAGGAAAGTGCAGGCCAGTTTTCTCACCTGGGTTCACCTTGTTCCTTCTACATGCCTAAATTTTACGTATCCCTGAAGATAATTCTACTTCTGTAAAACTTTTTGCAAACAACACCAATTCATAATGATTTTTCCCTTCTCTAGCTTCTATTTTACTTAAAAATTATTTTCTAATTATTTTTTTCATGTATACTAATCTCATTTCCCTAACTTCAGGAAAGGGGTCTCATTTTACACCCTTTTAACATTTTACCACATATTATGTATGTAGTACATATGTAATACAGATATATGCAGTACAGCTAAAGATGGACAGTAAGTACTTGGTAAAGGCCCACATTTTATATACGTTATATGTTAACTGGTACTGACAGAATTTAAAGTGTCATTTTTCTTAAATAGTGGAAAGAATAGTACTATGCGGAATATTTCAGTCTACCCCATGAGATCATGGTTTCCTAGTAGTGACAGCCAAAAAAGGTAGTCCTGTGTACATTCTAAAAAAAAAAAGAAAAAGAAAAAACTGTACTTTGAAATCCTCAAAACATTAAGCTAAATGACTGAACTTATAGTTTGCTCAAGTTTATAATTTATATATAAACAAATTTGTATATAATTTCATATAAATATGTAAATCATGTTTATAATTTACATACAAATAAATTTATAATTTACTCAAATTATACTTTTAAGAGATGTTTCAACATGCTTCAGTGTAAATCCTACTGAAATCCTCTCCAGAATACGAAGCTTCAAGAAAGCCTCCACTGATGTGAGCTGACAATCCTACAAGCGGCTTCCATAGTGTGTCCAGATGCAGGCTGCGTGGAGATAGTGCGTCCATGTGTCCTAAGTCACTGTGTCCGACTCTTTGTGACCCCATGGACTGTAGCTCGCCAGGCTCCTCTGTCCATGGGATTCTCCAGGCAAGAATACTGGAGTGGGCTGCCATGGCCTTCTGCAGGAGATCTTCCAGACCCAGGGATTAAACCTGTGTCTCTTTAGTCTCCTGCACTGGCAGGTGGGTTATTTACCACTAGTGCTACCTGGGAACTCCATGTGGAGATAGTGGACAGTGCAATTCTAATTCACAGTGAATTGAAATCATATTTCCAAAGATGGGAAAAAAATTAATTAATATGTTAAGACAAATTCCAAGATTGAATTAACCAAGTTTCCAAATCATTAGCAACCTGATATATTACTTTTATTAGATTCTACAATGGACTGTTGCTAATGTTTAGTTGCTCAGTTGTGTCCAATTCTTTGTGACCTCATGGACTGTAGCCCCCTAGGCTCCTCTGTCCATGGAATTTTCCAGGCAAGAATACTGGAGTGGGTTGCCATTTCCTTCTCCATAATGGACTGTAGACCTATTAAATTTTATTTCTAAAAATCTATCCTAAGGAAAAATAAAGCCCATGTTATATGAATATGACAGAGTCAAACTAACTTTTACCATATACTTACCGTTTATCCTTTGCTTTTTCTAAAAAATATTTTGGAGTTGTACTAATGCTCTCCCTTTCCAAGGGCTTCTTAATCATCTTTTTCTTTTGTTTACTGGAAGTTACAAAGAGAAGAAAGAACTGAATTAAGTGCAACATAAATTTAGAGAGCTAAAACTAAAACTAGTTTTGGTTCTTGGTCACAAAATTTGTTTACCTACTTACTGGTTTACAGTGACAACACTGTCCACTTTAATATGCTGGTTACCTAACAGTATCTAGAGCGACACGCCAAGGAGATGAAATGCAACCTAACAGTATCTAGAGTGGCACGCCAAGGAGATGAAATGCAATCTAATAGTATCTAGAGCGGCACGCCAAAGAGATGAAATGCAACCTAATAGTATCTAGAGCAGCACGCCAAAGAGATGAAATGCAACCTAATAGTATCTAGAGTGGCACGCCAAGGAGATGAAATGCAACCTAATAGTATCTAGAGCGGCACGCCAAAGAGATGAAATGCAACCTAATAGTATCTAGAGCAGCACGCCAAGGAGATGAAATGCAACCTAACAGTATCTAGAGCGGCACTCCAAGGAGATGAAATGCAACCAAGTTTAAAAGGCGCTGATTAGGATTAAAATACGTGTCACTCTCATATCCTGCCAATAAGCACTAGAGTCTGATTCTGGCCAATTAACTACTTTTTACTCGCTTTATGAATTAAAATCTGAGCATATTTCACTCAGATTTAATAATATTTTAAAAATCTGAGTACTTAAAATTTCAAGGATGAAAAACTGACAGGGAAAGAGCACACAATATTCACAAATATTTAAGAGGAAAGTTTTTACTTTAGAATGTTCTAAAATAGTAATGTTGCTAGAACTACAATGTACGAGTGTGAAAGTAAGAATGTACAGGCAAAGACAGAAAAACTCCCAAGTAAATTCAAGACTGTACCTTAGTAGTTTCTGGAAACCTTTTATGTATTCTGGGACAGGACATCCAGCCTGCTGGATAACATTGGCAACACTGAAAAAGGTACCGGTAAACATAAATTTGTATCTTGTCAAACTGTTGTTTATATACTTAAACCCTCTGCACAACAGAAGAGGAACTAAGACTACACAAACAAGAAACTAATCCAGTAAAGTGTTCTGATCAATTATTACCAGAAGCAATCACATTGGACTACTGAGAGCACAGTCTGCTGGACTGCAATCAAGGTACTGATGAATAATTTTAGCTAGCAACCGCTTCTATTCAACATGTATCAAGCCCTAACCAGCACAGCCCAGTGCTGGATGAAAATGCTGAAGTCAGAGTCACACTTAAATTTATTAAATCATAGGGCTTGGCTGACTTGCGCTTCTCATGTACAGTCACTTATTCAATGTACAGTCACTTAGAAGCTGTTATAGTAAGTATCATCATTATCCCCATTTCCCAGATGGAAAAGAAAACTGAGGTGCACATACTGATATGGGGGGGTCATCAGAGTCACATGCTTAGAGCTGCTGAGGAGAACTCAGGTGCATCAAAGCTGCTGGAATATAGTCCCCTACAGCACACGAGAATGTCTGCTCACGACAAAACCAAGGTTGACAGAGCCAAGGCTCAGAAGGCACAAATCAAAATCTGTGCCACAACTGAGAAACAGGCCAATGTACAAACCACCTCCAGCCACAGCTTGATTTCAGTTGTTAGAAATATGAACTGCTGTCAGTTATCATCAGCCTAACATTTCTGTAGGCAGCCCAACTGTAGGAAATATAACTCAGCTTTTACATTAACATCTAGGATGATGGGCTAAATTAAGATGAAATTCTAAATCATAGGTTACCCAGGCCTCAAGGGGCTACAACTGAATAATATTGGAGTGTGTTACTAAAACAGTTTTTCCTCTATGACAAGTGACCTGGGACTAAAGATAAACTCCATCTGCCCCTAAGAGTAATGGGAAGAAGGTACCATGCTAAGAGATCATTTTGACTAGGCTGTAACATAAGAGATTCACTTTAACTATTCACTAATCCAAAAACCTTAATATTACCTTGTGATTAATATCAAGTGATGTTATTGGGAGAATTCTGTGAGTATGAAACTTAAATGAATATTCTCTTGTGAATTTCCAAAATCTAACAATGGAAGGACAAAAATGAAGCCTTTTGATCATTTTTCTTTGCTTTTGATCATTTTTCTTTCATGGCTAACATGTGGTTGACTAATACCATAACAGAATTTGGGACACAGCCATTTTGTAATTATCCATTAATTGTGTATAAGAATAAACAACTAATTTTGTCAACTTAATGGTAAGCTATTTCTCCTAATTACCTTCTTAATAATGGTTTATCATCTTCAGTGAAAAATGTAATAGCTTTTCCTTTATGCCCAGCTCTTCCAGTTCGACCTAAGAGAAATCAGATCATTAAAAAACAAACAAAAAAACTCATTTTTGAGGGGAACGGGACCTTCAAGATTCACATATACAAGTCACTGGATTTTTACAGTACTGAAAAAATGAACATGCTGAAGGGACTCTGGTAGACGTGCTAAGACAGATGAGTGGGGGTGGGCACGTGACTCACCTATCCTGTGAATATATTCCACTGAGCTGGTTGGAAAGTCATAGTTGATAACCAAGTTCACACCTTTAAAATCGATCCCTCTGGCTAGCAAGGCTGTACAAATAAGAACCCAGATTTTTCCTGCTCTGAAGCTGTGGACTGTGTTATCTCTCTGGTTAAGAGAACATACAACAGATGTTTTAGTACCACTCTGGGAATGGAAAACAAGTGCTTCATAAATGCCAGTACTTAGTTCTTTGTTGCTTTGAAAGTTTACATTTGACTTTACCTGTTGCTGTGTTCTGTCTGCATGAATAACATCCACGTTAATACCTTCATATATGAGCTCATGAAAAAGTTCTTTAGCCCTTTCAATGGACTGAACAAAAACAAGAACAGGTGGATTGAAACCCTAAAAGAAAGCACACATAACCCATAACTAAGAATATAATTGCATCATTTCGTAAGATTTTAATTCATTTCAATTTAGAAATTGCCAAATTTCTCAGACCTGTGGTCTAAGTCTGCCTCCATCTTCCTCAGCATTCATTCTCTACAATGGGCTTTTCCTACTTACCTTCAACAGTACTCTCCATTTTGCTCATTCCAAAAATCTTGTCTAATTAATCCCCCTTCACCTGTCTACAGCAATGGATGTCCACTCCTTGAAATAAACATGTTTGCTTCTGTGCCTCAGAACATTTTTGTTCCTTCTTAAAATATAATAATCATCACTTTAATCCATTATTTATCCTAACTGTGGGTATTCCCCAAAGCTTAGTTCCTGGTTCTCAGTTCTCTCAAAATTATCTTATCAAGTTAGACAAAATTTAAGTTATAACTACCAGCTCTAAGCAAATGATTTTTACATTTTGTATTATCAAACCCTGCTTCTCTCTCAAACCAGCTTTCTGTATTTTCAACTGTCAGCATTAGGACTTGACCTTGTTATTATGGTCCATACATCCTTTCAGAATCTAATGCAAGATACGAAGCTGTCTAATAGGTAGCCAGACATTCACACAAGTTCAGAAGGTTCACAAAACTGAAGTTCATACAAGGCTAAAAATCCCTGGAGTATCAGATCAGTCGCTCAGTCGTGTCTGACTCTTTGCGACCCCATGAATCGCAGCACGCCAGGCCTCCCTATCCCTCCCCAACTCCCAGAGTTCACTCAGACTCACGTCCATCGAGTCAGTGATGCCATCCAACCATCTCATCCTCTGTCGTCCCCTTCTCCTCCTGCCCCCGATCCCTCCCAGCATCAGAGTCTTCTCCAATGAGTCAACTCTTCACATGAGGTGGCCAAAGTACTGGAGTTTCAGCTTTAGCATCATTCCTTCCAAAGAAATCCCAGGGCTGATCTCCTTCAGAATGGACTGGTTGGATCTCCTTGCAGTCCAAGGGACTCTCAAGGGTCTTCTCCAACACCATAGTTCAAAAGCATCAATTCTTCGGCGCTCAGCCTTCTTCACAGTCCAACTCTATGTAAATATCTGTGAAAACCTTCTATTTCTTATTGCCAAGCGATATCAATATTAGCAAAACTAACAAATATAGCACAATGTGCCAAGCACTATTCTAAGTACTATATTTGTATTAAATCAGTAATAAAACAAAAAACCCCACTCTAGTGGCGGCTACTCATGTAAGGCCCCAGTTCTACATGAAAGCAGCAGAGTGCTGGGGGGAGATTTATATATACATGCATACTCTTGTTTTATTGCACTTTGTAGGTTTTTCATAAATCAAAGGTTTCTGGCAACCCTATGTTCAAGCAAGTCTATCGACACCATTTTTTTCCCAACACCATTTGCCTACTTCTTGTCTCTGTAGTACATTTTGGTAATTCTTACAATATTTCAAACTTTTTCATAATTGTTATATTTGCCTCGGTGAGCCGTGACCAGTCCTCTTTGATGTTACTAATATGACACACTGAAGGTGATGGTTAGCAAGTTTAGCAATAAAGTATTTTTAATTAAGGTGTGTACATTGTTGTTTTGACATAATGCCACTGCACACCTGACTACAGCATATGTAAATGCAATTTTCCTATGCACTGGGAAATCCCCAAAATTCCTGTGACTCACTCAGTTGTGACACTGGCTTTGCTGTGGTGGTCTGGAACTGAACCCCCAGTATCTCTGAGGTCTGCCAGTTCACAGATGTGGAAAAAGGAGGCTTTTGGGGCATCAACTAGGTCTTTTCCTAGCCTTCCCTGAGCTGGGGACATAAAACTTAACTTTATTCTCAGAGGTGAGCCTCTCCATTTGGGACGAGTTGCTCCAATGTGCTTCTTACTGATTTGCCACTGGATTGCTAAACACGACGGAGAAGGCGATGGCACCCCACTCCAGTACTCTTGCCTGGAAAATCCCATGGACAGAGGAGCCTGGTAGGCTGCAGTCCATGGGGTCGCTAGAGTTGGACATGGCTGAAGCGACTTAGCATGCAGGCATGCATTGGAGAAGGAAATGGCAACCCACTCCAGTGTTCTTGCCTGGAGAATCCCAGGGACGGGGGAGCCTGGTGGGCTGCCGTCTATGGGGTCGCACAGAGTCGGACACGACTGAGGTGACTTAGCAGCAGCAGCAGTACTAAACACGACACAGGAAAACATGCTCAGCCTCCTGTCAGTAATACAAGGCTTGGTGAGCTTCATCAAAATTTGAAAATGCAGCCCAAATTTACCTTTTTAACAAGTTCTCTCATGGCCAGTAGTTTTCCAGTCTCCGAACCAACAAAGAGAAGCTCTTGTTCTACCGTCTCTACTGCAGAATTCCTGAGAAGGAAAACATACCTTACAGTGTGACAGCCAATCTTTGTTTTTCCCCATAAATTTTAAATAAATGAAAAAATTTACACACAACTCCAACAGAATGATTTTTTCCATTATCAATATAAGTACCTAATTATTTATATTTTAAAGACAAAGTTTTTTGAAATTTACTTTTACCTAGAGAATAACTGCTTTACAATGTTGTGTTGGTTTCTGCCATTTAACAACGTGAATCAGTCATAAGTGTACATATGTCCCCTCCCTCTTGAGCCTCTCTCCATGTCCTACGCCTCTCAGTTGTCACAGAGCTCCCTGTGTTATACCAAGGTTTTTAAATTTTAGTTCAAGTACAGCTGATTTACAATGTTGCATTAGTCTCTGGTGATTCAGTTATACACACACACACACACTTTTTCAAACTCTTTTCCATTATAGGTAATTATATGTGGTTTATGTATTTCACCTTTACAAGTTTGCATCTGCTAACCCCAAACTCCTGCTTTATCCCTCCCCCCTAATTTCCTCTTTGGTATTCGTAAGTTTGTTCTCTATGTCCATGAGTCTGCTTCTGTTTTGTAAATAAGTTCATTTGTATCATTTTTAGATTCTACACATAAGCAATATCATATTTTACTCTGACTTTCTCCACTTAGTATGATAATCTCTAGGTCCATCCACGTTGCTGCAAATGGCATCATTAAGAGCTGGACACGACTGAAGCGACTCAGCAGCAGCAGCAGCATTCCACTGTGTATGTACATATCACATCTTTACCCGTTTATCTGTCAGTGGACATTTAGGCTGTTTCCACATCTTAGCTGTTACAAATAGTGCTGCTATGAACACTGGGGTGCATGTATCTTTTCAAATTAGTTTCCTCTGGATATATGCCCAGGAATAAGATTGATGCATCATATGGCAACTCTATTTTTAATTTTTTAAGGAATCTCCATACTGTTCTCCATAGTGGCTGCATCAACTTATATTCCCACCAACAGTGTGGGAGGGTTCCCTTTCCTCTACGCCCTCTCTAGCATTTATTCTTTGTAGCCCTTCTGACGATGGCCATTCTGACTGGTGTGACGTGGTGCCTCATTGCAGTTTGCAGTTGCATTTCTCTAATAATTAGTGATATCGAGCATCTTCTCATGTGCCTATTGGCCATCTGGATGCCTTCTTCAGAGAAATGTCTATTTAAGTCTTTAAATGTTCTCTTCTGATTATAAAAATGTTATTTCAATTAAAAAAAGACATAAACAATAAGTTGCCCACAATTCTACCATTTTACGATAAATTTTGATATTTTTGTTGTGTTCTAGTCATATATTTTCATCTTTCCAATCTTTCAAAATCTTTCTAAAAGTAAAATTAATGGGTTAAAATCAGAACATTTTAAAGGTTGCTTCATATGGCTAAATTTTTTTCATAATGATAGCAAAGGTTTATTTATAGACATAGTTGGAGTGAGGTATCTCAAGGCTTTATTAACACTCTATAAGCCACTGTAATATATTATACTATGTATAAATACTTTTTCCACTCTGTTATCTCCATTCATAATTATATTTATGGTGAATCTGTTCTATTTTTCTTTTTATACACAGGAGTTTTAAGTTGGAAGTAGCTAGGATATTCTTTATTATTTCATTTGGCTTTTTACTTAACATGGGATTACGAGCACTTTTTCATACAGCCACAATCTTCACTTTTACTACTTCATTTCCATTCTCCTGGCAACAATACTGGAGTACATAGTCATTCCCTTCTCCAGGGAATCTTCCCAACCCAGCAATTGAACACAGGTCTCCTGCACTGCAGGCCGATTCTTTGCTGTCTGAGCCACCAGGGAAGCTCCATACTACTTCATGGGTTGCACTACAGTGTATCAAGGGGAAGTATTATAATTTCATAAAACTTTTTCCCTACCATTTAGCATAAATGCACCCCAAAATATTTTTAAAAAGGAATTATAAAGCAAGTGGCTCAGTAATATCAGCTTCCTTCTCTCAGCCCTACTGAGTTAAGCCATCAAAGAGATTAAATCCTCTGGGTGGCCAAGAGCTCATGGTCATACTTTATGGAAGGGAAAAATCAACTAAATGCACGATGACAGTAATATCTACATGACAGTATGAGAATGTCCCTTTAGATTATTCTAACACAGAATATCCTTAATCAATCTTGACTTTAAAGAATATGTTTCTTTCGGTAAAACTCTTTTTATTAATCTTAGGCCACACAACCTGTCTCTTTTAGTCTAAAATAATGACTTGTGTTTTTTTTTTTTTTTAAATCAGTGGGATAACGTGGAAGAATTACCTTGCTCCAATGGATACAGTAATGACATTGTCCAAGTTCAGTTTGCACCACTGTTCAACATCATAGGCAAAAGTTGCACTGAACATAGCTCTCTTCACCTTGTGGGATGTACAGGCCAAGAAAATGGAAGCCAGCTGGTCTCTGAACCCAGTTTTGCCATCTTCAAACAGTTTATCTGATTCATCTACTACCAGCCATTCAACACTAAGAAACAACAACAAAAAACATTTGTAGTTTATTGAACTGAAAGATCCAGGACACGTCACTAAACTGTGGGAACACATAAAGAAGTCAAACCACAATGACGCTTCTCAGATCTACATATTGTACCAGAAAAAGGTACAAGAAAAATTAGCAATAAAAAGGTAAAACAAGATCAACATAAATTAATGTACCTATTCCATTAGACCCAAAGGATATGAAGTTCCACTGGCAATGTCAGAACCTCAGATAAACATTAGGAACTCCATCACCACTGCTGAAAGATGTGAAAAATTTCTAGGGAAACTGTACTAATTGCTTATCAGAATCTGTTAACTTTATTTCAGGCCAGATATAGTTACTTTTTTCTCAGCACCAACACTGACTGAAAGCTGGCAGATAGCAAGCTCCAAATGACAATACTACAAATATTATATTATAGTTGAGGACAAAATATAATCAACTTAATGAAAAACAAACATAAAAGACATTATTAAAGTAATGTACCTCGTTAGGTCTATTCCTGGAGGATCTTGTTTTAATAAATAGATTAGTCGATTTGGAGTAGTCACAAGGATATCTGTAAGGAAAAACAAATGGTACAAATTGCAAAACATTCATCCCTCTTGAACTAGGGGATTAAGCCCCCTGCATTTCAGTTAATAACCTCAAGTGGGGAGAAGTGCTGATATGCAGTATACCAATAACACAACAAACTAATGTGCATATTTTTTTAATCCATCATAGCACAAACTGCTAAATCCTTACTCTCCTTTTATTTGACTTGCCTGGATCACAATAAACTGTGGAAAATTCTGAAAGAGATGGGAATACCAGACCACCTGACCTGACTCTTGAGAAACCTGTATGCAGGTCAGGAAGCAACAGTTAGAACTGGACATGGAACAAAGGACTCGTTCCACACAGGAAAAGGAGTACGTTAAGGCTGTATATTGTCACCCTGCTTATTCAACTTATATGCAGAGTACATCATGAGAAACGCTGGGCTGGAGGAAGCACAAGCTGGAATCAAGATTGCCGGGAGAAATATCAATAACCTAGGATATGCAGATGACACCACCCTTATGGCAGAAAGTGAAGAAGAACTAAAGGCCCTCTTAAGGAAAGTGAAAGAGGAGAGTGAAAAAGTTGGCTTAAAACTCAACATTCAGAAAAATAAGATCATGGCATCTGGTCCCATCACTTCATGGCAAATAGATGGGGAAACAGTGGAAACAGTGCTGACTATTTTTTGGGCTCCAAAATCACTGCAGATGGTGATTGCAGCCATGAAATTAAAAGACACTTACTCCTTGGAAGGAAAGTTATGACCAACCTAGATAGCATATTCAAAAGCAGAGACATTAGTTTGCCAACAAAGGTCTGTCTAGTCAAGGCTATGGTTTTTCCAATAGTCATGTATGGATGTGACAGTTGGACTGTGAAGAAAGCTGAGTGCCGAAGAATTGATGCTTTTGAACTGTGGTGTTGGAGAAGACTCTTGAGAGTCCCCTGGACTGCAAGGAGATCCAACCAGTCCATCCTAAAGGAGATCAGTCCTGGGTGTTCGTTGGAAGGACTGATGTTGAAGCTGAAACTCCAATATTTTGGCCACCTGATGCGAAGAGCTGACTCATTTGAAAAGACCCTAATGGTGGGAAAGATTCTGAGGGCAGGAGGAGAAGGGGACAACAGAGGATGAGATGGTTGGATGGCATCACCAACTCAATGGACATGAGTTTGGGTACACTCCGGGAGTTGGTGATGGACAGGGAGGTCTGGCGTGCTGTGGTTCATGGGGTCGCAAAGAGTTGGACACAACTGAGTGACTGAACTGAACTTGGCCTCTAAGAGGCAAGAATACAATCATCCCACAGTCTGCTTTTCAAACATTCGTTTGTTTTTCAGGAAAATACTTTCCTTAAACGGAATTTTATTCAAAAGTTCAAGATAAAAGCCAAGTAAAAGAGTTTCTCTGGTGGATGTTAAGAGTAGGGATGTAAGCCAGTCTTATCTGCAGAATATTTCCATGGCAGGTTAACAACCAATAGAATAAAGCAGGGATTCTCAGTCTCAGTACTACAGACATTTTGGTTCAGACAACTTGCTGAAGGAGGCTGTTCTGTGCACTGCAGGATGTGTAACAGTATCTCTGGCTTCCATCCCTCTAATAGTAGCACCTCTCCCCAGCTGTGACAAAATATCTCCATATATTGCCAAATATCCCTGGGGTGGAGGGTGAGGTGGAGAACCCCTGGTATATATTTATGTAACTACTGGGTGAGAGGAGATTTCTTTCAGCTTTTCTAAAAATTGAACTAACTACACTTTAAGAATTTTTAGGTGGCAATTAGGATATTTGAAATTTCCAAATCCCTTACACTTGAAGCATGAACTGAACTGAACTTACAGCTTCCATCCTCTTGAATGCATGCTCAGTTGTGTCAGGCTCTGTGACCCCATGGAGCCTGCCAGGCTCCTCTGTCCATGGAATTTTCAGACAAGAATACTGGAGTCAGTTGCCATTTCCTCCTCCAGGGGATCTTCCCCACCTAGGGATTCAACCCGAGTCTCTTGCAATGGCAGGTGGACTCTTTACAATTTGTGCCACCTAATAATCCCTTACCAAATTTCTTAGATGATTTAGGTCCAAATTTCTTGGCTGCAACTGCTGCTTTGTGGATCATGTGTATCCTGAATCCTGTTCCCTCAGACAGTTTTACTAACTCTCGGTGAATCTAAAACAGAAATGATAAAAACATCAGCTGCTGAAATACTTGGATAAGATGTATAGTCACTTTTTTAGTATTTATAAAATAGATCTAGTATCAATCCGTGAATACCTGAAATTAAGCTTATGATAATCTGTAGATTAACTTGGAATCTTGGCATTTTGGAACTTCAATGCCAAATAAGATTCAGTAGTTTCTTCAGGTCTAGTAAACCAGTTCCAAGAGATAGAATCAAAACTCTTCAACTCTGTATTATTTTTAAGAATAAAGTACCATTTCAAAACTATTTCATACTTGGCATGTGTTTACATTAAGCACACGGGGAGAGTCGAATGGATCACAGTATAGTTTTATTTTCTCAAAAACTGAGATGAGGTTTCCTTTTTTCTAAGTGAGAAAAAAAGTTTTAAAAGAGGAACTATATATTACAGACCACATCCCACTACTGTCTGTGGCTCAGACAGTAAAGAATCTGCCTGCAAGGCAGATGACCCAGGTGCGATCCCTAGCAAAGATCCCCTGGAAAAGGGAATGACAACCCACTCCAGGATTCTTGCCTGGAGAATCCATGGACAGAGGGGCCTGGCGGGCTACAGTCCATGGACTTGCAGAGTTGGACTCGACTAAGCGACTAACACACATATGTTACAGTAGCCTTCCAACTACAAGGATCTTAGAGCATATACCACAGTATAAATGCTAAGATCATCATATTTTAGAAAATTATAAGACTTTATGCAGTAAGACACTTAGAAGTATACTTTGTACACAATACTTGACCATGACAAAGACACGGCCCTTCTCTTCTGGACCTTTCTATCACCCTCAAATAAGAAAGATGACTGGCAAACACAAACACATACTTTTCAGAAACTACAGGTTATACCTGGCTGGCAAGTTCTCGTGTAGGTGATATAATCAAGGCTCTGAAGCCTTTATTTGTGGGTTGTTTCAGGTGCATTAAAATAGGAATGCTAAAAGCCAAAGTCTTTCCAGATCCAGTAGGAGCAGAAGCCAGCAGTTCTCGACCCTAAAAACAGAGTATATTAAGTATAAGGAAGAGTACATACATTTTTAGTGCCAGTCAAATAATGCTACCAGCCATAAAAATAAAATTATACACAGCAAGTCCAGATACTCACATTCCCATCATTTTTCTAACTTCTCCCATATTTGCTTTTCTAACATCACCCATCTCTGCTACCACCACCCCAACGAAGTTTCTGAGCATTATCACTAAAGTTAATTTGAACTGGGTAAAGAAACTAGATAACTAAAATCCAAAGATAATCCACAACCATATTCCCATTATTTCAATTTTCCTTTTCCCTAATCCTCTTTATCAAAGTTAAATCAGAAAACCAACTTTTGGTCCTGATATCTGTATTGCTCCATCCTTACGGAAAATTTTAATAAATAACAGAAGGACTAAATGTAAAATAAAAAGTGGTGATAACACCAGTGACAGTCATATATAGGTGACAACCTTCAAAAAGTCACCGTGCTTTTTAAAGCTTTAAGCTAAGGTCACTACAGAAACAACATTTTAATGAAAATTAAAAGCAAATTTGCTATAGTGTCAGTCAAAAACATCCTTCAAATATATTCTGATTTCAGTTTCCCAAAGAAAATGAAAAGGATTAATACAGATGCGGAGGGAGGGAACTCATACCCTTTGGCTACTACAATTGGGAAGGCCGCCTTGGTTATGTGGGGAGAAAAAGGCAGATCTCACTACTACAAAAAGAAACCTCAGAAAAACTTAATTTCCAAACATCTAAGTTAACTCATACCTCTGTCAACAGTGCATAAACAAATCATGGTATACTCATACAAGAGAATACTACTCAGCATTTCATATATCAGTAACAAATTGATATATGCAACATGGAGGAATCTCAAAAAAAGTTCACAGAGTGAAAGAAAGAAACCAAAAATAAAAGAATACATATTGAATGATTCCACTTATATGAATTCTATAATATATGGCAGTAAGAACCAGAACAGGGCTTCCCTGGTGGCTAGTGGTAAAGAATCCACCTGAAATGTAGGAGACGTGGGTTTGATCCCTAGATTGAGAAGATCCCCTGGAGGAGGAAATGGCAACCCAATCCAGTATTCTGGTTTGAGAAATCCCGTGGACAGAGGAGTCTGGTGGGCTACAGTCTATGGGGTTGCAGAATCAGACACAACTGAGAGATTAAACAACACGAAGAACCAGAAGAGTGCTCACCTCTGGGTGAGGGTGGGGTGGGGACTGAATGGCAAGGGTATGAAACTGTTGAAATTCACTAAACTGTGCACTTAACATCTATGTATTTTTTTGGTACTTAAATATAGCTCAATAATAGAAGGTACTGGGATATGGGAACTCCCTGGCAGTCCAGTGGTTAGGACTCTGTGATTTCACTGCTGAGGGTGTGGGTACAATCCCTGGTTGGGGAATGAAGATCCCACAAGCTGCACGGCGTGGCCAAAATCTTTTAAAGTACTGGGATTAAAAACAAAGTCAGGTTATATACAAGAATTCAGTACTTCTGAAACAGTTCTTGGATATTATAAACCAAATCAATGATGGATAAACAGAACATAGTCTCTATCCTCAGAAGATGAACACTTTTAGTTAAATGGAAAATGTAAGTGCAGTTAGTGCAAATACATAGTATATAAAGTGTAAGATAAATGTTGCAAGAAAAAGAAAACACACGGAGAACTGGATGTTAGGGGAAAGAGTGTTGGTAAAGGAAAAAGATCACATCAAGCAGTAGTGATCAAGACAAATTTTATGGAGACACAGGTATTAGAGATGGAGTTTAGAGCATGGCAAGGATTTCAACAAGGGGAGATAAGGCAGAAGGGAGGATCTCACAGAGGAAAGAGAATGAACGCACACACACATACACACGCACACTTCGAGGCCTTCACACTCACATGCAGCATAACTGGAATGGCTTGCATTTGGATTGGTGTAGGTGTCTGGAAGCCTGCATCTACAATGTTCTGAAGCAGTCGAGAATTGATTTTATATTCCTGGTCAAGTTGCTGAAACGTAGCAATTGGGTCAGGAAGATCAGTTCCTTGGACATGAATTTTATGTTTATTCCGGAAGAAGTTTAGCTGAAAAGTAAAATACAGGGATTTGGTAAAATACATTGTCAGATGTTGTAAAGCAATAATAAGTTTCTGAAATAAGCTTTAGTAGCATATGAAGCTTTCTAGTTAAGTTCCAGGCCCTAAAAAAGACATATTAGGTACAATTTCCACCCTTTCATAGAAGGATGACCTTCCTAACAGTGAAACCTATCTATCCACACTTTCCACATTTAATGTGTCAATGCCATGAAGAACATTATTCATATTCACGTGCTACTGTCAGTCACAATCTTATATAAACTGCTAGAAGACAGGCACTGAATCAATCTATTTGCTTTATGTGGCACTTAGCACACAAGTGCCAATGCTTTGTAACGATCTACCCTAAAAACTCTACTTATTAAGACTGAATGCCACTAGAAGAGTCAAGTGATGTTGATTTTTCTTTTTTTTTTGGCTTTCCCACTCTCTGATCCAGACAGCCAAATTCTGGATTCAGGATTACTAAACGAGCTGAACAACACTCCACCTATAACACAGCAAGAGTGCAGCAAACTCGACAATGGCATATTCGTTGTCTCTTCTGAAGTCCACTCCTCCTAGTCCCAAGTTAGAAAACAGGTTTCTTAAGAATTCCAACTCTCAAATCCCTTGTCACATGAAATTCTTCAAAACCAGTGAGTTTAACATAAAGGATAAAGTGGGCCAATTTTATGTTTATCAAAGGGAAATAAATTAAAAAAATTAATTCTAAACACATTATCAAATTTGACCCTGTTTCAAGATTTTAAGATACTTTCAAGAATTTTAAATTTTAAAAATTCCAGCCATAGCACAAAGGCTACTTTAAGTTTTCATTAAAGTAAAATCTAGACTACTATAAATAACCTTCTATCTTAACAAAATCATACTGTGATGAACAAAAAAACCCAAGCACAGTGAAAAAGGCACAAGGCCAGAAAAACAATTAGGGTGAAGATATTTTTCTCACCTTTTCTTTTCTTAGCTGCTCTAACTTTCCTGAAGTTAGTTTATTTTCTCTTTTAACATTTTTATCTTCAATCTTTGCTTCCACAGATGATACCCACTGTATAGTAGAAAATTCTTCTTCAGAAGTAATTTCTAAAATATATATTTTTAAAAATTAAAAGATTTTAACTGTAACATTCTTAGGTGGCACAAATAGGCCATATCTTCACAATGAAAAAAAAAGTAACAGTTGATACAACTAGATAGTTTTGGTAACTGGTCTAGTTGACTTTGAAGTTTACGTGGTAAAATAAATATGCAAGAATAGCTAAAAAAATTTTAAGAACAATAATTAGTAAAGACTACTTCTGGAATTTCTTTTAAATTTTTTTCAACTTCACTGAGGCACAACAGACACAATAAACTGCATATATTTAAAGTATGCAATTTGAGGAGTTTTGATATATGTATATACCTGTTGGAGTTTCCTGGTGGCTCCGTGGTAAAGAATCCACCTGTAATGCAGTAGACATGGGTTTGATCCCTGACCTGAGAAGATCCCCTGGCGAAGGAAATGGCAACCCACTCCAGTATTCCTGCCTGGGAAATCCCCTGGACAGAGGAGCTTGGCGGACTACAGTCCATGGGGTTGCAAAAGAGTTGGACACGACTGAGTGACTAAACAACAGCAACAATACACCTGTTACACCATCAACACATTCAAGGCCATTTTAATCAGTTCCCAAAATTCCTTGTAGCTCCTTATAATGCATTACTCCATTCCTAGGCAACAACCTGTATTCTCTCATTGTTGATTAATTAACTTTATTTTTTCCTGGAATCTTATATAAATGGAATCATATAGTATGTACTAAATTTAGTCTGGTTTCTTTCACTTAGTATAGCTATCCTGAGATTCATCCATTCAATCTATGTTGGAGCATGTATTGATAATTTAAACCTTTTATTTATAGGGAGTGTCCTATTGTATGGATATACAATCTGTTTATCCTCCACTGTCCAGGGACATTTGGGTCATTTCATATTTTTGGCAAAACAAAGCTATTATGAACACAAGTATACAAGTCTTTGTGAGAACATAGGTTTTCCTTTCTCTTGGGTAAATTCTTGGAGCAGAACAGGTGGATCACATGGTAAGTGTATGTTTATTATTATTATTATTTTAATTCTTTTCAATTTCTACCAAAAAAGCCAACTAGAATTTTAATTGGATTTGCACTGATCCTATAGCTCACTTTAGGGAGAAAGTATCCAGTTGCTCAATCAATAAACATGGTATGCCACACTACTCTACTGGGATTTATAACACAGTATTAGTCCCTTAGTTGTGTCTGACTCTTTGTGACCCCATGGACTCTGGTCCCCCAGGCTCCCCTGTCCATGGGACTTTCCAGGGAAGAATACTGGAGTGGGTTGCCATTCCCTTCTCCAGGGGATCTTCCCAACCCAGGGACTGAACCCAGGTCTCCTGAATTGCAGGCAGATTCTTTACGGTCTGAGCCACCAGGTAAGCTCATTTATAACATAAGGCCATGTTAACTGAAACAAGCTTGTACTGGTGTATGAATACAGAATCAGAAGTAAATGAAATAGAACAGAACCCAAAGACCCAAATATATATGGGAAATAAGTTACAATAAAAGCTGTATCTGAATCCAATGGGGAGAAGATGGATAATCAATATATTAAGATAGTCGGCTAGCCATCTGGAAAAAAAAATTAAATTAGTTCCTTATTTACTCTTTACACCAAATAAAATCCCAGAGGGCCAAAGATTTCAATATAACAAAATGAAACTACAAATAAGAAAGTATGGGAGAATTTAAAAAAATATATTAATTTAACGCTTAGGGCACAAAAGCAAAACAAATCATAAAGGAAAAGTTACATTTAACACATAAAATGGCAAAAACAAATAAGATTATGCAAGGACAAGCTAGAAAACGTGTGTAAACACAGTATGCTAGACTAGAGCTAATCTCCCTAACAAACTAAGAAGAGACAGATGAGCAGTATAATAGAAAAAAGGTGCAATACGACATGAGGAGGCAAATTATAACAATAGAAAAAGAAAACTCTCATACACTGCTGGTGGGCATCACCAATTGGAATGACTTTTTTAAAAAAATAAAAAATTATGCTCACTTTTATGTTTTATGAGGAGACAGTTGGCATTAATAGACCTGAATCATTACTAATCCACAAGACCTTGAATTCTCCAATTAAAACTCTACGTCTATCAGCACTTGCTACTAAATGATTACAGGATGTATCTGTGTGTTTCTGGTTGCCCAATATTTGAATCTTTTCCCTAAGCTAGTGTCAGGTCTTTTTAGAATTCATCTTGATGGAAGGCTTTATAGCAAACTTCCCTGTAGCCAGGAAAGGAAAATGACTTTTATTGCAACACTGTCACCAAAACTGTGGAAGCAAAGTAAATGTTGATAACACAGAAACTTGTCAAACCAATTATGGAACATCCCTACAATATATAGCAGGATACTGTGCTATGGCTCAATGAGCAAAGCAGTAGACTTCCTAATGATACCATGCTTCTGGTGGACAATTCCTAAATATCTAAATTTAAAATGTTTATCTGTTAACTATGAAATCCCACTTTTAAGAATTTATCAAAGAGATATGCCCACACATACACACCAAGTAGAATAACATTTACTGCAACACTGTGAAGGCAAAAGTGGAGAAACAAGTTTAAGGCCCACCACTTAGGAACTTGTTAAATCAATAACGGAATGTATAACGGGATATGACGCTGTATTAAAATGAACAAGGCAGCGCACTTCCTACTCATTCATAACAAATTCCAAGATACAGTTTTTTTTAATAAAAGGGGTAGAGGGAAGGAAGTTTCAGAACAGAACAGCACGTAGAGTATGCAATCATTCATGCTTTTTAAGAGAGGTATAAATACATGTCAATAGACTATCTCTACAAAAATATGTAAGAAACTGAATAACAGAGATTGCCTCTGGAGAAACAGGGGACTAGAGATAAAACGCTGGGAAGAAAATTTACTTTTCACCATTGTATATGGCACCCCACTCCAGTACTCTTGCCTGGAAAATCCCATGGACGGAGGAGCCTGGTAGGCTGCAGTCCATGGGGTCGCTAGGAGTCACACATGACTGAGGGACTTCACTTTCACTTTTCACTTTCATGCATTGGAGAAGGAAATGGCAACCCACTCCAGTGTTCTTGCCTGGAGAATCCCAGGGACAGGGGACCCTGGTGGGTTGCCGTCTCTGGGGTCGCACAGAGTCAGACACAACTGAAGCAACTTAGCAGCAGCAGCAGCAGCATTGTATAACTTTTAAAAATTATATGTAAGTATTTACTTTACCAAAAAGGTAAAATGGCTAGGAAACTTAATAGACGAACAAGGAAAAAGACAAATACCCCTATAGTTGAGTACTGGGAAAAAAAAAAACAACCTTCTGAAAAATAGCCAACGAGTACAAACAAGTCACAAAACTTGAAATGTAAATATCCAATAAAGCCTATGAAAAGATGTTCAATCTCACCAGTTACCAAGAAAATATAAATAAAAAAGTTTCACTCATTAGATTAGGGAGGAAAAAAAAAGACCAACAGTATCCAACACTGCCATAGCTGTAGAAGTCACTTTGCAGTTATCTGTTCAAAGGAAGAAGTGTGCGTGCGCTTTCGCCCACTGAATCCACTTTGGGGATGCTAATTACAGAAATAACAGCACCTGTATAAAAAGATATGTTTACAAGTATCTTTACTGTAACAATATTTGTAATCACAAACACCCTGAAACGACTTGAATGCTATCAAATGACAAACAGCCATATATTGTCTGACATGTAACCATAAGCTTGTACTATTTCTGTAAATGAAAAAAAAGTAGAGGCAAAAACCATAAATCAAGCCCTAACCTGAAGTCATCTTCTTCTTCTTCTTTTTCCTGTTCTGCTCCTTCTTCCTTTCAATTTGGCTTTCTTCTTTTTTCTCTTCATCTTGTAGCTCCTGATGAGTTCTTAATGCCCCACGATCACCTGGGACAGGCTTTTTGTTTCCAAAAAAGTCCAATCCCTGTAGCACCTCCGAGGAATCAAAGTCATATTTCCTTTTTCCTATCTAAAACCCAAAAAATGTTAAATGAAATCTGTGGACACATTTGGCATTGTTATCACTCCAGCAGCACTGACAGTAAGGACGTGGGTACAATGACTCCCAATCTTTTTTGTCTTTCACCAAATATCTGTTGAGCTGACAAGAGTTTGGGCAAATGTAATCCAAGATGATACCTTTTCTGACTTTATAACAGTAATAATAATAATCATAATAGCAACTAACACTTTTAAGCCTAACACTTACGCTTAATCTGCATAACAATAACACTGCATAATCGGGCAAATTTCTAACCATGTTTAGATATATTAAATTCCTCCTTCCTTCAACTACCCTAACAAGGTAAATAGCAATATTGCAGATGAGAAAAATCCGAGGCATTAACAGGTTAAGTAACTTGACCAAGGTCTCAAAACTGGTAACTGGTAGGCCGAGGATTTGAACTTGAATAATCTGGTTCCAGAGTTCAAACTCTTAACAACTACACTATACCGTCAGAGAAAGAAGAAACACAGGTGTGGCACACACACAAAAATGTCTCCAGTCCCAATACCAAAGTTGATATTCAAGATTTTTCACAACTGGGCCCCAACTTCTCTTCGATTTATCACTCACTACTTTCCTCTGTAAGAGCGCCCATTTCAAATGGTTCTTCTCACTACTTAATACGCCGTGGAGTAGCGGGAATAAAAAAAAAAAACCATGCCCAGGCAAGCCAAGACAAACACCGTGAAATAATCTGTTCTCTCCGTTTGGGGTTGTTGCTGTTTTTCAAATTATTTTCCATCAGTTTCGGAGAAAAGATAATTTTTGAGAGTTAGATTCTAACGGTGCTTTCAATAAACTCAGAAGAGCGGCCAGGGAGGTGGAGTGGAGGTGAAACATTTCCTTGCTAGACCCAAGTCTACAGAAGGACAGGTAAACGGTTCATTCAGAAGGCTGCGGTAACCTGAACGCCAAATAAGGGGAAATGCCCCACAACCAGGCCACGGGGTCTCTGAGTGCGGGCTCCCCCAGCAGCCAGCAATTTCTCTGGCTCCCGCCCCTTCTCAGTTACTCGCGCTTTTGCCTGGAAGCGATACAATACCTGGAATCGAGCTGCGTCCGCTGAAAAGCGTCTCAAGTCGAATTTGGCCCCCACGCCGAGCCGGCGAAACAGATCGTGAGCATCCATCTTTACCCAGAAAGCTCCGCGGTCTCACAGCGCCTGCGCAGAGGACTTCCTCTCCCAGAAGGCCTAGGGCGGGCGGAAGTGGCTTGGGCAGGGGGCGGGGCCTCCTGGCTGTGAGACGTCGGGCGGGTTTACCCAGTTACGGTCTGTCGTTATTTGTTTGATTAGAAAAATATTTATCTAAATCATGCCAGGCACTCACTGTTCTATACTTTAGGGATAGTTTGGTAAACAACACTCCACGAATCTCACCTCAGGAAACTTACATTTTAGTGGTGATAGAAGATGTTAACAAACAAGTACAATAATTCCTGAATCAGAAAAGTGATATGAGACAAGGGTAAAAATGGCAACAGGGAGGTCAGTCAAAGTAGAAATGATGGTGGTGGCTTGGACTAGGGTGGTATCTGAGCTGATGGAATTAAATGAGTAAGTTTGAGGTATGTTTTGGAGGCAGATCTAAGTGCACCTGATATATTTCATATGAGCGAAAGGGAGGAATCGCTCCTAGGTTTTTGTTTTAAAATCTGGGGTAAGTGGCATGCCGATGACTGAGTTAGGCAAGACGAAAGGAAGAACAGCTATTTTGTGTGAAGATGAGGCATGGAAGGTGAAAATCACTTATGTTTTAGGCATGTTAAGATGCCTCATAGATTTAAAGTGGCAGTTAAGTCCAAGTGGGCAGTTGATTCCATGAGTCTGAAGGTCAGGAGGAAAGGTCAGGGCTAGAAAAATAAATTTAGGAGTCATCAAAATATAAATGGTACAATGGGATCATATCAAACAAGCATTTAACTTGTTAATTGGGTTATACATATTCAACCATAGAGTGTGAGAAATACTTTAAATTGTGTGGCTCCTTTACATTCAAGAAAAGCAAATGTGGAGTGAGGAGGAGATGAGGGCTGAGAGTCTGCTGAACCCTCTGATGGAGTTGGTCCCTAATTCTCTCATAGCAGGAGCAGCTTGTTCCAACTGTGTCTGCTCTTTAAAAATAAGTACTTTTCATGAAATGTGAAAGTTCAAGTACTTTTTCATCTATTGCTCAATGAAAACAATTTATCTCAGCACAGGAGGGGAAACAATCAACAGAGTTTTTAGGAAATGGAGTATTGGTCTTCAATTTGGCACATAAATATGGCCACAATCATATGTAAAATCAACATGTATGAAACCACAACTGCTGTAGTTTATGTGTGATTTAAGGATTTTCCAAGAATAGTTACTTAATGAGTTTTTTCTTTATGAGCTGACTTTAGAACCCAATCCCTGTGTAAGTGGTGACAAACCTATATGTAAAAGCATGATCATAAATTGGAGTACAGAATGAAGCAGGGCAAAGGCTAATAGAGTTCTGCCAAGAGAACGCATCAGTCATAGCAAACACCCTCTTCCAACAACACAAGAAAAGACTCTACACATGGACATCACCAGATGGTCAACACCAAAATCAGGTTGATTATATTATTTGCAGCCAAAGATGGAGAAGCTCTATACAGTCAGCAAAAACAAGACCAGGAGCTGACTGTGCCAAATTCAGACTTAAATTGAAGAAAGTGGGGAAAACCACTAGACCATTCAAGTATGACCTAAATCAAATCCCTTATGACTGTACAGTGGAAGTGAGAAATATATTTAAGGGACTAGATCTGATAGACAGAGTGCCTGATGAACTATGGACAGAGGTTCGTGACTCTGTACAGGAGACAGGAATCAAGACCATCCCCAAGAAAAAAAAATCCAAAAAGCAAAATGGCTGTCTGAGGAGGCCTTACAAATAGCTGTGAAAAGAAGAGAAGCGAAAAGCAAAGGAGAAAAGGAAAAACATACCTATTTGAATGCAGAGTTCCAAAGAATAGCAAGGAGAGATAAGAAAGCCTTCCTCAGTGATCAATACAAAGAAATAGAGGAAAACAATAGAATGGGAAACACTAGAGATCTCTTCAAGAAAATTAGAGATACCAAGGGAACATTTCATGCAAAGATAGGCTCGATAAAGGACAGAAATGGTATGGACCTAACAGAAGCAGAAGATATTAAGAAGAGGTGGCAAGAATACACAGAAGAACTGTACAAAAAACATCTTTACAACCCAGATAATCACAATGGTGTGGTCACACTCACCTAGAGCCAGACATCCTGGAATGTAAAGTCAAGTGGGCCTTAGGAAGCATCATTACGAACAAAGCTAGTAGAAGTGATGGAATTCCATTTGAGCTATTTTAAATCCTGAAAGATGATGCTGTGAAAGTGCTGCAATCAATATGCCAGCAAATTTGGAAAACTCAGCAGTGGCCACAGGACTGGAAAAGGTCAGTTTTCATTCCAATCCCAAAGAAAGGCAATGCCAAAGAATACTCAAACTACTGCACAATTGCACTCATCTCACACACGAGTAAAATAATGCTCAAAATTCTCCAAGCCAGGCTTCAGCAATATGTGAACCATGAACTTCCAAATGTTCAAGCTGGTTTTAGAAAAAGCAGAGGAACCAGAGATCAAATTGCCAACATTTGCTGGATCATCGAAAAAGCAAGAGAGTTCCAGAAAAACATCTATTTCTGCTTTATTGGCTACACCAAAGCCTTTGACTGTGTAGATCACAATAAACTGTGGAAAATTCTGAAGAGATGGGAATACCAGACCACCTAACCTGCTTCTTGAGAAACCTGTATGCAGGTCAGGAAGCAGCAGTCAGAACTTGACATGGAACAACGTACTGATTCCAAATAGGAAAAGGATTATGTCAAGGCTGTATATTGTCACCCTGTTTATTTAACTTATATGCAGAGTACATCATGAGGAATGCTGGGCTGGAAGAAGCACAAGCTGGAATCAAGATTGCCGGGAAAAATATCAATAACCTCAGATATGCAGATGACACCACCCTTATGGCAGAAAGTGAAGAAGAACTAAAGGGCCTCTTGATGAAAGTGAAAGAGGAGAGTGAAAAAGTTGGCTTAAAGCTCAACATTCTGAAAATTAAGATCATGGCATCCAGTCCCATCACTTCATGGCAAATAGACAGGGAAACACTGGAAACAGTGGCCTACTTTATTTTTCTGGGCTCCAAAATCACTGCAAATGATGATTGCAGCCATGAAATTAAAAGACGCTTACTCCTTGGAAGGAAAGTTATGACCAACCTAGACAGCATATTAAAAAGCAGAGATATCACTTTGTCAACAAAGGTCCGTCTAGTCAAGGCAATGGTTTTTCCAGTAGTCATGTATGGATGTGAGAGTTGGACTATAAAGAAAGCTGAGTGCTGAAGAATTGATGCTTTTGAACTGTGGTGTTGGAGAAGACTCTTGAGAGTCCCTTGGACTGCAAGGAGATCCAACCAGTCCATCCTAAAGGAGATCAGTCCTGGGTGTTCGTTGGAAGGACTGATGTTGAAGCTGAAACTCCAATACTTTGGCCACCGGATGTGAAGAGCTGACTCATCTGAAAAGACCATGGTGCTGGGAAAGACTGAGGGCAGGAGGAGAAGGGGACGACAGCAGATAAGATGGTTGGATGGCATCACCGACTCGATGGACATGGGTTTGGTTGGACTCCGGGAGTTGGTGATGGACAGGGAAGCCTGGCCTTCGTGGTTCATGGGGTCGCAAAGAGTAGGACATGACTGAGTGACTGAACTGAACCGAACTGAAATGTAATCACTTAGATTCTGCAAATAGGGAAGAGAAGAGAACCCAGAACTGACTTTTAGTGTATTCCAGCATTTAGAGATCAGGTAGAAGAGAATGTAACTATAAAAATTTGAGAAGCGATCAGTGACCTAGGAAGACAAGGAATGTGGTATTCTGGCAGCCAGACAAAAGTTTCAGAAAGAATGTGGTGATCAGCTATTTAAAAAACTGTTGAGAGGCGGAGCATGAAGAAAAAAAGATCACTGCATTTGGCAACATGGCGGTCACTAATGACCTGATAATTTCAGTGGCAGGGAGGATGGAAATGATTGAATGGAGAACTGGAGACTGTGATGAAGCCAACTCTTTCCAAAGGTTTAACTGAGAAGGAAAGCAGAGAAGTAGAGTAGTAACTAGAGGCAGATAGGGGTTCAAAGGCAAGTTTTGCTTTTTGTGTTCAGTGTTTTTAAAGATGGGTTCTAAGGGAAATTAGTAAATTGCAAGGAATGATGCAGTGAAAAGATGGAAATTGTTGATGGAACAGAGAAGGGGAGAATAATGGGATGGATTTGGGATGTGATTTTTTCAGGCAGTGTAGGAGGGCTGAGGAGGAGGAAGTGATATGAAATAACATTCCATGTAGTCAAAGCTATGGGTTTTGAATGTATGAATGAATGTGAGAGTATGCACGTTGTGAGTTGAACCATAAAGAAAGCTGAGCGCAGAAGAATTGATGCTTTTGAAATGTGCTGGAGAAGACTTGAGAGTTCCTTGGGCTGCAAGGAGATCAAACCAGCTAGTCCTAGAGGAAATCAGTCCTGAATATTCATTGGAAGGACTGATACTGAGGCTGAAACTCCAATACTTTGGCCACCTGATACAAAGAGCTGACTCATGGAAAAGACCCTAACGCTGGGAAAGATTGAAGGCAGGAGGAGAAGGGGACAACAGAGGACAAGGTTGGATGGCATCAACGACTCAATGGACGTGAGTTTGAGAAAGCTGCAGGAGATGGTGAAGGACAGGGAAGCCTGGCATGCCGCAGTCCATGGGGTCACACAGAATCGGACACAACTGAGTGACTAAACAACAACAACAACAACATTCTGTAAGAATGGGAAAATTTCTCTACTGGGGAAAAGCATGGTACCTCTGGGCAGAGAATGCTCATTGGAACTGGAGACAATGAATTAAAAACAGAGACTAATCAGCATGATTTAGCTGCTTAGATGAAAGTGTGAAGAAGTTGTATTGCTGGATTTAGCTAGGATTAAAGTTTTTCAGGTGTATGTGGTAGAAGATTATGGCAGAACCCTGTACTCCCTCTCCTCCAACAAAATCCCTAGGGCTTGATAGTCAACAAAGGTTTGACATCCTGAGAACCAAGAAGGAAGGGGAAGTATGTAGGCATGTGTCTCTTTTATTAAGAATAATATTCTTCATTATATTAATAAACCAACTTACTTCCCTCCTTTCAGAGGAAAGGGTTATATTGAGTGTTGAGTATGTGTATTTTACTTTCATAAGCACATAGTTGGAGTTAAGTCTGAGTTTAAATTCCTCCCAGCTTCTCTTCCTATTAGCTGTGACCTGTCAAATTAAACTCTCTTGGTCTAATTTCCTCATTTCTAAAATGAGGATCATGAAACCTATGACAGAATCGCTATGAGGATTAAGCAGCACTCATAAGGCAATGGCATACAGTGGAAGGAGCATGGGTTTTGGGTGTCAGAAAGACTTATGTGTGAATCATTTAATAATTCGATCTCCTTAGGTAGGTTATTTCACTGCTCTGTGCCTCAATTTCATCACTGGTAAAATGAGGATTATAGGATTATAATATCTACCTTGAAAGCTAGGAGTAATATTGGTTCAACACAGAGCTCAAATGGTGAGAACTGGCTCAGGATTCTCTCATCTGTGTATCTGTCAATCATCTATCATTTATCTTTCTATATACATATTAATCTATCTTATGTATATTTGTCTATGTTAGGAATATATATTACATACATGTGTGTCTTATTATATAAAGCTTTTGGAACAAAATTTCAAACACAGTAGATGCTTAGTGAATATTGCTCCTTATCTTTCTTGCAGTCCATTCTCCTAAAGCAATAGTTCTTTTTTTTTGTTTTTAAGCAGTAGTTCTTGACCTTAACAGCACATGAGAATACCCCGAGGAACTTAAAAAACAAGACAAAAGAAAACTGGATCGCACCCCCAGAAATACTGTTCTGGAGTAGGTCTCTGGGCTGTAATTTTTGAAAGCTTCTGAAGTAAATCTAATTGCTATCAGGGTTAAGAATCACTGCTAGAGTCATTTTTCTAAAGCCCAAGTGACACTATGTTGCTCCTCTGCTTAAAAATTTCTCATGATTTTGGTGGTGGGCTAGTGGATAGGAATCCACTGCCAACGCAGGGGACGTGGGTTTGATCTGGTCTGTGTGCCGCAACTACTGAGCCTCCTTGCTTCAACTACTAAAGCCTGCATACCTAGACCAGAGCCCATGCTTCACAAGAGAAGCCATGGCACGGAGAAGCCTGCATACCGCAACAAAGAGTAGCCCGCACACTGCAGCAGAGAGTACCCCCACTCGCCGCAACTAGAGGAAGCCCGAGCACAGCAATGCGAACCAGCATGGCCAAAAATAAATAAATCCATTTTAAAAAATTTCTCATCATTTCCCATCATCTACTGAGTGTGGTCTGAGCTCGTGTGGCATGTATGCTAGACCCCGAGCAGTGATTCTCAACACTCTCAGGACACATGACACACTCCCATAAATAACTTTGGCTTGGGTTCAACTGCCTCCAGTTCTCTTACTTGCTAGTTGTGTGATCTTAGGCAAGTTACTTATCCTCTCTAAGCTTTAATTTTATCATCTAATTTAAGCTATGCTTCGTCTAACTCTGAACATTTGGTCCTATTTTTCTTTCTTCTTGCAATGTCCTCTCTCTTTTTGCACTATGGCAGACACCTTATCTTCAAATTTCAGTTTTATGACTTATGATTACCAGGACTTCCCTGGTGGCTCAGATGGTAAAGCGTCTGCCTACAATGCGGGAGACCTGGGTTCAAACCCTGGGTTGGGAAGATCTCCTGGAGAAGGAAATGGCAACCCATACCAGTATTCTTGCCTGGAAAATCCCATGGACCGAAGAGCCTGGTAGGCTACAGTCCATGGGGTCGCAAAGAGTCGGACACGACTGAGCGACTTCACTTTCACTTTCATGATTACCAAAGGGGTGTGGGGGCGTGAAGGGATAAATTGGGAATTTGGGATTAATATATATATTATATATATGTAAACTGGATAAACAACAAGGGTCTATTGTATAGCTCAGGGAACTATATTCAATGTCCTATAATAACCCATAATAGAAAAGAATCTGGGGACTTCCCTGGTGATCCAGTGGTTAAAACTTCAGCTTCCAATGATCCAAAATCTTGAAAACAAGATGGAGTTACAGATAAATAGCCTGGAGACAAGGATTGAGAAGATGCAAGAAATGTTTAACAAGGACCTAGAAGAAATAAAAACAACTTCACCGTCCAATGCAGGCGGTGCATGATCCATCCCTGGTTGGGGAGCTAAGATTCCACATGCCTCCTGGCCAAAAAACATAAAACAGAAGCAACATTGTAACAAATTCAATAATGACTTATAATGACCCAGGTTAAAAAAAAACTTAAAAAAAAGATTCTGAAAAAAGAATATGTGTGTGTGTGTGTGTGTGTTGTTGGTGCTAAGTCGCTTCAGTCATGTCCGACTCTGTGCGACCCCATAGATGGAAGCCCACCAGGCTCCCCCGTCCTTGGGATTCTCCAGGCAGGAACACTGGAGTGGGTTGCCATTTCCTTCTCCAATGCATGAAAGTGAAAAGTGAAAGGGAAGTTGCTCAGTCATGTCCAACTCTTATGGACTACAGCCTACCAGGCTCCTCCATCCATGGGATTTTCCAGGCAAGAGTACTGGAGTGGGGTGCCATTGCCTTCTCCGTGATATATATATATATATATATATATATATATATATGTATATATATATACATATAAAACTGAAGCACTTTGCTGTGTACCCGAAACATTGTAAGTCAACTATACGTCAATTAAAAAATCAGTTTATGTGTTCTTTGCTAAGAAGCTTACCTTGAATGTCCCCTTCTTGACATAGTCCGTCTTCTTTCTCTGAGTTCTTATGGCACTTTGTAAATGTCTCTGTTTTAGCTGTTGCATTTTAATTGTTTTCCACATCATCATATACCAGACTGTAAGCTTTTTGAGGGCTGAGCCTGTATCTTATTTATCTTCATATTACGTTGGCCTAGCATGGATACTGTTTCATCCTGAAGCTATCAATAAATTTTGTTGAATGAATGAAGTGAAATAAAATAGACAAAGATTCCTGAAACTGCCAATCTTGTGGATTCAGCAAAGAACCTGTATCTTTTGCTTGGTGGTTTGTAATAAATTGTGGCTGAGCGAGTGAATAACGTCAAATGAAAACTGTCAGACTGATACCATTTTCAACTGTGACAATGTCCAGCTGACTCATTAAAGGATCATTTCCTCTTGAGAAAAAACAAAACAATTAAAAACCATTGTCAATAAAAGTGGTAAGGACTTTGAATCATGGTTTTGTATAACTGGAATTTCTCCAAAAACCAGTATGGTCTGACTGGTAGACACACATGGTTTCTCAGCTGTAGCAAGTGAGTACACAAACTTTGTATAACACTACAGTGGGGTTGGTTGGGATATCTTGTTGTTATGGACAGAGTGACCCCTGCGTGCCCTAAATGTATGTTTTTGAAAATCTTTTTCTCCTCCACTCCCTGCTTCTCATTCAACAAACTTTGTTATTGTTTTCACAGTGTGCTTGGCATGGACTTGGGCCTGGAGATGCAGAGATAGATATAGTTCTTGTTTTCAAGTAGCTTGAAGTCTGCTAAGGATAGTGACTAAAATCTGTTAGAACCTGTTTCAAATAGAGCAAGCACTGTAACATGAGTTATAGGAGGTAAGGGAGGGTTCGGGCTGTGGTGTCAGAATGGGGCGGACTTCGTAGGAAACTAGGAAAAGTTTGTAGAGGAGGTAAAGCTTGCAAACTCTTAAAAAAATTGATGTTGATGAGTTAGATGGCAAAGCTATTCTGAACAAAGGGAACAGTAGCAACAAATGTAAGGGGTTATGATGATCCCTGTTGTGTTTGGGGATCTACTGGTGGTTCAACAAAACCAGAAGTGGATGATGCAGCAAGAGATGGAGCTGAGCAGATGGGTAAGGACTAGCTCCTGTACCCCTTATGAGCATGCCAAAGAGCTTGGACTTGATCTTGTAGGTACTGAGAGCCCTTAAAGGATGTCAAATCACTGATATAAACAGTGTTTTAATTTGAAAAGATCATGCTAGCAGCAACATGGAAAGGAGGCAAGTCTGGAGTCAGGGAGATCAGAACATCGCAGTAATAGTCAAGTGAGGGAAGAAGGCTGTAGCAAAAGGGAGGAGGAGAAAGCAGATCAAAAAGATGTGAAGGTTGCGATGTTGATCGTACTCCCTTAATGATTGAATGTAGGAAGACAGGGACAGGGAAGCAGCTCCCAGGTCTCAAACTTTGGTGACTCGGTGAGGGGGGCTCTGTTTATGGGGATGGGAAATATTGGAGGGCTAGGATAGTGTAAGAGCAATATGCTGCTGCTGCTGCTAAGTCGCTTCAGTCGTGTCTGACTCTGTGCGACCCCATAGATGGCAGTCCAACAGGCTCCCCCGTCCCTGGGATTCTCCAGGCAAGAACATTGCAGTGGGTTGCCATTTCCTTCTCCAATGCATGAAAGTGAAAAGTGAAAGTCAAGTCGCTCAGTCGTGTCTGACTCTTAGCGACCCCATGGACTGCAGCCTACCAGGCTCCTCCATCCATGGGATCTTCCAGGCAAGAGTACTGGAGTGGGGTGCCATTGCCTATAAGGTTTAATTTTAGAAAATTTAATTACGTTTAATTATTTTATTGCTTTACAATGTTGTGTTAGTTTCTGCTGTACAATGAAGTGAATCAGCTATATGTACACATATATCCCCTCCCTCTTGGACCTCCCTGCCCCTACCCCACCCATCTAAGTCATCAAAGAGCACCGAGCTGAGCTCCTTGGACTATACAGCAGCTTCCCACTACCTATTTACACGTGGTAGTATATAGAGTAAAGTTTAATTAAAAAAAAAAATTATTGTAGGGCTTCCCTGGTGGCTCGGTGGTAGAAAAATCTGCCTGCCAATGCAAGAGACACAGATTTGATTCCTGATCTGGGAAGATCCCAGATGCTGCAGAGCAGTTAAGCCCATGTGCCACAACTATCGAGCCCATGTGCTAAAGCTACTGAAACCCGTGTGCCCAAGAACCTTGCAATAAGAAGCCCCAGTGAGAGGAAGCGGTGCAATGAGAAGCCTGCAAGAAAAGGCACTGCAATGAGAAGCCTGTGCATAGCAACTAGTAATTACACTTGTCACAACTAGAGAAATAAAATTTAATTTTAATTTTTATTTTTGGCTGTGCTGGGTCTTTGTCGCTGTGTCCAGGGTTTCTTTAGTTGTAGAGAGTCAGGGCGACCCTCTAGTTGTGGTGCTCGGGCTTCTCATTGCAATGGCTCCTCTTGATGCAGAACACGGACTCTAGGCACCCAGCCTTAAATAGTTCTGTCGCGTGAGCTTAGTTGCCCGGAGGCACATGGAATCTTCCTGGACCAGGAATCAAATCTGTGTCTCCTTCATTGGCAGGCTGACTCCTATCCACTGTACCACTAGGGAAGTCCTAAAGTTTAGAGAACAATTGAGTTTGAGATTTCTGTGAAACACCTAAGTGGAGTTTCTAATGATCATTTGGAAATAGGAATTACTAGTTCTTTGCAAAGGGAGCTAGAAACTTCTACATCACAGCTTCAGGGTCTTGTAGGTAACAAACCTGCAGCCGTTCACACTTAGACAAAAATCTCACTTTCCCAGGGGCTAATTTTTCAATATCAAATTCTCAAGACTGACCAATACTCTAGTCCTTTAGAAATCCAAATCAAGGGCATAAGAAATCCAGATTCGTACACTTTTTGTACATTTCTGTTTTGCCATTGAGTTGAATGTACAAAATGTCAAAAGAGTAAAAGTATGGAATGTACTTTTCATGTTTTAATGACAGTAATGTGTGTGCTTAGTCGCTAAGTCGTGTCCAACTCTTTGTGATCCCATGGACTGCAGCCCTCCAGGCTCCTCTGTCCATGGGGATTCTTCAGGCAAGCATACTGGAATGGGTTGTCATGCCCTCCTCCGGGGGATCTTCCCAACCCAGGAATCGAACCAGGGTCTCCTGCATTGCAGGCAAATTCTTTACTAGCTGAACTACAGGGGAAGCCCCTTAATGACAGTAAATGCAGTGTAAATATGAGCACTCAAATATGCTTGTAATCAGACCAGAATTCAAGTAGGCTTTGCCAGGACCAAAGCTGACCTCAAGGTGGCACTCCGGTCTCACTGGAATAAAGGGCTCTGGCATCATCGTATTCACCTCGAAGTGGACAGTCCACACCGAAGTAAAGAGCTGGCATAAATTCTGTGTCCACAGACCCCAAAGTTAAACATTCCGGGAGAATTTATAGGTAAGGAAGTGTGTTTGTGTGTATGTTTTAATCCACTCTGATCTAAGGCTGGATCAGCAAATAGGGTATAATATGGTAGAAGGTCTCCATCCAAAAAAGACATTTCACCAGGGTTCACAACTAACCAAAATAATATCCTCATTATTATGTAATAATAATTAATAATAAATAGCTACATGTATTGGTGGGCTTCCCTGGCGGCTCAGTCGGTGAAAAATCCACCTGGAGACTCAAGAGACACGGGTTTGATCCCTGGGTCGGGAAGATCCCCTAGAGGAGGGCATGGCAACCCACTCCAGTATTCTTGCCTGGAGAATCCCATGGACAGAGGAGCCTGGAGGGCTACAGTCCATGGGGTTGCATAGAGTCAGAAACGACTGAAGCAACCGAGCACTCACACACGGTGAGGACCCCTATTGTGAATTTGAGGCCTCTTCCTGAAACTCTTCACCACCTATAAGAAACAGATATTTACATAGTCATGAAATATGGCCCATGGTGTATTTATCAATTATCAATAGCAACTTTACAGTGGAGAAATCTAGCCGGTATGTTGAGACAGTGAAGTATAAATGAGAAAGCAAATGCAGTAAAATACCAGTATTTGTGCCATACAGAGATTCTTTTCCTTTCACAGTGGAAAAAACTAGGGTACCGGGAGGAGCTGTTGACCTGATTGGCCAGCAGTGGGGCAGAGGAGTAATTTCTATCTTTGATCTTCATCTGTGAAAGCCCAAATCCCACAAAAGTTTCCAAATGAAACATTTACCTTTCTAAGGGGTAGAGAATTATTGGTGAATCCTAGACTATATAAAGGAAGACTCCCAAGTGAAAGACACAAATAATAAAACTCCAGGATAATATTATTGTACTGACCATACACAGCAGAGGTGGGAGTTAGTTGTCTTTACTCCTGCAATGCTTAATCAAGAGTGTCCAATCATATTTATACAGCATTTTTTAAATGCCTTACGGACATCAAAGCCAAAAAGCTTCTCTGCCTCTCTAGGGGTTAATGTGAGCATTTTGTACATCGTCACCCTAACAGAATGACCAATTTGCCTGGGGTGTTTTTTTTGCTTTTTTTTTTCTCCCCTTTAAAGAGCTGTTATTTTAGTGAGAAGGAAAAGATGTCCAGAGAAGCTTTTTGTTCAACCTGTCGGTGTTTGCATGATTTACAGTATAATTAACCAGCCCTGTAGCACCAGCCGACCAGCTCCTTTCACTATTCATCATGTTTCCAGTGACTTCAGATCATCAGCTCTGCTGGGAGGAAATACCTCCTCCTTAGAGATGTAAAAATATTGTGTCCCTGATCATTCCCACAGGCGGAATGTGACCCATCTTTGTATTAGTATTGTTTTTCAGACCTAAGGGATTCCTCCCCTATCCCATTATTTCTGCCCATCATTACTCTCAGAGCTAAAATGTAATTAAGTAATTACATGCAAAATCTAATAATACTTAGGAAGAATTTTGCTATTTGATTGCTTATAGTTACTAGAACATATTTGTTAAGATATAAAAGTCTGTAACACAAAATCTAAAACAAAACACCTAAGAAATGCGTAATAAATATCATCACAAAAACTATTTTAAATCTCTATATTCAAACCTTGCTAGGTACCTAAAAAACTTTAAAGGTGTCTACTTTGGGTCCAGTAACTCTACTTCTAAAAAGTTATCCTAAATATACACCTCCAACAATATGAAAATACAAATGCACAAGGTTAATCATTGCAGTACTGTTTGTATTTGCAAAATATGGGACACTGTAAATGCCCATTAGCGGAAAGAGATTGAATAAACTATTGGTACAAACACATAATTGAGCACTATATATCTGTAAGAGAGACCGAAGATCATGGCTATAAACTGACAAGGAATAATTTCAAGGATATACAATTCAGTGAAAAAAAGCGAAAAACAAGAGTATCCACAATATGCTGCCTTTTGTGTAAGAAAAAAAAGGAAGTGAGAAAATACACAAGTGACTTTTTTGACCAAAAAGCAAACCAGGAAGGATAAACCAGAAATTAATGAGATTACTGTTACTTACAGGAAGTGGTTGGGAATGAGGTTGAAACGGTGAGTAGAAGACAGAAAGTGATATTTCTCTCGAATATTCCTCTTTGTATAGTTCTGTCTTTTGGAGCCATGTTAACGATTCATATATTAGGCAGAACACATACACACAGGAAAAGAGGAAAAGCCTAAAAATGGAATACAAATAAATCAACCTAGGTTTTAAATGAATGAAAGTGAAAGAAAGTGAAAGTGAAGTCTCTCAGTCATGTCCAACTCTTTGCGACCCTGTGGACTGGAGCCCTCCAGGCTCCTCCGTCCATGGGATTCTCCAGGCAAGAATACTGGAGTGGGTTGCCATTTCCTTCTCCGGGGGATCTTCCCGACCCAGGGATCGAAGCCAGGTCTCCCGCATTGCAGGCAGATGCTTTAACCTCTGAGCCACCAGGGAAGCCCTTAAATGAATAACCACATGGAAAAACATGTGTATATATGTGGGACAGAGAATTAACCGAACCCAAGGAACTTTAGAATATATATATTTTTTAGCTATATACTCTCAGACTAAAGAAAAAAGGAACTGTAAGTGAATATTAAACTTGGCTTGGTTTTTTGCAATTGTTGGGGGTTTTTTTTGGTAGCAATTCTAAGACTACTTTCTATGTATTCTGAGACTGGGTAAATAAATACACATATAAATATATTATGGACAATGAGTTCAAATTTCTCACTGAGAGAAAAGAGCTTTACAAATATGGAAAGAAAGAAGAGTAGAATGAATTCTATAGTATTGGATTAGAACTGGACATGACAACCCTTCCAGTGAGAAAGTCCAGAAGCAGTGTTACCCTAGGAGCAAATTCTGTTTGCTAATAAAAAGATCCATGACTCCTTGAAAGATTTGCTTATTCTAGAGCTAGATCTGGGAAAGAATGCACACACACACAAATAGAGGAAAAGTCTAAAATGGAATGCAGGCAAATCAACCTAATGGTTTTAAATGAATAATACAAGCACTTGGAAAAGCAGGTGTATGAATATGAGACAGAAAATTAACTGAACCCAAGGAATTTAGAATACGTTTTTTTGCTATATGCTCTCAGACTAAAGAAAAAAATGAACTGTAACTAAATATTAAACTGTATGCAGTTTTTGCAATGGTTGGGGTTTGGGTTTGTTTGGGTTTTTTTTGGTAGTAATTCTAAAACTACTTTCAGTGTATTTGAGATTGGGTAAATATTTATGGACAGTGAAATTCAAATTTTAAAGAACAAGATGACCCTTGAACTCATTGTATTAAATGAGTAAATTAGGAAATGCTCAAAAAATGGTGGGACATACCAGAATGACAAAAAAACAAAAAAAAAAACAAAAAAAACTACACTGAGAGACTTCCCTGGCAGTCCGATGGTTAACTCTAGGCTTCCAATGTAGGGAGCTCAGATTAGATCCTTGGTCAGGGAACCAAAATGCCGCATGCCTCATGGCAAAAGAAAAAAATGAGCTATACCAAAGGGACTAGTACGAGCCAAATCTGGGACAATGAAACGTAAAATAAACAATGAAAGCCGGGTATTATAACCCATTGAGTAAAATAAGAATATATCAACATATAGATAAATGAAAAGAGTAAAGAATGTGGAAGAAGATAAAGTGAGTCCCAGTAGAATGCCAGCTAATGAACATAGAAGGAATGATGGAATTAAAAAAATCACACACACAAATAATTGCTTTTCTAACAAGTAAAAAAAATAATTTATTAAAAAAAAATCACATACACAAAAGAAAAAAAATCACTATTTGGCAAGTGTCTCTGTAATAACTGAATGATGGATGGATGGTAAAATGAGTGGGTGAATTTGGATGAGAAACAGGATATTTACGTGACGAAGTGTGTTCTCACAAGATATTATTAATTACAAAGAGAAAAGTAGTGAATTTAGAGTGGAGAAATTGTCAGACGCCGTGTTAACAAAATGATCGAGGTAAATGACAATGCAAATTAAGAAAATAACAATATTTGGGAAATCTTGGTGAGACATTCACAGGAATTTTGGGTACTGTTTTTACAACTTTTCTGTAAGTCTGGGATTATATAAAAAGAAAAGGTTAGAAAAGGTAATTAAGGCACTTTTGAGGTGTTTGCTAGGCTATAACAGACAAAGGTCATAAAGGTCATAATCAGTATATAGGAAGTTAGTTCTGCTTACCTCCTTGGCAGACCAATTTATGGAAAGTCATTGTTGGGGAGTAGGGTGTGGCAGGAGGGCAAAAATTTTATTAAATGTTCCCTTGAATGATATTTAAAAAAATTTTTTTGAAATAATATAAACCTGTTGAAAAAGAATTTTTGATAGCAATTAAAAACATGTATATATAGCTGAATCATTTTGTTGTACACCCGAAAATAACAAACGATTGTAAGTCAACTATACTTCAATAAAAATAAAATAAAATAACAAAATACATAGCTAATTAAAAATGAAGCTTTTTTGTACTTAAAATCTAAGCAAAAGAATTCTATAACTACTATGCAAAATACTGTATAAAAAGAAAAGCACTAAAATTGTAGTAATTAACTGAAATAAAAATCAACACGACGTTCAAAAAAATAAATAAAATTTAAAACTCTCTACTATGTACCAGAGACAAATTCTTTTTCTAGTCTTTAAATAACTAGATGCAGATTTAAATCCCAGGAAATATACAAATCAAAGAGATTTTAAAGCATTGAGAATGAAGTAATTTCTGTTCTCTTCCCAGATAGTAAATTTAATAGAGATTTCTGATGATGATGGCACTTAGAAAGCTTTGATGTTACTGATGCAGAGATACACTCCAAAACTGTTTTTCTCTATCACATAGAGATAAGTCGAAGATCATTGAAAAGAACTGTCCTAGGTAACAAATACTACTACTGCAATGAGTTGTTAGACACTGTTCTAAGTATTGTTCACATGTTAATAATCCATTTAATGTCACTGCCACCCTGTCTAATAGTGTCTAATAGAGCAGTGGACACTATTATTAGACTCAGTTTACAATTGAGAAAATCAAGGCTCTCAAACTTCCTTGATTAACTGTGCTGTTAGTGTCTCAGTAGTTTTTTCATGGCAACTCAGGCCAATACCTAGTAATTCCATTAACAGAGTTGTTAGGGCCAGATATCTTAACATCTTCCCTTGAAAACAAGGGCTTGCCTTGTGGCTCAGCCTGTAAATAATCTGCCTGCAATGTGGGAAACCTGGGTTTGCTCCCTGGGTTGGGAAGATCCCCTGGAGAAGGGAAAGGCTACCCACTCCAGTATTCTGGCCTGGAGAATTCCATGAACTGTATAGTCCATGGGGTTGCCAACAGTCAGACTCAACTGAGCAACTCACTATCCACTATCACTATCTTAACATCTGTCTGTGATTTCACAACTTAGTAGCCATTAAAATACATATAAACTGAAAGAGAAAATATATTCTTATTTTGTTAAATAATCATCAGTTCAGTTCAGTCGCTTAGTTGTGTCTGACTCTTTGTGACCCCATGGACTGCAGCACGCCTCCCGGAGCTTACTCAAACTCATGTCCATTGCTAATGGGATGGATGAGCCTGTTGAGTGCTGTGTGTGTATCTGTGTGTGTGGGTGTGTTCAGTCACTCAGTCATGTCCAACTCTGCGACCCCATGGACTGTAGACCACCAGGTTCTTCTTCTAGGCAAGAATACTGGAGTGCGTTGCCATGCCCTACTCCAGGGGATCTTTCTGACCTAGGGATTGAACCCATACCTCTTGTGTCTCCTGCATTGGCAGGTGGATTCTGTCCAGCTTTGAAAACTTTGAGCTCAGATCAGACACTGCCACACTTATTTCCTGTTCCGCACTAATATTAATGCAGTACTTGCTTTTCATCACAACTGCAGAAAATCCAACTTCTCAAAGACATGACATCACTGGGACTTCCCTGGTGGTCCAATAGTTAAGACTCTTCAGTCCCACTGGCAGGGGGCCTGAGGTTGCATCCCTGGTTGGGGAACTAAGATCCCAGATTTCACATGTTGTAACTTCCAAGCCCACACACCACAACTAGAGAAGCCTGTGGTCATCGAAGACCCAGCACAGCCAAAAATAAATGAACAAAATTATAAAAAAAGAAAAGACATGACATTATCTAAAGGATAATACTCTAATGCTGGAACCATGATCTATCTTGGTGTACTAGAAGTTCACGTAGTTTCAAACAGATGTTGAGTATCACTGTGTTGCCCGTGAAACTTTAAAATATTCTATGTTGCCCCATTAACTTGCTGCTGTGACTCTCTGCAGTGCCTTGGGGCACAGTTTGAGAACTGTGGCTCTAACACCGAATTATTACTCAGTCTTGCAGACAAAAATTCTTAGGGGAAAATCAAAATCAGAGTAGTGTGAACATTAACAAATTGAAGAAAGAGTTAATATTTTACAAATCTTGTTCTCTATGTATCTCTTCAATGTATGTTTTTTATTTTGTTTTTATATGACTGCTTTGGGATAGATTATTTAAAAATAATTTTATTGAAACATAGTTGACTATATTTTATTAGCTTCAGGCATACAATATAGTGATTCAATACTTTTATAGGTTATACGGCATAGACTTCTATTTTGCAGATAACAAAACAGAAACAGAATCATCTGGAATGAACAATAAAATGTTCACATCATATAGGTCAAAGGTAAGTGCTGGCATTTAAGGAGTGGGGAGCAAGGACAGTGCATGATAAATGGTTTAGCTGATAATATATGTAATAAAAATATTTTATACTACGAAGCACAGAGAATGAACTCAAGGAAGTTTGCAAGTTTAATTGAACCTCTCTTTTAAGCAAATTTGTTACTTGAAAACCTGAATGTTTTAAACCATTATACAGGGGCTTGATTATTTTACAAAAGAGTATTATTTAAGATTCCTTGGTACATCTAAAGTATGATGTGGTTCACTGATATTAAAATGAATGCTGAATTTTTTAATGCATTAGTTGATAAAATATCTCTCTGCTGTTTACATTGCATTTTGAGTTTCTTTTCAAAAATTTTTATTTATTTGCTTATTTTTGGCTGTGCTGGGTCTTCATTTCTGCACATGGGCTTTCTCTAGTTGTGGCAAGCGGGGCCTGCTCTCTAGTTGGCATGTGTGGGGTTCTCATTGTGGTAGCTTCTCTTGCTGTGGAGAATGGGCTTATTAGCTTTGGGGGCATGCGAAATCCTCCTGGACCAAGGATTGAACCCATGTCCTCTGCATTGGCAGGCAGACTCTTAACCACTGGACCACCAGAGAAATCCTGCATTTTGAATGTTCTGTCTTTTAGGAGGATAGGAAGTAAAAATTCATCTCCTAATTGTCAACAGAGGGAAATGACATACAGAGAGAAGCAGTGAGTTTATTTAGCATCGTGTATTCAGAAATGAAAAGGCATCTCCTACTCATTTGGGTTGTAAAAAACTCATGTTAAAAATCGCACCTGGCATTTTATTACCAAACAACTATAGTTCTTTTCACAATAAGGTGATGCTATATAACAATCAATAAATAAAGTCTAAAGTGCCCAGTTCCACAAGATTTTGTATTAGAGCCAGTGTATGTGATTGTTGCCGAAGAATTTAAGTCTCAATTCTATTGACTGTGCTGACCTAGTAAAGATATTGTTGTTCAATTCTATTGACTGTGCTGACCTAGTAAAGATATTGTTGTTTAGTCGCTAAGTCATATCTGACTCTTTTTCACCCCACGGACGGGGGCCAGCCAGTCCTCCTCTGTCCATGGGATTTCCCAGGCAAGAATACTGCAGTGGGTTGCCATTTTCTACCACAGGAGATCTCAACCCAGGGGTCGAACCCACGTCACTTGCATCTCCTGTATTGCAGGGAGATTCTTTACTGCTGAACCACAGGGGAAGTTCATAGTTAAGATAATGCCAGTGTATCCCATGAGTGATATGATGAAAATAGGCTTAATAACCGGAAATGCTTGCTCCTGTTTTATTCCAATGGCCATGATAAAGGGTTCATTTTGATTAGTGTAACTTCAGCTCATTGTTACAGCATGAAGAATCAAAGAAAACTTCATTTCACTTTGTCATCTTCATTTCAATGGCAGATTGACTCAACAAATCTGGGGTTCCTGGAGCATTGAGGGAAATACCACTGAGGTGTCTCTGCAAAGTTATTCTGCAGCCCAGACTGAAATGTCTTCCTTGGGGCCTCTGCTATTTTACTTTATCTATTTATTTATTTTAATTTATATTTTAATAGGAGTGTAATCGCTTTACAATGTTGTGTTAGTTTCCACTGTACAGCGAAGTGAATCAGTTATACATACACATACATCCCCTGTTTTGTAGATTTCCTTCCCATTTAAGGTCACCAGAGAGCGTGGAGTAGTTTCCTGTGTTATACAGTAGGTGCTCACTAGTTGTCTATTTTATCTGGGATTCTTTAAGGTTAGGGTTAGGCATTTCCCTGGGTCCTTGGGAAAAGCAGGGAAAGCTAAGATAATCCCCCACGGCAAAGTGGTCTTTTTATAGATCTGAATACTAGGTCTCTCGTCCGCGTGTCCTGAACAATCGTCTTCATGACTGTGAGCCATAGTTCACTATCTAAAGTTTCATCTAAATATCATCATGAATTGGCTGCAACAAGTAGATGGGGGAGGAATGTGAAGAATTTGTATAACAAAGAACCATAAATCATCTCTGGTACAGTGGGTCCCCTTATCCCCCAGCCTGTGGGCTTGTCAGGGGAGCTGCAGGGAGAAAGATGAGCGGGAGTGGGGCCTTCCAGCAGTAGGCTACAGCAGCCTGTGGACCTGGGAAAGCCATTTATCCCCAGCCAAATCCTTCTTGCGGTATCATCCACTCTTCATTAAGAAATATCCATCAAGTGAGTGCCCTCTGTGTGCAAGGCGCCATTCTAGATGCTATCAGGCTAGGAGGAGAGGAGGGGGAGAGTAGGACCAGGATGAGTCCCTGCCTTACTCTTTATTGGACACGGTTATGACAAGGACTCTGCTCCCTTCTTCAGCATAAACGCTGGTACATTATTAGGTGCGTGCTTCACTTTGTGAAAGAGAAATACTTCTGAGCCTTTCTGGCATGCAAATAAATTCCCATCAAGTCAATCTCCTCTACATTCTCCATAAAGCCAACCCTGACATCCTCAGCTTTCCCTACGTTCCTGGGGCCCTCTCCTGTGCACGCACCTTGTGTCTTTCTTGGTAGGCCTCCCCCACCCCTTTTAAATGTTTGTCTTATTTATTTAGTGAGCGATGCTGGATCTAAGTTGTGGTTGTAGCATGCAGTGTCCTTAGCTGTAGCGTGTGGGATCTAGTTCCCTGACCAGGGATCCCTGACTGGGCCCCCTGCGTTGGGAGCATGGAGTCTTAGTCACTGGGCCACCAGGGAAGTCCCTTGGTAGGCCTTTTTGATGCAACTGACATTGAGTGGGAAGTGAAAACAGCCTGGGCTCTGGAACCAACCAGGCTCAAATCAGAATCCTAGCTCTCCTACTCAATAGCCATGTGTGACCTGGTTAGTTTCTTAACACAGCTAAGCCTCAGTTTCTTCTGTAAAATGGGGATAAAAATAGTTCCTATTCTTTAGGACACTGGGAGAATTAAATGAGATGAGGTATGTTGGCATTGAGAAAATGCCTGGCTATGCAGTCAGCATTCAGGAGTTGTTAGTCATCACTATTAGGTGCTTTACAGATGATTGCTTTATAGGTGAGGAAACCAAAGCTCAAGATTTAATAACTTAGGTACATTATAACCTGGAGGAAGTATGGCAGTGTGTTTAAAAACTCTGGAGTCAAATAGACCTCATTCACATTCCTTCTCTGCCATTTATCATGTATACAACCCTGAACACACAATTTGATTTCCCTTAGCCTTCATTTTTCTATTTGTAAAATGGAGGTGATGATTGCTAATAATTTCTGCTTCGTGCTTATTATGAGGATTAAATGAGATGATGTGTGTAAAGTGCTTGGCACAAGGAATGCACTCAGAAAACAGGAGTCACTCTTATTACCAAAAGTCACCCAATCGACCAGTGACAAGACCTGGATTTAATGGCTCTGAATCCTAAGCGCTTACCCTTTTCTACTAAACTTACTCACCAACTCCTTTGCTCTCTGAGCTAGAATTCTAAGGAATTAGCAGATGTAATCAACACTTGGAAGGCTTTTTCTTTTGCAATGTGCGTGTGTGTGCGCTAAGTCGCTTCAGTTGTGTCCAACTCTGCGACTCCGTGGACTGTAGCCCGCCAGGCTCCTCTGTCCATAGGATTCTCCAGGTAAGAATACTGGAGTGGGTTGCCATGCCCTCCTCCAGGAGATCTTCCCAACCCAGGAATCGAACCCGCATCTCTTATGTCTCCTGCATTGGCAGGCAGGTTCTTTTACCACTAGCGCCACTGGGAAAGCCCCTTTTCTGCACAATAAAAATTCTTTACTTTCCTCTTCTGATGATTGGTTTTTTTTTTTCCCCACAAATATGTACTCACATACCCATAATCTTGAACTAGCCTTTCCCTTCCTCATCAATGGAATATAAATATTTACTGATTTTCCAACCTCATAGAGGAATAGCTAACATCTCAAAGGAACGAAATACTGCCTTCACCCACATGAACGTTTCAAAGTGCTTGCCTTTGAAAGAGATCATCATCCTGGAGAAAGTATTATAGGGACTTTCTTATAATGAGGTTTGGACTAAAATTCAAGTTTGTGGAATGAAGCCCAGGTGAAAAGGAAAAGCCAGAGCTCACCTTCTTCCTAGCCAGCCCTGCCTCCAGTTACTGCCCGCTCCCCATCCCAGGAGGGAAGAGAGCCCAGCCTAGGGTCAAGGAGTGGTGACCAGGTTAGCAACAAGGGCAACAGGGGGAGGAGACAAAAGAACAGAAAGTGGCAGCGGCTGGCTGAATGCCTGAGCATGTTTCTTTGCTGAAAGAGAATGGCCGGACAGCGATTCAAACTGAGAGAGAGGAGGGTGGAGGGGGGAAGAGGACAGCTAATGGATAGGGTGGCCCAGCGGGGGTCAGAGGTCAGGAGGGCACTAAGGAAACTAATTGGCCACTCTGTGCATATTCACTTTCTGCTTCTAGCCTACAGCTGGGCCTGGAGGCAAAGCGATAGGGTGGAAGCTGGCTGTATTTTTTTTTTTTTTATGTCCCAAGATTCCAGGCCAATGAAAAGCAAGTGAGATAAGGACCTTCTTTACTTTTCCAGAAACACTTTTTCCTTCTTGCAAAGGAAAATGTTGAAGGTTCCACTTCACTCATTCATGCATGCATGCATTTCTTCTTCCCCTTCTCCTTGTCTTTCCTCTCCTCCTCCTCCTCCATCATCATTATCTCCAAATGTGAATTGGATGCCCTAGGAAACGTTATGCTGGGCACGTTCATAAGACAAGAAAGGATCCACCCCGAGCTTGGATCACAGATAATTAGTTAGGTCTAGGCTTCAGGGGTCACCTAGTCCAGCTCTCTTGTTTCAAGACCCATGGAAGGGAGGAAGGCAATTTGCTCAAACTCTCAGAGTAAGGAGCAGAGGAGGGAGCAGAGCTCAGGTCTTCTCCCTCCTGGGCCAGAGATTTTTTTCCATGACATTCTTCTCAGAAACATATCAACTTTGAAAACCTGAGCAGACTGGTTAACAGCTCAGCCTCTGGGCCAGACAGCCTGAACTAGAATGCTGGCTGCTAGCTTTGGGACCTTACGATCCTTACTTAAACTTTCAAGGCAGCAAGTTGCTCATCTGTAGAAAAACAGGGTTGTTATGGGGATTAAGTGAGCTAAATGCATGTAAGGTGAGCATATGCTTCAATAAATGTTAACTATTACTATTCTTATTTCTTCAGAGCCCAGCATAGACTGCGCTTATGGTGATAAACACGTAACGCAATGAATATCGACTCTTTCTTCTTCTATAATCTCCATGGGCAACACATTCCAAGATGAAAATTCTCATCCCCCTTAGTTAAGAGAGCTGTGAGGATTGGAGGGAAATTTTGAAGTCCTGTCTGAACCTTCTTCTGAAAGGCTCCCCAAATTTGGAAGGAGCTGACTCATGTCAACACATGCAAAAGGCTTAACGCAGTTGCAGGGTACAGAGTTAGCACTCAGGCAATGCCAGTTGTCATTATTATTATTATTCATGGGAAGGAGAGAGTGCTTTGTCTGTGCAGGCGATCAGGCATTAGGCTGGTTTACCCTTCATCAGGAATGTTGAGAGGGATATTCATGGATCAGTTGGTAGTTGGCCAAGATGAGGTCTGAGTTCTGTGAATTTTCTAACTTTTGTGTAGTTTAATAGAATCAGTTGTCTAGCTCTGCCCAGAGTTCTGAAACAGACCATCACTCCAGTACCATTGCACATGGACTCAGAAGCAGATAAAAAGATGAAAATACACTAGACACATAGACCATCTATGAACACTGGCTCTCCAACCCACACTGGCGCTTTATATTATGGACACGATAGGGTCACAGAGTGATACGAATTTCTATCCAAAACTTAATTTTGAAGCTCCTCTATGCCACATGTTCTCTCCATTACATTATTCATTCATTACTGAAGTGTAATTTACAGACAATAAAATGCAGGTCTTAATGTTCAGTTCAGTGAATTTTGATAATGGTATATACTCTTGTAACTTGCACTCAAAACAAGGTCAGGAACAATTCTATCACCCCAGAAAGTTCCCTCTTGCTCCTTCCCATTCAACCTCCCAGTCTTCCTCTTCCCCTCTGTAGGAATTCATTTTTTCTTTTAAACTGTTTTATTTATTTATTTATTTTTGGCTATGTTGGGTCTTCGTTGCCTGCTTTCTTTAGTTGCAAAGAGCAAGGGCTGCTCTCTTGCTATAGTGCTTGGGCTTCTCGTTGCAATGATTTCTTTTGGCTTCTCATTGTGGTGGCTTCTCTTGTTGCAGAGCGCGGGCTCCAGGGCGCTGGCTCATAAGCTGTGACACATGGGCTTAGTTGCTCTGAGGCATGTGGAATCTTCCTGGACCAGGGATCGAACCCATGTCCCTGCATTGACAGGTGGATTCTTAGCCACTGGACCACCAGGGAAGTCCTCCTCTAGGCAATTCTGACTTCCATCACCCTAGATTCATTTTGGCTGTGGTCGGATGCTACACATTTTTCTTTATCTGCCTCCTTTCCTTAAGCATATTTTTTGGGATTCATTTGTGTTGTTCATGTACCAGTAATTCATTTCTCTTTATTGAATACTACTCCATTGTATAAATATACCACAACTTTTCCATTTTCTTGTGATGGACATTTGATTTTTTTCCAGTTTTTGGCTGTTATGAATAAAGCTGTTATGACTGTTCTTATATATTTTCCTGAGCCCCATTGCATTTATATTTTAATTATAAAATGTATGCAAACACTTCAGAGATTATTTCAGATATTCATATATCACCATTCATGTTTAATAAATGCTAACATTTTGCCATGTTTAGTTCTTTCAAAAGAAAGTTTATAGATTTAGTTGAAACTCACTCTATATCCCGCCCCACTCCTATTCTTCACCTCTGATCCTTCAGAAGTAACCACTTTTCTGAACTTCATTTGAATCCATTCTGAGTTTTTACATGTTTGATAACATATCTGTATGAAAGGATGTTTTCATTAACATGCTAGATACTTACTTCTAAGAAAATTTTCTTTCATTATTTATCTGAGAATTTCCCTTCTGGTTTCTTCTATGTTTTGTTTTGTTTTCTTTTTGCGTTTTACTTAAACTTTCTGGGAATCTTCTCAACTTTATCTTCCAACTCATTCATTAAGTTTTCCACTGATGTTATCATATATATTTAAATTTTCTAATTTTTTATTTTTTAATTGTCTAAGTGTTCCTTTTATAGTTTCCTGCTCTTGTTTTATGGATATGCTATCTACTCTTACCTGATAAGGAATAATAATTAGAGTCTTTTTTTTTTTTTGCCTTTATTTTGTTTATTTGCTTTTAGTTTCCTTTTCCTGCATAGAATCTGTTTTCTCCAGGTTGTAATTTCCTGTTTGTTTTGGTCTCTATTTTTCATGTTGGAGTTCTTCTTGAGGAGTCTGGTGGTTCTTAGATGCTCTCTAAAAGAGCATGGGGAACTTAAAAACTGATTGAAAGCTCTGAATTTGAGAGTAGGACTTATCAATTAAGAGGCTCACTGTAGATTTACCTGGCTGTTCCATTTCCTTGGGGGAACCCCTGATGTCAGAAGTGTTAGGCTTTTTCTTGTGGACTAGTGAGAATCCCTAGGGAAGCATTGCTCATTCTCCATCCTGGAGAATGAAGGCTTCCTTCACTTCATCAACATTTGGCATATGAACATTCACTTAATCCTCCTGTTCTCCATATAATAACCTGACCTCAGCTTTGTCTTGTTTTCTTTCCAGAGACTCTCTCTTCAAAGTCTTGGCTCCATGAAGCAAGGGAAAAAAATATGTGATCCTACTGGCTTTTTAAGGGGCCTCCCTGGTAGCTCAGCTGGTAAAGAATCTACCTGCAGTACAGGAGACCCCAGTTCAATTCCTGGGTTGGGAAGATCCCCTGGGGAAGGGATAGGCTATCCACTCCAGTATTCTTGGGCTTCCATGGTGGCTCAGATGGTAAAAAATCTGCCTGCAGTGCAGGAGACCTGGGTTCGATCCCTGGGTTGGGAAGATCCCCTGGAGGAAGGCATGGCAACCCACTCCATTATTCTTGCCTGAAGAACTCTCATGGACAGAGGAGCCTGGTGGGAGGCAGTCCATGGGGTTACAAAGAGTCAGACACGACTGAGTAAGCACACACATTGGCTTTTTAAAGATTTCCAACCAATCTTGATATGTTTCACTCCATCTTCACTCATCCTCATTGCCTGAAGTACTTGGTAGAACTACTTCCTACTTTCTCCACTTCTAGATTGGGATTCAGCTTTCTTAGGTTTACTGAGTCAGTTATCTCTCATTTATTTGCTTTCTAGCTTCCAAAATTTCCAAAATTTGTTGTAATCTCCTTTCCCATTCTCTTTATCCTTGTGAGTTTATGCCTTTTGTAAAAAGAATCTTTATTGTTATCTTATTGATGATGAAAATCTCTCTTATTGTGATTTTAAGTTAAATTTCTCAAAATATTACTGAGGTCTATTACCTTTGCATATACTTTTTACCTGTTAGGTTTCCATTTCTGTGACTTGTTTGGTTATATTCTTTGAAGATTTTCCTCTTTGGTTGTTGGTCTCTTTCTTATTGATTTGTTGGAATACCTTATATAATCTGGAACTCATCCTTTGTTAGTAGTATTCATTGTAAAGATTTTCTCCCACTCTGTGGTTTGACTTTTACCTTTATTTATAGTCTTTTTTCCATTTCAATAAAATAAACATTAAATCTATTTAATATATCAAATCTTCATTTCAGTTCAGTCAAATTTATCCATTATGGTATTGTGTTTCAGGGTCTTACCTAAGAAATCCTATCCTACCCCAAGGGCACAAAACTATTCTCCAATATTTTCTTCTAAGAGCTTTAAAATTTTGCCTTTTTTAAATGAAAGCCGCTAAGTTGCTCTTTATATACAGTATGAAGTAGGAAGCTAATTTTATTTTATTTTTCCATATTGATAATCAGTCATTCTAGCACCATTTACTGAATTGTCCATCCTTTCTCAGTGATCTGTGATGTCATTTCTATAATATACCAAGTTCTTACATTCACAGGTCTATTTCTGAGCTCTCTATTCTATTCCATTGAAGCTATTTATCTTTCTGTGTGTCAAAATCATACATTTTAGGTTATTACAGCTTTATTTAGGTCATACCTGAATAGTCTAGTGGTTTTCCCTACTTTCTTCAATTTCAGTCTGAATTTGGCAATAAGGAGTTCATGATCTGAGCCACAGTCAGTTCCTGGTCTTGTTTTTGTAGACTGTATAGAGCTTCTCCTTCTTTGGCTGCAAAGAATAGAATCAATCTGATTTCGGTGTTGACCATCTGGTGATGTCCATGTGTAGAGTTTTCTCTTGTTTTGTTGGGAGAGGGTGTTTGCTATGACCAGTGCATTCTCTTGGCAAAACTCTATTAGCCTTTACCCTTCTTCATTCCATATTCCGAGGCCAAATTTGCCTGTTCCTCCAGGTGTTTCTTGACTTCCTACTTTTGCATTCCAGTCCCCTATAATGAAAAGGACAAGTTTTGGGGGTGTTAATTCTAAAAGGTCTTGTAGGTCTTCACAGACTGGTTCAACTTCAGCTTCTTCAGCATTACTGGTTGGGGCATAGACTTGGATTACTGTGATATTGAATGGTTTGCCTTGGAAACGAACAGAGATCATTCTGTCGTTTTTGAGATTGCATCCAAGTACTGCATTTTGGACTTTTTTGTTGACCATGATGGCTACTCCATTTCTTCTAAGGGATTCTTGCCTGCGATAGTAGATATAATGGTCATCTGAGTTAAATTCACCCATTCCAGTCCATTTTAGTTCGCTGATTCCTAGAATGTTGACGTTCACTCTTGCCATCTCCTGTTTGATCACTTCCAATTTGCCTTGATTCATGGACCTAACATTCCAGGTTCCTATGCAATATTGCTGTTTACAGCATCGGACCTTGCTTCTGTCACCAGTCATATCCACAGCTGGGTATTGTTTTTGCTTTGGCTCCTTCCCTTCATTCTTTCTGGAGTTATTTCTCCACTGATCTCCAGTAGCATATTATTATATGATTATGATTATACAGTGGAAGTGAGAAATAGATTTAAGGAACTAGATCTGATAGATAGAGTGCCTGATGAACCATGGACTGAGGTTTGTGACCTTGTACAGGAGACAGGGATCAAGACTATCCCAATGGAAAAGAAATGCAAAAAAGCAAATGGCTGTCTGAGGAGGCCTTACAAATAGCTGTGAAAAGAAGAGAAGTGAAAAGCAAAGGAGAAAAGGAAAGATATAAGCACCTGAATGCAGAGTTCGAAAGAAGAGATAAGAAAGCCTTCCTCAGCGATCAATGCAAAGAAATAGAGGAAAACAACAGAATGGGAAAGACTAGAGATCTCTTCAAGAAAATTAGAGATACCAAGGGAACATTTCATGCAAAGATGGGCCCGATAAAGGACAGAAATGATATGGACCTAACAGAAGCAGAAGATATTAAGAAGAGGTGGCAAGAATACACAGAAGAACTGTACAAAAAAGATCTTCATGACCAAGATAATCACGATGGTGTGATCACTCACCTGGAGCCAGACATCCTGGAATGTAAAGTCAAGTGGGCCTTAGAAAGCATCACTATGAACAAAGCTAGTGGAGGTGATGGAATTCCAGTTGAGCTATTTCAAATCCTGAAAGATGATGCTGTGAAAGTGCTGCACTCAATATGCCAGCAAATTTGGAAAACTCAGCAGTGGCCACAGGACTGGAAAAGGTCAGTTTTCATTCCAATCCCAAAGAAAGACAATGCCAAAGAATGCTCAAACTACTGCACAATTGCACTCATCCCACACGCTAGTAAAGTAATGCTCAAAATTCTCCAAGCCAGGCTTCAGCACTATGTGAACCATGAATTTCCAGATGTTCAAGCTGGTTTTAGAAAAAGCAGAGGAACCAGAGATCAAATTGCCAACATCTGCTGGATCATCGAAAAAGCAAGAGAGTTCCAGAAAAACATCTATTTCTGCTTTATTGACTATGCCAAAGCCTTTGACTGTGTAGATCACAATAAACTGTGGAAAATTCTTCGAGAGATGGGAATACCAGACCACCTGACCTGCCTCTTGGGAAACCTATATGCAGGTCAGGAAGCAACAGTTAAAACCGGACATGGAACAACAGACTGGTTCCAAATACGAAAAGGATTATGTCAAGTCTGTATATTGTCACCCTGCTTATTCAACTTATATGCAGAGTACATCATGAGAAACGCTGGGCTGGAAGAAGCACAAGCTGGAATCAAGGTTGCCGGAAGAAATATCAATAACCTCAGATATGCAGATGACACCACCCTTATGGCAGAAAGTGAAGAGGAACTCAAAAGCCTCTTGATGAAAGTGGAGAGTGAAAAAGTTGGCTTAAAGCTCAACATTCAGAAAACTAAGATCATGGCATCTGGTCCCATCACTTCATGGCAAATAGATGGGGAAAAAGTGGAAACAGTGTCAGACTTTATTTTTTGGGCTCCAAAATCACTGCAGATGGTGACTGCAGCCATGAAATTAAAAGACGCTTACTCCTTGGAAGAAAAGTCATGACCAACCTAGATAGCATATTGAAAAGCAGAGACATTACTTTGCCAACAAAGGTCTGTCTAGTCAAGGCTATGGTTTTTCCTGTGCTCATGTATGGATGCAAGAGTTGGACTGTGAGAAAGCCGAGCACTGAAGAATGGATGCTTTTGAACTGTGGTGTTGGAGAAGACTCTTGAGAGTCCCTTGGACTGCAAGGAGATCCAACCAGTCCATTCTGAAGGAGATCAGCCCTGGGTGTTCTTTGGAAGGAATAATGCTAAAGCTGAAACTCCAATACTTTGGCCATCTCATATGAAGAGTTGACTCATTGGAAAAGACTCTGATGCTGGGAGGGATTGGGGGCAGGAGGAGAAGGGGACGACAGAGGATGAGATGGCTGGATGGCATTACCGACTCGATGGATGTGAGTTTGAGTGAGCTCCAGGAGATGGTGATGGATAGGGAGGCCTGGTGTGCTGCGATTCATGGGGTTGCAAAGAGTCGGACACAACTGAGTGACTGAACTGAACTGAACTGAACAGCTTTATTAAAAACGTTTTACGTGTAGTAAGGCAAATGCCTCCTCCTTCTTTTTCAAGATTGTCCTAATTATTCTTAGCTTTTGTCTATCATACTTTAAGGTTAGCTTGTAAGTTTCCTATACATAGATACAGTCAAGTTGGTATTTTTATTGGAATTGCATTGAATCTATAATTTGGGATCAAAAAACAATATTGGGTTTTCCATCCATGAACACGGTATATTGCTCTATTTATTTAGACCTTCTGTTTGTCAATAAAGTTTTATTTTTCTCCACGTTGATTAAGACTTCTTTTAGTAGAGCCTTTACTAATATCTTTTAGTTTTGTGGACATGGTGACAGAAACTCTTAAAGATAACATTTTCTACTTAGTTTTGTCCAGGCATATATAGGGATGATTTTTCATTTTTTTGGCATGCTGATCCTGAGTTCAGTCACCTTGCACAATTCTTTTAATAGTTTTGATCATTTATCTGCATATTCTCTTGGATTCTCTATGAAGACAATAGCAAATATCCTAGAAATTAATAGTCTCAAAGGGAAGGCCTAAGGAGAATAGACACATGGAAAGGTTAGTTATGGAGAGGAGAAAGGACAGTGCCCTCTGGACCAGTGGGCAGGTTGCGGATCCAAGTGAGAATCATTCAACTGTTTGACAGTGAGGTAAACCCACCTTGGGAGCCGGTAAAGCCTGGAGAATGATCTCTCAGGGATGTAGCATAAATGTAACTACATTAAAAAGGGGGTTGGATGAGATAAGAAACTCTGAAATTTGAGTTTTGGCCTGTCATGGGACAGCAGCCCCAAGTGACTTCACCTCCCTAACCAACCAGGTGCTTCCCTGCAGTCTGTTGGCCGCCTCCGAGCTGCTAAATCCATACATTTTCCATCTGAACTATATTACTGAAATTCGAGCTACCCAAATCCTCCTTGCCCTAATGACTATAGCGCTGACAATGCAATCATAAAAATTTAAAATATTCAATGCCACTTACTGCATGACACCCATTCTTCTAAGTACTTTATTTATGTGAGCTCATTTTGCCTTAACAACAAAGGCAAACTGTCTCTTGTGGTAGAGACTGTTATCATCCTTGTTTTATAGATGAGGATCCTGAGGCACAGAGATGTGCTTGTTCAAGGTCACACAGCTAAAATTGGCAGGTGGGACTGGATTCCAGGCAGTCAAGCTTTGGTGTCTGGCTCTAAACCACCATGGATGCTGCTCCTATGAACTGTGAAGGGAGCTGCAGTGGATATGGTGTGTATGAGGTCTGCAGCCCCAAGCTTGGGTTTCTGCCCCAAAGCTATTCTTTGGCAAATGATTTCCTCTTATTATAATCCCCAAGAATGTTCTTAGGGTAGAATCTTTCAGTAGGTTTTAGCCCCTTTACAGCTGAAGAAACATAGGTTCAGAGTGTTAAATAATGGTCTTAGTATCACGTTGGGAGTAAGTGGCAGAATTAGAATGTGAACCCCGCTCTGGGTGGCTTTGTTTGTTTTATTGGCCATGCAGCTTGCAGGATCTTAGGATTGAACCCATGCAGTGTCCTAACCACTGAACTGCTGGGGAATTTCCTCTGGGTGCCTTTAGTGTTCACACACATCTCCTGCCCTACGCCATCTCTATCATGGAGCCAGATCTTCAGAAAGAGCCTACACACTCTCAATTCCCTCTTTGCATGGGATGGGCAATATGTGGGGGACAGTCTTCAGGGAAAAACCACCATCATCATCATTATTATAAAAAAATCCTGTTAAAGGCCCAGCTGGGTGCTGAACCTGACATCTGGGATCACTTTTCAGGCCTCAAAGTGAGGGTCCTTAGAAATGGGAGTCTTTCATCATTGACCTGGCAGCAGTAAGCTGAAGGGTAAACAAAGCCCAAGTAAGTAAATAAGTCCTAAGATAGGTTTCTCCATCTCTGGAGCTGATGGGTTGAATCAATTTACTTCTCTTAGATCCACAGACATAGAAAGCAAACTTATGGTTACCAAAGGGGAAAGTCGGGGGAAGGATAAATAGGAGGTTGAGATGAACATATACACACCACTATATGCAGAATGAAGGAGGGCATGGCAACCCACTCCAGTATTCTTGGCTGGAGAATCCCCATGGACAGAGGAGCCTGGAGGGCTACAGTCCATGGGGTTGCAAAGAGTCCAACATGACTGAGCAACTAATTACAGCATGGCACATACATAGAAGAGATAACCAATACTGATCTACTGTATAGCACAGAGAATCCTACTCAATAGTTTGTAATAAACCACAAGGGAAGTGGCAACCCACTCCAGTATTCTTGCCTGGAGAATCCCATGGACAAAGGAGTCTGGTGGGCTACAGTCCATAGGGTTGCAAAGAGTTGGATATGACTGAGGAACTAACACATAACACACGTAAGGGAAAAGAATGATATATATATTATATATACATATATATATACACACACACACACATTCTGAATCACTTTGCTGTATACATGAAACTAACACCATACTGTCAGAGAAGGCAATGACACCCCACTCCAGTACTCTTGCCTGGAAAATCCCATGGACGGAGGAGCCTGGTAGTCTGCAGTCCATGCAGTCGCTAGGAGTCGGACACGACTGAGCAACTTCACTTTCACTTTTCACTTTCATGCATTGGAGAAGGAAATGGCAACCCACTCCAGTGTTCTTGCCTGGAGAATCCCAGGGATGGGGGAGCCTGGTGGGCTGCCATCTATGGGGTCGCACAGAGTTGGACATGACTGAAGCGATTTAGCAGCAGCAGCAGCAGCAGCAACACCATACTGTAAATAGTTAGACTTTAAAAATATATGCATACATCTTTGAACAAAGTTTTATAATTTTTGCTATACAAATGTACTGCTATAAAAAATTTACTGTTTCTCATACACTGTTCTCTACTCTTGCTTTTAGATCAAGCATAAGAATTTGTTTTCAGAATTCAAATCAGGGGCATGATTCCTGGAGAACTGTGGAGTGGTGCCCGGGATCAGAGATGTGTACATTTCTGTGCAAACATGGCCCAAACAAGCACACACATCACACCACCACATTTATGATGAGCAGACCCTGGAGACAAGGTGGGCATTTGAGGAGCAGCAAGTTCATGGGCTCTGTGGTCTCCATTCCCAATTCGTTGATGTGGCCAATTACTCCCTGCTGTAGTGGGGTGCAGCCTGCCTTTTTGGAACTGAGTCCCAGCTGGGACAGTCTTTCCAGAGGCTTATCCAGGGGTCTGGGGACAGTTCCTATCCCTTCTTCTTGGACTAGCAGGTTGGGTTGCCTAGTGCCCACATCACAGCCCTTAAGCAGGGTCCTGTGTTCTAGGTCGGCGCCAAGCCAGCCTTCCTCCAGCAACAATGCTGTCTTAGGTCAAAAGGGAAAGCATTGTCGCTGCCCTGTGGCCGGGCAAACAAGCAGCTAGCTTTGAAGTCTCAGTGGGGATTTGCTTAGGCTGGAGTAGGGAGCTTGAAGGAGAAGTTTTCAAGCCTCCCCTGAGCCTGGCTGTGTTTGTTAACTCCTCCCGGCCGCCCAGGCCTAGGATGTTTGATGTCTCAGGGAAAGCAGGAGGAGGGAGGCATCCTCTGAGAGACAGCTTTCAACTCCTGCAGAGCCTGTGGTCCTGCCTGCGAGCCGAATGCAGACCAGGTCTGAGTCCAGAAGAGCCATCACAGGGGACAGGCCTGTGATGGAAGGGAACACCCAGGCCCTTCCCTTCAAGGTGGGCTGCCGGGGTGTGGTCCAGGGAGGAAGGCAGAGGATGATGCTTCCCTTGGGCGCTATTTCTATTTAGGCTGTGGTTTAGACACTCAGTCGTTGGGTCTGACTCTTGGCGACACTCATGGACTGTAGCCCGCCAGGTGCATCTCTGTCCATGAGATTCTCCAGGTTAGAATACTGGAGTGGGTTACCGTTTCCCTCCTCCAAGGGACCTTCCTGATCCAGGGATTGAACTCATGTCTCCTGCATTGGCAGGCGGGTTCTTTACCACTGAGCCAACTGGGAAGCCCATATACTGTCTATTCAGGTGGCGGTAGGTAACAATGAATGGCCAGGGGAGACTTTGAAGAAAGAGAAGACAGAGGCAGTACTGGTTCCTTCAGTAGCCGTAGACCTGAGGGTCCCACTTGCAGTCTCCTCTTCCCCATCTTCATCCTTCACCAATTGCCTCCTTGACTCCCCCTACCACACCACACCCTTTCTCCCCCCATCCCCAAAACAGCACAGAGGGTCAATTTTCCCTCCCCCAGGGACAGCACTGCTGTGTTCCTGCCTCAGAAACTCTAGGTATGACCAGAGACACTGCTCCCCAGCCCCTCTTGCAAACAACGAAATGCACTGGGTGAAGAACTCCAGTGGGAGGAGGGGGAGAAGCTTCTGGAAGCCTGGGCAACACAATGCCCCCACTGGGCTGACTCTCAGGGCTTGCCTTAGGATTTCCAAAGCGTGTTCGTGACCTTTCAGGCCTGAGCCACAGGGAATGAGACAGGAAATTAAGCATTATTATTAACCAGTTCAGTGTCCAATACACTATTAGTTACGAACAGCTCCATTTCTGTCTCTTTCTCTTTCTTTCCTCCTAAATGCCCGTTATGCTACAGCTGAAGGTTCACATCCGCTGGAGTTTTACCTCCAACACTGCTCTCTGGTCCATCCCTACCCACCTGCCCCGCCCCCCCTCTCCCCCCGCCCCCAACCCCCTGACATGTTGAGATTGAGAAAAAGCTTGTTTATGATAAGACCTGGAGATCTGGAGTTATAAATCCTTCCAGGATGGCCACTCTATCTCCATGCTAATGCTGGTGGTGCCGCCCAAAAGAGGCTCACCCGGTTGTGATCCATCCCCTCTCACTCCCCAAAGCCCCTGTTCCTCTTCTGCAAACACGAGACAATGAGCAAATGGGAGTTACCTGTCTCAACAGGTGTTAGCCTGGCCTCACTTTTCTACAGGGTGATGGAGAGGTCACCTCCGGGCCCCCCCTCCCCGGGCATTCCTGTGATTGCAAAAGCCCACCTTCAGATGTGACCCTCCCTTTGGTCCACCCACGACTTCAGCTGCAGGAGGCCAAGCCCAGCTCAGTGGACTTAGAAGACCTCCCTTCAGCTGCTGAGCCCATTGGCTAGAGAGCACACAGCACCCTCGTTGTCTGGGGATGGGGAGGGGCGACTCCGGTGCTGCCACTCGGGTTTGCTCTGCCGCGCAGTCATCGTTTTTCATATTAGCGTTCTCTGCTAAGTCATGAGCCCCTTGAGGGAAGAGATTGTTTCTTATTCATCATCAAATCCCTATGCCCAGCAGACTGCACAGAACATAAATATTTAGTAAGTGACTTGGCCTAATGCTTGTCAAACTCATCACCAGCAAATATTTATTGAGGACAACTTCTGTGCAGTGATTCTGCTAAGCAGTGGTGGGCATAAAGATGAATGAGACCTCATTCCCACTCTCAGGGTTTTTGCTAGAGTCAGGGAGACCCAGAGGAGCTTCCCTTGCTAGGAGGTCAGAGGAAGGGGCAGGAGCTGGAACTGGGGACCCCGGGGAATCTGGCCACCAAAGTCTGCCAAAACGTAAACTCACTGTGGATGCCCCCAGACCCAGATAACCATTGTCTGAGCATCTCTATATATTTCAGAGTGGAGCTGTTCACTTACCGATGATCTACATGTCTAACTTTCCCCTATGTGATTCTGTGACTTTGTCTCAAATAAGTGAATAAAACCTAAAAAGTAGAGTCTTTACTTGGGAAGAATTTCTCAACCATTTGGTCCTGAGAACCAAGGAAGTGAAACTTGTCCCCGAGGAACCCCTCCCCGAGCCACACTTGTGAGCTGTGCCTGTAATTGTTTGGTTTGAGCTCTCCAGGGATTTTGAGGCCAGAGTTGCCACCGCCCTCTGGAGAAAGGAAGGTGGAAATGGAGGTGCCATTCTGGAGTTCAGGCTATCCCAACACAGCTCAGCACCTCTGTGCTGGCCACCAAGAATAGAGAAAACAATAGTGGGGTTATAACTCCTCCTCTCGGACAGAGGACTTTATATCTCCAAGAGCCTGAGAGGAAAACAAGTTAATCTCTTGGGGTCCCAGAGAGGCCAGACAATGCGGGGGCCCATTGCTGGGCCCATTGTCTCATCAAGGGCATCTTCACTGCAAGGACTGAGGGTCTAGCAGTGTTCAGGGACAGTGGGAGCACTTTCAGTGGGTGGCATTTTCCATGTGACTCTTTTAGGCTAGTGTTTCTGAAACTGTTCTACTCAAGTAACACTAGTAGCAGAGAAGAATCAACCTCACACTTCTTATTGGGCCTGAGGCTTTAGATCACTCAAACAGGAAATTTCTTTGACGCCCCATATTTGATCTTAAAAAATGCCTGTAACTTTTATATTTTCTATCATGACCTTTGAGGTTAAAATTACTTATCTCTGAATAAAATGGATGCTCCAAGATGAACTATGATTCTTATTGCTTCTTGGACCCCCGACTCACTGGCCTGTATCCCAGTTTGAGAAGAAGGTTGCCTTTCAGGACATCAGACCCAGACACCTGTTCCAACCCAAAGTGGACCTCTAACACACTCGAATGGCCCACAACCTTGATCCCAAACCACTCTTCCAGGTTTGTCCTATGCTGCCCTGTTGGCACACTCCTCCAGTCTGACCCTGGGGGATCATCCCTTCATCTCTGGATTTATCCTGGTCCCTCTAGGAGAATTTGGACATATGCTGGCCAGCAACCCCATTCTTCAGATGTCTAGAGGCAATGGGTCTAAACTTTTTTGCAATCTTCACAGAGCATGCGCAGGACCGTATGTATGAGATCCTGAGCGGGGTCGAAAATAGCTCCTAAAATGGATCCTTAATGAACGCATATCTAAAAGGTTCTTGGCTGGGGACCGTCCTTGCAATGGCCTTGGTAGGCTTTGCTTACCCTTATACAACTGCTCCATTGTACAAGGGACTGTACAAGGAAACTAGAAATCAAGGCTGCCTGCTTATGTGACGATGCAGAAGTTAGGTGATCTCAAGTTCCGAGTAGATTTATCATGGATTCACTATATCAACGGATTTCAACTTTCAAAAGAAGTGCCACTAATTCATTTATTCATTCATGAAGTTTCTATTCAGTCAACAGCCTTTTATAGAGAATCTACTGTGTACCAGGCACTATACAAGGTACTGGAGGGGCAGACGTAAACAAGAATAACATGGTCTGGGCCCTCTTAGAACTTGCTAGTAGTAGACAGAACGAAATGGTCTCCAGGAAGCGAATAGAACGAGCTCAGATGGACCAAGCCCAGGGCTTTCTGCCACTGACCACTGCTGCCTTGGGTGTCACACTAACAGCATAACGATACAGTGAGACAGTCTGGAACTAAGTCAGAGTAAGGGTGAATTGCCTGCAACTCTTCCTAGAAAGGTTAAAAAAATATAAAATGAAATTTCTCTCCAAGTTTCCTGACCGGCCCAACTGCCCCAGAGACAATGCACCCAACCCTAAGTGTGCAAACACGCCCTAGAGTGAGGAAACTCATGGTTTTGTAAAGTCCTCTCATTAGAGCAGCCACGGGATAAGGCAATGGCACCCCACTCCAGTACTCTTGCCTGGCAAATCCCATGGATGGAGGAGCCTGGTGGGCTGCAGTCCATGGGGTCGCTAGGAGTCAGACACGACTGAGCGACTTCACTTTGACTTTTCACTTTCACTCATTGGAGAAGGAAATGGCAACCCACTCCGGTACTCTTGCCTGGAGGATCCCATGGACCGGGGAGCCTGGTGGGCTGCTGTCTATGGGGTCACACAGAGTCGGACACGACTGAAGTGACTTAGCAGCAGCAGCAGAGCAGCCACGTGAATTGGCACCAGGCTCTCCTCCATGTCACAGACACAGACCCCAAGGCCTTGGAGAAGGGACACAGCCTATGGAAGCCCCCTTGGCCAAGTCAGGCCTGGGATGGGGTTTACACGGGGAGGGGAGTGGGGGCAGAGTGGGGCCTAACTGTGACTCTTGACTCTACTGGATAGTGGGGGGCTGGAAGCTCCCATAACTTGCCAGACAGATGCCCATAGTTCTGGAGAGTCTAACCACAGACACTTCTCTTTTCTCCTTAGGATCTCTTCTGGTCTGATGGCACTCATCCTGAAAGCTCTAAACTCTAGAACTTGGCCAAGAGCCGGTGGACAATGGAAACCTGGGCTTTGGAATACATCTAAACAACCCCACAGCCTGTCTCCTCCTCCCCGAAGACTGACCAATGACCCCTAAACCCCTGGATTGTTCGTAAGAAATCTAGTGTAGCCTTGGCAGCTGCTTGGATTGCCACCCTTTTCACCCTTCAACACTAGATTCTCTGCATCTTAGCCTGCACACAATTCAACCAAATCCAGAGTCAGTTAGGTTGTATAGCTAATCATGTGTAGAGTCACCTTCTTATGACATTAAGACCTCCAGGGGAGCCACTGAAAAGTCTTGTGAGGTCTGCTAATTCCCCTGCGAGTGAGGAATGTGTTTATTCTTCCAAGGGGCAAAAATCCCCCACTCAAAGTGACGCTGCCGCATTGCGTAACCAGGAACACAGGTTGTTGCTGATGTAAACAAATGGCCTGGAACAGACCTGCCAGGAGCCCGGGCTCCTTTTCCCAAAGGTGTTTCTTATGAATGGTTGTGCCGAGTGAAGCAATTTCCTGCCTTGTAAATTTCTGCCCAGCAAACCACATCTCCTATCTAGCACTGCCTGGCTCTGGGTCATAAAACAATTCCCCAGAGACCAATCAGAGCCTGATCAGGAGTCCCTGAGTAACAGGAAAATTACCCTCCACCTGCAGACGTAATGACACTCTACAAGCTAGTGGCTTTGCAGTTTCTGAACGTAAACATCACATGCCTTACCCCATGCCTCAGCTCTGCTCGTCTGAGATGTGGGGCCCACGTATCTGATTCTTAGGCCTTAGTTCACTTCTCAGAGGCACTGGCTGGCTAGTGACCCATTACCTTGACCCAAGAACCTACAGCCTGGAGAACATATTTCACTGTGTCAGATCACGGTTTGCAGAGCCAGGGCAAGAGAATTTCAGGCAGGGGGTCTTGGGCACACAGAAAACAGAAGTTTTGGGCTGAGACCATACTGGAACTGATCTGGACTTTCTTTTTGCATTTTGTGGGCCGTCGGTCTGAACTGTCTTCCCACCCCCTCCACCATCTGCCTGGTGAACTGACATTCATTCATGACGCAGTTCAAGTGTCCTCCAGGGAAACTTCTCTGATTTCCACCCAAACAGGATTTCTTCCACTGTCCTACCACTCTATCTTCTAACACTGACATAGCACATTGGTCACGATAACTTGCTAATTTTTCTGTCTCCCCCGTCAGGCAGGCAACTCCTTCAAGACATCTTGGAATATGCAGTACCCACCACTGTGCCCAGCTCAAGTCAGTGTGCAAAAGACATTTGTTGGATGAATGAGTGAATGGGCATCTATTATGTATCTCTTTGCTGCACTTAAGAGGCTTTGTATATGAAGCATGTACAAAGAATATTGTCAAAGGTATGAAGCTCTGGGTTAAGCCAGTAAAGAGAGGCATAACCTTCTGTCCTTGAGAAGTCTTCAATATGGTTATATTTCTTTGGGTGATGGGAATATTTGCCAAAGGTATAGAGATCAGAGGGCTTCCCAGGTGGTGCTAGTGGTAAAGAACCCACCTGCTAATGCAAGAGAATTGGGTTCAATCCCTGGGTTGGGAAGATCCCCTGGAGGAGGGCATGGCAACCCACTCCAGTATTCTTGCTTGGAGAATCCCATGGACAGAGGAGCCTGGCGGGGTATAGTCCAAAGAGTCAGAAATGGACATGACTGAAGCGACTTGGCACACATGCGTGTAGAGAGAGCAGACTCACAGGTAGACAGAAGTGGTTTGTTTTTGTTGTTGGTTTTCTTTTTTGCGCGTCAGCTCAGAAGCCAGAATGGGTTCCAAGCTGGTCTGTTGCTGCTAAGTCGCTTCAGTCGTGTCCAACTCTGTGCGACCCCATAGACGGCAGCCCACCAGGATCCCCCATCCCTGGGATCCTCTAGGCAAGAACAGTGGAGTGGGTTGCCATTTCCTTCTCCAATGCATGAAAGTGAAAAGTCAAAGTGAAGTCGCTCGGTCGTGTCCGACTCCTAGCGACCCCATGGACTGCAGCCTACCAGGCTCCTCCATCCATGGGATTTGCCAGGCAAGAGTACTGGAGTGGGGTGCCATCGCCTTCTCCTCCAAGCTGGTCTAACTAACCCTAATACTGAACTGGCCGTAAGACATTACCTAGGACCTCTGTTTTCATCTCTTTCCTTTCTCGTGGCCCCAATTTATAACAGTAATAACAATGACTTGCTCCTTCTTTTGAAGCTTGGGAGGCCCAGACAACAGAGGTGGTGCTAGGTATAGGCTGGGGTCATTTTCCAGGCATACAACTAGTAAACTCTGTGACATAGATACACAATGCATTCACTCAAAAAATGTTTACTGAGCGCCTAATGCATACCAGGTATTAGATGTTGGGGACAAAACAGTGAATAAAACTTTTAAGTCCCCACTCTCACAGAACTTACACTTCAGTTAGGGGCAGGCATTCAGTGACGATGGGGATGGGGATCATCGTGTTCTCTCTCACATGGTCCAGAAAGACTGGATGCAAATAACTAACATTTAGTGCAGACTTTCTCAGGTAAAGGACTTGATCCACCTTGTATCTCATTTAATCCCTACAACAACCCCATTTTCAGATAATACAACAGGTTCAGAGAAGTTAAGCACCCTTCCCAAGCTTACACAGCTGGTAAATGGTAGAGTCAGGATTTGAACTTCAGTTTGCCTGACTCGCCCAGCCTGAGCTCCTCATCACGACTCTGTATGGCAGAGGTAAATATTTACCAGCTGAACAAAGGGCTGGATGAATGGTTAACCATCACGACAGTAGCGGCCTGTTGTTTTGCTTCCATGATACAAACGTGAGCACCATGTTTTAAGTTTTTCATTTACTAATTGTGTCCAGCTTTTCCAAAGTGTGACTCCACAGAAGGCAGATTTCATAAAGATGAACAAACAAGTGTCTTTCTCCTGCTCATCTGTATTTCCTGGGGAAGGCAAGCTCTTTTACAAAAATAATCATGAATTATCATTGATGAAGCTGTGCCAAAGAAACTAGCACCTTCAGTTTTCTTTCCTGGGTTTGTGGTAAAGTCTGTATTAGACTGTACGTGTGTGAGTGTGCACGCACATGCACGCACACACGCCTAGTGGCTCAGCTGTGTCTGACTCTTTGTGGCCCCTCAGGGACCGCAGCTTGCCAGGCGTCTCTGTCCATGGAATTTTCATTCAAGAATATTGGGGCGGGTTGCCATTTCCTACCTCAGGGGATCTTCCTGAGCCAGGGATCGAACCCGTATCTCCTGCATTGGCAGGCAGATTCTTTAACCACTGAGCCACCTGGGCAGCCCTTTAGGCTGTATAACAACCCCCCAGAATATCAGGTCTGAATCTTTGGGAGCCGTCAAGGACTGTCAAGGACTCTTTTCCTTAAAGGTGAAGAGTTTTGGCAGATGTGATGAAGGAAGAATATCCTGGATAGTCTGGGTGGGCCCTACATGTGATGACATGCATCCTTAGAGGGAGGAGGAAGAGGGAGACTTGACCACAGGAGAGAGGACAGTGTGACCGGGGAGGCAGGGACTGGAGGGACCTGGCCGTTAAGTCAGGGACCCGGGAGGCTGCTAGCGCTGCAGAAGGCAAGGCAGATTCTCCTCTATAACCTCTGGAAGGACTTGGCCCTGCCAACACCTGGCTTGGGCGTGATGCCACTGGTTTTGGACTTCCAGCCCCAGACGGTCAGAATATATATTTCTGGTGTTTTAAGCCCCTGAGCATGTGGTCACTTGTTAGAGCAGCCACAGGAAACTAATACAGTTCTTCTAGAGAAGGAGACAGCGGGGAGAACAAATTTTTGACCACCAGTGTAGGTGATTCAGAATTACGCTCTCTTTTAAAATGAAAAAATATGAGGTTGGCCAAAAAATTCGTTTGGGTTTTTCATAACATCTTATGGAAAAACTCAAGTGAATATTTGGTCAACCCAATAGAATTACCACATGATCCAGCAATCCCATTCCTGGGCATTTATCTAGATGAAACTTTAATCCAAAGAGATCCATGAATCCCTCTGTTCATAAAAGCACTATTCACAATAGCCAAGACATGGAAGCAACCTAAATGTCTATCAACAGATGAATGGATAAAGAAGATGTGGTGCCTATGTATGATGGAATACTACTCAGCCATAAAAAATAATGAAAGAATGAAATAATTTGCAGCAGCATGGATGCCACTCGAGGTAAATGAAGTAAGTTAGAAAGAGAAAGACAAATACTACAGGATATCACTTGTATGTGGAATCTAAAATACAACAGAGTACTTCCCTGATGGCTCAGTGGTAAACAATCTGCCTGTCAGTGCAGGAGACATGGGTTTGATCCCTGGTCTGGAAAGATGCCACATGCCGTGGAGGAACTAAACCCACGTGCCACAACTGTTGAACCTGGGTTCTAGAGCCTGGGAGCCTGGGCTAGCGTGCAGCAATGACTGAAGACTGCATACTCTAGAGCCTGTGGTCCACAACAAGGGAAGCCGCCACAGTGAGAAGCCTGCGCATTGCAAAGAGAGAGTAGCCCCCAATCTCTGCAACTAGAGGAAGCCTGCACACAGCAACAAAGGCCCAGAGCAGTCAAAAGTACATCGATGAATAACTTAAATATGACACAAATGAAACAGATGCAGACTCATGGACACAGAGAACAGGCTTGTGGTTGCCAAGGGGGATGGGGTTGGGGGAGTGGTGGAGTGGAAGGTTAGAGCTAGCAGATGTAAGCTATCATATGTGGAAGAGACAACAAGATCCTACTGTGTAGCACAGGGAACTATAGCCAATAACATGTCATAGACTATAACGGAAAAGAATACAAAACCTGAATCCCTTGGCTTTACAACAGAAATGAACAGAACGTTGTAAATCAACCACACTTTAATTAAAACAAACAAACATACATTCTGTTGCTAGTCAAGACGCCTCCAAGAAATCCCTGTCTTGGAAAGCAAGGGGATCCCCCTACCAAAATGACCCCACCTCCTTTCCCACCCCCGCATCCTTCTCTCAGCTTTGTGTTGCTTTTCATTACCTATCAATCAATATCTGGCATATTGTATACTTTGCTTATTTCGTTATTGTTGGCTCCCTCCCAGTTGACTGTAAGCCCCATGAGAAGAGGAACATTTTTTTAACTGCTTTTCTCTCCATGCCCAGAAGAGTACGTAGTAAGCACTCAATAATTTATTGAGTGTTTCTTGGATGAATATCAGATGTCAGGTTACTGTCACCTGGCGAGCCCTGACATCACAGCATGCCATACTACCCAGATGCTTCCTAATGTGCCAGTTTACAAAATGCCTGACACAGAGTCTCTGTCCAGGTAATCCTGCTTTCTGTAGCATCAATTTCTATTTCCTGCTTTGTTCAGGCCCCAGACCTTGGAATTCTCTTTGATGTCACATAAAAACTATTAGAAAATCCTAGTGCCTTCAGATCCTCTCCCTTTAAAACCATATCCACAATCAGACAGGCTCTCCTCACCTCCACCACCAGCCCCTGGTATCAGGCTCCAGTGATGCAATGACTTCCTGATGGTCTCCTTGCTGCCACTCTTGGGCCTTCCCTACAACTCAGCAGCCAGGGGGATCCTTTTAAAGCATAAGCCAGGGACTTCTCTGGTGGTCCAGTGGTTAAGATGCTGCACTTCCAATGCAGGGGGCCTGGGGTTTGATCCCTAGTCAGGAAAGTAGATTCTGCATGTTGCAACTAAGAGCCCACATGTGGCAATGAAGATACGGCACAGCCAAAAAAAAGCAAAACAGCATAAGACAGATCTTGCCTTTGCTCTGCTCACAACTTCCTGATGGCCTCCAGCTCCTTCAGAATAAAAGTCCTTCCAGTAGCTTATAGCAGTCCTTACCAAGGTGACAAACTCCTTGTCGCTGGTCATCACCCCCAGCCAGCACTCTGCTCACACCCTGACCCCCACGCTCCCTCTCACTCAGCTCTGTAGCTGCTCCTGTCTCCCTGCTGCACTGTTCACAGATCACCTGGCATGACCATACACACGTGCGCATGCTCACTGCCTGCCTCCCTCCCTAACCAGAGTGTGACGCTCACAAGCGGAAATGAACTTTCATCTATTTGATTCATTGATGTATTCTCGGGGTCTAGAACAATGGTGCCTAGCACACAGTAGATGTATTTCTTTTTTTTTCTGTTCTTTGGCCATGTAGCATGTGGGATCTTAATACCCCAACCAGGGATTGAACCTGCATTCTCTGCATTGCAACTGCAGAGTGTTAACCCCTGGACTATCAGGGAAGTCCCAGTAAGTATTTCTTGAATAAACAAATGAGAAATATTATTTTGGGCTAGATGATGTTTCCAAAAGCAAAGGGATACACAGAGGCTTTATAATGGCTTAGGAAATCAGGCATGCTTTCCTTAGAGTGTGATTTTTTTTTTTTTTTTGTCTTTTAAAAAACCAACTTTATCTTTTTATCCCTTTCATAATTAATTGGAAATCATTTAATATAATTGCTTTATTAAGGATGTCTGAACAATAGAGCACAGGAAGGAAACCAGCCTTTGGAGGATATCCCAGTATGTATCTAGTGAGACAATTAAGTGTGTGGAAACTGCAAAGAAATTTTCGGTGGTCTGTTGGCATACACATCCATATACAGACTGCAAAAAACCTGCTTTGATGATTTCTGCTTTTGATGCCATTCCCCTCATGTTTGTTCTGCTCATTCTTCCTTAGAAAGTGGGAAACTGCCTGCAATGCGGGAGACCTGGGTTCGATCCCTGGGTTGGGAAGATCCCCTGGAGAAGGGAAAGGCTGCTGCTGCTAAGTCACTTCAGTCATGTCCGACTCTGTGCGACCCCACAGATGGCAGCCCACCAGGCTCCCCCGTCCCTGGGATTCTCCAGGCAAGAACACTGGCCAGTATTCTGGCCTGGGGATTTCCATGGTGTGTGTAGTCCATGGGATTGCAAAGAGTCAGACATGACTGAGCAACTTTGAAAAGAAAGGGAAAAAACTGGTCATCCAGGCATGTGTGAAGGTCTGCATACCCCAAAGATTCATTAATAAAATACTGTCATGTTATAAATCTTATCTGACAATCTAGTATTTACCCAGCTGGAATGACCTCTGTATGAAAGAGAGAGACAGACAGACTAAGACAGAGAGAGGCAGAGAGAAGGAGGGAAGGAGGGAGACAGGGAGGGGCTTTATAGACATTTTATTTAGCTGATTGCAACTTCTTGTAAATATTCAGTCTGTTTGAAACAACTGGGAAGTGTTTAAAGTATTTTAAAAAACATGGATTTGTCACTGTGTGGCAAATCCACTGTGTGGTCCATTATTGGCAATCTGTTCAGAACAGATTTCAGTGGCGTTTATTTGAATTTCTTCCTCATTCATAGGGGACACCTCAGCTCTGATTGTCCTTGGGAGCAACTTCACTCCTGCCTCTTCCTGACCCACTGTTCCTAGATCCCTGTATTTCCCATCACCACCCCACCACCACCAACGCCCTCAACCTTTAGGAGTTTATAGCCAGCTTTAGTCCTAGCTTCCTGGCTCTCTGTCATCTCCTCCCAATCATCCCCACCTTTTACCTTCTTCTTCCCCCAAAGAGACAGACTCCGCAGTCAAGCCTGCCCTCTCTCTCCTCAGACCTCTTCTCCCTGACTCATCCTTGGTTCTCTGCTTGGTTGGTCATGTACCATAGACATGAGCAAAATCATTTCACCAATTATTGGCAGTTTTCTTTACCAAACATCACATTTGTGATGAGGGTATCTGGAAAGATCAACCAGGTCCAGAAGAATATATGAGAAGGCACTCTGGAATTGTCATTTATAACCTTATTGCTACTTCTATCTCGGGTATGCCTTTAGAAAAGGTATATGGATTCATTACATATTCTAATGTATTATCTATAGATTATAAGATAAAGTCAAGCATGTATCTGTTGATACTTTTTAAGTTGTCTAGAAGCCGTCTTTATACTTAAAAATGTCTCTTAATAGTAGGCTTCACTGGTGGCTCAGATGGTAAAGAATCTGCCTGCAGTGCAGGAGACCTGCGTTTGATCTCTGGTTGGGAAGATCCCCTGGAGAAGGAAATGGTAACCCACTCCAGTATCCTTGCCTGGAGAATTCCACGGACAGAGGAGCTTGGCGGGCTTCAGCACATGGGGTCACAATGAGCTGGAGAGAACTGAGCGACTATCACTCACTCTGGGACGAGAGAATAGTTAACACACAGTATTCACGATGTACCAGGCCCACGTCCAAGCACTTAACAAGCATGAACTCATTTACTCAACAATCCTATACAGTAGGTACTACTACAATCACCCAATTTTCCGTAGGAGGACAATGAGGACAGGGTTAGGTGGTGATGCTGGAGATCCTAATCAAGCCATTCTGGCTCCAAAAAGAACATCAGAGACCTTCTCCCCAACCCAGAGCTCAGATTCCCTGCTTGTCTACACTGTGTTCTTATCCACCTGAATCCAGTAGTTAACACTCCAGTTCTCTCTGCTTTTGGGGGAAATAATTTACTGTTTGGCATGGACCATTCAAATCCACTGTAAGGCAGGTTTCCATGACTGATTTCATTGCTTATCCACAATGTGAAAGTTAAATCTGCCTTCCCCAGAGCTCACCCAAGAAACCACAGCAGGTCATGGTGAAAACAGAATTGTCTATTAGCCTGAGCTCAGGGTGTAAAGAGATCTTCTGAAAATATTAGTCCGTAAGGAACTGATCCTTTGGCTCCTGGCTCCCCCAAACAATATTATTTAGGCTAAAGCATTCAAGAGAAAATTCATGGTTGGGTTGAAAAGGGTTGGGGCCTCGGCCAAGTACCATGTGAAAAAAGAGGCCAAGATTTGCTGTCTCTGGTTGAGACAGCATTTGAGACTCCTGGATCACTAAGAACTGCATCTCCCACTACACCAGGATTTTGAAAAACCTGTTGCTTGGGGTAGGAATTCCCAAGCGACTGGTCCATACGGGAAGAAGGCATGGGGGGCTTTAGTTGCAGATGAATCTTTGGAGGGGGTAATGCCCACCTGAGTCCATGCACAGTGAGCCTCCTTGCCACTCTTAGAGTCAGTGAGAAGAGAGATTGGCTTTAGAAGGGAGTGCTCTCAGCTACCAGGATCACCTTGTATGAGTCTTGGTCCACACAGGGTCTAGTTAAGAAAAGTTCCTAGAGATTTCCGCCCCTCCCCAAGTCCTCCACACTCCCGGATGACTTCTTGAGTAATTAAGACCTCCTGGGTTTTCAGGATTATTACAATAATGCAATGTAATAGATATAAAATCTACCAAATGCAGATACTTACTGCCCCAAAAACAATGTGAATTCAAACATAGGGCTCCAGTCGAGGCTGGAGTTCAAGACCTATATTCCCTTCCTCTTCCTGAACTCACAGGAGCCAACGAATAAGCCATCTCCACCAGAGTCAGCAAATCCTGGCCTCTCTTGACACAAGGTGCTCGGCTTTGGCCCCGGCCCTTTTCAACCCATCCGTGAATTTTCTCTCGACCACTTTAGCCCAAATAATATTGTCTGGAGGGGAGCCAGGAGCCAAAAGAGGTCAGCATTTCTAACAGTCTCCATCCCTACCCTGGGCTCTCAGTACCTTTGCCTGGCTCACTAAGAACTGCATCTTCTACTACTTTGAGATTTTGAAAAACCTGTTGCTTGGGACCTCTTCAGCATGATGCCCTCGCTTGCAGCCAGCTTGGGAACTGCTCTGTCTAGAAGCCAGAAATCACAGGCTGGTAAGTCTGTGCTGGAGACGGCAAGGAGGAAAGGTCTTTCCTCCCTCTTCCTAGAGTCAACGCTGGATTATTTGTGGCAAAGTGCCTGCTAGAGAGTGTTTAGCCCTCTGGCTTTTCACCTTTGGGACTATTTGTCTTCAATACTATCCTTACCGGAGGCAAGAACCCGGGCAGGAGGTGATACCCACAGGAGCCATTCTCCTGACTACAGCCCCATGGGAGGGAAGAAAGGTTGGAGTTCATGCTTACAATGAAGCTGACAATGTTACCCACGGTGATTCCACGTTTCCTACTTTTTCTTCTGTTCCTGTGACCAACAGTCACCGAGAGTTGGCTCCAAGTCTACTCCGATGAGTCATAGAAAGACAAAGTATTGGAGTCTGACTGGGGGAAAAAACATTTCTTACCTTAGCAATAAGGCTGGCAGTGAGCCCCATGGAGTAAATGGAAAATTCCAAGACCAGGGGCCAGGGGTTCTTGGAGAAACCAAGGCAGGGAAAGCATCAGAGGTAGAAATATGAGACTCTGGGCCATGATAAAATAAATTGTTTTAATGGGAGGTTTTCTGAAAGGTCAACTTTTTCTTGTGCTATCAAACAGCCAGCGTCCCTGCCTTGGGGTTTCCTGGGGCTGTCCTGGCTGGCCCCCCAACCCTTCCGGAAGCTAAGACACTACTCTGACACTCTGTTCAGCCCTTCCAGGGACCCAGAGGTGTGTCTTAACATCAGGAGATCAGAGTGAGCTGGCAGTCAGTCCAAAATACACAGTCTCTGTGTGTGTCCAGGGCTGAGGAAGCGGGTCAAGGGCTTCACTGCTGCCTTAGGTATTTCTCCGTGGGGGAAGAGAGAGGGGGAGAATCACTTTGAAAATTCAACTCTGACCTTTACAAAGAAAATCGATAGACGCTTTAGTATTATATACAGGGCAGAGGGGAGAGGAAGTAGAGGGGGAAAATTGCACTTAATTACAGTAGTTTATAGTTTACACCCATTGGACAAATTTACTTCTTTAAAAGAAATCTCCAGATCAGCTGGGATGGGGGGCGGGACAGGGGGAGGTGGCTGATATTTACATTGTGTTTGGCTCAGTTCAATAGCACGTGTCCTCCTCTTCTCATTTCAGTAACAGATTCAAGTTTTCACTTCAGTTTGTTCGATGAAAGAGAGTGATGTAGACGCTACGGCTTTCTCTCTTCCTCTTCCGCCGCTTCTTTGTCCCCTGCCTCTAGGACAGACCAGACTTCTTGGGAGAGGCATCGTGACAATACTGCATAGAAGGGGCTGCGCCTGTCAGAGCCAGTGTCCGAGGCGCCGGCAGGACTGCAGGTGAGCAGGGACCTCTCGCAGGTGCTGCATGTCGGGTCACTGTGCTTCTCCGTGACAGCTGCCCAGAGGGTGATGATGTGGAAAATAAGGGTCCTTGTTGCTGTGCACAAAGTAAGTGATGTGTGGGCATCACCAGGCTTGGAGAGGACACTGCAGAGAGAGAGGAGAGACAGCTCAGCTATGCGCCTCTGGTGGGGACCTGGGCCCTTAGTGTCTGGCTTCTCTGGGGGAGCTGAGACCCAACTCAACCAGCAAAGAGCTGGAGGCTGGAGGTGTGGGGACCCTGTGCCCTCAGAGTCCTGCAGGGCTGGTCCTGAAACACGCTCCCTTTAGCAAAATCTAGGAGCCGGCCACTCCTAGAAGAGAGAAGTGAATTGCCAATTGCCTTGAAATAGTCATAACTTGCTGACCTTTATCCTGAAATGGGACTCCTCTTCCTGTGAGAGTGCTTTTTATAAATTGCTCAGTTTGGTGGCAATGACAGCTGGATGGGGAGCTTTTGCTTTTGAAGGAAGTAAGGGTCTCATTCTAAGAAATCTAAGAGCAGGGGTCCCCCAGATTCCTTCCCAAACGGAGTAGCAGAGATCCTGTTAAAAGGTAGATTCTGACTCAGTGGGCCGGGGGTGGGCCTAAGAACCTGCATTTCTAGTCAGCTCCCAGGTTGGGCTGATGCTGCTGGTCTGTGCTGAGCCCCAAGGCCACAGAGCACAAGAGAAAATCACCACGTACTAATGCTCCATCAGGAAAAAGTGTGGAAAATTGCAAAGTGCCTTCTATAATGCTTGCTACTACCAAGACAAGAAATCAGAGAACTGGGATCCAAGGGCTAAAGGCCTTTGAGACCAGGCTTCTGGGTGGGTTGGGGCAGGAGACCCAGCATGGAGGAGTCCCTGAGAAGAGCCAGACCCCCATGTGGGGCAGCCTCCACTCCCAGAGCCGTGGGCCTCGCTCATCTCAACTGTCATGCAAGATCACAGCTCGCGTTTTCCTTCCGGGGAGTCCCTTTTCCCCAGCTTTGCTTCTCTTCCTTCCCCTTCCCCTTTGTTGTCATCTCAGAGGAAGGTTCTGCCCTTTGACTTAACGGTTCATTTTCTCAAGACTCCCCCTCAAACACTCCCCCTTCCATACACAGACACAGACACAGCCACACACAACACGTTCACATATCTATCACACTGTTGAAGGCCTCTTATCCCACTATTATTCCATTAACCAGTTCTCCCAGCCATAACCTTGTATGGGGCTGCTATTATGTCCATTTTATAGATTAGGAAAGCAAGGTCAAAGAGAGTTCAGGAATTGCCCAAGGTTTCGGAATTAGGAGAGTGTGGGGCCAGAGATTCAAACCAGTTCTGGGAGACCTCCCAGACAGTGTTCTTTACATTACACTGAGGTTAAGAGCCTTCTATTAGCTTTTTTTTTTTTTTTAATATTTATTTATTTGGCTGCGCCAGGTCTTAGCTATGACATGAGAACTCTTAGTTGCAGCATGTGGGATCCAGTTCTCTGACCAGGGATAATCCGGGCCCCTGGCCTTGAGGGTGTGGAGTCTTGGCCACTGGACCACTAGGGAAGTCCCTACGCGCTTTGCTCTTATTCAAACTCCTTTCTCTGGGCCTTGGTTTCCCCACCTTTATGATGAAGGTTGTTGGGGGATTAGATGGGCTGCTAGGCGTGCTGTCCTCCCCATGGTGCTGGTACAACTGTCCTTGTTAAGCTGCCTGGGGTGCCCTGGTCTGGGCTGCTCCCTGTGCTCCCCCGCCACCCCCCAGAGCTCCTCAGAGCGGGGCTGAGTGGTGCGTCCATGTTGCGGAGACAGGTTTCTGGCCCTTCTGCATTCTTGAGCCCCTGGGCAGGGTCCTCTGATATCTTTTGCCTCCTCTTCCTCCCTCCACCCACCCCTGCTCTCTCCAGTCCCTTTACTCCTCACTATCAAGCTTTTTCCAATTTTCAGATTTCAGGTGGAGGAGAGAGAAAACGGCTTGTGACCTTGCAGGTTTCAATGGAAGAGCAAACACCAAGAACAGATAAGCAGACGCCAGCAAGATTCTATGACCTGTCATTAGGGATGGGCTTCCCAGCTATCAAATGTTTGCTCACATAATAAAATGGTGGCAGAGCCCTAAATGTTGTCAAAGGAACTAGAGTTATTTGCCCCCTTCAGAGTCTAAACACAAACATCTGATAAGGGGCGTGCTGGGCTCCCTCAGAACAGAGGCCCGGCTCAGCCAGCCCCGCAGGGACCCTGCCTGGGGGTCCCCGAGTGACTACAGAGCCCTCCGTCTGGAGGGTGGGGCGGCTGGAGGATTCTTAAGGACGTCCTCACCCTAAGAAGATCTAATCCATAATGGGAAGAACTGACATCTACTGAGGTCCTACTGTGTGCCAGGCTGCATTGCTAAGGAAAGCCTTGACACGCATCATTCCATAGAATTCTCACATCACGCCTTTGAATCATCATTCATTCATTTAACATGGTTTTGTGGGTCTTCCCTATGCTCAGCACTTTCGCAGGCACTGGGCATGCAGCTGTGAACGGGACTCTGTCCCCACCCGCACTGAGCTGACATTTTAGTGAGAGTTTTGAACAATGAACGAGTTAAGAAATGCATCACATAAAAATTCAGAAGGAGATGGACACTCTCGAAAGATAAGCATGATAAAAGTCACAATGGCTAGAGGGAAGGGGGAAGAAATTATGCAGGGGGGTTGGGAGGTGATCCCCCCACTCTCTGAGGTTTGAGCTGGATGCAACGAGCATATGCAAAGATGCACACTAAAGTACACTCCAGCAGAAGGTGCCGCAGGAGCAGAAGTCCTGCGGTGGGAGCCCTTCAGCTCTGGTGCGGCTGAAGCCGAGGGACAGAGGAAGGAGAGGCTTCAGTCTGACCACATAGGGTCTTGGAAGTCTCTGCTTCAGTCTAGTTACAACCAGAAGCTAGTGGAGACTTTTGACAGGGGTGGGGGGTGGGGATGACATGATGGGTTTTCCTTTCTCAGAGACCACTCTGGCTGCTGAGTAGTGAACAGAGCACACCCATCTCTGTGGGGCAAGAATGGGAAGTTAGGGGCTGCTGCAGGAGCACAAGACTAATGGGGTGGGTAAGAAGCAGTCAGGTAGAGGATGCATTTTAAAGTACCCTTAGCAGAACTCGTTGATGGACGGGATGTGGAATGCGGGGTGTGAAATGATCACAGGTAATCTCAGGGGTCTCACCTGAACAACTGATGGCATTTTTGGAAATGGACAAGCCCAAGCAGAAAGCAATTTCAGTCAGGAGAAACTGGGGCAAAATGAAGAGCTGCTGTGTTAGGCAGACTTGATCTAAGATGCTAGTGAGGTATATTAGGCGTGCACCTGTACTTGCCAAAGAGGCACTGGGTTTGTGAATGTGCCCTGAAGGGAGAGGTCAGTACCGGAGATGGAATTATAAGACCCATGGTCGTGTACACCTGACCCAAATTCATGCGACTGGAGATCACCCAGGAATAAACATGGAGGAGAAGAGGCCAAAGAATGAGTCCCAGAGCCCCTCAACTAGTAAATGTTGCAAAGATGAGCTGGCAGCCAAGGAAATGAGGAGTGGCCAGTGCCATAGGAGGAGAACCAGGAATGGGTAATGTCCTAAGACTCAAGAGAGAAAAAGAGGGAGTGATCGGCTACGTCAGAGATAGAGATTGAGAAGTAACCACTGGATCTGGCAATGTGGAGATATTAGTGAACTGGACAAGAGGGGTTTCAGGAATGTGCGGACAAAAGCCAGTCTGCAATGCTCTCAAGAGAGAACTATGGGGGCGTACAGGTCTCTGTACAACCCCCACCCCAGGTATATACAATAGAATGCTGCTGCTGCTGCTGCTGCTAAGTCGCTTCAGTCTATGCAGCCATAAAAAAGAATGAAATTTCACATTTGCAACAGCATAGATGGATTAGGAGGGCATCATGCTTTAGTGAAATAAGTCAGACAGTGGAAGACAAATACTGTATGGTGTCACTACATGTGGAATTTAAAAAATACAACAAACTAGTGACTATAATAGAAAAGAGACAGACTCACAGATATGGAGAACAGACCAGTGGTTACCAGTGGGGAGAGGGGAGAGGGGTGGGACAAGAGAGGAAATTAAGAGGCACAAACTACTATGAATAAAATATATAACCCACAAGGATCTAATGTGCAGCATGGATACTGGAATATAGCCAATATTTTATAATAACTATAAATGAAGTATAACCTTTAAAAATTGTGAATTGCTATGGTGAAACTCAGAGAATAAAGCAACTATACCTCAACAAAAATAAGAAAATAAAAAGAATTGGGGGTGACGAAGTGGAGACAGTGAATACAGATGATTATTAATAATCTATTAAGGTAGATTAATGATAGCTCTATTCATTACAAGTAATGATTATACTTGCAGTGTTTTAGATGAGGGAACTGAGGCTTAGAGAGATTTTAAATGACTTGCCCAGGATGTCTCAACAGAAAACCCACTATGTAAGATTACTGCCTTTTATCTTCTGAGTGGGACACCAGGGGGAAATAAATGCCCTTTACCATTTAAAATCCTCCTTCCTAAGCTCGAGAGACACCCAAGGTTACCCTCAGGGAAAGCCAAGGTTGACCCAGCTGCCACAGACTGGGTGTTCCCAGCCAAGCACTGAGCTGAGTGTTTTACAAGTTTTATTGCATTTTGCCCTTTCAATGATCCCACAAAGGAGAAATCGTTATCTTCATATTACAGGTAAGAAAACTGAAGTTCAGAGAGGCTGGACCTTTGCCTTTGGTCACATAGGTAGAAAGCGGCAGAAGCTGGGGACGGGGTCTGTCTAATTCCCACATTGGCTCTTTACCATCAAGCCCACACTGCCTCACCACTGCGGGGGGCGGGGGGGAAGGTCGGGAGCGCGTGGGAAAGGGGTAGGAGCGGGTGGTGGGGTGGGTGCAGTTTCAGGGGATTTATGATGAGGCTGCCCACCTCCTTCTCATCAGCACCCCTGATGGGTGACTGCACTGGGCAGAGGGTGGGGTCGAGGGGGTGGTGGTCCTCTCCTGACCTCTCTCTATATAAACTAGGAAGTGGAGCAGTGGGTAGAGTTGTGGAAACAGGAGTCTGCTCACAACCTGCCCACACTTGTTTTAGCCAAGGCTGGTGCTTGCTGTGGTCTGGTTTCCAGGCTAGAGGGCTGTTGTTTTTGCAGGAGGTTCAGGCAGAGACCCACTTAGATGGTAATTCGCCAGGACTCATTGTGGGGTGGGGAGGGGAGGCTGGTGACAGGAGACAGGCTCTGGAAAGGACAGAGGGCAGTAGCTGCCAAGGATTCCCAGCAAGAAAGTTCCAGCCGGAGGTTTCTGAAACATGATCCACAAGGTCTTGCGGCATGCCTGTCTTGACAGTGGAAAACACTGGGAGACAAGGTCAAATCCTGGCTTTAGCCTCAGGCCGGCATAACCTTGAGTCATTTTTATAAGCACTTTAAAAATGGATCTTAGAAGGTGAGTGTTGTTGAGTGGATTTGGAGTGAGAAGAACCAAAGTCTGGAACTCTAGCTCCAGATTTACCATCCTGTATGCTTAGCCAGATTCCACCCCATCTTTGAATCTCTGTTTTTGGCTCTGTAAATTAGGCATAAAAATTTCTACCTTGCAGGAGGGTTAGCCAGGAAAGGTAAGATGGAAAATCACCTGGAGTGCTACATGGCAAATGGGAGGTACTCAAAAAAAAAATGCTAGATTTGAATGTATTCATTCATTCACTCATTCATTCACTCACTCATTCATATTTACTGAATATCTACTAAAGGCCAGGCATTTGGCCACACACAAAGGGCTTGGGTGCTTTGAAAGGCCTGAACTACTGGCTTTTTTTCCTGGGAGGTGGGTGAAAGGGCATCCTTGTGTAGCAGGACAGTGGGAAGCAGGGATCTGGAGCCCCAGCCCAGGAGGCAGCATGTGCCAGAGAAATGGTCCCAACCCTGAGACATGTTATTGTCAGAACCTCCTTTGACCACGTGCAGACCAAGCAGTGAGTTCAATCCTGAAGGACCTAATGGAAGGTGTCTTCTAAGGGATCACAGACAGAAAGGGGTAGGAACAGGAAGGAAGCTGTCACTTCGAGCATATGACTCAGTACCAGGCATGATCTTCAGGCACTTTGAATATTCTGTATGAGGGAGGTGGGAGCTTCCCCTTTGGAGATGAAGAACCTGAGACTCACAGCCCTGAATTAACTGCCCAAGGTCATGGAGCAGGTGTGAAGGAGCCAGGATTGGCTCAGACCCTTTTCCTAGCATTCTACAATGCCTCTAAAGCAGCCCTGCCCAGGATGGGTCCCGGTTCAATGCCCACATTGGCACAGGAGAGATTCTGAGAAGCCCTGTCCTGTGGGGTTTCTGCTAAACCCAGCTGTTCCCCCAACACATTTGGCCAAGGAATCTTCCTCTCCTTATGTCATGGGCTCCTGGTTCCTAGCAATAGTCTTGAAATGCTTTTCGGAAAAGAACACTTTCAAACAACAAAAAAGCAGAATTGCCACCAATTCCCTTCTGAAACTCACTTCTAACCCTTTGCCTTCAGAACAGAGTGTGTACAACTTTTCCTCCCCTTGGGTTCCTCCTGCTGCCAGGAGGCGGCATCTTCACTCTCCTCTTATTCCATGTTTCCTACCCTCTCTTCTCCTGTTGTTTGCAGGAAGAAAGTTTCCTGACTGGAATATAGTTATGTAGGTTTAATTTTTACTCTTGTTCCTGACTGTTACAGACCACAAGAGCAGTGACTACCATAGGCGTTTTAAAGACGGGTATTGCCAGGACTTTCCCGGTGGTCCAGTGGTTAAGAATCTGCCTGCCAATGAACCTGGTCTGGGAAATAAGGTCCCACAAGCCTTGGCTCAATTAAGTCCCTGCGCCTCAACTACGGAGCCCATGAGCCCTAGAGCCTGTGCTCTGCAACAAGAGAAGCCACCTCAATGAGAAGCCTCTGTACTGCAAGGAAGAGCAGTCCCTGCTCGCTGCAACTAGAGAAAGCCCGTGCACAGCAGTGAAGACCCAAAGCAGTGAAAAATAAATAAAAAGATCGGTATTAGAAGATGAGTAGTGTTTTAGTGGGAAAGGTCCAGGATTTAGAATCTAAGACCAAAAGTCTGGAAGTTCAGTCCTAGCATATCATCTCTTGTGACTTTGGGCAGGTTACCCTGCATCTCTGAGCCTTGGTTTATTTCTTTGTACTTCTTAGGAGGTTTTGGCAAAAAGAAAACAACGAGATAACGTTCGTGAGAAGCATAAATTGTACAGTGTTACATGAAGAGTGTTAGCCTTACTAAATGTCATCGTCATCATCCTATAGAACTGTGAGTCTATCGTCAGACTCCTGAAATGTCTGGGGGTTTCGAGATGACTTCACAGTAGTTCTAGAGGCTCATTTATGTGGCGTCAAGGTCAGCTGGCCACTCAGTCCCATTTGGGGGCCGGTACAGCATCTCAGAGAGCATCTCGAAGTGTTTTGATTAAGAGGCCATTTCCTGAATTCAGAGGACTTTTTTCAACAAGCAAGCATCAAAGTCAACTTGGGAAAGACAGGAATCATTAATCACAGCCCCGTCCAGGGCTGCCCAAGCGGCAGATGGATTGATAAACCTTTCAAAGGGGAAGGTATTCCCAAGCAGGGCTGCTGCGCCTGGCTGCCCCCCTGATTGAGATTGGTGAGCACAGATAAATGTTTTCCCTGCTCACTACAAAGAGTGGGAAATCGCACGGGAGTCTAAGGGCAGGGCAACGGGGGCTGTCCTTTCATCTTCCAATGGGTGAGAGAAGGATAGCAAAGTGGGTCCCACACACCTCTCCCTCCCTACCCCACCTCATTCCACAGCCCGAAGGACTAGGTCATGTATGTTTCAGAGCCCAAGATGTGCCAGGCACTTAATCTACATGGCATAATCAAATCCGCCCAACAAGTAGATGCCACGACTTGTTTTAGAGATGAGGAAGGTGAAGGCTCAGGGAGGTCAAGGTCACCGAGCAAGTGGCAAAGCCAGGAACTGAATCCACCTGTTTCATGATACTGCAGGACCAGGAGGAGATGGGGGCAAAGGAAGAACAGAGAAGGCTGAGCCCATGAAATAACTTGCTCAGGAGCACATGGCATTGGATGAAGTGTGATTTGATGGGGGAAAAAAAAAAAGATCATCCACAGGACCAAACGCTGCCGAGAGCCTCTGACATGAAGTTCAAGGTTGTCACCTACTTATCTAACAATCAATAAAGGCCAAACAGTTCCCACACTGCACAGACCCCAGCTACTAAAAGGTCCTATTGTGTTACTCTGGAATTGCAACCTGCGTTCAGACGTCTGGTCCAGTTTCCTAACTCTCAGTGTCTCATTTGAGTCCAGCTGCCCAAGCTGTAGCCCCACCATGGGTCGTCTTTACCCTCATCCTCTCTATGTATGTGGAGGTGGGAGTTAGTCATCAACTGAAATGGTGACTAAGCCTCTGGATTCCCCACTTTCAATGCACCAGGAAGCTGATTCTGAGCTTCTCTATAAAACACCAAGTGAATACAGGCCCCTGGTAAGGCCAGGCTGTCTACTGGGGAGTCCCCGTGGGTTGGCAGAATTGGGTCATTTTCTGGAGCTTACAGCATTGGGGGTTCAGGATGAGTTCTGAACTGGGTGAATCAGCCTTGGGACCTCTGACTCACTGTTCGTTTTCTCTATTTGTTAACTGATGGGAAATCCTCAGGGATCCCTCTTGCAAAGCGTGAGACTCCAGAGGGTCTGACTTTCTGAGCCCTCCTTGGGAATACCCTGTCCGTGGATCATGACCAACCCACTGGGGAAACTCAACCCCAGTGCCTGCAGGCTCTGTATAATCCAGTCTGCAGCAGCTGAGCACACTTCACTACTCTAGTGCTCTTGTTAGGGATGCTAGGGGAGCAATAAGCCCCTTCAGCCTGTGGCCCATCTTCTTTGCCTTGTGACCTCAGGGATTCTTTTAGAAAGTACCCAGGGAGCCTCAGAAGGACCACACTGAGGCCGAGTCCACACTGTCACGTGCTCTGCACATCAGCAGTCATAGTCATCCCTCCCCGTCCCCTACCTTCTTGCCAGCATTACCTGTTTACTGGAAGACATGTTGGTGAGCGTACTGATGCTGCTGGTATCTGTGACCACCATCGCAGATGGAAACCGGGAGGTGTGGGAATACTGGGGAGGTTCCTGCTTGTGTGTGTACACTGCAGAGACAGAGTGAAGACAAGGTCAAGGTGCAGATCCAGCAAGAGTGTAAGCACAGCTACAGACCACCCCTCATCCCACACCACTGTTCCTTTTTCCCCAGGCAGATAAAAGGGGGTGGGGGTGGGTGGTAGTTATGTTTGGGCAAGGCAGTGTGATGTGATCAAAAAGAATGGCCATGTGTTTAAATCCTGCCTCCTTAATCAACTCAGTTAGCCTCAGTTTCCTCCTCTGTAAAATGGGAATGCTATCTGTTGTAGGATTAAAAGAGACTGTGTTTAAAGCAGTTTACCAAATAGATAAATAGGTTTCCACAGTGCCTGGTGTATAGAGGTGGATGGCACTTCTGTGGCGGGAGCACTTTCTTTCCCTGACTTCCAAAGTATTAGATGCCTGGATATCAGCAAGTGATCCTGGGACTTCCCTGGTAATCCAGTGGCTAAGACTCCATGCTCCCAATGCAGGGGGCCGGGGTTCGATCCCTGGTCAGGGAACTACGTCCCACATGCTGCAACTAAGATTGGCACAGAAAGAAATATTCAAAGACAAACAAACAAACACCCCAAACACAACTGATCCTGTGGTATATGTGGTGCATCTGAGAATTTAAGTCCAAAAAAGTTCATAGTAGCTGGCAAAATGAAGGAGCTGGCCTGTTTGCTTACTTTTTCTGTAGTGACTCAAGTCCTAGGTCTCATGCTAGCAATTGTAGATTGATTAATAATTGTTAAATAGACATGGGTGTCGTTACTTGTATAATTTTGGGCTGTCCCAGTTTGCACTAAAATGCCTTATGACATCACACAAATGAAGTATGATGGACAAACGTGTTAGTTGCTCAGTCGTGTCTGACTCTTTACGACCCTACAGACTGTAGCCCTTCAGGCTCCTCTGTCCATTGGATTCTCCGTACTGGGGTGAGTTGCCATTCCCTTCTCCAGGGGATCTTCCTGACCCAGGGATTGAACCCACATCTCCTACATTGCAGGCAGATTCTTTACCGTCTGAGCCACCAGGGAAGCTCCCTGAGCCTAGATTTCAATAAAAGCTCCAGAAGCATGTGGTTTTCACTTTTTGTTTTTCCAGTATGTGTCCACCAAGTCTGGAAACTTTGACTCATGCTAGTTCATCCATAAGATTCATGTAAATTCCAGGTCACATGACCAACCCAGAAAGCATGTGGATGTTTGGCTTTGAGGGAGGGACCAGCTTGTTCTACCAAGGAGTCCTCCAGTAGGGAATGGGGGTAAAGGTCACAGCCTGCTGTCTCAGCCTGTCCTTCCCTTGGTGGGAGGCTGGTTATTTCCTGGTCTGGGGCCCCATGAGCTCTCTCTTCAGAGCCAGCCAGGACAGCGGGGCCTCGGCAGTGCACAGGTTGCTGGTGACCCCTCTCTGTCCCACCCAAGCCTCGCCACTGAGGAATCCTGCCCAGGTGAGGCGGGGGAGGACACTGTCAGGGCTGGGGAGGAAGGACAGTGTGACACACGTGGTCCCAGGCTCTGCCGCAGGCTGTGGCAGATTTTTTAAAAGCCACGAAAATGTGATTGGAATGTGAGATGGTACGCAGGAACCAGCTCTGCAGGCCTGGGGCGGGATGGAGCCCTGAGCGTAGAAGGAGGCTGAACTTAGCCATTGCCCCTCAGACTCGCAGCCAGAAGAGCAATTGAAATCCTGTTTCCCAGCCCTGCCTCCTCCTATTAGACACCCTTATAAATAATTATTTGCATTTTTATAACTCTTTTTAAATATTTATTTTTCAAATTTTTTGGCCACGTGGCATGTGGTATCTTAGTTCCCCAACCAGGGGTCAAACCCACACCCCTTGCACTGGAAGCATGAAGTCTTAACCACTGGACCACGAGGGAAGTCCGCATTTTAATAACTCTTAATGCTTACCAAACACAGTTCATACCTACTTTTGTTTCACTTTCATAGTGACTCCACATGCACACTATTTCCATTTTAAGATGAAAAAACTGAAGTTGAGAGTAGCTGAGGAAATTACCACCGGCTACATAGCTGCTAAGGCTCAGAGCCAGGATTTAAATCTAGGCCTGTCTGATGCAAGACTATTGCTCTATTCCAGAGGCAGCCCAGGTGTGTGCATGGGGTTGTGCTGGAAGATAGAAAACCATCCTTCCCATTTTTTCTCCCCAGACTTGGAAGCAAGGGCCGCCTGACATAGCCAGAGGGCTGGGGCTCTAGGGCTCAGGAGGGGGAGACATGGGGGCTAGGGGTAGGTGGGAAGTAAATGGTTGAAAGGGGGACTTCCCGGGGGGTCCAGTGGTTAAGATCCTACCTTTCCAAGGTAGGGGGCACAGGTTCAATCCCTGGTTGGGGAACTAAGATCTCACAGGCTGCTCAGCATGGCAAAAAAAAACAACAACAAAAAACACACCCCCAAAGCTAAATGGTTGAAAGGTAGTCCTAGGGTAGGTGAAAACATCGGAGGTGGGAAGCAGCCTCTCTGCATGGGGCAGAAACTAATGTTCCATGTGCAGGTGGTTTTTTCCACCTATGTTTATGGTTCTTGATTAGAGATGTTTGGCGGGTGGAAATCAGAGAGTGTGGGGACTCCGGAAGATTTTTCAAATTCAGAGAAGACACTTATGAGGCAAGTTATATGCCAAGTCTGATCATCTGATAACAGCTGCCTGGAATTTTGGGCTGAAAAGGCTAAGTTGAGGCTTGTCGGAAAAAGGGGTGAGCCTGCCTGAGGGTCTGAGGGTCATGGGAACTAGGGCGGGAAAGGGGGCATGGGTTCGTCCCACATTTATATTACCTCCCCAGATCTCTATCTCTAGCTTCTCTTCCCGTATCGGCCTTCACTGGTCTCTGCAAAATCTCCCCTGGGAATTCCAGGGGTAGAGAAGAGGACCAGAAAAGGCACAGCATCGCATAAGAGTTGTGCTTAAGAAATTGTCTTGGGACTTCCCAGGTGACCCAGTGGCTAAGACTCCGTGCTCCCAACGCAGGGGTCCCAGGTTCAATCCCTGGGCCGGGAACTAGATCCCATACGCTGTAACTAAGGATCCCACGTACTGTAACGAAGTGTGCCTCAACGAAGACTCAGTGCAGCCAAACACATTTTTTAAAAAATGAAAGAAAGAAATTGTCTTGGTTGATCACAGGTAGGGAAAAGTGACCAAACCAGGAAGCTTCCAAGAAACTTCAGACCCAGAGAGTGAAGACACTGGCCATTGAGGCCCCTTGGGGCTCCCGCCCCGACATGCCCAGGTCCTTACTGTGTGAGTTCTGTAGCTGAGTTACTGCAGCCATGAAGGGCTGCTGGGCCATGTGGCTGCCCGGGCTCTGCTGCATGAGGGGCTGCTGGTGAGGGCTGTGCAGCTGCTGGGAGAACTGGACGGGCTGCAGGGCTGCCAGGCTGCCAGCCACGCTGTTGATGACGGGGACGCTCTGAGCTTGGGAGGAGTTGAGGCCTGTGGGAACGAGAGGAAGGATCAGAGACGGCTTCAGGGGTGAGCAAAGGCGAACAGACTTGAACGGTCATCAACAGAGCCCCTGCTGTTTGCCAGCACTGGGTTGAGGCTGTTGCATAAGAGGTTGCCCAGGAAGCAATTTTATAGACCCATTTTATAGACTGAAAAATCGAGGCTTAGAGAGATAAGGTGACTCGCCCACATTCCACAAACAGCTGTAGATGGAAATGGGGTTTCAACAGGTCTGACTGAGGTCTGAGGGTTTCCCAAAACTGTCCTGTTTCCCAAAGCCCCCTTGGGGTTGCAGCACTCTATGTCTGCCCACTCATTGGAAAAGATCTTCATGATGCGAAAGATTGAAAGTAGGAGAAGAGGATGACAGAAGATGAGAAGGTTGGACAGCATCACTGACTCAATGGACATGAACTCGGGCAAACTCTGGGAGGCGGTGAAGGACAGGTAAGCCTGGCGTGCTGCAGTCCATGGGGTTGCAAAGAGTCGGACACGACTGAGCGATTGAACAACAACAACAATATATCTGCCCAATCCATCCATGCCTGGCTCTGAGGGAGGCTTGCTCAGTAAGGTACAGATTACGGCCCAGATATGTCTGTCCGGCAGGGGGCAGGAGTGTGCAGGGGCCCACATTTTGATAAAAAAACAAAACCTCCTCCACAGTCCTAGAGGCCTGCAGCTTGAAGACCCTCCTTCGGTCGGCTGTGCGATGATCTGAGAGAGGTCAGATGCTCATTCTGTTAACTAGAGCAGAGGCGATAAAACACTGCGACTCAGCCAGAATATGAAGTGAGTGTGTCTTATCTGGCAGCACAGGGCTGGTGGCAACGGAAGGACCATGGACTGGAAGGAGGAAGTGATGAGCTGAAGGCTGGTGGTGAGCGTAGGTGCTGCCATCTTTCTGTTCTGGAGGACGGGGCCTCCGTGGTTCTGTACTGTGTCTATATCCTGAGGTCTCTTTAGAACTGGGGCCAGTGCTGCCAAGATCAGGTCCCTGGTACCCACCCTCCGTTGGCTCCCTGGACGGGATTCTGGGGCAGGTAGCTGAAGCGGGGTAGGGCTGGGGATGGGAGGATGAGGGGAAAGATACTCCCAACTTCTTTCTTGGAGTTGCCAAGGTTCCTTTGATTTGACCTCATTTTTTGGGGGACTTCCCTGGTGGTTCTGATGGTAAAGCGCCTGTCTGCAATGTGGGAGACCTGGGTTCGATCCCTGGGCTGGGAAGATCCTCTGGAGAAGGAAACGGCAGCCCACTCCAGTAGTCTTGCCTGGAGAATCTTGCCTGGTGGGCTACAGTCCATGGGGTCACAAAGAGTTGGACACGACTTAGTGACTCCACTTTCTTTCACTTTTTTCTGGGAAATGGTGGGGGGAGGGCTAGAACAAGCTGAAGACGGAAGCCCAGAAAAAAGGTCTCTTTTTTAGGCAGATGCGGGAAAAGACACCTGGAGAGCCTTTCCTGAGATGGAGAGGGTTCCATAAGCAGGTTCACAGGAGGGGGAAGTGCTCCGTGGAGATAGTGCAGAGGCCTCAACAATTGCCTGCTCAGAGCTTTAGCTGATACCGTTATCAGAAACCTAAAAGGTGAGCAGAGAAGGGAAGGGGAATAAGCCCCCTCCTGGCTCACCTGGGTGGGGCTGGGAAGGAGGGGTCCTCTGATCACTCAGAACAGCACTATCTCTAACTCCCCAGGGGCTCGGCTTCTCCTCCAGGCTCTGTCTCGCTTGACACCCTGATCTGTTTCCTAACATTCCCATAAGGTCTCAGACTCCAAGGGAGCCCCATGGATTTGCTGTCTTCTCCCCAAGCCCATCGCCACTGCTTTTTTCAGGAAGTCTCTGCCTAGAAAAGCAAATGATGCCGTCTGGAGTGGATGACATTGGAGGACCTGGTTCTGCAACCAGCCTATTGTTTTCGAGTCGTCCTGAGGAGCCCTTTAAGAAATACACATTCCTCGGCCCCACCCAAGATATAATGAGTCAGACCCTTTGGAGGTGAGGCCCAGGAATTTTATTTTCAACACAGGCTGTGCCCCTAATGTGCCTCAGTTCCAGGATGGAAAGCCACTGATGTCATCCGAGCTCCCGCAGAGTGTGACTCTTGGCTTTCCCATCTGTTTTCTGGGCACTGGTTCCTGCTTAAGAAGCATGTTATCCAGTCCAATAGGTGAGTAGGGAATGATGAATTGGCACTGCTGGGGGGGGGGGGGGTCTGTTATCACATTCTCCTTGGGCCTCTGCAGTCACCAAGCAGGGCCCACATACTCAACAGGATGTGCGTGCTAAGTCGATTCAGTTGTGTCTGATTCTTTGCAACCCTATGGACTGCAGCCCACCACCAGGCTCCTCTGTCCAAGGGATTCTCCAGGCAAGAATACTGGAGTGTGTTGCCATGCCCTCCTCCAGGGCATCTTCCCAACCCAGGGATCGAACCCTTGTCTCATGTCTCTTGCATTGGCAGGCAGGCTCTTTACCACTAGCGCCACCTGGGAAGCCCTATTCAACAGGACAGGAGTTGGCTATTTATTGCCTAACAACTTGTCTCTTGATTTACTGGCCTGTGGTGTAGAGAACAGAACAAGCTCGGACTCCATAACCGATTCTTCATTCTGACACTCCCTGGGGTAGGACTGCGGTGTCTCAACCATGTTTGCTGGTGACCCTCACCATGCTTCATGCTTTCCCCACTGCAAGTACACACACACACACACACACACACACACACACACGCACACATCCATCTAAGGTCAGTGCACTCTGATATTGGCTGTCTGCAATTGGAGAATAAGATTATTATAAGAAGATAGAGAATTATAGGTAAGAAAAATTAGGAGGACCAAAATGAAAAAAAATGTGTAACAGCTCCAGGGAAAATTTTAATTCAGATAGTGCCTAAGAAAATATAGAACTGTGTGTGTCAGCCAAAGCTGGAGCGAAGAAAGAAGGTAAATGGGACAGTTTGGTATAGTTTTGATTGTAGGAATAGAGATGAGGTATCTTATCCATGGGCCTTTTAATCAAATCTCCTAGAAGTCAAGCAAGCTGGTTTCAGCCATAACGGCCCCATGAAAAGGAAGCAAATTTAAAATACCTTTTTTAATTTTGTGAGTCCGCTAAAGGTTCCTTTTATAAAACTAAGTGGGGAAGGTGTCAGTTTCCCAGCAGCTGAGGACAGAGAGGGGGCCAAATGTACTCATTCAATAGACCCAGGTAACTCCTATGGGCCTTGCTCTGTTTTGCCCTCAGGGAGCACAAGTCCATCCCTTCAGAAGTGATGTGAGGCTAGATAAGGTTTAGGAAGAATGGACAGAGGAGCAAAAAAGGCAGGAACAAATAAAAAAGTGGTTTATGCGGGCACTGGACACAGAGAGGCCACAAAGACAGCGGGTGATCCCCAGGGTAGAAGAAAGACGGGAAATGTACCTCCCATAGCTATCCCCAAGACCTCTCATGGATGCTTCCTGGATCACAGGGAAGACTTGGCCTGAGTTGTCAACACAAGGCTGAAAATACACTGAATACGCAGCAATGTCATTACTCTGAGAGTGGCATCCACAGGCACACCCATGGCAGCCTTCTTGCACTGAAATGGCCCATCTGTGATGGATGGGGAAAGACTGGCTGTGGAAGGTGAGCCCCCAGAGCTGGAAGGACCTGACGCCTCGCTCCATCTTCAGGCCTGGGCATAAATAATCTATTTCTCTTTAAACCTGCCAAGGCTCAGAGATGCTATGACAGTTTCACACAGAGTTCCTTCTCAGTATATTTCACCACCTGCCAAAGAGGTCTCATTTGACCATACAGAATTCCCCATTAAGAAGGAAGCCCATGGACTTTCCAGGTGTCCAGTAGTTAAGACTCTGCATTTCCATTGCAGGGGGTACAGGTTCAATCCCTAGTTGGGGAACTAAGATCCCACATGCCATGCCATGGGGGCATGTCCAAAATAAGATCAATCAATTAATAAATCTTATATTTTTTAAAAAAAGAAGGGAACCCCTCATGTCTTACTCCACCTCAAACAACACAAAGGAACATCAGCACAACCCAACCTCCTGGAAAACCCACCACACACTCAGGGATAGGAATGAACACTGGACAAAAATAGAAGCTACAATATTATACATATTCATACTTTATCAATGTACAAGCGTGTCTAAATACCCAGTCATTGGATTGTCCCAACAACCCATTTTACAGATGCGAAGACTGACCCTCATAAAGATGCAATAATTTGACCCAAGATGCACAGCTGGTGAGCTATGACCCAGATTCAACTCCATTCCCTAATTTCTTCTAATTTTAGGCTGAACCATCCAAATCGTGAGGAGAGAGATAAGGAACGAAATGAGTTGAATCAAATCTACAAGTGGTGGATGAGTTGGAAGAATATCTTCTTTACTGTTTTTTTTTAAATCAGGTTGACTCATTTCCCAAAGCACTCCTCCCTGCCCCCAAGTTTTCTGACCAAGAACAGAGCTTACTTTGTGCAATGGCCATGACTCCAGAGAGGGGGGTCATGATGAGGTTTTGAGATTGCTGGGGATTGTGGTGGGACAGGCTGTGGATATTCGTCAAGGTGCTGACAGGGGGCAAACCTCCTCCCGAGACTGAGATCTGCTGGAGAGAAAAAACAAGAGCGGCATGAGTGGAACCCAGGAAAGAGCAGTGTCCAAAGTGACACCGCTTAGCAATTCCTCGGCACAGCTAAATCACTGGTGCATTCATGCATTCATTCAGTAACAATTATTAAGCACCAACTGAGGGACAGGCACTGTTCTAGATACAGAGGAGAAAAAGGTAAGTAATACTGACCATAATCCCTTCCCTCATGTGCATTTTTGTTGACTTCCTTTGAATCACTAGCCTGTCTTAGAGATTCTTCAGCCCATGTGTATGATATGATTGTCCCTGGTTCATGTTGGAAATGGTTCTGGAAACAGACTCACAGATTTAGAGAATGAGCTTATGGTTGTCAGGAGGGGAGGAGGCTGGGAAGGGACAGTTACGGAGTTGGGGATGGACATGTACACACTGCTATATTTAAAATGGATAACCAACAAAGTCCTACTGTGTAGCACAGGGATCTCAGCTCAATGTTATAGGTAAGTCTGGATGGGGGCGGAGTTTGGGGGAGAATGGATACATGGATATGTATGGCTGAGCCCCTTTGCTGTCCACCTGAAACTGTTACAACATTGTTAACTGGCTGTACTCCAATGTAAAAGAAAGAAGTTTAAAAAATAAAAAAGGAAAGAAAGTATCCTCTGTTCTGCTCTATGCTATCTGCATTATTGGTGCTAAAAATATGTGATTGCTACAAATAATAACTGGAGAAATGCCCTGGGATTCCCTAGTGTAGCAGATTAGGGCCCAGGTCTAGAGCCCAGAGTACATGGAAGCTTTCACTGAGTACAGGATCTGGGAAACACTATTCATGGATTAACTCACAAACCTCACTATACCCATGAGGCAGATGCCTCTGCTATTCCCATTTCACAAACTAAAAAACAGGCTCAGAGTAGACATGCATATTACCTGAGAACCAACAACCAACAACCTAATAAACGATACCTCTGGTATTCCAACCTAGGTCTGTTTGACTCTAAAATTCAAGTTCTTACTTTTTATAGAGGGCTCTTCCCCTGCAATTATTACTAAGGTCTGTCTGGGGGAGATTAGTCATTATCCATCACTGGGCTTCTCTGCTTTTCCCAAATCTCTACTATACATTAAAAACAAACACCCCTCCCCCCCTTTTTTTTTCTTTCAAGGAGCTACTATCATAACGACAAAGCTACTAAATAAGGCTTGGTCCCAGGTACTCCCACTCTGTTTCATCATTATATTTTAATGACAGATTAGTAAGAGAAAGCTACTGAGTTCTGTGTATTTTATCCAAGGCCACTCTGATTCCTTTTATTAAGGATTGAATCCTTTCATTTATTCCTAATAGTGTCTTTTCCTTAATGATTGTCATTTTCCCAAGGGTATATATAATGGCATTACAAGCATATAATGCTAAAAAGGTCTCTCCTCCTTACTAGTGGTAATAGGTCTACGTGTCATATTGCATGGGTTAGAACTTTCTGAATAGTATTAACCAGTAACAGATGTAATACCAGTAACAATGTAATAGACATGCTTAATTTGATTCTATGTTATCAGAAACACTTCCACTATTTCCCCATGAATTATAAGGAGCTTTCAGTTTTACACACACACACACACACACACACACACACACACACAACACACACACATACACACAACATACTTTTATTCATGATTAAGTACCTTACTTTTTTGTGGTTTTAAAATAATTTTAAAAATTATTACTAAGAAAGGACTGTTCCCCCCTCACTGTGAACTAACCCAGACATTCTTCATGGCACCAGGAATGCTCACAGGTGGCTTAGGGTTGGGATACATACATCAGATGTTTGAGTCGCCTTTTCCTTGTGACCCAGAGATCCTCAGATTATAGCTCTCACACCAGTACCCCTGGAAGACACTATCGCCTGCCTGCCCTTCTGATCAATCCCATAGCTTCCAAAGTGAAGTTGAAAAAGAAAGAAAGGAAAAAAACCCCAAACAGGTTTGTTTGTGTTTTTAAAATGAGCATCACATTGTGAGTTAGGGGTCACATGACCAAGAAGGAATTTTGACCACATCAAACAAGAGAGAACCAGCTTGTTTGCCAGACTTGTTTTTCAAAATGTCCGAGTCATTAAAAAAAAAAAAAAAAATCAGTGACCTGCTTTCAGACTCTCTTGAGTAATGCAGTCCTTTAAGAAAGTCAATGGAGTGACAGTAATCTCTGCCATTTCAATGTTTGGTTTCAATGGTGAAAGAGAAAAGTGGGTGCCGATAATAAAAACAAAATGTGTATGGCTTTAGTGTTGCTTTTCTTTAAATCATTCATGTAAAGCAGAATTTTCTTTTCAATTGGAGGATACTTGCTTTGCTATGTTGTGTTGCTTTCTGCTGTGCAACAGTGTAATTCAGCTGTAAGTGCTCATATAGCCCCTCCTCCCTGAGCCTCTCTGCCCCGCCCCCCGCTTTAACGTTTCTAAAGTGCTTTCACTGATTGTCCTCAACAGATAAGGACACATGTAGGAAGGCATTATGATGATGGCCCTGTTTTATAGATTAAGAAGGGCTTCCCGTGTGGCTCAGTCTGTAAAGAATCTGCGTGCAATGCAGAAGACCAGGGTTCAGTCTCTGGGTTGGGAAGATCCCCTGAGAAGGGAATGGCACCCCACTCCAGTATTCTTGCCTGGAGAATCCCATGGACAGAGGTGCCTGGCAGGCTACGGTCCATGGTGTGGCAAGAGTTGGACATGACTGAGCAACTAAACCACTGCCACAGAATAAGTAAACTGAGCCTCAAAAGAGTCATGAGAGTAGCTCTGTGTCACCTGACTAGTAAGCAAGGAAGCCAGAATTCAAATCCAGTTTTGCTGGACCCCAAACTCTATCTCCTTCCTATTTGGGGGGGTCACCTTGGTCAAGTTCCTTCCTACTCTAAAATGCAACCATTGGGACTTCCTTGGTGGTCCAGTGGTTAAAACTTCACCTTCCAATGTAGGGGTTGCAGGTTCCATCCCTGGTCAGAGGACTAAGATCCCAGATGCCTCGATGCCAAAAAAAAAAAAATGATACGGCAACAAATTCAATAAAGACTTTAAAAATGATCCACATCAAAAAAAAAAGAGAAAAAATGAATGTCATTTTAAAAATGACATAAAAAAATGAATAAAACGCAACGATCACCTCTTTGCCTCCAGGACTGATGGAAGACAGGGAGCTGCCAAGAGTATCAGTCTCCATCCTCACAGGGTAATCTGGAGAGTTTGGATGGTATCAGCGTTGCCTTCTGCAGTCCTTTGCTATGCGCTCCACATGCCTACTGCCTATGAGGGTGATGCTGTTACCCCTCCTTTGCAGACAAGGGAACGGAAGTTTGGAGAAACTAAGAAATGTGCGCAAGTGGTACAGTGGCCATGAAGGGCAGGCGATCTGCCTCTAGGGCTGAGCTTTTCACCGTGGGGGTCTGTTGCTTTGGTGCCGTGAGAGTATCCGGTGTGTGCTTTTCTAAACACAAGGTTCAACACTCACAGACGGCAACCTGAAAGCTGGCCAGCTCTTTGTGGACGTGTGCCACTCGGGAATGGGATGGGGTCCCTGGAGTGAAAAAGAAAGCTCAAATGCGTCACCCTCGTTTCCAAAACCAATCCCTGGGGAATGATTTCATATGCACATTCTACTTGAAGTCAGCACACAGAGACTGTCATTCCCTGGCTGGGGCTCACCCCCAAAACAGCAGAATTACAGGCAATCCTCGCCCCACCCCAGTGACGCAGGCATTGTTATCCCCCATTTTCCAGATGAGGAAACTGAAATTAGGCAATGTCCATCCTTTGGCTGATAAACAACAACAGCCCAAGACGTGGGCACACTGGTTCCCTTGCCGGCGTTATTTTTAACCATCCTCTCCACTTCTGTCTTTGGTGGACCAAGATCTGCGATGGGCTGGTTACCTATTAACCGAAAACAGACTCCTGAATTTGGGCACCCAGCGATAGTGACATAACATACAAGCCAGGGTGTTGGAAACTAGTGAAAAGCTGGTCGCTGCAAACAAGCTTCCAGGTGTTTGCTAACGTTGAGGTGTGCTGTCCTGGTCAATCATCAATCCAATAACAGACTGCCCATTAGGGTGCTGTTGAGCAGAAGAGGAAGAAAAGAGCGTGTCCTGAGGCTGCCTGTGGAGCGCCCCAGCCTGGGCGAGGCCGTTTGCTTCTCAGGAGGAAGGAAAGAAGGGCTCACAGGGACCTTCAAGCAACAGGAGAGGTCTCCCTCCAGATGTCCTCCACTGGGGAGCCATGATCTCTTCCTCAAGGCTCCCCTCCTCCTCCGGGGAAGTCTGGGCAATCCTTGGGTCTCACGAGGCAGCCAAAGAAGAAGCTTAAGGGATGAGGGGTGGGCAAGGGGGCTGCAAAATGCCTCCCACGGGAACATCTTCTGTCTCCCGTTGCAGATCCCAGGACCAGGAAGCCATCGGCTCAGGTCCCCAGACTAGAGTTGGCGCCCCCCTCGGAAACTACACTTTGTTTTTCCTCCGGGGAGCTGGGGACTCAATCACCTGTGACTCATCATTCCTGTGTTGCCTACACAGCGCACACGTCAAGGTCTAAAATGGCCTCGGCTCCCTGCCCTGCCCCCCACCTGCCTCCGGGTCAGACGCCTTGAGGGTGCAGGGCTCCACCTCAGGCTCAGAAGCCAGGAATCCGCAGCTCCTCCCTCCCCTGAAACACAGAGCATGACCCGAAGAATCAAGTTTTCCACGTCCTACCCTTCCCAGTGTCGCCACGCTCGTGTTGTCTCGGAAGCCACCCTCCCCAGGGTGCGCTGGTGCTGCTTGCGGCTTAGAACCTTGAAAATTCAGCATCAACTACTCTATTCCTCACCGGGGTGCTCAGCTGACATCTGAGAGGGTAGGCTGTGGTTACTGGTAGAGAGAACGTCACTGAGGGGAAAAGAATACTGATATTCACCTAAGAACCACCATGCTGTCATTCACGGAATATTTACCGTCCCAAACACAGTGCGGAGTACCTCTCGTGTTATCATATTTGTTCCGCCAACAACCCTAGTGTTATTACCCACGTTTTATAGACGAGAAAGAAAGAGCTTAGAACCTGGCCAAGGCTACACGGCTATTAAGTGCCAGAGCTGGGATTGGAACCCGGTCATTGCAAACTTCAAAGTCGGTGTTCCCCACTCCCCGCCCCTGCAATAAGCCCCACCCCACACACTGTTCTGTGCTAAGATCCTCACGGGCACCCAGTGGCCTTCAAAACCCTAGGGCCGCAAGCTTCACCACCTCCTGCCACCCACTCAATCCTGACTTCCCTCACCCTCCTGGGGAGCATCAGGGGAGTGCTGAAGAGAAAGGGGAGGGGGGGCTTGTTTCAAAGTGACGTGCTCCCTGGGTTAAAAAATCTGGCTTTGGAGGCCCTGGGTTGGTTGAGGGGGGGGTGGGGATGAATGAACATTTTTATCAACTTAAATGTCACTGGCAGCCCCAAAACAAACAGGGTCCCACCCGGCTTGCTCCTTTATGAGGCATTCAATCAATAAAATGAGAGCAGGGCTCTGTCAGATTTATTGGCTGGGTTCAAACCGAACACCTCTTCCACCCGCCGGAGGCTGGGTCACCGGCTCTACCTTTCCGTTCCAACTCTGGACGGCCCCCGTTTTCCCCGGTGGGGCTACAATGGTTCATTGTTTCAGGCAGGCCTTGTGAGAAGTTGTGTTTGTTTTGCCTCTTATCTTATCAGCTCCAGAGCTACAATGGCCCAGGTGTACTCACCATTTTACCATCAGGTGAGAGGAGATTGTGGCCCGGGTCCAGGCTGGCTGGAGAGACTTGCTGTAAAACCGACTGGCTAGTCACCATGGCGCTGTTGCCATGGTGACTGATTGTTGAGGAGGAAGTGACCTCATTGCTTGTCTGCTGGCTGTAACGCACTCCTGCAAAACAAGGCAGACCCAACAGCGGAATATTAGTGCCACCTGACCCCCCCGGGATCACTTGTTTTCTAGGGTGGCTGACAAGCAGGGAAAACACTGCCTTCTTTCCCCTGTCTGTCTGTGAGACATATCAGCTGTCTTTCTCTAGGGCAGAGGTTGCTTGGCCTCTGCTTGAAGTCTGGAATGGAAGCTCCATGAGGGCAGCGTGTTTTTATTTCTGTGTTGTTTTGCTCCTTGCTGTATTCTCTTGGTTGGTGTTGTTTAGTTGCTAGGTCGTGTTTGATTCTTTTCGACTTCACGGACTATAGCCTGCCGGGCTCCTCCCTCTGTGGGATTTTCCAAGCAAGTATACTGGAGTAGGTGGCCCTTTTCTTCTCCAGGGGACCTTCCCGATCCAAGGATTGAACCTGTGTCTCCTGCATTGGCAGACAGATTCCTTACCACTGAGCCACCTGGGAAGCCCCTTCCCTTGGTAGCCACATGATAAATATGTCAAATGAATGAACGAACAGATGAATGGATTCTACTTCTTGTTGCTTCTACATAGTGCTTTTAGGTTTTAGGGGCTTTCCCATCCCAGCTGGAGTATTTCTTTTGCTCTTCAAAATACCTTTTAGAAATGTTTCCCTGGCATTGCTTGGCTATGTAGGGCTGCAGAGCATGAGCTGACAGGTTTTACAGAGACGCACTGGCCCAGTGACCCTTGAAAGTGAAAGTGGCTCCGTCGTGTCCAACTCTTTGTGACTCCATGGACTGTAGTCCATGGTATTCTCCAGGCCAGAATACTTGAGTGGGTAGCCTTTTCCCTTCTCCAGGGTATCTTCCCAACCTAGGGATCGAACCCAGGTCTCCTGCATTGCAGGCAGATTCCTTACCAGCTGAGCTACAAGGGAAGCCCAAGAATACTGGAATGGGTAGCCTATCCCTTCTCCAGTGGTTCTTCCCGACCCAGGAATAGACCTGGGGTCTCCTGCATTGCAGGTGGATTCTTTACCAACTGAGCTATCAGGGAAGCCATGACCCTTGTAAGGGCCACAACAAAATGCATTGTTCTGTGTACCACCATTCTGGCCAAGGCCCAGTGACCGATGGGACAACAGCAGAGCACGATGGGGCCAGGGCTGTAGCTAGGATGCTTTGGTCCTGGAACTCACATTCCTTCAGTGGGGTCCCCTTTGGCTGACTTCCAGGGCCCAGGGGAAGGTGTGTCTGCCCAGAGGTGGGGCAGGCAGCACCCACAGGCAGGAAGTGAATGCCTAGCAGACCACTGCTGTTTGGTCTGCAAGGGAGGGGAGAAGCAAGCATGTGTACAGCCTCGCTGCTCTGACTCTCCCTCTCCTCAGGAAAGGGACAGTGCTGGGAGACTGGAGGAAGCTGAAGGGGGAAGAGAACCTGGAGCCAGTGTACAGAGTTCAAGTCCTGTTTGATGTGCCCATGAAACAGCCAGAGACAAAGCTGAGGGGGTAGCTGGGCCATCCTGCCCTAAGCTCAAAGCTGAGAAAGACCGCGTTCTTATTTTCTGCCTTGGATTTGACAGGTTTAGGGGACCCTGTTCCTACCTGCAAGAGACAGAGAACAAATGCCTAAGGAATCCTTTGGCACGGAGGGCCAAATTCTCCTTCATTTCTCCTTCCGCCCAGTTCCCCAGGATGAAACATCACTGCATCAAGCATTCAAGTTCTGTTGGTCCGCTCACCCCCTGCCCCGCCTCTGGCCCCCAGGGGAGCACCCCCCCCAACCTGCTCGAGGAGGCTACAAAAGCTCCCCTGAGAGCCAGGCAGGGCTGCCATAACCAGTAGCCTGTAATTCACCAAGACGGAGCTTGCCAAGAGGAGACCCAAGCCAGTTTTCCTTGGATTGTTCGAAGGACGTTCCCCAGGGCTGAAATGACCTAGAGCTTAAGAAAGGTGGGGAGAAAACAAACACATGCTGGAGCAGGAGTCTAACCTTCAAGAGCAGCTTGTCAGACTACAAAGTGGTCTGATGCGTGTTCTGTGTGTGTGCTTTTTCTGTTGGTTGTTTCCTTTGATGCAAGGGGCTGCTGATGGGGGTGGTGTCGGAGGCAGGAATTCAGTCGATACAGGGCTGGGGCACTATATTTTAGGGGGAACAGGGGCCACAACGTTCAAAGGAATAAAGGAAGACCTCCACGTCTCCAAACCAACATCGCCTGCCCAGTCCTGTCTGTCTTCCTCTGGACCTATCTGCAGTTCCTAGGTCTCATTGCCACTACCCCCTACTCCATCCCACTGGGTTTAAATTAGGTCCTTTTGCTCCGCTCATATCTGCCCCTGGGTTCCCAGCAGGATGCTTACCTAGGAGAAGAGAGATCTGAAACTTTGTGAGCTCAGTAGGCAGCTGGGTCCACCGGAAAAGGGGGGAGGCAGATTTCAAATCAATAAAAGGAAGGGTTTTCTAACGAGGAGGGCTAATGGGAAGACTGTGTGCTCTGGAGCGGGACAAACTTGGATTTCAATCCTAACTTTGCTCTTAACAAAGAGCAAAGATGTGTGATCTTGGGGAAATCACTTCTCTCTCTGTGGTTCAGTTTCCTCTTGTAAAAAGAAGAGATCGCTTCCTTAATATGGCTAGTCTGGATCAGAAATAACATCTAGGAAACTCCTCGTAGAAAGTCAAATAAATCACACCCACGGCTTGGGATCCTACAGGAAGGGAGCTGGTGTAGGAGTGGACTCAAAGATATTTGTCCTAAGACTCCAGAATTCTGGACAATGGAGGGTAGATTCTAAGTCCTGAATGGAATTACTTCCCACGGAGAATCACTCCCAAAGAATCTGGCTCTGCTGCAACCACTGATGCTTCATCCTGGAAGCAACTTGGGAGGGAGACCTGGCCCCTGCCCTCTTGTTCTTTCCTTTCAGAGAAAATGGACTTCACCCTGCTTTTCTCCCACTTCCTCTGACTCCCTGACCAGCTATTTACCTCCCCAAGATGCTCTGCTCCTGAGAGTGTAGTGATAACGCTGGGAGTCAAGTGAGTTTTCACCTCCCAGCTTGTCCCCATCATCGATTTGGTCTCAAGTCAAACAGACGCTAGCTTTCCCCTATTTAATTTGGCTGAAGGAAGAGGGCCAGTCCTCAGACGATCAAATATGGGTCACCGGGAGACTTCTCCCCTACCCCCAGGCTACATAATTATTTATTTAAAAATAATTAACCAAAGGTATCCACAGGAAACAAAAGCCTGCTTTACATGGGAGCCTGGCAGGAGGGAGGCAAGAGCCATTTGTTAGGATCCAGGCGGTATAGCCCAAGGCTGCGGCACTTTGCAGTCCTTGTTTTCTCCCCTAGCAGAACCTCATTATGGGAGAAATGTAACAGGGAGATGCTCTCGAAAGGCAAATGGGCCTAGACCTCCACACCCTCCCTGAAGGACCTCTGGTTAAGAGACAGTGTCTGGCTGGGGACTAGGGGATCTCTGTTTTGAGCTCAGCTCTGCCGTCAGTGTATAGGGTGAGCTCCAGCCCCTCTTCAGCTCTCAGTCAGAGGACTGCCTGCTTTGGTTGGGGGGGGGGGGTGGGGGGGGTGGAGAGGAGGGGCTTTTACCACTGCAAAGTGTGGTGGGAAGCAGGTGATTTTTTTTCAAGTATCACAATGTTTATTGATGGATACAAGTATATAAAATCAGAGCATGAACATGACCTGATAAATTAAGCAGACTTAATACCACTTACTAAGAGTCAAAGTGTTAGTTGCTCAGTTGTGTCAGACTTTCTGCAGCCCCACGGACTGTAGCCCACCACCAGGCTCTTCTGTCCACGGGACTCTCCAGACAAGAGTTTTGGAGTGGGTTGCCATTTCCTTCTCCAGGAGATCTTGCCGACCTAAGGATTGAACCTGGGTCTTCTGCATTGCAGGCAGATTCTTTACTGTCTAAGCCACCAGGAAACCCACGGCTAAGAGGGACCAGTTCAAAGTCTCACCGTTTGTTTCACACCTACAAAGACCACTTTAAGGGCATTTATTATGATCTCTCAAAACTGATCAGTTCTGTGCAAGGAAACCATGTTTCTTTTAAAAAGACTTGCACACTTGCCCAGGCTCAAGGATATTAAAATGTCGCACATAAAGCCCATTACTAGAGGCAGAAATACCTTTACCAATAGTGGCATGAGTGGTGGACCCCAGAGGAGGGCATGGCAACCCACTCCAGTATTCTTGCCTGGAGAATCCCATGGACAGAGGAGCCTGCTATCTATGGGGTCGCAGAGTCAGACATGACTGACTAAGCACAGCATAGTGGTAAAGAACCCACCTGCCAACCCAGGAAACATAAGAGACTGGGGCTCGAACCCTGGGTTGGCAAGATCCCCTGAAGGAAGGCATGGCAACCCACCAGTATTCTTGCCTGGAAAATCCCATGGACAGGGAAGCCTGGTGGGCTACAGTCCATAGGGCTGCAAAGAATCAGACGTGACTAAAGCATCTTAGCATGCACATGCACTTGCCCAGGCTCAAGGATATTAAAATCAAGCACATAAAGCCCATTACTAGAGGTAGAAATACAGGCAATATACTATTACAGCAACTAACATCAATTACAGTTAAGAATTTTTCTGTAACAGCCAAATGGATAATCAAATATTGCAACAACCTGCTCCAGGGGCACCTGTAACCTTTCCTGCTGATGCTTCTCTCACCAAGAATTTGGCAATCACTCAGGCTCCTGAGAGGGAGGCCGTAATGGGCCAGCCACCTTAAAAGGGGATGCCGAGGTGAAGGGTAATATCACAAGGTCTCTGCCCCCGGCAAGACCAGCCATGTGTTCTTCTTACAGGATGGAGAGGCCAGGTCCTTGTGTATTTCACAAACTCAGAAGAGGGCTTGAAAGGAGAACCGAAGCAGAATAGGCTCTGGTGCCAGATGACTGGGGTTTAGATCCTGATTCTACTACATAAGAGCTGTGTGACCTTGGGGGAATTACTTAACCTCTCTGATCTTTGGTTTCTTTATTGTTAACGGTTTCCATCTCTTCAGCCACTGGGGAAAAGAATGGATGTGTTAACGGGTGTGAAATTACCCGGATCATGTTTGGCATATAAGAGTTACTTGAGACACATCTGTTCCTCCTGTGGGGGGATGGTCTTTGTCTAAAAGGCATTTTTAGGAAGATTGAATTTACAGACCTCAGAACTTCACTGAGCACCTATCCTGTGCCAGGCACCATGGCAGGAAGCCTGGAAGAAGTGGAATGGCATATTCCCTTCTCTGAAAATGAATATATGATGCTCTGGTTTAAAAGTGGCTGGCTAAAGGTGCCAGGCAGATAGCCACAGAGCTCCCACAGGAGCAATGAGAAGGCCAGAGAGTGGCCACGTATTTCCCACTCAATTCCTGGTTTCAATTCAGTTAATTGTCCACATCCCCATCACTGGCCCTAAGAACCACAGCAAGTGTGTCCAGCAGCAAAAAGCTGGTATCTAGAGACATTCCTGAGGCCTTAGTGAGGAGGTGTCTACTCTCACCTGTTTCCGGTCCTCAGCATCATGGGAGATGATGCTATTTCTGAATTGCCAACAGCATGTGGGACAGAGACAAATCACTTGGTTTCTATCCAGTATGGCTGCAAGCTTATGGTTTCAGAAGCCAGCCTCTCTCCATGCCCTGCATTCCTGCACCCACACCCATCTCCAGGGCACTCTTCACATTGCTGCACGTCGGGATTTCTTTCTAGAACAAAACTGCACCATCACACTGCCCTGTGGGACACTTAACACGGCTCTTCACTCCCTCCTGGAAAAGCCCCTACGCCTGAGACTGGCAGAATTAGGCCATTACGACTCCATTCTGCCTTATTTGTATCGTCTGTCACCACATCCCAGACAGTCATGTCAGAACCCTGCCATCTCCTGCCTCCGTGCCTTTGCTTATGCTGTTCCCTGTGTCTTCCCTTCTTCTCCATGTCCCATCCGTTAAGCAGGCTAAATGTCACCTCTTCCGTGAAGCTCTCCTAGATTCATCCAGTAGTTATCTGTTCTATCCTTTGTATTCTACACGCAGTAGTGACTCTGACAGCAGAGGCTGGTCACCTGCACAGAAATGCTTGGATGATATGTTTCCTTCTCTCTCTCTTAAAGGAAGAGATGACTGTTTACTCATTCGTGCATCCTCAGAACCTAGCAGAGCAGCTGATGTGTGAATATTCACTGAATGAGAGAATAAGCCCTCAGGTGCTTTGAGCATCCCAGCCCCAGAACATGGGAGCATCCCTTCCGGCAGAAGGACAAAATAGTCAGTGCTGTGCTAATATTGATACTAAAAGTGTGGATTGGGGGAATTCCCTGGCAGTCCAGTGGTTAGGATGCTGTGATTTCACTATCCAGGGCGTGGGTTCAGTCCTTGATTGGGGAACTAAGATCTCGCAAGCTTTGTGGCAAGGCCAAATTAAACAAAAGTATGGGTTGACTCTGGGCTTCCCTGGTGGCTCAGATAGTAAAGAATCTGCCTGCAATGCAGGACACCCACGTTCAATCCCTGGGTTGGGAAGATCCCCTGGAGAAGGGAATGGCAACCCACCCCAGTATTCTTGCCTGGAGAATCCCATGGACAGAGGAGCCTGGTGGCGGACTACAGTCCATGGGGTCACACAGAGTCGGACACGACTGAGCAACTAACACACACACAAGGATGGGCTTCAATTCTATTGATATATTAGGGAATAACGTGAGTGTAACATCCGTTTCAGAAACCTGCATCCAGCTGAATGGAGCCACAATAGAAAAACCCTACAGTTTTTTTAAAAGCTTTTTTTAAAAAAAAAAAAAATTGAAGTATCATTGATTTACAGTGTTCTGTTGATTTCTGCTGTACAGCAAAGTGACTTAATTATATACATATATATATTCTTTTCTATATTATTTTCCATTCTGGGTTATCCCAGGATATTGAATAGAGTTCCCTGTGCTAAACAGTACGGCCTGGTTTATCCATTCACATAGGAATACAGTAAATGCATGTACACACACACACACACACACACACACACTCTCACACCCTTCAAACACGTCAATTCACTGCATGTGCCATAGCCACATCCATCCACATCATTTGAAGTTACAACTTTCCTTCCGATTTCAGATAAGTCTCTGCCCACCGCCTCAATAATTCACCAGCTTCGCTGCTTCCGACACCCACTTCAATAGGCAAACTTCAGAACTTTCTCAAGGTAAAGTGCCATATTTATTGTTGCACAGCGTTTATGTATTTCCTAAGCATTTAACAGGTGTAAAACTGCTAATGTTTTTTTATTAGACTCTTATCTTTTTTAAAAGGTATCACTGACGAAGTTTTTGAGTATTGTGCCCTTAACCCCATTTTTTTCCCATAAGCACTGCAAATTTTATTGTGTGACCTTGCAAAGCACGGTGGTTTTTACGATGGCTATGTCGGGTTCTAGAAAACTGAATGTGGCCCTATCTTCAAAGATGGATGCAACCGCCTGTCAGGAGGACCCTGGGGAGGAGCTGCCTAGGGTGTAATTGACCACAGGAACTTTCCATACCAGTGCTTCAGGAGCTCAGAACTACCGCCACAGAGCTCTCGACAAGTTTCAAAAAACAGTTTAGGAGTTTGGGATTAACATACACACACTACTAAATACAAACGAGATAAGCAACAAGGACCTACTGAATAGTGCAGGGAACTATACCCAATATTTTGTAATAACCTATAGGGGAGAAACCTGAAAAAGAATATATGCATGTATTACTGAATCACTTTGCTGTATACCTGAAACTAACGCAAAATTGTAAATTAACTATAATTTTTTTTTTGTCTGTCCCATGTACCCTTTATTTACGAAGTCCTTCCACAATTCATTTTTCATCCCATCAACTCTATGAGGAAGAAAGTAGACAGGACTTGTCTAGACTGGATACATAAAGCCGAGTCTTGTGGCTCCAGAGAGCCAGGGCACCACGCTCCTCGGGATGAGCCAGGGCAAAGTGCCGTCTTTCTCTACTCTTGACCCCCCATCTTCTGTCTCATGTAGTCCGCTCAACAGCAGGATCTAATGTGTGTGTGTGTGTGTGTGTGTGTGTGTGCAGTCACTCAGTCTTGTTCAACTATTTGTGACCCCATGGACTGTAGCCCTCCAGGCTCCTCTGTCCATGGGATTTTCCAGGCAAGAATACTGGAATGGGTTGCCATTTCCTCCTCCAGGGGAATCTTCCTGACCCGGGGATCAAATTTGTGTATCCTGCAGCTTCTGCACTGGCATGTAGATTTTTTTTTTTTTTTTTTTACCACCGAGCCACTTGGGAATCTCACTTCAATTTTTTTAAATGGTGAAAAAAAGACCAGTTGAGACCCCAATTCCACAGTTCTAGAAATCAACTGGGCACCAGTGTCCAGCCACTTTAAACTCATACTCTGCCTTTCTGCTTTGACTTTCTGATGATTTCTGGCCCGTCAATTTCTGGGCCTCAACATTTTTGTCTATAACCTGGGCATGCAGACCTCCCTTCCTCAGAAGCCAGAATGATAAATGAATAAAATGAAGTTAGAAAAAAATATATAAAGTTAGGAAAGCTCTGGGTTTTCCTGGAAAAGAAAATGCTGGGCAAACAGAAGAGCAGTGTCAGTTTAGAAAGTATGACCAGAATTGCTCTTTTATAGAAAGAAGCAAAGAGGTGGGGTCTCCTGGGCAGCGAGAGAGGCTCAGCTTGACGCCATGTGGCCTTTGACCCCCAAAGGGTCAAAGGGGGTCCCTTTCACTGGGGTTGTGAGCTGCACCCAGAATCCGGTGGGATGCCTTTCACCCTTGACATTTCCAAGCCAATCACCCATCCCTGATAATGCAGGAATGTTCCTCTGGCTAGTGGACCTCTGCCAGCTCAAGGGCTCGTCCCAGCCACCAACAGAGTAAACATTACTCAACCGACCAGGGCCCTGTCACACACATTCTTCCCCTGTGTTCCTAACCTCACGCAGAGCGCAGCTCAGCCCTGTCGGGTCTGGAAATGGGAATCGAAAAATCAGGCAGGAGCAAGAGTGCAGAGGAGAAAGCGCTTCCAAAAAGGAAACAACCGCGTCCATCAATTATAAGCAGACAGAGCTGTCTTCCCTGTGAAGTCAAAACACACTGGGTTGGCGGGGGTGGTGGCTGCAACAGAAAGGAATTAAGCCAGTCTTAATGGGTCCTTATAAATCCTTATAAATGGATCCTTATAAATCCTCTCCTCCTGTTCCTAAAGAGGAGTCACTTTTTAATTTTTAGTTGCCGCCTGCAGGATCTTGAGTTGAGGCAAGTGAACTCAGTAGAGGCATGTGGGATCTGGTTCCCTGACCAGGGATCAAACCCTGGTCCCTTGCATTGGGACCTCAGCCTTAGCCAGTGGACCACCAGGGAAGTCCTGAGGATTTCCCTTTCTTGAGGAGAGAGGCAGAGACAAATTATTCAGACTGGTGAACTTCTAAGACACTCATTTGGGGATGAAAGAATGTGAACAATTCCCCTGACTTGAAATTGAGAACTCAAAAAATGAAAACTTTCCAAGAGGCTGGCATTGCTACCTCAGTTTCCTCATTGGCCACACAGGACCATCGCCGGTTCATATTAACATTTTCTTCTCTCCGAGGATACAGATGGATGTTTGCCAAAGATTAAAAATCTGAAAGCCTGGGAGTAAAAATCTGAGGCAAGATGAAAGCAATTTAAACACGGGGCTGGCTTCAATTCCAGATCTCTTTCTCCCCGAGGTGGCTTAGTTAGGAGTCCAATTCAAAAGAGGAGAAACACAGACAGACCTGCGGGGACGGTAAACATTCTTGAACTCAAGGAGTAAAAGTTGAGTGATACTTCAGGGAAGCCCACAAACTGGTTTTCTTATAAAAATCAAAGCAAACGTAACCAAGGAAAGAAAAAGGCTTCTATCAAAAGTATCTTGGTTGAGAAAAGAAGCAAATGTGCGTGCACCTGAGAAATGGCCCAGGTGGGGAGGTGGACAGGGCGCCAGCAACTCCGCCTGTCCTCCACACAAAGCCCAGCTCAGCCACCACGTCTGCTCCTTAGCAGAGAGAGGGTTTCTGCTGGCAAACGCCAGAGGGTTTGCAGGGAGCACGCCAGCCTGGAGATGCAATTGCAGGTGGAAGCCACCCGGGCTAACCCTCGAGAAGCTGAGAGGTCCTCACACCTGTAAGTGTTTTACACGGTCTGCTTCTCAGTGGGTTCCAGATGCCCACTGGACAGAGTGGAAAGCCAAGGTTCAAAGAGGAAGAAGTCATTTTCACCACCTCTTACCTAGGGTTTCCCAGCAAAGAAGAGCTATTCTAAAGCCGACCTCTCTCCTTTCCTGAAAGCCCAACATTGACCCCAGATACACACTGACCCCAGACTGAACCTCGGGGCTTCCCAGGTGGCGCTAGCGGTAAAGAACCTGCCTGCTAATGCAGGAGACATAAGAGACACGGGTTCGATCCCTGGGTCAGGATGATCCCCTGGAGGAGGGCATGGCAACCCACTCCAGTATTCTTGCCTGGAGACTCCCATGGACAGAGAAGCCTGGCAGACTACAGTCCATGGGGTCGCAAAGAGTCAGACACAACTGAAGTGACTTAGCATACACACACATGCTGAGCCTCCTATGATAATGCACAAATAGTTTGAAATGACTTTGTCTCTTTTCTTATTTCTTGGCTGCATCTCTCACTGGAACGTAAGCCCAATGAGGGCAGGACCTTGTCTGTCTTCTCCACAATCTCCTTCCTCAGAACCTTGCACAGACTATGCTCTGCCCTCAATAAGAGGACAGGAGGAATGAATGCATGACCTGCCCTTCAACCTGACCAAGCAGTGGAGAAGTGACGATGGTATCACTGATCCTCTGAATCTCTTGAGTTTTCTGAGGTTGATGAGACACATGTATTTTTAAGGAGGAAGAAGGGGGACTGAGAGAGATGGAGAGAGAGAGAGATTAAAATACAATCAAAATGAAGAGAGAGCATTGATGCATTTCAGCAACTTCATGTTGGAAGGTGCGAAATGCGGGTGCCGAGTAAGTATGACACAGCAGCTCTTTCTTTTCCCACCGGAGACCCCAGACAGTGCTTTATGTAGAGTGGAAAGAGCTGCTGGTGGGATGCTTGTGGGGAGCCTACCCATTTCCCACTTCCTTTTTTTAAAAAAACTTGTTATTTTATATTGGAGTATGGCCGATTAACAAGGTTGTGAGAGTCTCAGGTGGACAGTGAAGGGAATCAGTCATACATATACGTATATCCATCTCCCCCAGACTCCCTCCCATCCAGGCTGCCACATAACATTAAGCAGCACTCCTGGTGTTAGACAGTAGGTCCTTGCTATTTATCCATTTCAGATACAGCAGTGTGCCCATGTTTATTCCGACCTCCCTAACTATCCCTCCCTCCCGCATCCTTCCCATCCTTCCCTACCTCTTGAGGCCTAAGCATATACACAGGGCCTTTAACAGCGTGGGAATAGGCACCTCCGTTAACACGGGCTGACCATTTCTAAAGGGTTTAGGCTGCTGGCAGGAACCCCAAATTTATTCTTGCCACGTTAGAACGCAGTTTTAGGCCCCTTGGGTTAATTCGGGGGTCAGGAGGATCAATTACTGAGGATTTACCATGGCAACCTGGGTAACTCAAACGGCTTTTTCTCCAGAGGAGTCTAAGGTGAAACTAAGAAGGGTTAACGATGGACATCGTTAGGCCTAAAGGCTGTGGGGGCAGACAGAGGCCTGCCGCAGTCTGGCTCCTGGGGTTTCCTTTCTGAGAGGCTGCCTTTGCTGGCAGGGTAATGTGGCTGCAACAAAGGCCCCCTCGGCTGGGCTGACGGGGAGAATCATGACGCTCCTAGTGGGGCTGGGGAATGGGGAGGGCCATAAAGTCATCAGCAGACTGAGCCACTGGGTGTCCACATAAAAGTGAGGGCCCATAAACAGACATCTGTATTGTGACTGAAGGGCTAATAAAACTGCCTTAGAAGAGAGAGGTTTTCCACTGCGACCTATTCATACGCAGGACCCTACTGGGAGGTGATACCCGAGAAGAAGATCCTTGGAGGCCTGGCAAGTGTCAGAACTGCCTCATTATGGGACGCTTGCCCGGCCAGACCCCAGCCCCTTTCTCACTGCCGTGGAGGGCAGCTCCAGCATCACCATCACCATCATCAGCGACAGACAGCCCCGGATCACCAGGCAGGCCCGCGGAGGCTGGCCCAGGGAGCAGCAGGTGCTGGGCACTGAGGCCACGGAACGTGGATGATCACTGGCTTCCACTGACCGGGAGCACCAGCAACATGCGTAGGGAGCACCCCGAGACCTGATAGCTGCTTGGTTTCCTTACTGTCTCTCCGGATGACTGGTAGGCAGTAAGTCCCATCCCTTTTCTAGACCTCAGTAGCTCAATGGAAACTCAGGAAGAGTGAATCTTGCTCTTTTCTTGCCCCAAGGGATGCTGGTAAGAGATGATAAAGGGAAGTAATCTAGAGTGAAGTACGTCGGACAGAGAAAGACACATATCCTATGATATCACTTATATGTGGAATCTTTAAAAAAAAAAAAAAAAAAAAGAGTACAAATGAACTTACCTACAAAGCAGAAATAGAGTTACAGATGTAGACCCCAAACTAACGGTCACCAGGGGTGGGAGGGAGGGATAAACTGGGAGATTGGAACTGACAAATACACACTACTATATATAGAACAGATAACTAATAAAGACCTACTGTATAGCACAGGGAACTCCACTCAGTACTCTGTAATGGCCTAAACGGGAAAAGAATCTACAAAAATGAATAGATATGTATCCGCCTGCAATGCAGGAGACCTGGGTTCGATCCCTGGGTCGGGAAGATCCCCTGGAGAAGGGAAAGGCTACCCACACCAGTACTCTGGCCTGGAGAATTCCATGGACTCTATAGTCCATGGGGTCGCAAAAAGTTGGACACGACTAAGCGACTTTCACTTTCACTCTTTCATGTATATATAACTGATTCACTTTGCTGTACACTTGAAACTAACACATTACAAATCAACTATACTCCAATATAAACTTTTTGAAAAAGGAAGTCATCTAGTAGAACTAAAACTGAACTAGTAATCCAAGCTAGTACACCAAACTAGGAAAAGCTAAATTAGTAGAACTTAAGGGAGAAAGAATAATAACTTGTTCTTTGAAGACTTCCTGGTAGTGTTTAACAGTGAGTGATTTTTTTGGCGAACTGTATACTTTAGTTAAGCAGTATTCATGGAAGTGGAGCTGAATGACATCGTTTCTAGAAAGGGGAGAATATACTTTATATAATAACATGTACATACATTATGAATAGAATGAAAGTAATTTCACGTTCAGCTTGAAAGTGAATAAGAGACTTATAAAGCAGGGCATTTACGTATGAGGCTTTTGGATAGGAAGCTGTCTGGAAGAGATACTGTCAGTCCACAAATACATAGAAGGTGTATCGTGTGCCAGGCACGGGGCTGTGGGCTGGAAACTCAGTGGTGAAAAAAGCCAACTCGGGCTTAGATGTCAGCACAGCCCACGTTTCTCTCACTCGGCATGCATGTTAAGCTCAGCATCTGTCTCTCTCCCTCCTGGATGAGCTGGAGTTTTAGCGGGTTCAGGGATGACCTTCTTCATGGTGAGAGTAAGACTGACTCGTCTTGTTTCTCTGTCTTTGACAGGTAGGAATGCAAACCCTACACTCCACCCGGAAATAGGAGTCTCAAAAAGGAGGAAAAGGCTCATTTCCATTTCCATCCCTAAGACATCCCGAGATAAATTAAGCTCCTATTTTGCATCCACCATGTAAACCGATGTTTCACAAATGGGAGTTGCTGTCCAGAGGTTTTCCATCCTTGCTAAGCAAGGACTCACTGGGCCTCACTGCCAGCCCGATCCGACAGGTGCCAACTGCAAAGATGCCCCCTGTAGCGGGCAGGGCCAGAAGGCCTGGGCAGGCACGCTGCCACTCAAAGGTCCTGAAAGTGTTAATTTTCAGCAGTTATAGGTGTCTCGTTTATACCCATTATAAATCTGTTTATTGTGACTGGCCCCACCCAATCTGCTGGAGCTGTAAAGCTCTAATGGTCCCTAATAAAGGTGGAAGGCACACAGTTCCTGAAATGGGGAAGGAGAAAGGGAGCGAGGGTGACCAGGAGGGAGAGAGGCAGATATGAGCTTAACAATAAAATATCACAATGGCCAAATTCCCTCTGCAGCTTTAAACAGCAGAGCCCCGGAGCCCCAGTCTCCAAATAATAACCTGTCAGAGCTGAAAGGTCTCATCGGCCAGAATCTCTGAGATGTTAGACGATTGGCCCAAGGTCACCCCTGCTTCTCAGTGCCTCGGGGCTCCTGGATCCTAGTCTAGGACCCTCAGACCAGCTCTCTCACTTCTTCTGCTTTGACAGGAGACCTTCAAGACTGCCTCCAACCCCTTTAGACTCCAGCCTTGCCCCATCTAGCCTGTGATGTCCAACCCTGACTATCCATCCACATTTCTTAGGGAGTTGTTGAAACTTCCCCTGCCTGTCCACTTATTCCATATTCTGACTCTAAAAGGAGTTGAAGGGGGTCTGTGCGTGTTTTCAGTTGCTTAGATGTGTCCGACTGTTTGTGACCCCATGGCCTGCAGCCCACCAGACTCCTCTGTTCATGGGATTTTCCAGGCAAGAAAGCTGGAGTGGGATGAAATGGCTTTCCTCACCCAGGGATTGAACCCGTGTCTCCTGCATCTCCTGCATCGGCAGGCAGGTTCTTTACCATTGAGACATCTGGGAAGCCCCAAAGACATAGGTACTTTTATAATAATAAGCTCCCCAGATGCCTTTGATGTGGCCTGGGAAGCAGATCTGAGAACCACAGATCTTGTCGATACTTGAGTTTCATTCTCCCTGATGTCTCAAATGACTAGCAGGGTTCATGAAAAGGGAAACTCTTCCAGGGTGAAACTGCAAACCACAACCTTGTCCAGAATTCAGGGAGAACCAAAGCTCTTCCTATCTCCTGACGCCCTGAGGGTACCTGAGTCAACCCAATAACTCCTTCCGGGTCAAGCACCATGTGGGGGTGCTGGATGCATTTTATCAAGTTTAAGCCTCAAATGATAGCCTGAAGGAGATATATATTATGATCCCCATTTAACAAATGAAGAAACCAAGGCTCAGAGAAGCTAAGTCACTCATTTGAGGCCATATGGCCAGACAGTGACTGAATCACAATTCAAGCCCAAGCTTGTTTGGGGTGCTATACCTTGCTACCCAGACACACCTCTCTGAGCATGGTCCTGACAAGGGACTGCCTGTGACCAGTTCGCCTGGGGGATGTGGACTTCCCTTTGGAAAGTCATTAGACACTAAAGAGCGTCTACACGAACGGTGTGTCTCCAGCTTGGCAGGGACACGCAGTGTACACGTCCTGAGAAATCTCTTGACTACCCGAGAGCACTGGAGAGACTGAGCCTTGCTGGTCAAGCTCCTCCGTGGCTGAACTCACACAGGTGTGGTTTGGACAGGGCTGCTGAAGCCAGACCAGAGGGTGCTAGGGAGGTGTCTTAAAGCAGATGGCTCAGGTAGAGGAACGTCGCTTCTAGAAATTCAGCCCTCAGGAGTATCTGAGGTTTCTGGTGTTCACTGTGGGAACTGCGTCCACCCAACCCCTTCTTACTGCTCTTTTGCCTGAAGTTTGGGGAGCTTCCTTCCTAAGAACAAAGGTCATGAAGCTTCTCAGATTTGGCCTTCACCAGTAAAGCACCACACCCCCTCTAAGTGGCAGGTTTCCAGGACTAATTACCAACAAGCAAGGGTACTCACATCTTTCATTAAAGGAAAGGAATGCCTTATTAGGTGGGGGAAATTCGGGGTCATCTTATGTACCTGACCTTTTGCTACATGGTCATGACCCCCCTGTACCCCATGGCCATCCATGGTTCTTCCCAGCTTTCTCTCACTGTTTAGCATCAATCCACTGAAACCTATGGCAATGGATGTGTGCTCAGTCACTCAGTCATGTACATCTGACTCTTTGTGACCCCATGAACTGTAACCCACCAGGCTCCTCTGTCCATGGAATTTTCCAGGCAAGAATACTGGAGTGGGTTGTCATTTCCTCCTCCAGGGAATCTTCCTGACCCAGGGATCGAACCCGGGTCTCCTGCATGGCAGGTAGATGCTTTACTGCTGAGTCATTGGAAAAGCCCGTGGTATTGCAAATGCCCTATGGCTATCACAGAGCAGTCCTTCCTGGAAGTAGGAAAGCCTTCCTCAGACCCAATTACTCCAAGAAGCCAGCCTGAGTCTGCCACAAACACCAAGATGATTATCTAGTAGAACTACTCAAACTGTCTCAAAGTCAAGATCGAAAGATAAGAGGAACAGAAGGAAAGAGGAATAACCCAAACCACTAAGCTCTGCCAGGACTGCTAATAGGTACCATTTATGAGAGCCTGCTACATCCTGGGTGCTTTACATATATTATCTCATTTAATCCTTTGGCATCTGCATGAGTTCAGCTCAGTTCAGTCGCTCAGTCGTGTCCAACTCTTTGCGACCCCATGAATTGCAGCACGCCAGGCCTCCCTGTCCATCACCAACTCCCGGAGTTCACTCAGACTCACGTCCATCGAGTCAGTGATGCCATCCAGCCATCTCATCCTCTGTCGTCCCCTTCTCCTCCTGCCCCCAATCCCTCCCAGCATCAGAGTCTTTTCCAATGAGTCAACTCTTGGCATGAGGTGGCCAAAGTACTGGAATTTCAGCTCTAGCATCATTCCTTCCAAAGAAATCCCAGGGCTGATGTCCTTCAGAATGGACTGGTTGGATCTCCTTGCAGTCCAAGGGACTCTCAAGAGTCTTCTCCAACACCACAGTCCGAAGGCACTTCTGCACTCAGTCTTCTTTACTGCCCAACTCTCATATCTGTACATGACTACTGGAAAAACCATAGCCTGGAGTATCTTTAGCATGTATTAAATGTCAGTGTTGTTGATAGTCAGACATCTATGGCACGGCCAGGCACTGGGGTTTTTAGAAGTCCTCCGGTTGATTCTAAGGTGTGGTGAGATTTAGGAACCGCTGTCCTAGAACACAGGTCAGCAAACAGTGGTCTGCAGGCCAAAGCAGCCTGTTTTTGTGTGAACTATGAGCTCAGAATGGTTTTTATATCCTTAAGTGGTTTTTAAAAAGAAAAAAGAGTATTCTGTGATACACAAAAATCATAGGAAATTGAAATTTTAATCCCCACCACAGCCATGTTCATTTGTTCACACCTGGTCCATGGCTGCTTTTGCTCTCCAAAGGCAGAGCTGAGCAGCTGTGACTGAGACAATATGGCCTGAAAAGCCTGACACAGTCACCATCTGGCTCTTTACATAAAGTTTGCCAACCTCAACACTAGAGTTCCTTTTTGAGGGGCTGCGCTGGGTCTTCATTGCTACATGTGGGCCTTCTCTAGCTGCAGCGAGTGGGGCTCCTCTCTAGTTGTGTTACATGGGCTTCTTATCGCGGTGGCTTCTCTTGTTGTGGTACCTGGGCTCTAGGTACACGGGCTTCAGTAGTTGCGGCGTGTGGGCTCAGTAGTTGGGGTGCCTGGGCTTAGTTGCTTCGAGGCATGCGGGATCTACCCCAACCAGGGATCGAACCTGTGTCCCCTGTATTGACAGGCAAATTCTTAACCACTGGACCACTGAACCACCAGGGAAGTTCTATAGCAGAGTTCTTATGAACAGCTAGGATGATAACCAGGATTGAATGTATTTGACTTTATTTTGGGGCTAGATTTCAAATATACACACATACATTATGGTATATACATATATATGCTTTTTTCCCCTCCCCATTCATGTTTGATATTGTGGTTTCCTATTGAGCAGTTAGCTTCAAACCTTGCACAGCTCCCTGCCTCTCTCTTTCTGCACCCTTGGCGCTTAATTCTCTCCCAGTTCTTGTCAGTTTCCATCAAACCTTCAACAAACAGACTCCAAGGACACTTCTCCCATAACCTGCAGGCAGGGGCAATGTGCTTGCATGCAGCTTCCTTCTACCTAAGGACCTCACGGGAGGCAGCAAGGAGTCCTTGAATTCCCTAAGGGTCCTTCAGGGGGATTAGGCAGGCAGGTAGGGCTGCTCCAGCGATAGGACTCCAGTATCTGCTCGGCCCCTTTGTGACGAGGCTGGAGCCCCACTGGCCTGGGCAGCCGGGCTTCTTTGTATGCAGACCAGGGCTGGCCCGCTATCAGGGGGAGGCTGCCAGCAGAATGCTCTGAAAGCTGGGCCTCTTAATCTCATTAATATCCTGATTGTCTTCCCCAATCTAGTGGCAGCCGATGGGGTGGTACCCGCAAGATAAAATGACCTTTGAATTCAACAGATAAAAAGGCAGTCAGATAAAGTCCCTACAAGGAGAACACTGGAGCCCTGGCCACCCCGGAACTCCACATCTCTATAAACATGTTTTCTAAAATAGCAGACGACTCAAGGCAGGGCTTGCTTCTCTTCTGAACGAAAAGAAGCTTCTGCTGAGGGACAATGGGGCTTCTTTACTATGGGGAGGTTTGCTGCTGCGGAGATGAATATTTTTACAACTGCCCTCATAAACCCCCTCAGCTTGTCTGCTGCCCCGGGAGTGGGCGGGACTCCAGAGGTGAGCCGAGGTGCTCGCACCGTCTCCACAGCCCCATTAAGTTGTTAAGGCATTTAGTGCCCCAGACAGTGCCGACTGCAAGGGCAGTTCAAATCTCCACCCAGATGGGGACGGGGTGGTGGAAGAGGGGGCTTTGATTTCTTCCCTGGGCAGGGCACAGAATCCACCTTGGTCAGGGGCAACAGTTGCGGGGGTGGGGGGTGGAGTAAGGCGGGGAAGCCGCAAAATAGCCAGACTGGGAGACCCCACCCTTAAAGCCCCTTTGTCATTCAAAGAGGAATAGTAAGAACGTGGGAGAAAAAGGAACTGTGGGAGGATCCTGTGTGTGTTGATTTCCATGCTTGAAAGTGCTTAGCATCTGCGTAATGCAAAGAGAAAGTCGGGTGTATCCCTTCAAAACCGGTCTCTGCCGCTTATGAACTCTATGTGCATGCATGCTCAGTCACTCAGTCGTGTTCGACTCTTTGCGATCCTGTGGACTGTAGCCTGTCAGGCCCCTCTGTCCATGGGATTCTCCAGGCAAGAATACTGGAGTGGGTTGCCATTTCATCTTTCAGGAGATTTTTCCCCACCCAGGGATTGAACCTGCGTCTCCTGAATTGCAGGCAGATTCTTTACCACTGAGCCACTGGGGAAGTTGGACAAAATACTTGCATTCTAAACACCTCACCTTCCTTGATTATAAAATGGGGTAAGGATATAGACAGTGTCTATCCTACGAAGTTGTGAGGATTAAATAAGATGATGCAAATATCAGCCCAGGGCCTGGTATCCAGGAAGGGCTCAATCAGCATTAGCTGATTATTCAAAGTTACTCACAGCCCTGCCACTGGGCACTTTTGAGATTTCCTTGGATTCTGTAGATTTCACTGTCAGGGAAAGTCAGAGTGACCACATGGATGTCCTGACCCAGGATCTGGTTAGTCTAAGACCCAGGGTTAGATTTCTGCAGGCAAGTTAGACATGTAACAGGGGATGAGGGGGAGGCAGGAGGCAGGATTCTCTGGTTCTCCAGCTCTGATCTGACCATGGCGGGGCGGGGGTGGTGAGGGGGGCGGGCGGGACAAGGACAGCCCTGGGCTAGGAGAGGGAGGAATAGCATTTGCAGGGAGGGAGGAGCAAGCAGCCACAGAAATACACGTCTCTATAACAGTAGTAGCCCACCGGCTTAGTTGCCCCACGGCATGTGGGATCTTCCCAGATCAGGGATCGAACCCATGTCTCCTACGTTGGCAGGTGGCTTCTTTACCACTGAGCCACCAGGGAACTATTGAGCCTGTGCTCTGAAGCCTGGGAGTCGCAATTACTCAAGCCTGTGCATCCTTGCTCTGGAACAAGAGAAGTCCTTGCATCACAACTAGAAAATAGCTCCTGCTTGCTTTAATCAGAGAAAACCCACACAGCAACAAAGGCCCCGCACTGCCAAAAATAAAGAAGTAAAATGATAACAAAACAACAACACAAAAGAAAGACGCATCTCCTCTTGGGTAAAGAGGCTTTGGGGCTCAGGGCATGCAAAGGTTATCCTGCGAGGCTCCTTCTCGCCTCTGGGACTCCCTTTATTTCCAGGAGAATGAGCCTCTACCTCCTTGAAAGGTGATACAGGAGATCAGGTGTTGAGTGAGTGAAGGCTGATGGAGACCTCTGCCTCTCCCTTGTTGCAAGGAGGCCAAGAGACCTTGCTGGAGGCAGCTGGGCGAGTTTGCCACAGTCAGGAGGGGACAGTACGCAAGGCCACCAGAGATGATGTAGCCGATCCCAGGGCTTGAGCCAAGGCTGGCCCAGCTTCCATCCCACGCCAACTTCCTCCTCCTCCTCCGGCAGATCAATACAGGCACCAGTCTCCAACCAGTCCGCTTCCTCACCACAGCCCTGCTCTCTGACCTTTGGGGGGCCTTTCCCTTGATTCTGCTCCAGAATGGAGGTCGGGGCCATCACTCGGGGCCTGCTCAATGGCCTCAGAATGGGCTGTCACAGGGCCTATAACCGGGGACAGCTCCTGCTGGCGAGAGCTGGGATGGGGGGCTGCAGATAAAGGCCTTCCCGGCTGAAGATAAATGGCTGCTGGCAGCCCGCTACAGTAACTCCAGGCCCCCAAGCAGAGCAAACAAAGGGTGCCCCTGTGACGCTCCCTGGAAAGATGAAGGCCCATCAGCGGCAGCCAGGCTTGTTCAAAGCCCCAACTTAATTGTCAATTAAGCATGCATGAGGGACACAAAGCCATGACAACCCTGGGCTGCATGCTGGCGTGTGATTGTAAAGCCGGGAGGGGCAACGCTGAAAACAGCTGATTCTGCTGACCATGTGTGTGTAGGGCACCTTGTAACCAATCAGCCGCTGACAGAGGCAAAGGGCTCCTCCTGCCACTCCTATTGTGCTGGACATTCCAGGGCCAGGGTCACGCTGTGGTCACCATGGGCAGGTGGGGCCACAGCGCTGTCAGCGTGGCCAGGAGGGCGGGGGCTCAGGTACAGAAGAGATGCTCTCCTCCCCGGGGAGAAGGGTCAAGGGAAGATGCGTCTCGAGGCGCCTCCTGTCCTCCTGGCTCAGAGATTGGGATTTGGAGGGGAAAGAGGGGAGAAGGTGGGGGCTCGGGGATGGGGACTTTGTCTTGGGGATGGGGACTCGCAACTCAAGTTGCGAGTCTTGAGTCTGGATGTTCGTTTCTCCTAGGCCACTGTAGAGCTCTTTTCTGCATCCAGGTATGTTTGGGGCTTGGTTAGAGACCATACCTTGGTTGCAGGGACCGTGATGGGAAGTAAGCATATCATGAGGAGTGCAGACCAAAACTTCCCTGAGCACTGGGCTTCAGCCTGTCATCTGGGTGGCCCTGGGCACATTTCCCAGGAGATGGTCACAGCTCATGTGCTGCCCACCCTGGGAGCTGATGACAGGGACACCTCCCGAGGTGTAGCATCCTGTACCCCAGCCTCAGGGCCAGAACATTTCACTGTCTCTTAGCAATAAGGCCCCAATGTGTGAAACTGAAAAGGAAATAGATTCCTGCTGCCTGTCACAAAAGAGGCTTGAAAAGCTATGGCAGAAAAGCTACAACCAACCTAGATAGCATATTAAAAAGCAGAGACATTATTTTGCCAACAAAGGTCCTACACTCAAAGCTATGGTTTTTCCAGTAGTCATGTATGGGTGTGAGAGTTGGGCTATAAAGAAAGCTGAACATCAATTCTAAAGAAGAATTGATGGTTTTGAACTGTGGTGTTGGAGAAGACTCTTGAGAGTCCCTTGGACTGCAAGGAGATCCAACCAGTCAATCCTAAAGGAAATCAGTCCTGAATATTCATTGGAAGGACTGATGCTGAAGCTGAAACTCCAGTACTTTGGCCACCTGATGCAAAGAACTGACTCATTGGAAAAGACCCTGATGCTGGGAAAGATTGAGGGTGGGAGGAGAAGGGGATGACAAAGGATGAGATGGTTGGATGGCATCACTGACTTGACAGACATGAGTTTGAGCAAGCTCTGTGAGTTGGTGATGAACAGGGAAGCCTGTGCTACAGCCCGTGGGGTCACAGAGTTGGACACGGCTGAGCAATTGAACTGAACTGACTCTTGCCATGACCACTTGTTTAGCTTTCTGTGATAATGATAAAGTGAAAGTGAAAGTGAAGTCGCTCAGTTGTGTCCGACTCTTTGTGACCCCATAGACTGTAGCCTACCAGGCTCCTCTGTCCATGGGATTTTCCAGGCAATAGTACTGGAGTGGATTGCCATTTCCTTCTCCAGGGGATCTTCCCAACCCAGGGCTTGAACCTGGGTCTCCCGCATTGTAGACAGATGCTTTATTGTCTGAGCCACCAGGGAACTCCGATAACGATAATGGTGGCAGTAATTGTGGTTTGGACTTTCCTGGTGGTTCAGTGATAAAGAATCCTTCTGCCAATGCAGGAGACGTGGGTTCGATCCCTGGGTTGGGAAGATGCCCTGGAGAAGGAAGTGGCAACCCACTCCAGTATTCTTGCCCGGGAAATCCCATGAACAGAGGAGCTTGGCAGGCTACAGTCCATGGGGTCACAAAAGAGTCAGACACAACAGCGACTAAACAACAACAAAACGGTTATGGTTTACTGGGAAAGACGCTGCTCACACAGTCTCTCATTGAATTCTCACGTGGACCGCAGGTGTTAGGTACCCTATCTCCATTTCACAGAACGGAAACTCAGAGAAATTCTATGAACTGGCCGTGCTGCAGGTTATGGGGGTTAGAACCAGGATTCAAAACTAAGTCCAGAGAATCAGTCCCTGGTGGGTGTGGACCATCTTGATGAACTGAGTTAAAATTCAGGCAGAGAGAAAGGTAGGCACTAAAAATATACAGTGGCCCATAATTATTGTTCCATAAATAGCAGCTCCTCCCTACAAAGGGGCACAAAACTCTCAAAGATAAACTTGATCCCTGGCAGTTCTCCACGCCAGCCTCCCAACTAGCCCAGAAGCCCCCAGGGGCAGGGACGCATGTCTTACTCATCATTAGCTTGGTGCCTGCACTCAGCCTGTGTCTGTGCTGTAGGAAGGTACAGGGTGGCATTCTATAGCCCTGGGTTCTAGTCCTTGTTCCACTACCATCACCTTGGGGAACTCTGCTAAGTTACTACCTTTTTCTGGGCCTCAATTTCCTTCTTCCGAGTACCTCCCAGTTCTAACATTCCCTGATACGTAACACAGTCTCAACTTCCAGGGACTCTGGAGAATCCACGTCCAGTGGAACGTGCCTTCTGAGGCCGATCGATCGGTGGTGTCTTGGACTGTGTTGCCCGGCCCTCTGCCCAGGCCCTAGTACCTGCTCTGGCCCCTCCAGCCCCGCCTCTCTGGGTCTCCTGTCACTATACAGAATGCCTAAGCCGACGACCCCGTGGTGACCTCACCACAACCCCAGCTTGTCAGAAAGCCACTGGGCCTTTGTTTGGCTTGCAGGCTCCCTGACTTTGGTGTGGAGATCACAGGTCCCAGCACAATGGCCATTGTCTTCTCAATAACGCCCCTTGCCCCAGCCACGCCCCCCGCAGCTCTCAGCTCCAGCTCTGTGGATTACTACCGCAGAGGGGCTGCATTACTTTGCCATCAGGCCAGTGATCATCTGCAGGCTTCTCTGCCTCTCAGGAGTGACCCGAACTTTCTTCCTATGTGGCTTAGCTCTTCCCTTCGGAGGCAACAGCACCCAGAAAAGCGCCCCTCCCTGGCCCAGGCTTCACGCTGGACAGAGACCCCTGAGGAGGGCATGCCTGTGGTGTGGGGGGTGGGGGCACAGTGCAGAATGGATGCTTGCAGATGGGCCAGGTGGGGGCTCCAAGCCAGTGCCCTGGCACTCAGGTCAGGTCCCCGGTCTCAGGCCTCTCCCAGCAGAAGGGCAACCAGCTGGTGAGGGTGCGGAGCAGTTTAGAACCATCCCCAGAGTTGGAAGTGGTGCTCGACTCCGTCTGCAGACCCCTCCCTGAGCAGGCAGTAGACCATACCACGCTCTGTCTACACAGGCACCACACCAACCTCAGTAAACTCATCACACTGGGAAGAAGCCAGCTTTCCCAGAAGGACCCACGTGGCCCTCAGCACATGGGGGTGGTCTCCCACCAGGAAGGAAGGTGTGGGATTCCGTCCTGACAAGCCCACGCCCCAGAACAGGGGCATTCTCACTTAGGCCGGGCGGGGCCTGGCACACACAGCACACAGTAGGTACTCAGCCAATTTTGACCAACTCATCACTGCCAAGGTTTCATGTGACCAAACCTACCCTAACTCTGGGAGCGCACAGATGTCCCCAAGCAGAGGGGTCCTTGCCCAGAGGCCCCTGGACGACTCCTGCTGCAGCTGGACAGAGCCCTGGGGATGCACATGAACGGGTGACCCCTCTGCCGGCGGTGTGGACACGGCACACCAACAAGACAGGCTGCTCTGTCTCATCTGGTGGCGGCCCTGACCTGCTGAGTCAGCAGCCACACACACACACACACACACACACACACACACACACACACACACTCACACAGAAGAAAAGAGCCTGGAGAAGAACGGGGAGCAGGGCTCCCTGGAGGCCGAGCAAGGATGCAGAGGAAATCTGACCATGGCTACATGCAATTCTCATGAGAACTGTTCAGCAGCAGAAGGAAGTCAGCCCTAGGACCGTCCCAAAGCATTTCCTTTTCTGAGACATCATGAGACCCCTGGGGGAGAAGCCAGAAGGTCGGATTGCCAAGCGGTGGGGCTGGGCCCTGCTTACCTGGCAGCTTGTTTGGAGGGGAGGTGCTGGGCTGGTGGTGGGGGGAGCCATGGGAGAGCAGGGTGTTCAGGCCGTGCGTCTGGCTGGAGCTGTAGGCGTCCATGGCCAGCTTCTGCCGGAACGCCTCCTCCTTTCTGCGGTTTGCGAACCAGTTGTAGACGCGGACCTCAGTGACCAGGTTGGAGCCCAGGCCATGGGCTTTGGAGGGGGAGACGCCTCGCTGCAAACATTCTGCCCTGAGAACAGGAGAGAGGGGAGATGGTAAGTGAGGGTGGTCGGTGGGGAGGCCCCCTGGCATTTGGCCCCAGGTACACGATAGCGGGGGGCTTCCCTGGTGGCTCAGTGGTCAAAGAATCCGCCTGTCAGATGGGAGACTCAGGTTCGATCTCTGGGTCAGGAAGATCCCCGGGAGAAGGGAATGACAAGTCACTCTAGTATTCCTGCCTGGGAAATCCCATGGACAGAGGAGCCTAGCGAGGTAACATACGGTCCATGGGGTCACAAAGAGTTGGACATGAGTGAGTGACTGAGCACATATGCATACTATCATGGAGCGGGGGGTGGGTGATGGCAAGGAGTGTGAAGCGTTCAAGGATAGAGTATGGGAAGCCTGAGAAATGGCCAGCCTGGGTAGTTATCTGATGAGATGGCTGGATGGCTGGAGCAGGGTGGAACACAGGTTCTGAGCAGGCTCACTGCCCCAGAAGTCTGGGGCTTAGCCTTTGGTGTGGCTCCTGAACAAGAGAGGAAGGTGAGGGGCAGGCATCTCAGGGGGAAGGTCCAGGTGAGCCTCCTGACACCGTATGTGACTATTTTTCTTGTCCTACAAAAGACCATTTCGTTTGCTGGCCTAGTCTGAGCCCCTCCATAGCACTCTGAATGGACTTCTGGTCTTCCAGGGTTTGGACACCCCACAAAGGTGCCATGGAAGCCAGATTCCTTAGTCACATAATAGGAATCCCTTCCAAAGGGCAGGCTGGGTGAGGTATAAATGAGGACACAGCAGAGACAGCTGGTCTCCAGTCATCATCTCTGAGGAAACCCCAGGGCCAGGCGTGGGAGAGATTCTTAGACACCACTGGATACTGGGGGGCTTCCCTCTCATAGTGGGGGCCAGAGCACAGCTGAGGACTCTGTGACACATCTGGGCGGATGGTTTCATCTCCCCAGGCCCCTGCCAGACTTCCCTAGCTGCATCATCTCCCTGCCAGAGTGGTCCAGCCCAGAGACAGAGAGAACCCACAGGTCTTAGCCAAAGCAAAGAGCAGATTTTTTAAAAAGCGAAGGTTGGAATCAGAGCAGATGGGGCAGGAATGAAGCTAAAGGATATATAGAGGATTTTCTAATGGTTTTCTTTAAAATGTGACAGCCTGGGTGGGAGGGGATTTGGGGGAGAATGGATACATGTATATATGCATGGCTGAGTCCCTTCACTGTTCACCTGAAATCATCACAACGTTGGTTGTTAATCGGCTATACCCCAATACAAAATAAAAGCTTAAAAAAAAATGCCATGTCATTAAAAACAAATGAACTCTACAAAAACAACTCTAATCAGTGTGGACAGAGTGGAGGGAATTCTGACCAGTTCTTGCTCTCTTGCTAAGTTTCCCTTTGAACCAACATTTGGTCTCGACCAAAGCCAGTCTGTGGCTAAGGAATAGCTTTCCCTTGGTCTGTAGGGGGATCAAACGCATGATTCTCCCTTCATTGGCATATTTTAGACCATCATTCTCCATCATTCCCTGGGATAACAGTTAGGGCTATGCCACAGAAAGACATCCCCTGGTTAACAATCAGTTCAGCAAAGTGAAGTGCGTTTCTTGACTGCAGGACTTCTCAGAGCCTTTAATATAGGAATGCACGTTGTGACCCCCTAAGAGAAAGTTATGCAGATGATGGTTCTTAGACTGATTTATTAATGACTTGAAATGAGGGTTCTGCGGGACACACTTTGGGAAAGCCCGATTTAGCCGGATAAGTGGGTTTCCCTGGTGGCTCAGATGGTAACGAATCTGCCTGCAATGTGGGAGACCTGGGTTCAATCCCTGGGTTGGGATGATCCCCTGGAGGAGGGCATGACAACCCACTCCAGTATTCTTGCCTGGAGAATCCCCATGGACAGAGGAGCCTGGCGGGCTATGGTCCACAGGGTGGCAAAGAGTCGGACACGACGGAGCGACTCACTAGCGTCTCAACCTTCCAGGACTGAGGGGTGGAGCTCAGGCCCCTGTGCTCGCCCGCCTGCTCTTGGGGAGCTTCCGGTGGCGTTACCTGTTGCACTCCTCCACTAAGGCCTCCCTCTCTTCCTTGCTGGGGTTCTTTTGCCGGTCGTAGGCCTGGTACAAGATTTGCTGGGACGCGGGCCCCCATTTGAACCGGTTGCGACGCATCTTCTTGTTGGTGGGCTCAGAGCAGGCGTCATCGGACTGCCCAGGCCCCTGGTTCTGTTGACTGAACTCTGGAAAGAGAAACAGCAGCTGATCCTGACTGCTTTTGTCTGTCAAATTTCCAGAACTCTGGACTGTCTGGTTGAATTCTGAAAAGAGAAAGGAGTAGATTTGATAGGGTCTGTAGCCTTCACTCAGCAGATAGACAGACAGACAGACAGATCAACGGACAAAAATACCCTTATGTCTCTCCTCTGAGCTTTGGGGGTCTGCTGTTAACTATAGGTGGGAATACACGGGTGGGGGCAGGCTCACCCCAGGCTCCTCACTGCCCATTTCTGTTGGCTCCACCAAAACCAACCCCTTTCCTTTCTTTGGAGGAGCTCAAACGTGGCTGACCATTGTTCTCAGGACAATTTATTATTATTATTATTTCATTGGCTCGCTGGCTCTCAGACATGAAGCAACACTCTGAATCCTGAAGTCTTGTGTCAAGGAGATGAGTTCCACCAAGTCTCAGGTCTAGAGGGAAAAATGCTAAAAGGTACAGCTTGCACTTAGACAAAATGTTCAGAGGCTGAAAATAGCTCTCTCCACTCATAGATCCTAGGGACCCACATTATGTTATGCTCTTTGAAAAACCCCAAACCCCAAACCTTTTGACTACTGCTTTGAAATAAATGTAACCGGACCTTTGTATTGGAAAAAGAAGCAGCAGCTCTTTAGAGCTCAATCATCTCAAAGGCAATGGTGTGTGTGTGTGTTCAGAAGTCCATTTATGAGGAGAACAGCCCAAGAGGGAAAGGTCTTACACACCTGCCCACACATTTGAAAGATGGGAAGTGCAAGAGATGGCAAACACAGGACTTTCTTAAGAATGGTGTTTTAAGAATTGGAGACAAGTAAATATAGATGGTATGGAGCCTCCTGACAGTCCAATTCCCAGGACCCAGGCATATCATGACCCTCAATATATTTTGATTGAATGAATGAAAGATGACCAATCACCCAGTGGTGATCCTCTGTGGCTGCAATGAGATTTGATATTTACTCATGAAAGAGGCAGCCTCCTTGCTCTCTTCCTTACATCTGCATGAAGCAGAGTTCATCATGGTATTAACTCCATTTTACAGATGACCAAGCAGAGAGGCCAAGCACCCTGCTGAGCGAGGACCCATAACAGATTCATTTCCTAACTCCTGGTCCCCGTGTTCTGGACCTTGATGTTTTTCTTTCTTGGTTCCTGGAGTCCTTCCTGCACGTCTCAGAAAACTCTCAAGGTCCAAAGTCAGGCCACAGCTTGAATCCTCTGCATAACACCCTAGCGTGTGGCCTTCCACCTACCTACCTCCAGCAATAGGGAACTTGCTAAGATCTAAAGATCCGTTTCCATTTTGGCCCATCAAGTAGTGGTGGGTCCCTAACAAACCTAGACCCCCGATACAAGTAGTGCTGGCCTTTGTTTAATTAGTTCTTGATCAGCCGAGTTAACAAGCTGTGTCCTTGGTAGACAGACAGAACATGTTACTGGAACCCTTGATTGGAGCCCCATCCACTTTGGAAGATTCTCAGGCCACTTTGGGCTCTGTTTTCACTGGTTCCCAATAATTCCTTTAGATACCTAAGAGTGTCTCTGCCACATCTACTAGCAGGAAGTCACTGACTCCATGGGATAATGAGGCTCCCAGCCAAGTTCTACAATTCCTGGTCCCTTGGCTTCTCTGCCTGTGGAATGGGCCTGGTGAGGACTGAAGGGCCCTAAAGAGTCTTTTAGAACATATGCCCCTGGTCAGGATGATGGTGACGACAATGATGGTCATCCAGATTCCCAGGGAAGTTCTACTTTTCAAAGCGCTTTTACAATTCCCGTATGATTTGGTCTTCACGGCAGCCATCTAAGTGCAGGGAGTTTGGGACAATCAGAGTGGGGAGAAGGAAGCCCCCTGCTCAGTGGATGTCTGTCTCAGTGTCTCCTCTCCTCCCTGTGGTCCTGTGGAGTTGTGAATAACAGCCAAAGCCACTACGGATAATCGCAAGAACCCAGGATCAATACAAGGTTCCTCATTTGATGTGAAGAGATAACCTGTCATCACAGTGAACATGTAAAGAACCATTTCTACAGTGAGGTTATTATACAAAGTCCTCCAAATGTATCCCTTCAACTAACTCTCACACCTCTCTTAGGAAGAACTGTTATCTCCATTTTACAGATGAAGAAATTTGAGGTTCAGACCCATTAGAGGCAGGGGCAGGAGCCAGGATGTGAACCTAGCCTGTAGACGCTGAACTCACAACCCTTGATGGTGATGCCCCATATACATCACCTCTCACTAAAAACAAACCCAAAGCACACACCCAGAAAACCTTCCAACTGGCCTTGGGTGCAGGTCACAGAACCTACTCCTGAAGTTCTGCCTGTGATGGGTGTGAGACACACTTGCAGCTGCCCACAGAGTAGGGGCCGCCTCTGGCTGTTGGCTGCCCTTTTTGAAGAACCAGACTCCCACACATTCTCCACCCACCATCAACTCTCCCCTACTCCTTTCCAGATTAATGGCAGGAGGGCGGGGGGCGGTGCCCAGAAAATGTTTTTTGCCCATAAAAATTAACTTGGAGAAGATGGCATCAGTAACCTCTTTATAGGCTCATGAGCCAGTCTGGACAAGGAGATTCTATCTGTGAAGATAGGCTCATGAATATTACCACTTATTACTTTTAGCTTCTTATGAAAATTTGTTATCATGTGTGTTTTTTATTCTCCCGATTTTCTCTTACTACTTGTCACTTGTTACTTGTCCACTTGTGTCCTTCTTTTATTCACCTCTCTTTCTATTTTTCATCCAGTGCTAGTATATCTTGGATTTAACCTTCAAGAATTGGTTCAAATGACACCTCCTCCAGGAAGCCCTCCATGATGTCTCTAGGCAATTTAGCAATTCCTCTGGCTGTCCCTTGCATACACTTTTATAACACCTTTTAGAAAGCCATCATTATTTATTCAAACATCTCATCTTCCTCACTAGGTTGTAAGTCCCTGGAGAAAAGAACCTGTGTATCTCACAGGCCAACAAGTGCTTGGCACCTCATAGGTGCCCATATAATATTTACAGAGTGAAGGGATGCTTCTTAAGCTTTCTGTCTCATGGGACTTTAAAACAATAATAACAATAATTGAAAAATCCTTTGCAGAGATGGTCATACATTTTTGCAAAATGTCATTCTCAAGCATCTTGAGAACCTTTCTGGGACTTCTATCTTTTAGAAGTTTTTGGTTGATCTTTCCTGCCTCCATTTTTCTGAGGGAAATCCCACAGAACACAGAGAGGCAACTCAAATGGGAGATGATGCCTGAGGCTTGGACTGGAGTGAAAGCACATCCCAAGGGTTCTCTGGCCTTTGGGAGACTATGGCTCCGGAAGATTTTTTCTTGGGCTTTACAGGAATTACAGAGAGTTGCTTCATGTCAGACACACAAATTCTTAAAGACATAGTCACCATGGATGGTGGATCATCACAGAGTTTAAAAGGGGCCTCTTCCTCTCACTGTGCTTCTTATAACCTACTTATCTAACCACCAGGGAAGCTCCAACTTTTCTAATGCTACCAGCAAAAGAGCAAATCACTGCAATATAAGGTGAACCCCCAACCCTTTCCTTGCATTTTGAAGGCCTTTCCAGCCCATGGACATTGAGACAATAAATACTGAAACCATCACTTCAGGGCAGTGTGTGACAGAAAACAAGAGTGATTTTAAAAAGTAGTCCTCTAGTAAGAGGGGAAAAACTCAGCCCAGAAAGTGGTGGAAACTCATATCTTAACAAAGACAGAGAAGCCCACAGCCCAGAGGAGAGTATGTGGGAAGAGCGAAAACTTACATAAAATTTTCCTAGAAAAAGGGCTGGATTGAAATAATCAAAATATAATGTAAAAGTACACTTTTCCTAAAATAAAAACACTAGGTCACTGATACTCTTATCATTCAAATGCAGTTCAAACTTCCCTAGCCTTCGAAACAAAAATCTCTCAGGGTTATTGCGTGGAAGAAATCTTGGGACAGAAAGGAAATTTGGGAAAGACAATGGGAAGGATAAGAATTCATCACTCAGAGTTGCAGATGCAGATGCTTTTACTGAGTCCTGCCTTAGCCAGAAGCAGATTCTTCCTCTGACAGGCTCACCAGCTGGGGTCTCAAAGCTCTACCGATTTTGGTAAATGTGAGTAAGCATCTTAAGTTGCTTCAGAACTCAGTTGTACCCGCCCCCAACCCCATCCTCCCAAACAACAGAGTCAAGTTCCTAACATATCTATATGTACGAATGCCTTCTATTTTTTATACTCTTCAAGAGAGAAGGAAAATAATAATAACAGTGACAGATATTATTGATTGCTACTAAATGTCTTCCTTGGAAAGTCTGATCCATGGTCATGGATCAAGGCGAGAAGATGCTTGGCTTACTTTGGGTTCAATATTCTGCTGTTACCTACTTGGTTTCAAAGAGAAAGATGTTGGAAGCAGGGACCAAAATATTCAAGGTGTGCTACACACACCAATGGGCTTGTCAGATCGACTGGCTAGGGACTAGGGCATCTCTGGAGAAGAAAATGACATAAGCCAACTCATTGCAGGGCATCAAATCCACCTGACAGCTTCCTTTTATTTGCCAAGTGCCACGCAGACCTTGTTGATGAGAAGGAAACTGAGGCATCGCGCAGGGGTCAGAGTTAGGGCAAAGGTCAGTCTTGGCTGAGGCAGAGGCCGGTTGAAAGCACTTACGTCGGAGGATCTCCCGCTGCTTTCGGACGTACCAGGTGTACAGGGCGGCGCGCTTCTGGGTCTTCATGGGGGTGCCTTTGTTGAGGTGCTGGGAGAGGTGTGATTGGTTCAGGCCGGTGACATCCACCACTTCCCTTTGAGGGATGTTGTGCTGTTGCATGTAGCCCTTGATCATTTTGGCTGCCCTCCACGGGTCCTCGCTAGACAGATTAAGCAGAGGGTTAGGATGCTGGTGGAAGAGGTCGGGGACAAATATCCTCTTTCTAGAGGTTTTCCTTAAACTCTGTGCAAAACTCTGACCTTCCCCTATTTCTCCTCCTGCCCAAGTTACATCCTGGGGAGAGAGGCGAGGCCGAAATAGAGCCTGGACAAAAGAGGGGATGAAAGCTCCTATATAGTGCACTCCATCCCTTTCAACTGAGATGGGGAGAATAAAGAGGAAGATGATTTCCTTGCTTCAGTAATAGGAAAGCAAGCCCAGCACTCTCTCTCTGGAAGCAGAAAGAAAAGTTCCTGGGTGTTTCTTTTTGTTTTTGTTTTACGTTTTTGTTTGTTTGTTTGTTTTGCTTTCCTGCACTTTGCTGGAATGTGAGAGATTTTAAAGGAAGAGCAGAGGTGTCCTTCGCTTGTGACTAGGCTGGTTGATCCCCACGATAGGAGGTATCATCTCTAGATTCACCTGGACTTCTTCCACATCACCTCCCTTTGGGATGGGCGTCTCCACTTGTTGCTTAAAAAATGGCAGTAAAACATAAGTGACCACCTCCGGAGAAGCAAGGAGGACGTCTTAGCCAAATGTTAAACAGTTTTCAGAGTTTCAGAAAACTTTTAAGAAATGATGTTCCTCTCCTGGGGGGCTGAGGAATCACTGCACTGACGTGAGGCAAATAAAATTAAAACAAAAAATTCTTCACAGCCCCGCCTCCCAAATAAGACCACACAGACAGATGGATAATTTCAATTTCTGAATAAGATGTGAATGATTCCAAATGCCACTCTCTTTCTATATTCTTACATGTCTCCTCGGATAGGGTAAGAGTGTCGGGAAGTTAATCTTTCTCATAAATTTCAAGCTTGGGGTAAGAACTTAAACTTTTCATTTAAGTTCATTTCATTCATAAACACAGGTAATGGAAAAAAACTTCTTTAGAACACTGTATTAGTGCCTCTTAATTTATTCCAAACGTTTTCAACTTTGCCAATATCTTTTCTTGCTTATTGAAAAGTGAGCAATCTAATTGAAAACAAAAATTAAGAGAAGAGTGCACAATATAGAACAAAGATATTCATGAAACAATAGATCCATATATATTATTTGTTTAAGGCAGCTACATGATTAACTTAAAAAACCCCAGCATCCCCTTACGGTTGATGTATATAATAGCCTGATAAAACATGAAAAAAATGAAGGGAATAATTAGGTTCAGAGGTAACAATAAGCAAAATTTCAGAGGGCAAAAAACCAGATATAGGTGAAGATGAAATAAGTGATTTATTTCTAGATGATGTCTATGTCAACTACAATCACGTTTGTGTCATGAATTTTTTTAACCTAGTAATTAAACAGATTTTTGTAAGCATTTGAAAAATTGGGATTATTTTAGCAAGTCTTTGATATTAAATTTATGAGAACACAAGTTTTGATAGAGATGTTTTTGATAAATGCAAACTCAAAATTACATATAGCTTAATATCTCAAGTATTTATAAAGGTACTTCCAAGTAATACAACAATATTTAAGTAAAAACAGGAACAAAAAATGAGGAACTGCATCCATTTCAAATATGGATAATTCACCTTGAGTAAGAGGAAAGTAATGTAACATTTTGAACATGCCCGTGTAAACATTAGCACTCATTTTAAAAGTTTATTTCTGCTAAATACTTGCACAGTATTTTTAGGGTAAAAAAACACCTTCAACAGATATCAACAACAGCTTCCAAAGTTAGAAAAAGTATCTGGGTTTTTAAAGGTAATGCTGCTTCGACAGATTCTTTAACATTTTTGGTTTTGTTTAAATTTTTTACTAGTATTTATTTTGTGTGTTTAAGAAACCTAACTGAAATAGTGTAATATTCCGAGAGCAAATAATTCCGTGGAAAAAGTGAATTAGCTTAACGACTGAAAAGGTTTAAAACAAAAAACAAAAGGCCAGGGAAACCATATAAATGATAGCAAATCTTTCAGCCCGCATTAAAGCCTGGGGATAAGATGGCGTAGTTACACCTTTATAGCTCCGACCACAGAATTCTCATGGATTCACCGGGAAGGGCCCCAAGAGTCGGTTACGTTTTGAAATTTAAAAATACAGCCAGTGATCTGGGGTTCGCAACCCCGGTAAACACACGGATCGGGAGAAGGGCGCCCGGCGTTGTCCTCAGGGCGCAGGTGTCAAGCGCCCGACCTCGGCGCCCGCCTGGTCGGCCCAGCATGCTCCTTTCCAAACAATGCCATGAACCGAGAGGCCCTGGACCCCGGCTCCGATCGCCGCGATTTCTTCGTTAAGAAGCCTCCACCGGGGCTTCTTGGGGAGCAACCAACTTTCCAACTTTTCACCGCGCGCGCCAGCCTAGAGCCGGGGCCGGAACCGGCAGCGCGCAGCCCCGACCCGCTTTCCCCGTCTCTCTCTTCTTGGAGATGGAAAGAGCGGCCAGCCGCTCCCCAAAGTGACTTGTCCTGTTCTTCTCTTTCCGCCTTAGCGGAGCAGTGTGGACCAAAAGGGGAGTGCGCGCCTCTGGCGTGTAGCAGCCAACTGCGCAGTGACCTGGGGGCCGCTAGCGATTTCTTGAAAAATTACTTTAATCAAGTCTGACCACTCCTGAAGGTGGGGGAGGGAAGTTAGCAGCCGCTGGGGAAAGGAGAAGAAACCTTAGGGCCTGGCCTGTGTGTTCCCCACCCCCGCCCCCGGTGGGGGTCTTGGGCCCCCTAGCCTGGCTCTCCGCCCCCTGGAGCCCGGAGCTCTGCGCAGCGAAGAGCGCTGAGGTCCGGAGCCCAGGGCCGGGCCTGGCTCTGTGCCCGCCCGGCCTGCGGTGTCGGCGACCTCCGGGGCAGCCCGGGTCAGGCGCGGGGCGCGGGGCGGCGCGGGGCGGCGCGGGGGCTCTCCTGGGAGGGCCGGTCAGCCAGGTGCGTGTGTGCTGGGAGCTGCGAACAGCCTCGCTAGTCCGCTTTCTGCTTTCCTTCCCTCTCGAAGCCGCGTTTACAACTTCACCAATGAATAACCCGCCTCTCCGTTCAACCTAATCACGACTTTTTGTGTATCTTTCTGTTGATGATTTATAGAAATAAATTAATAACACCCTAACTCCACGTGCTTCAGTTTATATTACATCTCTGCCACGTCTAACCCGGCGCGGGGCTGGGTGCCGAGGGACGCCCCAGGTTCTTCCAAAACCCCGCTGGAAGGCGGGTGCCTGCGGCCAGGCGGATGGGCCTAGGCCCCGCGGGCCCCGGTGCCGGGCGGCCGGACATCGGCGGTTCCTCCCGGCCCGGGGTCAATCTCCGGCCCGCCCCGGCGCCCCAGCCGCTCTTCTGACCCCTCTCACCTTCCTGCACCCCTAGCCCGGGCGGGGGAGAAACCGCCGCCAAGGGGGCAACCCGCCAGGCAAGAAAGAACCTCAAACCCTACGAACTAACTGTAGCAACAGACTTTCGGGAAGTTAGAAGAAAAAAAAAAAATCTAGAAATTCCCCTGATTGTTTTGCTAGAGAGTAAGCCGCCGGGTCCCCAGGTAGCAAATTCAAATGCAAGGTCATAACGCATCCCAAACGGCCACTGCGGGCGGGTGACCCGGGTTGCCCCGGTCCTGGGCGCGACTCCGGCCCTGGCCTTGCCTGGGGACTGCGGAGCTGAGGGTCCGAGGCCAAACGAGGGTCTCGGTCCCAGAGTAGCCTGGCTAGGAGCGACATGCGGTCTAAGGGAACCGCTCGGCTCTTTGGATAATTAGTAACAAGCTGTCAAAGCCCTAGGTCGCTCAGAAAGTCTTAGCAAACCACCCGGGGCCGGGAGACAGACGGCCGGGCGACCGGCCTGCCTGGATTACTCGGGGACGCCGGGGTGTCAGCGGCGAGATCCGGGAACGCCCTCCTTTCTCCCACCAAATCCACCGCAAACCCGAGGCTTGAACGCACTGATTCCTCGCTTGCTAGAGACGCGGTTTCATTGCCCCTTGCGAGTCCACTCCAACCCGACAACGTGCAAGCATTTCCTTTCGCAGATCTAAACGGGCTTTGGGGATTCCAGATAACCTCGGGGCCTTGCTCGGGCGCTGCAGACGAGAGTGCCCATCGGAGAAGGCGCCCCCCAGATCCCTGCCCCGGAGCCGCCGGTCCCTCTGCGGAGAGCCGCAGGACGCGGCTCCCCAGGCCGGTTCCGCAGATGCGGCTCCCCGGGAGAACTGCTTGTGGCCTGGGGTTGCTGCGGGCCCGGAGCCTCCGCACCGGCGAATCGCCGAGGTTTCACTGCGCCCATTCGCACCTTCGGCCGCGTGGGCAAGGGCTCTGCAAGCTCGGTTCTCCCAGGCCGAACCCCAACACTGCCTGGAGGGCCCCGCCGGTCCCGGGCGCTGGGCTGGGCAGGAATTCACGAAGTTTCGGGGCTCGGGCCGTCCGACTGAGGGGCTGGGAGGGGTCCAGGTGTTGGAAGAGAAGCGGAGCGCCCCCCGGGGACTTCTCTGGTGGAAACCAGGCTTGGCAACAGCAGTCGGGGGCCGTGTGGCTCAGCCACTGGGGCCCAGGGCTCCGGGTGTTCAGGCGCACCCCTCCGCACCTCGGCCCGCGCCTACCTGAGCATCCGGTCCACCTCCGCCCGCTGCTCCGCCGCCTCTTCGGTGTTGAGCGCTTGCAGCTCCTTGAGGATGGGAGGGGTGTCATAGTCGTCCCCGTCTTCGGAGCCCTCGTCTCCGGACAGGCGGCCCTTGGCGTGGCCGTTCGTCAGAGTGTGGAAGACCGGCTTGGTGTCCGGCTCGGCCCCGCTCCCAGGGGACAGGGGCAGCGTCTCCAGCTTCACCCCGAAACTCGGGGACGGCAGCAACTCCTCCAAGGCCTGGATCAACACCTCCTTGGTGACCCCGGAGCTCAGCAGGGCGCTCAGGAGTTCTTGCTGGAGCGACGTGAGCTTGGACACCATTTTCCAAGGACAGAGAAAGAAGGGGGTGAGGGGGCGGGCGGGTGGGTGCGAGAGAGGAGGGTGGAGGGGAGTTTCAGAAGCGAACCCCAAGTCCAGGAACCCCCCCCACCCTTCAGTCTCCAGACACCTGTTACTCCCCGGGGTCCCGGAGTCTCCTCCGAGAGGAGTCAGAAAACTTCTAACTTGCCATGATCGCCACCATTAGGCCATATAAGATATGCAAATTAGCGGGGAGGGCCCGGCTTTCGGCAAGATGCAAATGGTCGGCGGCGTGGGGTGGGGGTGGGGGACCGCGGGGGGAGGGGAACCGAGAGAGTGAGAGTGTGAGAGGCAAACCCGAGAGCCCGAGACCCGAGCCGGGAGCCGGGATGCTAGGGTCCAGGGTATTCACTCCGGGGGTCTGAAGATATTCGTGCACCGCTTGCGTCTATCAGCCAAACTTCAGCTGACCTTTGGACTCGTTAAACAAGTAGCTTGCAGCCTGGTGTGCAAGGCGCCGGGACTTTTCCACCCGCTGCGGGTCCGGCTTTAAGTCTGGAGAGAAGGAGAAACTGCTCTCGGGGGCTCAGGTGAGGGCTGGAGGAAGCTGGGGTGCTCTTGGGAGAAGCAGACGGAGGAGTGGTACCCTCGCACGCGTCCCGACCAACCTGCGAGCAGTGGGCCCGGAGAGCCGGGCCGGCGGAGGAGGAAACTGACCGCAGGGGAGTGGACGCGGAGACCCGGGGAAAGAGGGGCGTGTTGGGCGGGGGTGAGTGTGGAATGCAGGGTGGGTGGCGGGCACTGAGTTCTACCTGAGTTACCGCTCTGCCGACGCCAGGCCTTCGGGCGCCGGGGCTGGCGGCTTGGATTTACAGAACTGTCGGCCCCAGAGCGTAGGCCAGAGGGAAGGAGGCCGGGAGAACCCTTGGGAAGAGGAGGCGCCGACTAACTGGGTGCAGCGGGGCCGCACCGGCACCCAGCCCGGCCAAGCCGCGGGGAGCTGGGCGCCCGGGCCCCTGGGATTTAAAACCCAGAATATCAAAGCGCGCGTTCGGGGCAAAACTGGGATCGCGGGGCCTCCTTTCTGCCAGTGAAAGTTGGCTGGGCAGTTGAAGCCGCACGTCTTCTGGGCGCACTGATTTCTGGTTTATTAGCAGCTCCAGGACACAGCGGTTCCCAGGGCCAGAGACTGATCTCTGTGGACGCGAGGTCAAGGCGGCGGTGGCTGGCGACTCCCACGCCAAGTTGGGAAGGGGCCGACCAAGCCAGCGAGGGACATAAGTGATTGTTCACGCCGGCCCGGCCCAGGAAGGAAGCCGGGAACCTCTCAGCGCTATCGGAGTTTCACCTGCATCTTCCCGAGGCGCTCAGGGGCGAGGAAGGAGGCAGGAGGTGCGCCCCGACTCCAGGCTGCCCTGGACCTGCAGAAGATCCAGGGTAGCAGGGGCTTTTTAGGACCCATGGCTCACAGTCCCATAGTTCCTGGGGCAGAGGACACCTCCTTCCCCTCTCTAAGCCCCAGGTTCATCACCTAAGAAATACTGAAACCTAAAGCCCAGAGGATGTGGCATTGTGTACATTGAGTGAGCCCACCTGTGAAACCGTGTATTCCAGGAACAGTATTCACACTTTTCTGAGAAGGCAGGCAGTCGGTTCCTAGTAGTAAAATCTAGCCCTAGGGAGGTTCAGGATTCTCAGAACCAGGCAAATTCAGTGCTGGGCTTGGAGGGACTGGGAGCTTAGGGACAAACATTCAGAATGAGCAGGGCATTTGCAAAGGAGCTTCTAAGCAAAGTCCCCCCACTTTCCCACCTTTTAAAGGCAGTTAGGAGGAAGAGGGGAATTTCAGCAGGAGTAGGAGTGGGAATGGGGAGGGTCATCAGATCTGTCTGCTTGGTTCAGGTACCAGGGCTGAAGCCCAGATGTTGTTGATCCAAGTCAGGCTGCTAAGGAGCCTGTCGTTGTTATTTAGTCCCTAAGTCGTGTCCTACTCTTTTGCGATCCCATGGACAGTGGCCCTGCCAGGCTCCTCTGTCCATGGGATTTCCCAGGCAAGAATACTGGAGTGGGTAGCCATTTCCTTCTCCAGGGGATTTTTTCCTGACTCAGGGATGGAACCCATGTCTGCTGCATTGGCAGGAGGATTCTTTACCACTGAGCAACCAGGGAAGCCCCACTAAGGACCTAGGTTGACTTTTTAAATTACAGGGTTTGCTCTGTACTCCTGGACCACCCACGAGAAAGGGGTGGTTGTGTGCACGGAGCTCTGGGTGACCTTTACAGCATCTCAGTGTCTTTCCCCGAGAAAGGGGTAAGAAGTTCATAGAAACGAGGGCTCTTCATTTCACCTTATTGTCTTGGAGTTTGTTGTGACATATGGCACCTCCTTGCCCCTCACAGTTCAGCCCAATGGGAGAACATTTTTTGCCTCCCCAGCTTCCCTCAGCAGGGATAATGAAGTGTTCAGAGTAAATGTCCCTGGAGAACAATCGCTTTTTCTCTGTCCCTCACTTGCTATCATGATAGAAGCAGTCAAGTGTAATGAAGATGAGTTTCTGTGTTTAGCTGGGAAAACCCATTAAAAAACCAGCCATCACTTCCCTTTTAACAACAAAGCTTTGATTTGCAGTTCCGACTGCTGTGTGCCCAGTCTGACTCTCAAGCTTCCTTATCTCTCAAAATTCAGGTGTCAGCAAACCCATTCTTCCCCCCTACCCCAGCCAATGGAAACACACAGAACGTTGCCCAGAGCACAAGGAAATTTCCTATGCGTGTCCAGGTAATCTGGCTAGTCAAAGTCAGCAGCTTCCTGTAACCCGCTTGCTCAGGTATAGGTATATACTACCTGATGCAATATGGGTGCTCACCAAGTAACTGCAGCTATAGATCTGTGGGCATACCCATTATCTATCTATTCATATGGAAATTTAGAAAGAAAAAGTGTAAGGATCCCAGCAGGGGGTCCTTTGGGATGTGGGTCACAAACATTCACCAAATGAATTATCTCAAAAAACACTTTGGTTAGGCTTCCTCTCAAAAGAAGAAGCCAGAACATAACTGAAATACTCTTATTTATGCTTCACAAAGGATAAAGTAATGATGGACTGAGACAGTAGCCCCATTTTAAAGAACTGGGAAAGGATGTAGGACATTTTAAAGAGGTGGCTTGGAGCTACTGTAATAAGTTAAAGAAGGGTTGAGATTGGGGCTCAGGATTTTTGAGTAGGGCTTTAGGATGAAAGAGAAAGGGCTCCAGTTTTACTGTGTTGGGAGATGGGAAGTTGAAAGAGGGGATTCTGCTGTGATTCCACAGCAGAGAATAGAGAACAGATGTTGGAGTCAAACAGACCTAAATGTGGGTTCTGCAATCTACTTAACCAGCTGTGCAACTTGGATAAGCTTGCGTTGCACAAACTTCTGAGCTTCAGCTTCCTTAGGCGGAAAATGATCCTAATACTCTACTGGGTTTTTGTGACGGTGAAAAAATAATGAGTTGGTAACTGCAGGTTCAAGTGTCTGACATGTTTAGAAAGAGACAGCCCATCATGAAAACATGCAAAGAAGTAAGGCAGCTGATCTTCTGGGGCTCTTTTATTCCCAGCTTTTGTTTTTCTTTTTTGAGTTACTGAATTTAAGGAGACCAGATTAGGTTCTTCTACTCAAACAATGAATCCACTCGTTCACATCCCAAGATTTTTCTATGAGGAAATGTAGTCCCTGATCCAAGATAATTTAAAATACAGTTGGCTCATTAGTCTATGAAAGTTTTCTGGGCACCGTCTTGGAAGTTTCACAGAAGGGCCCTTGTGGTTCCCATGGCCTCAATCTCTCCCGTAACTTCACAGCCCAGGGGACCCTGCTTTCTAAGCTTGTGCACAGTCTTCTTCCTACTTTCCACGGTTCCCCTGATTTGCTTACAGCTGGGAGAACCCAGTCCTCTCTGTTCTCTGATGCTCCCCTCTCCACATTGATTCGGGAGAGTCTCTAGAAAGCCTCACAATGAAAGCATCTCTAGAGTTAAGCATGAATACCACCCTATCCTAGTCTGAAAGTGGTTGGAAGCCTTATTGTTAAGACAGCAGCGTTGCAGCCTAGAGAGCGTTCTAGACTGTGTCATTAGAGCCTGAGTTCCCATCTCTGGATACAAAACTCTTTTCCTGGTAACTCTTCACCTCCCCCAAAAGGCTTGGCTGGGCACCTTCTCTGATTCTGCTTTTGAAAGATGGCCACTTGGTCTGAATGGCCATTTAAGTTCCCCGTTTTTTCCATGATTTGAAATTCCAGAATGACCACGTTGTCCATTTCCAGACTTTTGGGCAGATGATACATGAGCTCAGGCTGGAACTCTGAGTAGTACTAGAAATAGGACACCATGGAAAGTAAACTCCAAGAAGATGGAGACCATCTCATGACTTACTCTTCAATGTCTGGAGAGGTGTCTGATCCATAAAACACGCTCAATAAAACCTTGTTGAATAAATGAGCAAGTAATCATTCCTCCACAATACCATTAAGAGTGATTTTTGTGTCCTTATTTATACTTGATTTTTCTAGTTGTCAGCAAGGAAGTTGTAGTCTAAATAACTTTCCCAGACCCAAATGGGTATATCATGTGTGACTCCATTTATATAAAGTTAAAAACCAGGAAAAACTAATCCATGGTGATAGAGGTTAAATTTGAGGCTACTTGGGACTTCTCTGGTGGTCCAGTGGTTAAATCTTCGCCTTCCAATGCAGAGGGTGCAGGAATGATCCCTGGTTGGAGAGCTAAGATCCCACATGCCTCAGTGGTCAAAAAAACCTAAACATAAAGCAGAAGCAACACTGTAACAAATTCAATGAAGGCTTTTACAATGGTCCTCTTAAAAAAAATTGAGGTTACTTTGGGGGATGTATTCACAGGGATGGGTAATGAGGGAGCTTTCTGGGACGCTGGGAAAGTTCTCTCTTGATCAGGATGGTGGATATATCATCAGGCTACTCAGGATTTGTGGATGTTGCTATACATTAAAACTCTGTTCATGTTAGCTGCTCAGTCATGTCTGACTCTTTGCAACCGCATGGACTGTAGCCCACCAGGCTCCTCCATCCATGGGATTTTTCCAGGCAAGAATACTGGAGTGGGTTGCCATTACCTTCTCCGGGTAATCTTCCTGACCGAGGGATTGAACTCTGGTCTCCTGCATTTCAAGCAGACTCTTCACTGTCTGAGGCACTGGGGAAGACCAAATGATAACTTAGTAAAAAGTATATAATTCCAAAGCATAAAATGTAAACAGTGGCAGCCACCTCCTTACTGCCCTCTTGTTTACAGTTTCTGCATGGCCCTATACATTCTTTCCCACTTGTCATGTATGGTTTATTACCACTGAAACTTACAGGCGAGCATGTTTCAGGAGTGGGCAAACTTTTTCCATAAAGGGCTGGATCGTAACACACTGGTAAAGAATCTGCTTGCAGTGCAGGAGATGCAAGAAACTCGGGTTCGATCCCTGGGCTGGGAAGATCCCCTGGAGTAGGAAATGGCAACCCACTCCAGTATTCCTTCTTGGAAAATTCCATGGACAGAGGAGCCAGGTGGACTACCATCCATGGGGTCACAAAGGGTCAGACACGACGGAGCACATCAGTGTATTAGTAAGTGTTTTAGGCTTTTGAGGCTTATAGTTTCATCACAACTGCTCAATTCTGCTGTCATAGACAATACACAAATGAATTGTGTGGCTCTGTACCAATAAATGGAGAAGGAAATGGCAACCCACTCCAGTGTTCTTGCCTGGAGAATCCCAAGGATGGGGGAGCCTGGTGGGCTGCCGTCTATGGGGTCGCACAGAGTCGGACACGACTGAAGTGACTTAGCAGCAGCAGCAGTACCCATAAAGCTACTTACAAAAGCAATTGGATGGACTTCACTGGTGATCCAGTGGTTAAAAATCCACTTGGCAATGCAGGACACAGCAAAACCAAACCAAAAAACAATTGGCTGGCTGGATTTAGCCTGTGGGCTACAGTTTTGCCGAACCTTGGATAAAACTATGTATCCGAAAGAGAACCTGAGAGGCATCTCACTTCACTTCTTCATCTTTGGGATGAGGAAACAGATTCAGGGAGGAGAAATAACTTTCCCAAGAGATATTAGCACAGATCACCTGGGAGATCCTGGATTTGGAGTCGAATAGAGCAGCTGTTTGTGGGTGTGGCTTTGGGAAAGTTACTTAATTTGAGTCTTCATATTAGCACCATATGTCAATGGTGATAATAGTGGAATTTCTATCTCCTAGGGTTATTGGAAGGATTAAATTAGATAACACAGGAAAACACCTTGTAGAGGGCTTGGACTTAGTTTCGAATGAAGTGCTTTCTCAATCATAGCACACAGCTCAAGGGCCCCTTCCTGCATCCCTTCCTTCCCTCCTCCTAAACCACAACTTCTAGGGTAAGTTCACTGACAAACACAACCACGTGTCTACTACCTGTGAAGTCCTCCGGGGACAGCTGCAAGCTTGGGACAAATGGCTCCCGGAGGATGTCAGATCCTACCACCCCAGCCCTCAGCTTCCTTTCTAGAAATCCCTTCCAGCTCTGTGCTTTTATTTCCCCCAAACAAGCTGCTATCAGATGATCTTTGCCAGGAAAACTCCTAAGGGTAGAGGAGAGTTCTCTCATTTGATTCAACAACCCACCTCCTTCTTGCTGGGTCATTTTTAGAAATAGGGTGTTCCCAGGAGCTTGTAAAAGATTAAATTAAAAACGAGCGACCTAGTATGATATTAAACTAATAAATACTACACTTGGCATAGACAGCCTTCACTCCAGAGCAATAATCTAGCCCTTCTACTACACCCATGAAAAGTGAGGTTGGCAGGGGGCCCAGCACACAGCAGGGGCTGTATAAGTGTTTATTGAATCAACAATATGGGCCAGGCTAGTGTTCAGAAAAGAAAGAAAGGTGATACCCTTTACTAAGATTTCCTGGAATCTGTTTTCAGATTAATAGTCAAAGAATTGTTAGTGAGGGATCCTCATGGTACTCTTCTCTGAATTCTTCCCGCAAACCTGTGAGCTAGGCAGCATCAGTTCTGCTTTAATGACGAAGAAATAGAGCCTCTAAAAGGGTAAATACTGGCCCAAGGACCCACAAACGGTTAAGGAGTTGAACCTTGGCCTTGAACTGAGGACTCCATGGTGCTTCATTAAGTACCTTCCTTCTGGGGCCTTGGCATCTTCCAAACCCAAATGGGACGGAAGAGAAAGGGCATAGCGAAGCACCCTAAACAGTTTCAGGGCAGAGAAATCTTGTGATGTGTTAGAGAGAGAGAGGTCAAAGTCTTTCCTGTCTAAGGCGATTCCAGCCACATAAAGAACTCTTAACATTTGTACAGTATTTTATGGTGTGCAAAGAGCTTCCTCCTTTCATCTGATCCTCAAAACAGTCTTGCAAAGAAGGCAAGGCAGGCATTAGTATTCACGTTTCACAGACGAGGAAACCGACGCTCAGAGAGGAAAAATGACCCACCAAAGATTCCAGTACCACCCTCTATTGACCCAAGTCTTCTGAAGCTGGACTGTACAGTCCTCTCCACAATATTGTGTTTGTACAATGATGAGATTAGCACAAGGCACAGCCCAGAACAGATATAAGATTTAAAGATAAGGTAAAAAGAGTTACCCCCCATTCTAGTCCTGAGGTCACACTCAAATGATAGAAAAGCTGGAACGGTGTCACCTCTTCTTCCATGGTGGACACGCCCCTGCTCTGCTGGGTGGTGTCTGCTCAGGAGGCTGGTGACTTGATCTGAGGCACAAGTGGCCACTGGGCCTCAGCTAAGGGATGAGCAAGGTCTTTAATGCTAGGTGACTAGACACAGACCCTGCTCCCAGGCCTGGGGGTGAAGAGCACACAGGGTTGCTGAGTCAATGCAACAAACATTTATTGAGCACCTACTGGATGCTGGGCACTCAGGAAGCTGTCTAGTCGTGCTGAGATGAATGTGATTCCGTTGCTGCTCTGAAAGAGTTGGTTTTATAATGGGAGAGATAGACACATATACACTCACTTATCTTTTTTAAAAAAATGTTTTGTTGAATAATTTTATGTTGTTTTTGGCCACACCATGTGACATGTGGGATCCTAGTTTTCTGATCAGTGATCTAACCCATGTCCTCTGCAGTGGAAGCAGAGTCTTAACCACTAGACCACCAGGGAAGCCCCACATACTCACTCCTATTGCTAGACAGGGTGGAGCAGGCTTTACAATAAGCACAGTGCTGACCACTTCACATAAGGCATCTCATTCATTCTTCATAACGGCCCTGTGAGATAAAACTATTCCTTCTACTTTTAGATTTCTCCATTTGTGCTCAGAAAGCTCAAGATGTACAGTGAGATCTTGTGTTGCCTAGCTTCACACATTTTCTGTACTTGCCAAGAGGCAGCAATGATAGGGGACTCAGGATAGGGCTTGGAATCAGGCTGATCTAAGTTTGCAACCTGTCTCTCCTGCTTCCCAGATGTGACCCTGGGCAAGCTGCCACTCGGAACCTCAGTTTCCTCATTGGTCAAAAGGAAAACAGTGTAGAATTTGGCAGGAAAGATAAATATGTAAGCCACTTGGCACAACGAATAAGTAGAAGCAAATGCTAATAATACTAGGGAAATCAGCCAAGTTCTGTGGGGACTCAGAGCGCTTGAAGGGTAAGTAGAATTTTGACAAGAACTCAGAGAACATTTCAGGCAGAAAGAATTATTAAGCAAAGGCTTGCAGGTATGAAAGTAGGTGAAGAGGTGATGGGGGCTGCAGAGGGCAAGCTGAGTTGTCTGGACCGTGGAGGGATCTTGCTAATGATGATGCTGGGAAGTTAGGGAGGACTGATATGAGCAAACCCTGGATGCCATGCCCGGGGGTCTGAACCTCTCTCCTTAGGCAAGGTGCGTGTGTGCGTGCACGCTCAGTCATGTCCGACTCTTCGTGAGCCCATGGCCTGTATGGACTGTAGCCTACCAGGCTCCTCTGTCTGTGGAATTTTCCAGACAAACATACTGGAGTGGGTTGCCATTTCCTACTTCAGGGGCTCTTCCCGACCTAGGGAAGATCCTTTCTGGGGTGGGTTTGGGGCTCCAGCTGCAGGCCCCACCAGTCCTCTTTCTTCCCAACTCCCACCTGGTAACCACTGCCATCCTCAACACCCTTAGGGAGCCTGGTGTGGGCACAGAGAGGTGGGGAGAGCATGCTGGAGCCCCATGGCATTGCAGGGACAGGACAGTGGCCATCCCTGATCCAGGCTGACAGTGTCTGTCTGCTGTGGGTTGGAGCTGAGGCCCCAGGAGGAAGAGATGCTTGGCTTGACTTCTACAGCCTCAGTGGGGGCATCGTGCATTGGTCCAGCGGCTGGGCAAGGGGGAAACTGGCAGCTGGTGGGCTGTGTGCCCAGGTGTGTACTGAGTCACAGGCTGGCGTTCCCAGACAGTAACCTGTTATCTTCCCTATCCCCCCAGGGAATCAGGCATTAAATAGCAAATAAAAAATAAACAGAGAAGGAGAGAGACAGAGAGAGGGAGGCAGAGAGTGAGGGGGAATGTCCCCAAGATCCCTCTGGGCGGAGGCAGCGTGCGTTCTCCCCGCCCGGCCTTTGCCCAGACCTCAGCCTGGTAAGAACGTTCCGTCACAGTCTGTGGGCTGGACCTTGGCCTCTTTCCACACATTCAGAAACACCGGCTAATGAAGTGGATATTGTTTTCTGGTCCATCTCTCTCACCCGATGGCTAGTTCCCCTCCATGGGCCTCGCTCAGCAGTGGTGTCAGGAGTGATATAGAGGCTGACCGTTTCCCATCACTGTCCCACACACCTCATTAACTACTCCTTGCAGCTGGAGGTGACCATTACGGATTAGAAAAGCCAGAGGGCTCTTCAGAGAGCGGAGGGACCCGCGGTTTCCCAGAAGTTCCTGACCCACGTGTTCTCTCCTGTAAGACATGGGAGGTGACCTTCTGGGTTATAGAGCCACCAGAACAAAGGCATGTCCGCAGCTCTTAGAGAATCACTTTTTTTTTTCTTTTTAATAAGAGACTTGCTTTTAAAAACAGAGGAATAGATTTGAAACTTACAAAAACAAACTAGTGAATGTAACAAAAAAGAATCAGATTCACTGATTCAGAGAACAAACTAGTGGTTACAAGTGGAGAGATGGAAGAGCTAAGGAGCAATAAAGGGGTAGGGAATTAAGAGGCAGAAACTATCAGACATACATTAAACTATAAGGATACACTGTACAACACAGGGAATCTAGCATATATTTTCTCATAACTAAAATGATTAGGGGACTTCCCTGGTGGTCCAGTGGTTAAGACTTCGCTTTCCAAAGCAGGGAGTGTGGGTTCAATCCCCAGTTGAGGAGCTAAGATCCCACATGCCTTGCAGCCAAAAAACCAAAATGTAAAACAGAAGCAATCCTGTAACAAATTCAATAAAAGCTTTAAAAATGGTCCACATTGAAAAAGACTTTAAAAAATGATTAATACTGTAAACTTATGTATATTTTAAGTTATGTATATTCTACCACAATAAAAACTTAGAAAAAAAAAAAGAGGTGTGAGACAAGAGCACTTCAATGTGGAATAAAAGAATATTCTTTGGAATCAAAGAATGCCAAAAAAAGAAGAGTGCAAAATTACTTTACAAAATTACACCAGAGGAAACCTGAAGCATTATCTATTGAAAGATATGCCTCTGTTTTGAATCTGATCTAGCCCTGGCACTGGGAGGATGTGATACTTGTTGGGTGAAGGAATAAGTGAACGGTGTATTTTCATGACAGATCTGTGATGAGTCAAGGTGGACGGTGTCTCAGGAAGCGAAGTACCTGGTCACACAGTGCGGAAGCCGGTGGCAACGCCCCGTCCTCCACTGTCGCCTTTTTCCTAGCCGTCTTTTCGTCTCCTCTGGGATCTACCACTTGTCAAGACGCTCTGGTGAAGTCATCCTGTGAGGACAATGGCCTGTACTGAGCATCTACAAGAACCGACCAGCTGCTCCTGGCATCCAAACAGCCCCACTCCCTGGTCCTGAAGCTCTTCATTTTCACTGTGGTCTCCCATGGCTCATTAGTAAACATTTTTTTCTAATCTATGTGAGTATTCACTTAAAAAAAAAAACAACAACCTACTTTTGTTTTCTAAGTTACAAAACTAATAAACTTCACCCTATGATCCAGCAATTCCGCTTTTGGGGGGATATACCAAAAAACTGAAAGCGGGGATATTTGCACACAAAAGTTCACAGCAGCCCTGGTCACAATCGCTGCAGTGTGGGCGGTTCCCTGGCAGTCCAGTGGTTAGGACTCAGCGCTTTCACTGCTGAGGGCCCAGGTTCATTGGCTGGTCAGGAAACTAAGATCCCACAAACCATGCAGGATGACAAAAAGAACAAAGAACAACAACAACAAAAAAAAACAAAAACCAGCTAACGTGTGGAAGTAACCCAAGTGGCCAGAGCAGATGGATGGATAAGCAAAATGTGGTGTCCACATATAGTGGAATATTTTCCAGCTTTGAGAAAGGAAGGGGATTCTGGCAAATGCTACAACACAGATGAACCTTGAGGACATTATGCTAAGTGAAAGAAGTCAGTTCCAAGAGGACAAATACTGTATGAGTCCACTCAGAGGAGACACGGAGAACAATCAGATTTATAGAGGAGAGACTACAGAGACCGTTTCAAGGCAGGGTGGGGGTGGTGGAAGTGGGGAAAGGGTAGTTATTGTGTAATGGGTGCAGAGTTTCAGTCTGGCCAGATGAAAACCGTTCTAGAGAAAGATGGTGATGGTTACAGGGCACTATGCATGCACGTGATACCACTGAAATGTACATTTAAGAACGATTAAGACGATACATTCTGTTTTACCACAATTTTTAAGAACCTAACAGACATGCAAAACAGAAAACAATCAAAACTGGATCAAGTAAAAAGAGAGGCTCCTTTCTTACCTGTTCATTACCTGCTTCCCAATCCCCAACTGTCTCTTTCTCTGAGCATTTGCTGTTCAGTTTACCTGCTTCCTGCATGCATGCTCACACTGAGGGGTGTGTGTGTGTTTGTGTGTGTACTTAAAAAAAACCAAACCAAGGTCCCTGGTTCCCTCTTTTCCGTTGTATACTCCTCAGGGGCTGTCCAGAGGAGACTTCAAGCCCACGGGCAGCGGGGAGAGATTGCCGGGTCTGAATTTCCATTCCATCCTGTGACAGGGGACTAAAGGACTTAACCTCTCTGGAGCTCAGTTTCTGCATCTGAAAATGGGTACATTATTAATCCTTGTTCTCTGGAAGTTTCTCCCTTGACCTGGACTCTGAGAGCAGTCAGGGCTCAGGGAAGCCTGCAACCAGGGAAGGTGGGGGAGGACCTTCCAGGAGGTGGTAAACACCTATTTACAACGTGTGTTTCATCTTTCCGCAGACGGTCTAGCTAAGAACAAGTTATCTTTATCTCTCCAGCAATCGAGAGCAGCTGTTACAATATAGATATCCTTTTTAAAACAGTAGATCCTTGGAGTGAAAACCCATATTGCAAACTTTAAGAAGAGGTGATAGAGCAGTATCCAGAAAATATCTAGGACCCGGGGCACATGGATTGGTAATATTAGGAAGATACTGCGGTAGTGGATAATGTGAAGCACTTGGAGTCAAGGTGCCAAGTTCAAGTTCCACCTTATAGAAACAAATAACCTTGAGTCATACAAACTGTAATGCTGCCAGCCTCAGTTTCCTTGCCCAGAAAGAGAGCATCATATTTCGTATTATATAGAATTACTGTGAGGATTAAACTGCCATAGTAAGCAAAAGTGCTTTGCAAACCATACAGCTCTTGCTGCTGCTGCTGCTGCTAAGTCGCTTCAGTCGTGTCCGACTCTGTGCAACCCCATAGACGGCAGCCCACCAGGCTCTCCCGTCCCTGGGATTCTCCAGGCAAGAGCACTGGAGTGGGTATACAGCTCTTAAGCAAGTGTAAATGATTATTACTGACTTATTGTGATAATGGATTTATGTCAATATTTTGCCACAGGCCCATGCAATAGCAGAATTTTTTTTTTAATTTTTCAAGAATGAAAATAATTTTTTTTCTTGTAATATATAATCATTGTAAAAAAATTAAAGCAAAATGAAAAAGTACAAGTTTCAATAATCATAGCTGCTATTGACACTTTGAAATCCTTATTTATTTAGAGAGATTTCAATAGATTAAATGAGGAAAAAGTTTCAAACATTTTTATAGTATGACCCTAGTAATAGCTTCGGAGAAGGCAATGGCACCCCACTCCAGTACTCTTGCCTGGAAAATCCCATGGGCGGAGGAGCCTGGTAGGCTGCAGTCCATGGGGTTGTGAAGAATCGGACACGACTGAGCGACTTCACTTTCACTTTTCACTTTCACACATTGGAGAAGGAAATGGCAACCCACTCCAGTATTCTTGCCTGGAGAATCCCAGGGACGGGGGAGCCTGGTGGGCTGCCGTCTCTGGGGTCACACAGAGTCGGACACGACTGGAGTGACTTAGCAGCAGCAGCAGCAGTAATAGCTTATGAATTACTCCCAATCAAGTATTAGTGATGAGAAGAAACATGCAAGTTACTAATTAACATCATATGAGACTTCCCTGGTGGCACAGTGGATAGGAATCTGCCTCAGCAGACATGGGTTCAATCCCTGGTCTGGGAAGATCCCACACATCTCAGAGCAGTAACAAAGCTCATGGAACACGACTACTGATGCCTGCATGTTTGATCCGGTGCTCTACAACAAGAGAAGCCACCCCAGTGAGAAGCCTGCCCACCACAGCTAGAGAGTAGCCTCTGCTTGCCGCAACTAGAGAAAAGCCCACGCAGCAATGAAGACCCAGCACAGCCAAAAGTAAAATAAATAAGCAAACAAAATTATTAAAAAATAAGATACTATGATCTTTTAAGGTTTGTATAATCTGGAAATTCTATCATTTATAAAGAAGTTTCATGTATTTAAATTATAATAATGTACTAGTTAGGACCTAAGTTCAACGTGGGTAAAAATGGATCTAACAGAGTGTAAATTCATAGTTTTGGTGCAGATTAGATTAGAGAATGCACAGTGTTGTCAGAAACTGAGACTTCATAAATGTTAATTGCTTCTATTGTCACTAATAATATATTAAGTTTATTTTGTTCCTGCCTTCTGGTGACAGGTAGTTGATCCAACTAATCTGTGATCACCTGAGGTAAAGTAGTGGAATTCTCAATGTACAAGGTTTGAAGGTAGAACAGAGCTGAGATGATTGTATGAAGACTCTTTGAAAGTCAGGAGTGGTGGGTGGTAACGGACAGGTAGTCAGGCTGGGTGATGGTCCTGGGACTTCTAACCTGTGGTTACCACCGTGGCTTCTTTGGTCTAAACTTTAACCACTATACTGAGATTTCACGTGACTTTCTCCCTATCTTCCGGTCCAAAGCTGCTTTAGTGCTACTGCCGGATTTGCTAATATGTGAAGAAATAGTACTTTTTATCCCTCTGCCAAAGATGGGAAATATTATAGGAACCATCTCATAATTCAGAGCAGAAAAAATTTCTTCCACTTAATCTAATTCTACAGTCTTTCCCCTGTCCATATCAGATAGGAGTTGTTAACACGTGGTACATGCAAAGCTTGGGAGAGAATGAGAGACAGTTTTTTGACGTTTTAAAGTTACTTTTTATGTTTAGGGGAGAATGAGTACATGTATCTATATGGTTGAATCCCTTTGCTGTCCACCTGAAATGATCATAACATTGTGAGTAGGATATACTCCAATATAAAATAAAAAGTTAAAAGAATAAAAATAAAATGAAATGTTATTTTTTTTTAATGGTTAAAATATTGGGGAAAAAGTTACTTTTTAAAACCACTTTTGCTATCACAGGAAATTTCTTCTGTATCATGGAAAACACACACCTCTCCCAGTTTGCAATGAATAGTGTAAATAACATTTGCGACTTTAACTACAACAAAAATGTGCCACCTTTTAGGTGGTCTTTGAGGTTCACCTTTCAAAAACTATTTCAAGGAGCTAAGTTTTGGTTTTGTTTTTTTTCTCTGATCACTGCTGACTGACTAAGGACTCCACGCTGTTTACACGGGAGAGCTTTAGATACGGTTATTTGTGTGGCATTGTATCAAGGCCTTCAAATATTTGCCGGGAGGTTTGGTGGAAAATGTCTAGGCCAGTGCAAACACTGCCGGCCCCAGAGAAATCCAGGAGGCTCAGAGGACCATTCCAGAACCCCTGCTCTGTCGTATTGTCCCTACAAGGGGACAATCTCTGAATCTCTGTCAGACAGAATGAGCCCATTAAAGAGACCTATATGGGTTCACGTCATGAGAGTCTCCTGATTTAGCCACCGCTGGATTTGATCATTCCTCATCTGTGAGAGGTATGGTGGAAAGCCGTTGACCTCACAGTCAGGCAAGCTGAGCACCAGCCCTCCGTCTGCTGGGCCACTTACTTGCTGGGCCACTTTGGCAAGTCACTGGCCCTCTCTGGGCTCTGATTTTCTTGATAGTAAAAGGAGATGACTGAACAAAATGAGCTCTAAGATCCCTTTCTTTGAGCCTATCTATAAGGGCTTCCCTGCTGCCTCAGACAGTAAAGAATCTGCCAGCAATGCAGGAGACTGGGGTTCAATCCGTGGGTGAGGAAGATCCCCTGGAGAAGGAAATGGCAACCCACTCCAGTACTCTTGCCTGGAGAATTCCATGGACGGAGGAGCCTGGCAGGCTACAGTCCACAGGGTCACAAAGAGTCAGACGGGACTTAGTGACTAAACAACAACAATCTCTCTATAAAGTACCTCTTGGGTGTAGTCACTGAACCAGGCCAGCAGCCGACGATACAAAGAAAAGTAGGTTCTTTGTCTTCAGAAAGTTTGATTGAATGTTTAAAGTCTTTTATTATTTTTCAGCTCCCAGCAGTTCCCTACAAGCTCACATTCTCAGAGGGTATACATGGGCACATAATAAATTATTTATTGATATATTACAATATCAGTTGTAATATATTGTAATATATTACAATGCATGTTGAAATAACACTGTCTGTTTCCCTGAAATAATATTGTCTGTCCACTCTGAATTTTTGTACAGGTGACCACACACTCAGAAGGCCAATGTCTGAATAAATCAATCTATAATAACAGTTACATTTATGTGTAACAATGGCCATAATTTATTAAGCACCTACTAGGTACCAAGCTCTTTGTTAGGTACTTTAAAATTTTTAGCTCAAGAATTCTCAGAACAGTCTTGTAAGGTAGGCCGTGTCATCTCCACTTTACAAACAAGGAAAACAAGACTTTTAAGAGGTAAAGAAACCAGCCCAAATTCATATTTATACTAAGAGGCTTCACGTTTGGCTCTCTGTATTTTCAGAGTCGGGTCTCCTAGCCCTGAACCTCTTGCTTTGTGTATAATGTTCTGCATTTTACAAAGTGTGCATATATATACATATGTATTTATGTTTTCAGATTTTGAAGATAAGCAGATTCAAGCATAGAGAGCTTTAACTTGGTGCTCTGTGACAACCTAGAGGGGTGGGATGGCAGGGGTTTTTGGGAAGGGAAGTTCAAGAGGGAAGAAATATATGTATACCTACTTATCGGAGAAGGCAATGGCACCCCACTCCAGTACTCTTGCCTGGAAAATCCCATGGACGGAGGAGCCTGGTGGGCTGCAGTCCATGGGGTCACTAAGAGTCGGACACGACTGAGTGACTTTGCTTTCACTTTCACTTACTTATGGCTGATTCACACTGTTGTGTGGAAGAAACCAATACAACATTGTAAAGGAATTATCATCCAATTAAAAATAAAACAATAATAATTTTAGAAAAGTATAGAGAGCTTACATGTCGTGCCCCCAAATCCCTCGACTAGAGAGTGGCAAATATGGGACTCCAAACCAGGTGTTCTGACTCAAAAAACCTGAACTTCCCCTCCTTGCCACATCACTTGTGCATTGATGACTGACTTGCTTCTCTATAGGATTTTTTGAACTGCCCACTTCCAGGTGGGGCCAGCATGCCACATGTATCTCCCCATTCCTACTGTTTATACACGGCTTCCTATTTCCTTCCTCAAACCTACTTTTCCTCCGATCCCCCAATTCTATAAATGGTACGTCCATCTTTCTACTGGTTCGTGCCTCCGAACAAGAAGGCATCCTTGTCCCTGACACCTGTATCTTACCTTCAGCAACCCCTGTTGGATCTTCCTTCAGAATAAACCCAGAATCTGGTCCCTTCCTGGCACCCCCATCAACACCCCCTCCGTCATCCCAGGCATCTTTCCTATTGTCTGATCTGGTCCCCCTGCTTCTGCTCTTGCCCCCTGTAGCCTGTTCTCTACAGAGCAGCCAAGGAGTTTTCGTTCAATCAAAAGGTAATATTTGGACTTGCCCTGTGGTCCAGTGGTTAAGAATTCACATGCCAATGTGGGGGACATGGGTTCGATCCCTGGAAGACTCCATATGCTGGGGGGCAACTAAAACTGTGCACCACCCCTACTGAAGCCCACGTGCTGCAATTACTGAAGCCTGAGCGCGTAGAGCCTGAGCTCCACAACAAGAGAAGCTGCCGCCATGAGAAGCCTGTGCACAGCAATTAGAGAAATCTTATGTACAGTCAAAATAAAAAAAATAAAAAAATAAAAAAGAGATTCATGTTGTTCTCTGCTTCTAAATATACAGTGGCTTCCTGTATCATTCAGAGCAAAAGCCTGATGGAAGGTACTTGACTCCAGCCACAGGGTCTCCTTGCTGTTCCTGGAAACTGCCAGGCACATCCCTGCCCCAGGGCCTTTACACTTGCTCTTTCCCTGCCCTGGGAGGCTTTCCCCAAAGATCTCTCCCTCAAGTCTCTACTGATTTGTCATCTTCTCTCTGAGGCTTTTCCTGCTCACCCTTAATAAAACTGTAGCCCACCTCTTATTTGATATTCTCAAGCCCCATTCCATTGCCTTTTTTTCTTCTTCTCCAAAGCATTTATCATTATCTGACAAGTCATGTGCTGAACTACTTAATTCGGTTTATTGTCTGCTTTCTCAACACTAAGCCCCAGGAAGGCAGGGATTCCTTTTTTTTCCAGTGGGGTGGGGGCAGCGAGGTCGGGCTCATTCTCTGCTGGTAGAATCTACTAGTGCCACCTGGGCAACCCATATAACCCCAGAATCTAGAACAATGCTTGGCACGTAGTGGTCCCCAATAAGTGTTTTTTGAATGAATGAGTGAATGAATGAAAAACTCCTCTGGTGTTTGCATTTCAGTCCTGCCTGGTTTCATCTTTTCACCATCTGCAGAGCAGATCATTTTTATCTCAGTCACATGGCCATTCTTCTGAGGTATGGTTCATTTATCACTACCTCTTCACCTGAGCCCAGCTCCTACCCAAGAAGCTCTCCCAAGAGGCTTGGGTGATGCGTGGCGGTACTGGGAACTTCCGGACTAACCTGCATTCTGTGATTGTAACAAGGGACATTGACTTGGGCACTGTCCTAGACTCCTGGATGCTCCCCTCTCCTACACACTCTCATTTTTAGGAGTCACCCAGCTACTGAAGGCTAACCATTCTGCTTGTTGAATGATAATTATTCAAATGTTCAGCCACAAAGACAGAGAGTGAATCAGGCAAGAAAGAAACCTCATATGAATACCCATCATTTCCCCTCCTCTCTAAAGGGGTAAATGCCCTCGAAAGAGCCCCTGCATTTCTGGATTGAAGAGAGAGGGCAGGAGCACAGGAGGAGAGGCAAGGTTATTCATTTTGTAATTTGTGAGAAAGGAGTCACTGATCCACGTTTCTGCCTGAGATATTGAATGATAGGATTGTCATTCAAAATTTCTTTAGGGGTGATGCTGTCGATTAAAAACGAAGCATGCACTTAATTTTGTGAATGAGGAAACAGACATCAAGGAACAGTGGTATTTGCCTTCATCTACCTGAAGTGTCCCTGACCATCTCTGGAGGAGCATGTCATCATGAAATTACCCAGCAATGAGACAGAGAGGAAGAAGTGAAACTCATTATTCAAGCCCTCCAATCCCCCCCCACCCCGCCAGTGTTGAGTCATGGCTGGGAGCAGAGAAGGCAGGGCTGGGAAGAACTTTAGAAGTGGCATCAGAGATCTAGCTGGGATGGTTCCTAGAGATGTCGAGAGCAAGCTCAGTGGTCACTGGCACATGGAGGCAGGGCAGAGGGAATAATGACTCTGGGTCCTGGTCACATGGGGAGTTCACGACTGGAGAAGAGCCAGAATTCACCCATCGTCAGGTGCCACATGGAGCCATATCCAGGGTCTCCTTAAATGACCTCGGTGACCAGCCGGTCTCATATCCTCATTTTCCAGATGAGGAAACAGAGACCAGTAAGGCAGAAAGAGCAGTGAGGCCAAGAAGGATATTTAAAATGGACCTTCACCCCTTCGGGTTCTCTTGAGTTTATTTAAGCAGGCCTTGCAGTTCTTTCTGTCCTTCAGTGTCAGAGTAACTGATGTATCAGTTCTGTCTAGTCTCTGAGGAAATGATCTTGAACTTGAAAATCAAATGCCTAAATTCACTGGACCAAGTTAGTTTCTTGTACTGTCCCTTCTGTTCCATGCCAGTGTTTCTGCCCAGGAGTGGGGTCAGTTTGGTCAGAGCAGAGGGAAGAAGTATAGGGGACTCTCTCAGGGCCATCACTTAACAACAAGGAAAGGAATGTCCTGCCGATCAACGAACTCCAGGTAGGTGAAGCGCAAGCTGGGGAACTGGAAGAAGATTCAAGGAGCCATGGGAGTTGTAGACACACTTTATTTTGATGCAGCAGCCAGGGACTTTCCGAGTGGCCTTATTTAGCACTGCCAGCAGAAGCGGCAACTCTCCTAAGAATTGTATAATGGTGCACCTGTACCATATCCTATATGAGCTCATTTATCACATAAGCGTGCTAAGTCATTGTCTACAGGAAATGAGGTGAGAGAGCCTGATGGTCGCCATCTTGGCCTGGCAATGCTCCCCCACAGAGGGACACCTAGGACAGGCTCCCCAGAGCAGGCTCTCCCAGTGTTCTTGGCATACAGCAGGTGCTAAAGAGGTGATTGTTGGATTGCCCCAGTAGATGCCATGCTGGAACACTTGTAAGCTGTCAATTTCACCATTGGCCAATGCATGAGTTTACCCATCACTCAAGTACTCTACGTCCAGAATTATACTCATAATTGTGTAATAGTCAAGAGATATATGTGTGTTTTTATTCTGACCTTCATGGGTCTGGAAACCTTGTTCAGTTCCATCCCTGTGACACAAATTGAGCAAAATATGAGACAGTTCCCATGTAAGACCATATAACTGAGAAGACTGTGTGAGTGGATGTAAAAGCTGTTTAAAAAATTAATTATTATTTATTTTTGGCTGAGCTGGGTTTTCATTACTATACACAGGCTTTCTCTAGTTGCAGTGAGCGTGGGGCTACTAGACAGTAATGGTTTGTGGGCTTTTCATTTGGGGTGGCTTCTCTTGTTGCAGAGCATGGGCCCTAGGGTGTGTGGGCTTCAACAGTTACGTCACATGGTCTTATTTGCCCCGTGGCATGAGGAATCTTCCCAGACCAGGGATCAAACCCGTGTCCCCTGCATTGGCAGGCAGATTCTTAACCACTGGACCAGCACGGAAGTCTCAGCAATGTCTCTACATTGTTGTGCTGATGTAACACTGTGTGCGTGCTAAGTCATGTCAGACTCTTTGTGACCCTATGGATTGCAGCCCTTTGGGCTTCTCTGTCCATGGGATTTCCCAGGCAAGAATAATGGAGTGGGTTGCCATTTCCTCTGCAATCCCGAACCAGGGATGGAACCCGAGTCTCCTGTGTCTCCTGCACTGCAGGCGAATTCTTTACTGCTTGAACCATCATGGGAAACCCAATGTAATAGTAATGGGTTTCCCTTGTAGTTTAGTTGTTAAAGAATCTGCCTACAATGTGGGAGACCTGGATTTAATCCTTGAGTTGGGAAGATCCCCTGGAGAAGGAAATGGCAACCCACACCAGTATTCTTGCCTGGAGAATTCCATGGACAGAGGAGCCTGGTGGGCTACCGTCCATTGGGTCTCAAAGAGTCAGACAAAAAACTAACACACTTTACTTTTCAGGGCTGAGTCAAACTGCAATGATTTTCATGGGCAAAACAAACAGAGCCTGGCAGGCATGGGGTCGCAAAGAGTCAGACCGACTGAGCGACTTTCACTCAGTAATAAAGATCATCATCATCATCATCATCATCATCATAGCTGCCTTTCTTTGAGCAGTCAAAGAAGCTACTACTAAGTATCTGCTACTTAGTAGCACATGCTAATTGCTTTACAGATGTTGTCTCATTTAATCTGCCTAATGACACTAGCAGGCTAATATTACTCCCTTGTCTGAGGTCTCATAGCCACAGAAGCTAGAATTTGAACCCAAGTCCTTCTTGCTCCAAAGCCACGTTCTTGGTTTTGACACCCACAACATGTACTCAGCCTTCTGCCCTACTCTAGGCCTCTGTGTGTGTGTGTGTGGCTTCTTTAAATATGACTCTTCGACCTTTTAAACTCTCTCCCCATCGACTGGCCACCATGTCTTTCCAGACCAGTGGCTCTCAAACTCACGCAAAACTGTCCAGACAAGTGAGAGAAGAAGGGGAACTGGCCGAAACCTGGGGCTCCTTTGCTTCCACGCTGTTTGAGAGTGGGGCGCACAAGCCGACACTGTCCCAGCATCACCTTCAGATGGAGCATCACCCCCGCTGCTCTGCTCCCTCTGTGCCCCTGACCTTCCTGTTTTCCTCTGTGCAAACTTGCTCTCGTGAGGTCTGCCTGAAATGCCAGTAATAAAATCGTCTCTAAAGCCAACTCTCCTTGAGTTACCTTAGGGCACACCTCTCACCCCATTCCTCACCCAGGTGTGTTTCCCTGGGGGTGGGCTCAGGTCCCATGGGTGCCTAGTAACTTCTCCCATCTAGGACTGTGCCTGGGAGCTGCAGCTCTCCTGTTCTGTTCTCAGGGGCTCTGGCATTTAGGTGCTGGATTACTTGGTTTCTTCTTATTTTTTGGCTCTGCCGTGTGGCCTGCAGGATTTTAGTTCTCTGACCAAGTATCTGCCCCCTGCAGTGGAAGCTTGGAGTCCTCACCACTGGGCCACTAAGGAGCTTCCTGAGTGCTGGATTTGAGTCGCACCCTCTCCTGCTCCTGTGGTCACACAGTCTCCGGGTTAATGTGGTAGGACACTAAGAGGACAAACCCATTCAACCTCCTCAAATCACTGCGTTGGCTTCTGGATACACTGAAATTCAAATCACCCTACCACAACTGCTAAAGGAAATCAACCCTGAATATTCATTGGAAGGACTGATACTGAAGCTGAAGCTCCAATACTGTGGCCACCTGATGCGAAGAGCCAACTCATCAGCAAAGACCCTGATGCTGGAAAAGATTGAAGGCAGGAAAAGAAGGGGTGACAGAGAATGAGATGGTTGGATGGCATCACTGACTCAATGGACATGAGTTTGAGCAAGCTCTGGGAGATGGTGAAGGACAGGGAAGCCTGGGGTGCTGCAGTACTTGGGGTAGCAAAGAGGGGGACACGAGTGAGCGACTGAACAGCAATGACTACTACCAGCACTACTGCTATCAGTACTCTCATTGTTACTGCTACCATGATTGCTGCTACCATTGTTCTTGCTACCACTACTACCACTATCACTGCTGCTGCTGCCGCCGCCAAGTCGCTTCAGTCGTGTCCGACTCTGTGCGACCCCATAGCCGGCAGCCCACCAGGCTCCACCGTCCCTGGGACTCTCCAGGCAAGAACACTGGAGTGGGTTGCCATTTCCTTCTCCAATGCATGAAAGTGAAAAGTGAAAGTGAAGTCGCTCAGTCGTGTCCGACTTCTAGCGACCCCATGGACTGCAGCCCACCAGGCTCCTCCGCCCATGGGATTTCCCAGGCGAGAGTACTGGAGCGGGGTGCCACTGCCTTCTCCACCACTATCACTCCTGGTAGCTGTAGCTGCTACCACTATTAATACTAGCACCGCCAGACTTCCTCCTGCCTCTACTGCCATCACCACCATTCCTACCATCATTCATTGGTTGCTGGTTTAGTCGCTAAATCGTATCCAACTCTTTGCAAGCCCATGGACTGTAGCCCGCCAAGCTCCTCTGTCGATGGGATTCTCCAGGCAAGAATACTGGAGTGGGTTGCCATTTCCTTCTCCAGGGCATCTTCCCGACCTGGGATCAAACCTGGGTCTCCTGCATTGCAGGCAGATTCTTTACCAACCGAGCTATGAGGGAAGCCCACCATTAGTACCTCCATTACTATTACAATTACTACTCCTGCCCCTGTTATGGCTGGCTGCTGTCACCAAAGACTTTTGTGCTTGACTCAGGGTATTTTACTTAAATTGCTTCATTCCATTCTCACAACAATCCTTGAGGTAGGAAATACCCCCATCCTTATTTCACAGATAAGATAACTAAGCCTTGAAGAGACCCATGAGTTGTCAGAATTTCCACTGCTGGTAAGAGGCAAGTCAGGCTCTGAATCCGAATTGTCTGACTTTTGGAGCCCACGAGCTTCATCCCTGTGCTCGATGGTCTGCCGGGTGAGGAGGTAACGCCCGTGCTGGAGTCAGGAAGGCCTGGGTTAGACACCCCACCTAGGTGGGTAACAGGCAAGTTAGTCTTCCCTGTAAAATGGGGGTTTCCCTGACATATATAGAGTTCTTTTGAGGATTAAATGAGAGGATGTATATAAAACATGTAACAGAGAAGCTGCACATAATCTACCCTGATTCCCAGGGAGCCTAGCAGACCTTCTATCTCTGACTCTCCGCCCACAGCCAACAATAGGTCCTCTGCAAACGTTTGCAGAATGACTCGCTCTCCACTCAGGCCATACACACTATGCATTAATCATTCATTCTTTCACTCACTCATCACACAATTATTGAGTACCTACTGTATGCCAGGCACAGTGCTCAGATCGTGGGGGGTAGAACGTGAGGAAAGCAGATATGGCACTGCCCTGGCAGACCATGCCCTGGTGTGCAGGCTCCAGGGTCTGCAAGGCCAGTGAAGGCACAGAGCAGCTAGGTGGTGGTGGGGTTTAGTCGCTAAGTCCTGTCTGACTCTTTGCAACCCGTGGATTATAACCTGACAGGCTCCTCTGTCCATGGGATTCTCCAGGCGAGAATACTGGAGTGGGTTGCCATTCCCTTCTCCAGGCGATCTTCCCAACCCATGAATCGAACCCCTGCACTGCAGGCAGATTCTTTACCAACTGAGCTCTGAGGGAAGCCCAAGCTATGAGGGAAGCCAGGTCAAATAATGTCTTAGCAGACTGGGGAATGGAGAGCTGAAAGGGAGAGAACTCCCATCAGAGGAAAGAGAAATTCCACTGGTGGATGGATCAGACGCATCTTGTCAAGGGAAAGGAAGTGGCCAAAGGTAGCAGCCCAGAGATGCATGCCAGGTGACCAGTGCCTCTTCGAGGGTAGTAACCTATTCTTCCATAGCAGTTCCATTGAAGAGGGGGCACCGGCACAGTAGAGGTTCCTTCAGAATCAGTAAGGGACAGATTACTAACCAAGAGAAAAGACTCCCATCTCATGCCAGGCGCTGGACTGGAGTCCAATTCTCACCACTCACGAATGGGCCCCCACTTCACAGATGAGAACTTTGAGGCTCTCAGACATTCAGTAACTTACTGAACTTCAGTAAGTTACTGAATGTGGATGTCAGCATGCAAACCTGGATCCATTTTGTTCCAAAGCCCAGACTCTTTCCATCATGGGACACGTTGCCTCTTTCTTTTACTGAAGAGGCAGGAAGCCCAGGGAATTTCCTCCCTCAGCTCTGATCCCCCAGGGGAGTCTGAGGTCTGAGGCAGTGTTTCCTGTGACCTAAGGGAATGGCAATGTCTTTCATATGAAGGAAGCAGTGCTTGGTACCACATAGGGTCATTGATGGGATGAGGTCAAGGCCATTGGGCAGTGTGGGTAGTGAAAGGCTATGGAGAACAGCAGTTGGTATCAGGTGGACCTGGGCTTGAATCTCAGCTGGGCCAGTTTTTTTTTTTTAACCTCTTTAAGCCTCAGTTTCCTCCTCTGTAAAGTAGAAGGTAAACTCGTGGTACTTATTGTAGGATTAAATCAGTTACTACAAGAGGAGCTTCTGCAATGCATGTATACGGTAAGCACCCAATGTGTATTACTGCTGCTGCTAAGTTGCTTCAGTCATGTCCGACTCTGTGCAACCCCAGAGATGGCAGCCCAGCAGGCTCCCCCATCCCTGGGATTCTCCAGGCAAGAACACTGGAGTGGGTTGCCATTTTATCAGTGCTTTTTTTTTTTTTTTTGTTCTTTGTTTATTTATTATTTATTTTTGGTCTGCACTGAATCTTTGTTGCTGCATGTGGGCTTTTTCTAGTTGCAGTGCGTGGGGTTCTCGTTGCTGTGGCCACATTTGTTTTGGAGCTCGAGAGAGGGTGCTAGGGCATGCAGGTTTCTGTAGTTGCGGCTCATGGGCTGAGTAGTTGAGGTGCATGGGCTTGCTGCCCCACAAGATGTGGGATCTTCCTGGACCAGGGATCGAACCCAAGTCCCCTGCCTTGGCAGGTAGATTCTTAACCACTGGACCACTGAAGAAGTGTTATGAGTGTTCTTTTATTAGAAGGACCTAGCACCATGCTAGGTCCTCGGGATACAGCTAGCTATGCGGCTTCTTTTTTTCTGGGGCCTGACAACATTCTGGCCACCATACCCCTTACCCGAGTCAAGTGGGTGCTTGGTGAGCTTATGAATTTTTATAAGGTTCTGTTTTTTCATGTGATGCTCCAGTGCCATTGGACACGTCAGCTCCTGACCTTTCGGCTGGTGGAGCGCTTCCCATAAACAGAGCCATAAAAGCCCACTGGTTTTCTCCTTGGCACTTGGTGCTCTCCCTCTCTCCTTCGCCATTTGAATAGTGATGTCATATTCCAATATCCTCTCACCTCTGCTGAAAAAGTCCTCCCTGTGATTCCCTCCTGAGCACTCAGCAATCCCCGGAGGGGAAGTTGTGGTTTCAACAAGGTGCAAGCATCATGAAACCGAGACAGAACTGGTGGGGTGGAGAAGTTACTCAAAGGTAGGAGACAGAGAAAGACACCTACGTACATTGATAAAGCCCCAGTCAGTGACCAAGTCGGGTTTTTTTGTTTGTTTGTTTGTTTTTGAGGCTTGCTGTTAAGACCTTGGCATGAAAACATTTAAGAACATATAAACAGAATAAAACATCCACTCATTTCCTCCCCTAAATGCTAGGCCAACTATTTTCCTCTGTGACTGCTTTCAAACATTTTTATTTATTTTATTTTGGCTGTGCTGGGTTTCTCTAGCTGTGTTGCATAAGCTTCTCTTGCTGCGGCGCCCGGGCTCTAGATCGAGCAGGCTCAGTAGTTGTGTCCCGAAGGCTCTAGATCAAGTGGACTCAGTAGTGGTATCCCACCAGCTTCATTGCCCATGGCACGTGGGATCTTAGTTCCCCAACCAGAAACCCACTTCCCAAGCACTGAAAGGCAGATTCTTAACCACTGGATCACCAGGGAAGTCTCTGCTTTCAGTTTTTACACATATTTTTATGAATATTATAATCAAATTGTGGGTTTAATTTGGAGACCTTCTCTGGTCCCATAAGGTTCTTTCAGGAAGGCCCCTTTAACATGGCTGAAACGTCTTCACGCTCATCGTGGAGGTCATGGCATCATGCTTTACTCCTGACACTCGCCGCTCCGGTGTCTGGGTCCCAAGTAATCCTTGGGATGAGCGGAACAAAGTTTTTGGTTCAAGCCTGGGTTCCGCCATTTATTAGGCATTCAGTGACCGCTTAGTGCTCTGAGCCTTGGTTTCCACATCTGTGACGGAGGTGTCGTGAGCTTTAGAAGGATGTCCAGACCTGTAAGAGAACCGCTTCAACAAGTAACAGCTAGTAACAGAGATGTGCTGTGGGATAGTTTTAAATTACACCAGGTTGGACATCTTCTATAGATTTTCTTTTGCTTTGGATTTTTCTTTTGATTATTTGGCCCAAGAGTATAGACCTCTTTGTGGCTTTTGATATGCCATGTCAATTTGCCTTCTGGAAAGCTGCTACCAATTCACAGAGCTGACAGTGTAACCTGTATTTGATCCAAAGTTAGCAGCAAAGGAAGGTGCAGGGACTAGTAATGTTAGTAACGCAGTTCAACAATAGGCAGGTTCTTTAGCAACCAAGATGCGGCAGTTAGTGGAATTCTGATGGCAAGACAGTATGGAGGTTGGGGAAGTTAGGCAGGGCATAGTTTAGACCAACCAAAGGCAGATATTTACCATCTGGGTGTTTGTTAAAACATGTACTCTGGTTGTTGTCGTTCAGTTGCTAAGTCATGTCTGACTCTTTGTGACCCCATGGACTGCAGCACACCAGGCTTCCCTGTCCTTCACTATCTCCCAGAGCTTGCTCAGATTCATGTCCATTGAGTCGGTGATGCTACCTAACCATCTCATCCTCTGTCGACCCCTTCTCCTTCTGTATTCAGTCTTTCCCAGGATCAGGGTCTTTTCCAATGAGTCAGCTCTTCACATCAGGTGGCCAAAGTACTGGACCTTCAGCTTCAGCATCAGTCCCAGTAGGGTTCAAGTATTTGATATTAGAATGTGTCTCTTCCCCATATACACACTGCTATATTTCAAATGTATAACCAACAAAGACCTATTATATAGCACGAGGAACTCTACTCAGTGTTATGTGGTAGCCTGATGGGAGGGGAGTTTGGGGGAGACTGGATAAATGTATATGTATGACTGAACCCCTTCACTGTTCACCTGAAACTGTCACAACATGGTCAATCAGATACACCCCAATACGAAATAAACAGTTTAAAAATAAAAAGAAAATAGGTCTCTTCCCCTAAAGTATTTCTGGCACTGGGGGGAAAAAATAAGTCTAAACAAAATTTCTGCTTAAAGCTCTGTGGGGGGTTAAACTGCTCCATGGAAGTGGTTCCATGTATCTAATCTTGGTTTTTATAATACACCAAAGCTATTGCTTTGCTGGGGTGTTTTTTTTTTTGAGTTTTTACTTGTGTTTTATTTTTGAGTTTTTATTTCTGGCCAGCCAGACCGTAAACCTCAGTGCACAAGTACCATTTGCCTGTTTGGGGATGGAAAATTCAGTGCTACGAAATTTTCACTGATGCTTTATGACCTACACTACATCTGTTCAGAGGGATGAAGAGAACGCTGAGTTGAGAACTGCTTGATCTGGGCTCAGGGCCCCATTCTCTAGTTACCTTACAATGTAATTTGGGGGCAACTTCCTGTTTCCCAAATTCTGATGCTTCCCTCCATGGGGACTTACTTCATGTAAGTCTGTAGGGGTTGTGCTACAGGTGACTGATGGAAATATAGCCCTTGGGCTAGCGTCTCCTTAAATTATTTTTTATTTCTGGGACTTCCTTGGTGGTCAATGGTTAAGATTCTGTGCTTCTGATGCAGGAGATGGGGGTTCTAACCCTGCTTGGGAAGCTAAGATTCCACATGACAAGCAGCACAGCCAAAAACAAACAAGTAAATAAAATTATTTTTCATTTCTAATTGCTAAAATGACCCGAATTCCCAAGTTCAAGGGCATGGGCTTCTTGACTCTGCCTCGTACATCATTCACCTATACTATTCTACAGCCCCACGGGAATTTCTTTAGGAATCCACACCTTTAAATTGAGGATACTGAACTACATGATATTGAAGGTCTCCGTCTAGGTCTTATTTCCAAAAAAGATTTAGAGAATGTTGGAACTGACCCAGGAAAAACACCTGGGCATTGAAAAGTAGTTAGGTCATTATTTCTTAAGTTTGATTTACAAAAATGATATCTAGAAACAAACCAGTGTCCAACACTAGGGGATGGTTAAGTAAATTGTGGCACATTCACATCATAAAATATTTTGGGGGCCATTAAAAACACAAGAGCTTGAAAGAACATGGAAAAAGACTTCTGGGATAATGTTCAGACAATAAAATCAAGTATGACGTCAATTAAGTACTAAAAACATGCCTGTGTATAGAAAAGAAAACTGGAAGGAAATATCCAAAATGCCTTAATGATTTTTTTTTTTCTGGGTCTGGGTATTCATATTTTGATTTTACTTTTTATTTCTTTTTAAATTTTCTTGGCCATGGGGCATGTGGGATCTTAATTCCCCAACCAGGGATCAAATCCACACCCTTGCATTGGAAGTGTGGAGTCTGACCACTGTACCCCCAGGAAAGTCTTGGTATTCAGATTTTGGTTGACTTTTTTATATTTTACCAAATGTTATATAATTTATTTCTATTTTTTAATAATCAGAAAAAAGTTTACTCAGGCTTTATACAAATTTTGAGACTAATCTAATCAGGAATCAGATTACCCCAAAGTTTAAAATTTTTCTAATGCTAGAAAGTAGGGTAAGAATAATCAATGATGACATTAAAGTAAATATGTGGATGAGGAAAATGGGCAAAATTTTCCCCTTTTTACAAAAATAAAACTACTTGGCATGATATGTTGAAAGTATTTTGAATCTGAGTCAGAGAACATGGGTTCTTACCCCAGTAGAATTCTGCTGAATGACCTTGAGCATAGTTAACTAATATTTCTAGCTGTCAGTTTCTTCATTTATAAAATGTATCTCTCAGGATTGTAGTAAAATCAAATGAGATAATGTCTGTAGAACTCTTCTGTACAATGTTAAGTTTGGTAGAGAAGACTAATAACTGGGGGTAAAAAAGGGAAGGGACCCTTCTTTGCTTTCCTTTGAAGGAATATAGCAAGGGTTTTCAAACTGCAGGTCCTGGTCCATTTAATGGGACATAAAGTCAATTTGTTGGTTCACAGACAGAAATCAGTTATTCTTCGAAGAATATGTTTGAAAATGCCAGTGGATGGTAGAGTAACGTTATTTTTTGTGAAGTATAACACCAGATTATGATGTAAAACGTGTATCTTACTGCCCTGAGGACCTGAGATGACTGAGAGGTCTGGAGAGTCTTGCTTTGAGGTCAATACCCTTGGGGAGACCAGAATAGCACAGGCCCCTTTCTCATGTTTGCTGCATGAAACTCAACAGAACCCATGTCTGGTGGCTCGTGAGTTAGTTTCAGGAGGAGAGGGGAAGTTAAGGAGGGGGAGGGTTTATTCTGCCTGATAGTGAAATATGTACATGTGTAACCTGCTTTGCCACTTGTAAATATTTTTGCACATATGATCCTACTTTCCAAAAGAAACTTGTTAGACAGTCAGTGATGTGGCCTAAATTGCATGCCCCTCACATATACATGTTGAAACTCTAACCCTCAATATGACTACATTTGGAGATTTGGAACTTTCAAGAGATAATGAAAATTAAAAGAAGTCAGAAAAGTAGAGCCCTAATCTAATATAACTGGGGTCCTTATAAGAAGATGAGGGCTTCCTGGGTGGCGCAGTGGTAAAGAATCTACCTGCCAATGCAAGAGACGCAAGAGATGCAGGTTTGATCCTTGGTTCGGGAAGATCCCCTGGAGTAGGAAATGGCAACCCACTCCAGTATTCTTTGTCTGAAGAATCCCATGGACAGAGGAGCCCGGCAGGCTACAGTCCATGGGGTTGCAAAGAGTCAGATATGACTGAGCTTGAGCTATCCTATAATAACATGAAGAGAAACCAGGGATAAACACAGAGAGAAAAGGCCTTTTGATGACATAGGAAGAAGGAGGCTGTCTACAAATCAAGAAGAGAGGCCTTGAGAGAAATCAAACCTGCTGACATCTTGATCCTTGGATTTCCAGCCTCCAGAACTGTGAGAAAATAATGTTTCTGTTGCTTAAGACACTCAGTTAGTGGTATTTTGTTATAGAAACTCTAGCAAACTTATCGGAGAAGGCAATGGCACCCCACTCCAGTACTCTTGCCTGGAAAATCCCATGGATGGAGGAGCCTGGTAGGCTGCAGTCCATGGGGTCGCTAAGAGTCGGGCACGACTGAGCGACTTCACTTTCACTTTTCACTTTCATGCATTGGAGAAGGAAGTGGCAGCCCACTCCAGTGTTCTTGCCTGGAGAATCCCAGGGACAGGGGAGCCTGGTGGGTTGCCGTCTATGGGGTCACACAGAGTCGAACGTGACTGAAGTGACTTAGCAGCAGCAGCAGCAGCAGCAAACTTATACATCGATATGTGCTATATATGGTCCTAGGTCCTGGGACGGGTAGGGGGCGGGGTGGTGGTGGTCCAGAGATGAAAAGATCAGGTCCTTGTCTTTCTGGAAACAGATACACAAAAAATAATTTACAAGGCAATGTGTTAATTGCAGTATGATGCTGAATGCTGTTTAAGGTTCAAAGGGGCTCAAAGGTAAGTGTCTCTAAGTCTTCCCAAGGGAGTAGAGGCAGCGTCTCAGAGGAGGAAATTCTAGAGGCTTTTCCATTCACCCTATTTTCCGACACATTTTTTTCCTTTTTGGCTGCACAAGTTCTTTGCTGCGGTGCTAGGGTTCTTCTCATTGTGACTCATTGAATCTTAGCTCCTCAATCAGGGACTGAACTCTCATCCTCTGCACTGGAAGGCGGATTCCTAACCACTGGATGACCAGGGTAATCTCTCTGACACTGTTAATACCAGGTCAAAGCACACATTTCTGATTTGGATGCCTTTATTTCTGATCTCGGACTATACCAATAGCAGACACAAGGTCTCAGATTGAGGGTGTACCGGTGATACCTTCACGGGAAAGGCTATGGTCTTTAAGGATCATGTGGAGGGACCACCGGAGGCTCTGATGGAGGGGCAGTCAGGGCTAATGTAGGTTGTCAAATGCAGGGAAGGCCCAGAGGTGAGAGAGGCAGCTCACAAAGACACGACCCTCTTTCCGCACAAGGGATTAATCCTTGCCCTCTCCATACACGGTCCTCTGTAAGCTTGTAGAGAATTGTCTTCATGAGTGATGTGTCCCACCCCTACCCCACCTTGGAAATTTCTAGCTTTAGATGGCAAAGCCTGGGATCACTTCCAACATCCTACTCCAAACATTTATTCTCGACATGAAGGGCTCACAAGCTCTTTCTGTAAAGGGCAAGATAGTGAATATTTTTGGCTTTGAACACGCTATAGTCTGTCCAGCTGATGGACTTGGCCATTGTAGTATAAAATTGGCCGTAGTTAATCTGTAAACAAACTCACGTGGCTGCGTACCAACAAGACTTTACTTACAGACACTGAAATTTGAATTTTACCTAATTTTCTTGTCACGAAGTGTTATTTTTTGTTTGTTTGTTTTCTTCTCAACCATCCAAAAATGTGCAAACCATTCTCAACTCATGGGTGTCCAAACCAGAGGGCTGTGGTTTTCCTCCCCCTGACTTAACGTGGTCATATACATCTTTCATGAATGTGATGATTTTTTTTTTCCCAAGTGAATCCAGGGAGTCCTGATAGTATCAAAGAGAAGGTTAAAGATGGTTGAGCTTGCTTTACAGCTCTTGAACCTTCACAGACCAGTTCTGAAGTCCTCCTTGATAATAGTCCAAGGGGATTTCATTAAAAGGACATAAGCCCATATTCTGTTTCATTATTTATTGATTTATTTTGGCTACACCGGGTCTTCATTGAGATTCAGGGGCTCATCGTTGAGGTGTGCTGGCTTTCTCTAGTTACAATCTGTAGCAGAGGCGGGGGGCTTCTCTTGTTGCCTCGCAGCGTGTAGGATATTAGCTCCCCCAGCAGGGATTGAACTGCCGTCTGCTGCATTGGAAGGCAGATGCTTAAGCACTGAGCCAGCTGGGGAAGTCCCCTCATCCCTATATTTTCATAAATGCATTTAAAATATACTAGGAGTATTTGCATAGAGACTTGGGTCAACTCTTCCCCTGGCTGGGCCTTGGTTTCCCATTTGTAAACTGATCTAGACAACCTCTCAGGCTCCTCTCTTTCCAAAATTCCAGTGTCCCCAGAAGAGCTACCTCCATTCCCACTCCCATGCTAGCACTCTTGTTCTCTGCCTCTGATCATGCACTTGGGGTCTGTTGACTTTGAGGCACTCTGATCAGCTTAGCTGCTTTCCCCCTGTTAATCTTTAAGAAAGTAGTATTAGTCACTCAGTCGTGTTTGACTCTTTGCGACCCCATGGACTGTAGCCCTCCAGGTTCCTCTGTTCATGGGATTCTCCAGCCAAGAATATCGGAGTGGGTTTCCATTCTCTTCTCCAGGGGATCTTTTATAAGAAAGAAAGGATAAGATTTACAGAATTGGAGAGCTGAGGCTTTTGCATCTTTCTTGGCAGCAACACTTGGGTGGCCCCTTCGAGGAATTTACTTCCTCATCTTTGTTCCCTTTCCCAGCCTATTTCAAATAGCCTTTTGGAGAACTTGCTGTCAGAGTTGGCATGCCCGTTCCCAGAGGGAACAAGGCAGACTCCGGGTACCCAGCAGCTGCGGGCTGGCTCAGGGGACCCCATCTCAGTTTCATTTGCAGGAAGTGACTATGACCTGAGGGCCCTAGACACTGTTTATAGGCCACAATCATCGCCAGTGAAAGAAAAATGCCCAGGGCGATGTAATTAAATGTAAATGAGATTATTACTGAAACACGGGTTTTTGTTGTTGTTGTTTCTGTGTTTTTCATTCTGTAAGAAAAAAATCCCACAGAGTCAGAGTAGCAGAGTTAAGGAGCTCTCACTCTAGAAGCACCCCAGCTATATGATAACCGAGAAGCAGATGGCCACCCCCTTTCATCACAATTTCCCCCTCTGCCCAGCACCGTACTAAGAAGTCAGGCATTCATGCCCTGTCTGGGACGGTGTCTCAAAACCAGGTGGACTCAGAGGAACCAGAGAGGCTGAAGTCTGGGTCAATATCTTCTGATTAGATGATTCGTCTAGTAATGGCCCCAGTACTGCAGAGGCACTGAGGGTGTGGGAGAGGACGGGGTCCTTGGGCCTGTGAGTATGCATGCCTGAAGGAGGCTGCCTTGGGTATACTTCTTCGTGAAAACTCAGGGAAAAAAAAAAAAAAGCGTTAGCGTTAGTCACTAGAGAGGGAAATGAGTGCCCTGCAAGGAAATACATTGAAGTTTTCTGTGGTTAACCCAGGGAAATCGTTGGTTCTTCCTTCTCCTGTCACCTAGGATACTATGAACAGACTTTCACCCTAACCGCACACGTTTCCGGCCCGCATTTTCCTGTGGCCTTTGAACTCTCAGCTTTGAGAGTCTGGGTCTTTTCCTTCTCTCTTATACGTGGTTGCTCTTTTCCAACCTCTCAATGCCAACCCACGTGGTGCGTGTCCCCAACGCAGGGTGTGTCTTGTGTTAGATCCTTGCTAGTCGGAGCATGGTCTGTGGACCAGCCGCTCTGGACTCCCTGGGAGCTTGTTAAAAATGCAGAACCTCAGGCCCTATCCCAGACCTTCTTAATCAGAATCTGCATTTAAAAAATCACCCTGCGTGATCTGTGGTCAGTTACTGTCTGAGAAGCACTGAATTAGAGAACAGGTGTTTGCTGAGTGTATATGATGGTCTTAGTGTTGCTGACACTATTTGCCACTGTCTTGATCTGCAATTTTTTTTTTTTTTAAAAAGATGTTTTATGGCCACACAGCATGCAGGATCCTAGTTCCCTGATCAGATCAGGGATCAAACCAGCTCCCGCCTGCATTGGGAGGACAGAATCTTAACCATCAGCTTGCCAGAGAATTCCCTCATTGGTGTGCAATTTTTAGTAAGCAATTGAACAGTCTTGGGCCTCAGCTGCCTTTGGACTAGATCAAATAGGACAAAACAATTTTAAGCAGAACTTTACAGAACTATGGGCTTCCCAGGTGGCTCAGACAGTAAAGAATCTGCCTGCAGTGTGGGAAACTTGGGTTTGACCCCTGGGTTGGGAAGATCCTCTGGAGAAGGGAATGACTACCCACTCCAGTATTCTTGCCTGGAGAATTCCATGCATAGAGGAGCCTGGCAGATTAAGTCCAAGGGGTCACAAAGAGTCGGACACAGCTGAGCGACTTTCACTTTCACTTTCACTTACAGAACTATAAGATGAACCAGGCATGAGCCCTGACTTCAAGGGGTTTTGATTCCAGTGATGATGATGAGAAAAATATGCAAGCAGTGATAATACAGAATGAAAAGTGCCAGGTGCCCCAAGAGACGTGCAGAGCAGGGGCTCTGGGCTTCAGAGAAAGAGCAGGCTCCTGCAGGCTTGTTCTAAGTTCTGCCCTTCTGTGGCTTCAAGGGGAAAATGAATTTCATGTGGTAGGGCTTGTTGAGATACCTTATACTTTACAAGCTACCATGAAGTGAGGTCCAAAAATGCTGCTCTCACTGTTCAGGAGAAAGGGGAATTTTGAAAAATATTGTTCATTATTTTAGATGTAATCCCATAGACTGACTTATTGGTATGAATCAGCATTTTTTTGTTTGTTTGTTTGTTTTGGCCACCATGCGGCATGTGGGATCTTAGTTCCCTGACCAGGGATCGAACTCATGTCTCCTGCAGTCAAAGTGCAGAGTCTTAACCACTGGACCACCAGGGAAGTTCCAGAAGCAGAATTGTTTAGGAGGAATGCCAAAGATTCTAAGTAGGTGAATAAATGAAAATAAAATGGAAAAAAAAATCACAGAAAATTTCCATTTTTATCCATGTTTCGTATCATCCAGACTGTGAGGGTTTGGAGAGCCCTCATCCTGTTCATCTCTGTGTCCCCTGATGGCTCAGATGGTAAAGAATCCATGTGCAGTGAAGGAGACCCGGGTTCAATCCCTGGATCGGGAAGATCCCCTGGAGAAGGGAATGGCAACCCATTCCAGTATTCTTGCCTAGAGAATCCCATGGACAGAGGAGCCTGGTGGGCTACAGTCTATTGGGTCTCAAAGAGTCAGACAGAAAACTAGCACACTTTACTTTTCAGGGCTGAGTCAAACTGCAATGATTTTCATGGGCAAAACAAACGGAGTCTTCCCTGGGGTAGTTTCATGGCAGTATAAATAAAATCCTGTAATACAGCAAATTATTATCATGTCTTCATTCTAGAAAGGCAGATTGTAGAAACTATTTCCTTCAGTTGCTCAGGCTTGCATGGGAATTTTCTGAGGACCAGTCTTCCTCCTATAAGCCTTGCAAATTTCTTTTTTTTTTTTTTCCCTAAATTAAGGCTATATTATATACTGCTTAATACATACGCATTTTTTAAAACCTTGTATTTTATATTGGAGTGTAGCTGATTAACAATGTTGTGATAGTTTCAGGTAGACAGCAAAGGAACTCGGTCATACCTATACATGTATCTATTCTCCAGCAAACTCCCCTCTCACCTAAGCCTTGCACATTTCTAACACCCATGAAGAAGAGCTCATCAGTAATGTGCCTTGACATTGGACTGCTAGCATTGTTGGGAATAAATCACAATACACAAAAAGCTCTTTAGAACAATTCTTTGGGTCTTCTAATATTCCATAAGTTGGGTCAATAGAATTGCTTCCATTTTAAATAACACAAAAAAGTATATTTTCTGACTATTGTCACCAAATGTAACTAGGAGAGAACCTTGGTTCATGTGCCAAGACATGTCCACTAGAGTCACTGAACCCTATGTCTTATTTCCATATATTTAGGAAAGATGGCGGAGAAGGCAATGGCACCCCACTCTAGTATTCTTGCCTGGAAAATCCCATGGATGGAGGAGCCTAGTAGGCTGCAGTCCATGGGGTCGCGAAGAGTCGGACACAACTGAACGACTTCATTTTCAGTTTTCACTTTCATGCATTGGAGAAGGAAATGGCAATCCACTCTAGTGTTCTTGCCTGGAGAATCCCAGGGACAGGGGAGCCTGGTGGGCTGCCCTCTATGGGGTCGCACGTAGTCGGACACGACTGAAGCAACTTAGCAGCAGCAGAAGCAGGAAAGATGGACAAGGTTCTTGGATTTCTATTTCTGATGTCAGGCTTCTCCTTTGAGTACATGTAAATAACTCATGCATATGGAATCTAGAAAGATGGTACTGATGAACCTATTTGCAGGGAAACAGTGGACATACAGACATAGAGAACAGACTTGCGGACCCAGTAGGGGAAGAAGAGGGTGGGATGAATTGAGAGAGTAACATGGAAACATATACATTATCACATGTGAACGAGATAGCCAGTGGGAACGTGCTGTGTGACACAGGGAGCTGAACCCAGTACTCTGTGACAACCTAGCGGGGTGGGATGGGGTGGGAGACGGGAGGGAGGTGCAAGAGGGAGGGGACATATGTATACCTGTGGCTGACTCGTGTCGATGTATGGCAGAAACCAGCACAATATGGTAAAGCAATTATCTCCCAATAAAAAAATATTTTTTAAAAAAAGTATAGACTTTAGAGCTGGAGGAATCTTGCATATCATTCATCAGAATGAGATTTCTGGAAATGTCTGGTTAATGAGATTGACTGACGTGGGCTTGTTTGTCTACAGATTCATATAAAATCTGGATTGAGTAGAACAAAAATTTCCCCCCAAAATACATCGTCGAGCTTGTAAGAAATAACGAGAGAGAAGGGTTCAAAGTTAGCATAGTAAGCAGGCACTGGGACTGTGATGCCTGACAGGGGTCTCAGATCCAGAGGCAGGCTAGGGAGGCTAAGTTTCAGTACTAAGCGAAGGCACAGCCGAGAAACTGAGGATAAGGAGAGGTGGGGACGTGGGGAGAATTCTCAGGGTTCCTCTGCATACGAATGGGAACTGGAGAGTTGCTCACCAACTTAGGGAATTTACCAGGAGTCTTAACATCCACCCGGACTCTGGATGGAAGAATAGATGCTCATGAGAAATTGTAAACCCCAGCCACTGTCATATGTCAGTGTGGAGTTTGAATTTATAATATCCAGGTGGTACAGCATAAGAACCAATCTGAACCAGCAAAATCGCTAAGGTCCTAGAAAAGTCATATGTGAAACGGCACGAAAGATAATCACTGCTGAAGATGAGACCAGGATGAAAACTTACAAACTACATTAGGAACTGAAGCACCATGAGGGAGAGTTAACAGAGATAATAAATGGGAGCATTTGTATCTATAATACAAAGCTATCAATAATAGAACATTTTGGAAAAGACTATAAAATGTGTGTGTTTAAAATATTTAAAGAGGTAAAAGGTTAAGAAAGGGACACAGTTTTTAGTACTTAGAATAAGGATGTCTGAAAAAGTGGACTTTTTAAAAATGAAAAATATAGGTCATTGGAACCAAAAACTTAATAAACTGGTTAGATGATAGAAAAACTACAAATGAAGAGAAAATTAGTGATATGAAATGTGGAACTAAGGAAATCGCCCAAAAAGAAACATAGTTAAGTAAAGAAAAATATGTTGTGGAAGGGGATTAAGAGACATGAAATATAGAATGAGAAGGTCCAACATGGTTTTAATAGTGATTCTAAAAGAGAGTCTAAAGAAAATTTAGAAATGGGAATATTTAAAGGGATCCTGGCTTCGAAATTTGGAAAAAAGATAAATGAGAAAGGAGTGTATTGAGTCACATGCAAGATAAATAAAAACAACTACACACGTAGACACATCAGCATAATGAAGCTGCAGAAGGAACATAGAGCAAAACAAAACACAAAAATGTTAAAAGCTATGTTTGTCAAATGTTAAAAGTGTGAAAAAGTATGAATACAAACACGTTTCCTATACAGCAATGTCAGACTGAAACAAGACCTCTTATTAGCCACCAAATGTGTCAGAACATGGTGGAAATAATCTTCAAAGTGCAAAGGAAGAACAATCATTGGTGTATAAATTTATACCCAGCTGAACTATTATTCAAGAGAGATGGCAAAATAATGACATTTTCAAACAAAGACAGAGTTTATCATCATAAACTCTTACTGGAGGGACTACTGAAGGATGTGTTTCAAGAAGTGAATTAAGCCCAGACAGAAGGAGGTGCCTTGCAAGAAGCAATATGAGCAAAAATAAAATATATACATGAGCCCATTGCTATATCTAAATAATCTTCATACAAAATTTTTAAAGTAATTTTAGAGGTTTAAAAATAAAATAAAGCTAAAATACTATGGAATACTATAGGAATTTAGGAAGAACAGTTAAAATGTTCTAAAGTCTTTCTTTTTGGGGATAAGAAGTTAGAGATACTGGTTAACTTTATAGTCACTAAAGCAAGTATTTATGTTAAAATTTTAAGGGTTCCTACAAGAAGAATGGAAATAAAGTGGAAAACTTCCAAACCAAACAAAAGAAGATACAGTCAATTTGGTAGAATGCATAAAAAGAAGCGATCGAAAGAAAACACAAAGTAAAATGGTAGAAATAATTTCATCAGTATCGGTAATCATGACGACTCTAACTGGATGAAACTTAAAATTTCTGAACACGCATACGCTAGACACTAGGCACTGTTCAGTTGCAGACTCGTGGGACAAAAAAAGCAATGATAACAATGGGCTAAAGGGAACACAGAATTCTATCTAGTAAAAGGAGGGGCACCCCCCTTTCAGTCTGTAGCGAGAAGGTTGGGGAAGACTTCCTGAAGATGGCGACCCTTCAGCTGCATCCTGCAGGATGAGTAAGAAGGCAGAAGGGATAGGAAGGGTGTGCCAGGGAAAGGCTACAGCGTGTGCAAAGTCACGGAAGTGTGAGAGAGCAAGGAATGCTCTGGTCCAACCTTCTTTTGTTATGGATGAGGAACCTGAACTTCAGAACAGGTAAGGAGACTGTCCCAAGGTCACCCATCTGGTTAGGAACAGAACCAGGATTTGGACCCAAGACTCCCACCTCCTCGAACACCCCCTTTCTACTGTACCACAGTGCCTTAGGTGTGCAGCAGGAGGTTCGAAGACTGCATATTGTTGAGATTCCAGCCGACTTGGAAAAAGAGCTGCCTCTGGGTGTGGGGCCTGGCTGTGTCTCTGGCTTATCCTGGGCTGGAGCAGAGCCAGGAACTTGGCAGTTTCCAGAGCTGAGCAGTCCAGCTCACCCCAAGGAAGCCATGGCACCGATGCCCAGTTTAATCATTAACTCCAAGTTCACGGGGCTGGAGCTGGAATGCACAGGACCTGGGGAGCAGTCTGGGTCTCCGGGAGCTAAGAGAAAGATGGCTCTTGAGAAGGGACTCAGGTTTATTTTATTTTTTATATTTTTGGCTGCACTGGATCTTCGTTGCAGTGCCCAGGCTTCTACAATTGTTGGCAGGCGGGCTTCTCTAGTTGTGGCACGTGGGCTCTAGACGACATGGGCTCAACAGCTGCAGCACAAGGGTTTAGCTGCAGCATGTGGGATCTTAATTCTCTGACCAGGGATTGAACCCTGACCCCCTGCATTGGGAGCATGGAGTCTTATCCACTGGACCACCAGGGAAGTTCCAGGAACCAAGTTTAGACTGGGGTCTTTTGTCCCTGACTGGGTCTATACTCCGGGTTCAGGAATAAGCGTTTTTGCTGTTCCTCTCCATTTTGTTGGAGTTTACTTATCTTCTTGTTAACTTGGTTTCAGAATCCCTGTCAATATTCATAATATATCGTACTTACCTCTGCTGCAGCCCTTACCCTGAGCAGTAAGTCTTTACACATCCGTCTACCCCCAATAAACTGTGACCTCCTAGAGGGCAGGACTCAGTCTTTTAACTTAGTATCCTCGGCGTTTTGCAGAGCCTGGCACATAGTAGGTACTCATTGTTTGCTGACTGGTTGAATAGATGATGGGCTTCCCTGATAGCTCAGTTGGTAAAGAAGCCAAAGCAGGAGACCCCACTTTGATTCCTGGGTCAAACTATTCCTGAACAGATGAGACCCTAATTCTGCATAAATGTGTTCCAAAGCACATGACTTTTTTTTTTATTAAAAGAAGTGGAGAGTGATTTTGCATAAAAAGTTCAACAGAGATTCACAAATATTTCTTAGGATATTCTGTCCTATCTTCATATATTACAGAGCCAAGGTGAGGTCCACTGGTCTAAATGGAAGGAATGCTGCTAAGGAGATGAGTCTTCTCCCCTTTCCGGGTTAGTGTCCAGGCGGCAGCAGAGCATACTGAAGGTTGCTTGGGCACATTAGGGAGAGGGGCGCTCTTCAAGCATGAAAGTGAAAGGGTTAGCTACTCAGTCAGGTCTGACTCTTTGCGACCCCCATGGACTATGACCCGCCAGGCTCCTCCATCCTTGGAATTCTCCAGGCAAGACTACTGGAATGGGTCGCCATTCCCTTCTCCAGGGGATCTTTCTGAACTAGGGGTCAAACCCGGGTCTCAAACATGAGGTGACATTTTTTATTGAGGAGACAAAAGCCCTGAGGAGGGCAAATTCCACCAGCATGATAAAGCTAACTGCTCCTTATAATTTAAAAAAAAGCCTGCAGTTGGGAAGACTGCATTTGTAGCAGCATCACCAAGCCCTGAGAACACAACTATAAAGGAACTTCTGGATTCCATCGAAGAAACATTCCAATGGAAGGGGAGATACAGGAGGTGGCAAAATTTCCGTTTCTTTCTGGTGAACCTGATTTTCCTGATCTGTAAGGTAGAGGTGGTCATCTCTTGTTCATGAGGCACTTGTTGCAATTAAATGGAATGATGGCAAAGGAGCCTTGGTACGTAGAAAATGCTCAGTCATGGTGCAAACATCTTTTCTCTATTTTTGGAAGTAAGAATCCTGAACCTGTATAGAACCAGAGATGTGGAAATACATTCTGCTGTTAGAGACCATATGACTGGGTGACCAGGGATTCAGCAGCCCCATCTGGAAGGGATGGAGTCATTCTGCTGACTACGGGCTTCCAGTGCAAACATCTGCTGATACTGTTGTAGTAGAGCCAGCCCTGGAGGATGCTGGGAGAAGACATTCCTTGCAGGAACAGTTGCTTTCCCGGGAAAGCCAGCTTGCCTGGTTGGGGTTGAGCCAGAAAGACTGACTTTCACCCTAGCAAATTCTCTTTCACTCCAAGGTCTTGGATACAGTGGGAAGACTGCCCAACGTCAGGGAGCCTCCTTCTGTATCAACCTCTGGGTTCTTGCTAGCGGGTGGCAAATAATCTAACCAGTTCGCCTGCACCTCTTTCTACCACCTGTAAGCTCTCAGAGAACTGTGAGTTCTTTAGAATTTCCAGTGTGCGGGGATTGTGGTGTGAGTTAATTCAGAAAAGACCTAGGCTTAGATCCCTCCCGCTTCCCACCTGCTCTAGGTCCCCGCATCATCCAGAGCAGGTCACTGAGCTGCCCTGGTCACCTGGTTTCTTTTCCCTTGGCCTTTCCATTTCTCTCCATTGTTCCAAAGAACTGGGGTGAAATGAGAAGTCAATTGCCAAGGGAGATCCTCTCCTGGGGCAAATTTCCTGTTTCTGCCTACGGGCATGAAGACCCTGAGTGGGAAGGCCAGTGCGGGGCACTCTCCCAGAACCAGCCCTGGGGTGACAGGTGCAGGCTGTATCCACCCTTTTATGGTGTGTGTCGGGGTGGGGGTGGGGAAAGAGAGGGTTTAAAAGAGGAGGAGGAATAAGAAAGACTGTGTAGAGACCCCAAGGCTGCTCCATTACTCCAAGCCCGCCCCTACCTGAAACTGTCGTCTCCACCAAGTCCCAGAGAGAGAGGGAGAAGCAGAGAGCTGGGGGTGGGGGAGAAAGAGACGGAGAAGGGGAATCAAAGAAAATTGCAAAAGTCAATGGCCTGGAACCAGAGGCAGCCTCAGCAACTGCAGTGTGACTTTGATTCCCCTATCATAACCCTGAATTAAAAATTCAGGCAATTATCTGCATGGCTTCCTTCTGATTAGAACGAGCCGGAGCCTCATTAATGCATCGGCACAGAGGAAAGCCATTAGGGTCTGTGAAATGGAATGTTTCTCTGAGAACAGGTTCCGCTTGATGTAGAATACCCAGCAAAAAGAAATTTCACACATTTTTGAGCTCAGAGTCACAGGACGGCACCCTGCTTCGGGGCTGCAGACCCTGCCATGGTCGTCCCCTCTCAGCTGGTTCTGGGTGAAAGCCACCTTTGTTTCCCAGCCTCTCTCTGGTACCTCCATCCGCTGGAGTTGTGTGTGTGTGTGTTGGGGGGGGTGTGTGTGTGTGAGGGAGTTGAGGGGCCAGAAGGGACTTCCTGGCCGTCCTGAGACACCGAGTCAGACTGGATGTCTGATCTCAGAGTCCTTGAGCCATGAGGAGCCCTGGAACTTTGGGGGGATTCACTGCCCTCCTTTGCTAGAAGAACCAGAACCGGGTTTGTTGGGGACAGGGAAGGTCCAAGACTCCAGAAAAGATCAGTGTATCTGCATATTCCCAAGAGTCCTGGCGCTTTCCTGACCTGTATACTGACTTGGGCATCCCAAGGTGGCCCAAGCAGGATCTGGGGAAGCTGAGCCAGCCTTGGGGGCTTGTTGCTTAGAAAGGGGCGAAGGATTAGCATTCAGGAGGGCACCCTTTATTCATCCCGTATTCTGTGAGCTCGAAGCTTCCAGAGATGCAAATCTACCATCCTGTGCCTAAAGGGGTTAAAAAAAAAGTGAAGTGTTAGTCACTCAGTCTTGCCCAACTCTTTGTGACCCCATGGACTGTAGCCTGCCAGGCTCCTCTGTCCATGGAATTCTCCAAGCCAGAATACTGGAGTGGGTAGCCATCTTCTCCAGGGGATCTTCCTGACCCAGGGATGGAACCTGGTCTCCCACATTGCAGGCGGATTCTTTCTTTACTGAGACACCAGGGAAGCATGCACACAATAACCGGCATTCGGAAGCTCTCATCAACCCCTTCTTTGGGATTTCTAGGGTGCAGCTCCCTTCTTCAAATGACTGTGTATTGCTTACAGGAGAACCCAAGAGCAGTTTTCCAAGATAACCACCCTCGCTGCCGGGGTAAGTTCATCTCTTGGGCTTGACCCTATGTCGTCTAGCTTTTCTTCAAGCTGGTGGATGGGACTTGGGTTCCCCCAGATCGACAGCTCGACATTCCTTTAATATAGGGGATTCTGGGGACACCAAACATTGATCCTTGGGATAAGCTACATAAAATAATCTCTTTAGGAGAAAAGCCAATCTGACATGATGAAGACTAGAAAGCCGTGAAAAAGTTTTTGTAGGAAGAAAACCAGTTACGGTCAGTAAGGTGCCAACCAGAAAAGCATTTTCCTTCAAAGTATTGGAACAAGCCACTTTCTTCTCCTGGCACACCTGTCCCCTATTCAGTGTTAAAAAACCAGGGCCAAGTGTCTGTGCAAAGCTATAAACACAGCCAGGCAGTCCTGAGAATAATGGAGTCAATGTGTCAATGACACAATTTGTACCAACGGCGCCCCCTACTGGACAGCAGCAACACCGGGCAACCTGCGGTCATTCAGGTTTCTCAGAATGTTTCCAGTGCCATCCCACGTTGGAGGGGACATTCCTGGCCACCAGGGAGTTTTTCTACAGCATGTTTTCAATACTGTGGACAGTTTTATGGGTGTAAGACTCCTAGAGGTTACCTCAACTTCTAAGACAAACAAGATGCTTGGTGATTCAACCATGTTCCTTTGTGGGTTCTGAGTGTCTGTTTTTTTCTAACGCTTTGCTCTCCTTGGACCAACACTCGCCAGAGTTAAACACAGTTGAGAATGACTTGTGACCATGGATGATCCCCGTGTAAAGGGCTGACCTAAAGGCACCCGGGGTCTTGGGTGGCTGGAGGTTATCTCTCGAGCCTCACCGACTGGTATGGGAGTGAAAAGGACTGGCCAAAGGTCAGGAATGTGGGCCTTCTGGAGAGGGAAGCCACTCCACCAGCTTCACGGCCGAGCCTTTCTCTCTGTCGCTGAAAAGAATCAAATCTCAGCCTTTGCACCTTAGCCCCATCTGCTGCATTCCTCAATATTTTAAACATAGACCCTCTGCTCAGTCTGACCATCCCTTTCTTGCCAAGATAACCCAGTCTCTACCTTTGTACCTTGTCACTCCTTATTCGTTCCACGAATGTTTTCTTTGGACAACTGTTCTGTGCCAGACACTGTTCTAGGAAGGGGAGCTATAGCACTAAACGTGAAACAGAAAGTCTCTCATGTTCTCACTGGGGATGCTGTGCTGTGCTGTGCTAAGTCGCTCGGTCGTGTCTGACTGTGCAACCCTATGGACTGCAGCCCACCAGGTTCCCCTGTCCATGGGATTCTCCAGGCAAGAATACTGGAACTGGTTGCCTTGCCCTCCTCCAGAGGATCTTCCCGATCCAGAGATGAACCCAGGTCTCGCAGGCAGATTCTCTCCCATCTAAGCCACCAGGGAAGCCCCTCGTTTGGGGATACAATTATAGAAAGACAAGTGTGAGCGAGCGGTGTAAGTGCTGCGAAGAGGCCAAGCTGGGAGAGAGGGGTAGAGAGGGAGGGTGGCTACTTCATCAGGGGAGGGAGTGTCTCTCTGCAAAGCCCTTTGGAAAAGCTTTGTGCTCTGTCCACGCTGGTGATCTGTCTGCTTTCTCTCCTTTAAAACCAGGACTGCCTCTTCCATGAAACTTCCCCAGTTCATGTTCCCTCTTCCAGTGACTCTGCCCTTCAGCTCATCCCTGCTCAAGCTTCTTCCTTCTCAGAAAGATGTTCGTTGATCTTAGATTGTGATCTCCTGGAGGAAAAGAGTCCTGTCTTCCACGTCTATGCTTTGCTACCAGAGCAGGTGGTGGTGGTAGGGGAGGCGAGGAGGAGACAAGCATGTCTACTCTGTGCTAGAAGCACTCACACATTCCTTTCTCTGGTCCTCACAAAACTCCTGCAGACTCTGGCTTATTGTCCACATTTTATAAACAAGGAAAGTGGGGCTTCATTCACCCAAGAGCACACAACCAGTGAGTGGTGGAAATGGGGTCTGAACCCTGATCTCTTCAGCATCGTGTGGTCTGTACTCTTCCCACCCCGGAGCCTATTTGTGAAGTATTCCTGCGGTGGCATCAGTGAGTTATGAGTACAAGGAAAGGATAAGCTTTGTTTTCTCATCAAAGAGCTGTGCAAAAAAAGTGAGAAGCCCCTACCCCTGTCTCCTGGGTTGGCGATTCTTCCTTCACTGCATTGTAACCACGTAACCACAGGCGCCTCACTTCCCCTTCCAGGGGCTCATGACTTGTCTTTGTAAGTTAAGGTTAGGCTACAGGTAGCTCAGACAGTAAAGAATCTGCCTGCAATGCAGGAGACCCAGGTCAATCCCTGGGTCAGGAAGATCCCCTGGAGGAGGGTATGCCAACCCACTCCAGTATTCTTGCCTAGAGAATCCCATGGACAGAGGAGCCTGGCGGGCTATGGCCCATGGGAGCCCGAAGAGTCAGACAGGACTGAGTGACTAACACTTCACACATGACCTCCCAGCTCTGACATTCTAAGGAATGTCATCTTCTTCAAGGAATGGGAGAGGATGGATTTCGGGGAAAAGTTACCGACTTTACTGCATCAAATATGATTTTTTAACATTAAGAGACAGAAACATAACAGGGTTTGCTCATTCAATTAAAATTCAACATATATTGAATAACTACTACATACCTGACCATGGCATGTGCTGAGGATACAGAAATAAACTTTTAAAACATTGTTCTTTACCCTGGCATATATGTAAAGGGAAAGACAAATATCTCACGAAATTATCACAATGACAGCAGCTGATAGCTCACATGGAATCCACCCTTTGCCAGAAATTGTTCTGAGCACTTGAAACTTTTAACTCATTTTAACCTTCCCAACAAACTATGAGGGGAATATTATTTTTATTCCTACTTTACAAGTGAGTAAACTGAGGCACAAAGAAGGGTGTATGCTGAAGAGGTATTGTGAGCATTAATATTTTTTAAGATTTCTTTGATATGGATCATTTTTAAAGCCTTTATTGAATCAGTTGCAATATTGCTTCTGTTTTATGTGTTGGTTTTTTGGCTGTGAGTCATGCGGAACCTTAGCTGCCTGACCCAGGATGGAACCCACACCCCCAGCATTGGAAGGCGAAGTCTTAACCACTGGAGCTCCGGGAAGTCCCAAACGGTGCTTATTTACAGGGCCTGAGATGTCAAGATGAAGATAGGCCGTCATCCTGTGCTGCTAACAGCTGGTTTTTTCCCCCTGAAAGTGAAAGTGTTGCTCAGTCGTGTCCAACTCTTTTTGACCCCATGGACTGTAGCACACCAGGCTCCTCTGTCCATGGGATTTCCCAGGCAAGAATACTGGAGTGGGTTGCCATTTTCTTCTCCAGGGGATCTTCCTGACCCAGGGGTCAAACCCACATCTCCTGCATTGCAGGCAGATTCTTTACCATCTGAGCTACCAGGGAAGCCACTGTGGTTATTCCTTACTTGACCCTTCTGCCACTTGGGATCAGCCACACACGTCCAGCTGGAGGAAAGGATTTTCTGCAATGAGCAGAGGAGGCTTTAGGGTTTTGAAACTGAAAATCTGTAGCTGTCAAGTTACATGGAACATGGAATAAACTGGGTAAATTACAGCCAGTTTCCTGTCCACTGAGAAGGGGAGTGAGAAGAGGAAAGGGGCAAGCATGGATGCTCTGGGAAGTCGAGCACTAGCCCCTGCACCCACCTGAGCCAGATGTGTGGTGGGTCCTGGGGATCAGACCTCTCCCTGGGCCCTGATGTGGTGAGAGCAAGGGTACCCTGAACTTGAGGGCAGTTGGAAGGAGATAGGCTCTTAGCTCTGCAAGAGCTGACCACTGAGGCCAGTGTGGTGCACAGAGCAGAATGAATGTCTATCTTCCTAGGAGAAGGATGGAAGGAATAAGAGGGTCACCGGACACAGAGCCTTCTAGAGTGGGAACCAGAGAAAATGCTGCCCCAGGACCAAGTGAGGAGTGGATGCCTTGTGGCTGCTGAAAAGAGGCGGTGGGGTATAGAGGCCAGGATGGGGGCACCTCCAGGGCAAGGGGCTCTGTCTGCTTTGCTCATTGCTTCATCCAGAGGTAACAACAATCCACCAACATTCGTTAAATGAAGGACCCTAGACGGCTGCCTCTAGAATCAGGCTGTTGGGTTTCATACCTCAGCTCTGCCTTTCACTCCCTGTGTCATCCTTGCATAAGTCTCTTCCCTTCTCTGTGCCTCACCTGTAAAATGGGGATAAAAATAGTGCAGATCAATACTGATCTGAGACCAAGAGAAAGAATGCCTCTGAAGCACTGAGTGTCTGCAGCAGCGCATGGGCTCAGGAGGATTTGCTCTGAGTAATGGAGGCCCTTGCCTCCATCCTTGCCCTGCACCTTATACCCCCTCAACTCCAACACCACCCTGAGCTTAGACACAACCTCGAAGAAAAGATGAGGACTCTGGTATTGGCGATACATCACGATACAATAGAGACTCCTAAGGACATGAAGTTAAATGTTTTAATTTGAAACAGTTATTTTTCTTGCACAGTGAATTTTGTAGCCTGATAATCATATTCAAGATAAATGCAAGCCTGTGAAGAATCAGGTGTCCTTCTGAGAGCTTGGCTAGCATTTAAATTAAATTTGCTTGCTTCCTTGCAGATATGTTGACTCACAGAACAACCTACCTTTCACCTTACTTGTCTTTCTAGAAAAAGCCCAGTTCTTCAGGGGAGTTATTGTTTGCAAGTACTGCTAACAGAAACTAACTTTAAGGCAAAGAGGTCAAGTCTAGGAAACAGAACTCTGTCCTTCCCCGCAAGAGCACTGGACTTTCCTGAAGAAATTCAGTATCAAGGGTTTTATTTCTTGTTAAGATATGTTCCCCTGAAGGTGAGTGATAAATATTATCATTAATTTTTTATTAAAAAAGAAAAACCTATCTGTATTTACCTGACTTCCCACTTATCTAAAGGCCAATAAGTGACTATCCTATTTTCCCAGATTGTATGCATTTTTAACACTGAAAGCCTCATATCCTGGGAAACCCTCTCTATTCCAGGCAAACAAAAAGTCTCTAAATGTCCCAGATAATCCGTAAATGCCAATGACAAACCAGGTAGACTTGTCAGCCCAAGGAAGTGTCTGCAGTTTTTTTGTTGTTGTTGTTAATGAGCAAGGAAATTTACTCATTTCAAATCACAAGAGCTCACCTCAGGGAGGAAAATCAAAACTGATCCCCTGGGGGCACTTTCTACCCTGCTGACAATCAGTAAGCCTGACCCTGGAGACCCTGCAAAGGGGGATACAGCCTGCCTGCCTCGATGATGAGGAGATGGGATGCAGACAGAAGACCATGTCACATGGGGGCCGCTGGACAAAGCTGCAGACCCTTGCCTTGGCATTCTTCCTGTCAAGTCCCTCGCTTTCGGTCAGACTCTCAATCCCTCAATGAACCCCAGCCATAGCGCAGGGCAGTTTCCACATCTGTAAGTTACTGTCCAGTCTGTCTGGCTGTGCAGAGCCCTGGGGTTTGTCCACAAGCAAGAGGAACCCAGGCACGGTGGTTCCCCTCAGGACACACGGAGTGGCTGCCCCAAGCCTCTGTGTGCGTCTCTTTCCTTCAGACCAAGTGTCTCTTGCTGTTTCTCTGGCGTCCTCAGACCTGACGGAATTGGTCCACTGCTTGCAGAGTGAGATTTGTTTCTACACATCACGGGGGAGAATAAGGACCCATCCGGACTGTGGGTGTTTGGCTCCGAGGTTGGATTCCTGAGGCCACAGGGTTCCTTCCAAGAGTCAGGGTCTCTTGTGAGATCGCAGTCGAGATGTTGGTGGGGCTGCTTCATCTGAAGGCTTGACTGGGGCGGGAGGGTCTGCTTTCAAGACAGCTCACCACACGGCTGTTGGCTGGAGGCCTCAGTTCCTCACCATAGCACCTCTTCATGCGGCTGCCTGGGTGTCTTCATGAGATGAAGTCAAGAGACAGAAAGCAAGAGAGAAGCCATGGAACGCCCACGCCCCGCACCCCCCACCCCACTGCCTTTTAAAAAATATTTACTTATTTGGCTTTGATGGGTCTTAGTTGCGGCATGCAGGTTTAGTTGCCCTGTGGCTTGTGGGATCTTAATTCACCGACCAGGCATCAAAACCTGCACCCCCTGCATTGCAAGGCAGATTCTGAACCGCTGGACCACCAGGGAAGTCCCCACAGTGCCTTTTAAGACCCAATCATGGGCTTGCCTGGTGGCTCAGTTGTAAAGAATCCACCTGCCAATGCAGGAGACATGGGTTCAGTCCCTGATCTGGGAAGACCCCACATGCTGCGGAGCAGCTAAACGCGTGCCCCACAATTATTGATTCTGTGTTCTAGAGCCTGAGAACTGCAACTGCTGAAGCTTGTGTGCTCCAGGCTCTGCAACAAGAGAAGCCACCGAAATGAGAAGCCTGCACATCACAACTAGAGAGTAGCCCCTGCTCACAGAAACTGGAGGAAAGCCCACATGACAATGAAGACCCAGAGCAGTCAAAAATAATTAAATAAAAAATTTTTAAAAAGACCCAATCATGCACCATCATTTCCTCCACATTCATTTGCTAGAAGAAAGCCATCAAGTCCAGCCTCACTCAAGGGGAGGGCAAAATAGGGAGGAAAGAATATCAAAGGATTTGTGTACATAGTTAAAAATCACTATTTCCCTAAACATTAAAGGACCATGGATGAATTCCCAGAAAGTTAGTTTTGGTAATTACATAGAAGGAAAAGCACAGATTTCAAGTCACATTTGAGGTTGATCCAAGGCCTTGCTTCTTTTCAGTTTGTGGGATTTGGGGCAAAATGATCATCTCTAAACATTACTACTACTACTACTATTAAGTCGCTTCAGTTGTGTCTGACTCTGTGCAACCCCACAGACGGCAGCCCACCAGGCTCCGCCGTCCCTGGGATTCTCCAGGCAAAAACACTGGAGTGGGTTGCCATTTCCTTCTCCAATGCATGAAAATGAAAAGTCAAAGTGAAGTCACTCGGTCGTGTCTGATTCTTCGCGACCCCATGGACTGCAGCCTACCAGGCTCCTCCATCCATGGGATTTTCCAGGCAAGAGTACTGGAGTGGGGTGCCATTGCCTTCTCCTCTCTAAACCTTAGTGTCTTCATTTATAAAATGAAGATAATAGTAATTCTCTCATTGACTTACTATAATAATTAAATGAGATGACCTCCCGAGGGACAGATCCAAATTGTACAGGGTACTATGCTCTTATAAAATTGATATGGCCTTCTTTAAGAAAAGAGAAGGCAAAGTTACAATTAGATGTTAGGTGTAAAATGAACATTTATTTAGAATTAGAAATGGTAAAAAAAAAAAAACAAACACATTGTCAAAGCTGATAAGTACTAGAACTATCACAAAACCTAGAAAAATGACAATTAAAAAATTCAATTACCTAAGCATTACCTCTTTATCATCTTTCCTACATTTTGACTGCACATTTTTGACCACTTCTCAACATGACAAAGATTTTGTAATATTTTCCATAGTCAGGAGAGAAAGATAAATCAGCCTTTGATTCAGCCTTACAATCTATTATTTGTAATGTTAGGTATTTCTTCAGCTGCTGCTGCTGCTAAGTCGCTTCAGTCGTGTCTGACTGTGCGACCCCAGAGACGGAAGCCCACCAGGCTCCCCTGTCCTTGGGCTTCTCCAGGCAAGAACACTGGAGTGGGTTGCCATTTCCTTCTCCAATGCATGAAAGTGAAAAGTGAAAGGGAAGTCGCTCAGTCGTGTCCGACTCTTGGCGACCCCATGGACTGCAGGCTGCCAGGCTCCTCTGTCCATCGGATTTTCCAGGCAAGAGTGCTGGAGGGTTGTTGTCAAATGTGGAAAACATCTATCATGTGTCTCTTATAGAGGTGCTTAGGGCATTTCAAAGCGTCGTGTGTAATGAATTGATGGCACCTGTTACCCAGGACCATTATAGGGGTCTGCACAAGAGAGGGGCTTAAAGCATCAGCCTCCCTGTATATCTTCCCCTGGAAGCAGGCATGCATGCAGCAGGGAGGCTGGCACGTATTAGGTGCTCAGGAAATGGGAAAAGCGTGGAGACAACCGTCATCCTCTTTCTCCATTGCCCCAGGCAAAGTCAGAGACTTCTCATCTTGATTTCATCTTCCTCCTTCTCCAGGAGCTCCTCCAGGGCCCCTCAGAAGGCAGGGACAAAAATATAGCCCTTGTTATGATGGAGTCGAATGAACACTGGGCTCAGAATGAAAAGCCCTGGGTCTGAGTCCTGACTTTAACACTTACCAGCTGAGAAATTACCCAACCGCTCTGTGTCTCAGTTTCCTCATCTCTGGGGTGAACGGTGCTATGCCAGCTTCGTGGGTTGTTGCAGAGAATAATGGCAGGCTATAAGAAAAAGGGCTTTGTAAATTGTAAGCAGTTTCACTAAGGTAAAGTGTTTATTCTGATGTCTGGAAGTTACTGAGGAGCCAGTTTGGACACTATCCAGTGTATCAGAATCTTGAATTCTTTGTTCTCTGTGGTCTCAAGGAGTTGGAAATTCAAAATGGACTTTCATCAAATTTGGCATAAAGACCAGGATAGCAAGATAGTGCACTCTTTCCATAGAAAGATACTGAGTCCCAGCTAGTGCCGTAATTTGTGCTAGAGATGAGAGTTCAAAGACGGACAAGACACACTCCTGGCCCTTTGTGGATGGGTAGATGGAATCCCAGACAGACATCTGCAGGTTACAGCCTCAGCGTCACTGTGTCTCAGAGCCTCCTTCTGTCAAGGGGTGTGGCTAAATGGCCAAACGGCATGGAAACTGATGGGTGGACGCTTGCAGATCGTGGAGAATCCTTGCGCAGGTGTCCGACAGAACCATTAGAGAGTTGCAGGGAGGCCCTGCCGAGACTGACTGTTCTTGGGGGAATTTTCAGGAAGCTTTGAAGTGCCGCCAGGGCAAGGGAGGCTGCCCCATCCTGGAGGTGCATTCACTTGTAATTTACTCCTCCACGTGGGCTCTGGAGCTCCAGTCTCATAAATACATCACCCACGCAGCCCTGCCCTGTGTAAAGGAAGATGGACAGAGGAGGTGGAGGGGGGGGTGCAGAGGAAGAGGAATCCCTAAATTAAGAAGGTTCCCTGGGAGTCACTGGCCTACAGACAGGACCGATCCCCCCCGTCTCTCTCCTTGAAGCAGAAATATTTCCAACTAAGATCACAGACTCCCTTGTCATAAAATCAATGAAACCACAAGGGAAAATGACCTCTCGCTTGACTGCACCAGAGATATCTCAAACGGAGCCATTTCCCCTCCTGCAGAAGCAAGTATGCTGGGGCTCGGAACCGGCATCCAGGCTCTGCTGCGCAGAATTTTCGGTGAAAAGGAAATCAGGTGGGTTGGGAGCTTACTTACTTGTTTTACTTGCTGTGTTTAGAATGGTTTCTGAGCCACCCCTCCAGGGGAGACTTTTTCCTGGGGTCAGACCTGGGTTCAAGCTCCAGCTCCTCTGATTTCTGGCTGGGTGTCTTTGGGCAAAATGGAATCTCATCCCGGTTTCCTCATCTAGTAAAAAAAAAAAAAGGTGATACTGTAAGGTCTGCCTGCCCTACAGGGGAGGTGACAAGGTCAAGAGGTAAGTCTATAAGCTCTTGATAAATAACAGGTTTTATTTTTAAAAGGTAAAAGCCGGACTTCCCTGGTGGTCCAGTGGTTAGGAATCTTCCTTGCAAGGCAGGGGACGCAGGTTCAATTCCTGGTCGGGGAACTAAAATCCCACATTCCTCGGAGAAACTAAGCCAACACGCCGCAACTAGAGAGGCTGTGAGCCACAATGAAAGATCCTGCACGATGCAACGAAAATCTTGCATGCTGCAACTAAGACTCAACACAGCCAAATTAAAACAAACAAAAAAAAGACAGAAGCACGAAATCCTGACAGTGTCCCTGGTAGAACTTCTTATGTTGCAAGGGACAGAGAACCTGTCTCAAACTGGCTCAAACCACTTGGAGCTATTACAGCTTCTGCAACTGAAAAGGGCTGAGATAGGATTGATTCAGGTGATGTTCAAGGAATGTCACCAAGGGCCAGCTCTTTCCCATCCATACAGGGACCACAAACCTCAGGTCTTAACAGGATGTCATCCAGAGGAAGGGAGGTCCTTTGTCCACTAACTTCTGTTGAAGAGAGGTGGAAAAGAAGTGAGAGGCTCTTCTCTTTCCAAACTCTGCACATGGGTCAAATTTCACTGGCTCTCTTTATGTTGTTGTCATTCAGTCACTAAGTTGTGTCTGACTCTTTTTGACCCCATAGACTGCAGCACGCCAGGCTTCCCTGCCCTTCACTATCTTCCAGAGTTTGCTCAAAGTCAAGTCCACTGAGTCGGTGATGCCATCCAACCATCTCATCCTGTCTCCCCCTTCTCCTTCCACCTCAGTCTTTCCCAGCATCAGGTCTTGTCTCTTTACATAGCCAGGGGACAGGGGATAAGACACACCGATCGGCTGAAGAGGATCAAGGCCCATCCCTAGATGTGGGTGGCAGGATCATGATGCCAACCAAACCACACTTGAAGGAGTTATTTTATCAGAAGTAAAGTGAGTGGGTGCTGAGTTGCAAAAACAGTATCAATCTAGCACAGTCCATGCCCTTTAGCTACTCAGTAGCCACACTCACCTATATCCCCATAAATATATCTTCAAAAATACCCACTCTCTACATAAACACAAGCAACCTCTTTTCCTAAAGGGATGAGGCACAGTTTCACCCAGTCTGGTTCTCTGGAACAGAACCTTGCAAATGGAGCTCTTTTGGTCCTATGTGGTCCAGTGAGGCTAAGTGGTTACATTTAACCACTGTTATGCACTCCGTAAACTGTAATGGAGAGAGAACAGAGTAATCACAGTAAAAAGTCTCATTTGGAAAAGAAAAGAACAAGAAACAACTCTCAATGGTCACTGTCCTTACATAACCCATGTCATACCGCGCAGAAATCACATGGATGTCCTGCCCTGGCAGCAAGTATGTATCTGCCCCAGTTCTACCCTGTGAAAGGCTCCCCTTTGCCCTTTGCCCTCTGTGGCTCCTGCTTGTCACTTCGGAAAAGTCTCTTCTGTGAATTGTCCTTCATGGACCATATGATGTGTGCATCATGAAGGACGCCCCTTTGGGGTTCAGCGCTGTTTTAGCAGCCCTCTTCCTATAATGTGAATTTGGGGGCTTGGAAATCCTTCTCACAGACCATTGTGGGACAGGTTTGAGGTTTCTTTAGCAAAATGATGCCCTTAAAAAGTTAACGGTCTGAAAACTATAAGACTCTGATGAAGGAAATTGAAGACGACATAAACAGATGTATGGATGTGAGAGTTGGACCATAAAGAAAGCTGAGCACTGAAGAATTGATGCCTTTGAACTGTGGTGTTGGAGGAGACTCTTGAGAGTCCCTTGGACAGCAAGGAGATCAAACCAGTCCATCCTAAAGGAGATCAGTCCTGAATATTCATCTGAAGGACTGATGCGGAAGCTGAAACTTCGATGCTTTGGCCACCTGATGCAAAGAACCGACTCATTGGAAAAGACCTGATGCTGGGAAAGATTGAAGGCAGGAGGAGAAGGGGACGACAGAGGATGAGATGGTTGGATGGCATCACCGACTCAATAGACATGAGTTTGAGCAATCTCCAGGAGTTGGTGATGGACAGGGAAGCCTGGTGTGCTGCAGTCCATGAAGTCTCAAAGAGTCGGACATGACTGAGTGAACTAAACTAACCCAAGGCAATCTATAGATTCAATACAATATCTGTCAAATTACCAGTGGCATTTTATGTTTTATTCTAAAATATTTATCAGTATTTCTTTTACATTTAGATTTCTTAAGTCATATGAATAAATTTTTCTGTATTATATGAGGTAGGAATTTGAGATTCATTTTTTTCCCATATGCATAGCCCATTTAAAATGAATTAGATTGAAAATTTGGCCTAACCCAAACACTAACTCCTTTCTGAACAATTCTCACAGAATCCTAGTTAAAACGAACCAATTAATGAATCATTTAAAATTAATTGGATGAATCTGTTTTTTTTTTTTTTTTTTTTGCGCAGCTCATATTTGCTAGTTTAGCTAAGTTAGTAAGGGAAGACCCTTCAGAACTGACAGATTTGAGCTCAAATCTGATAAATGAAAGGATGCCAACTGTGAGCAGAGTTGGGGAAGATAACTCCAGGAAGAAGAAACAAGTCGGTAGGTAAAACTTGATACATGCAAAGAATGATGAGAAAGCCAGTGGGGCTGGAGTGTGATGCTGCAGAGAATCACAGGGGCTCACTCTTTCAAATGTGAGCTCCAAGGAAAGAGAAGCAGGCTGCGGTCACCACGAGACAATGGAGCAATGCCTGAGGTTCTGAGGGAAGTTCTGTCTAGAGTGAGGGCACAGGGACTTCCCTGGGGGTCCAGTGGCTAAGACTCCTCACTCCCGATGCAGGGTCCTGGGTTCCATTCCTGGTCAGGGATCTAGATCCCACATGCCGCAACCAGGGGTTTGCCAGCTGCAGCTAAAGATCCCGCGTGCTGCAACTAAGACCCAGTGCAGCCAAATAAAAAAGAAAGAAAGGAGAAGGAGGGAAGAATGACTGGGAACAATGAAAATATTTCAGACTCATGAGAACTCAGTTACCTATAAAGCAAGTTTTCTTAGGCTCTTTATACCTCAGTCTACTCCAAGGCAAGGCCAAGAAGAGGACAACAAGGGCCGACCCAGGAAGACCACATGGACCACACCACTGTGATGGCAGTGTGATTTCCTTGGAGAACACTCTACAGGCCCCAGCTGTTTTGGAAGAAGTTTGTATTTGCAGCTTCTGCCTGTCCCCCTTCCAGTCTGTGTTCCACAGTGTTGCTCAAGCAAACTTGATCGAGTTTTAACATCCATCAGTTTAAACATCCTCTAATCGTTCCCCCTAAGTTTCAGAATAAAATCCAACTTTCAGTGTGATAGGAAGGTCCCTTGTTATTGACCCCTGCCCATCACTCACACTCTGGATGGCTGCTCATACCCGCTGCTCCAGGCATCGGTCATCCACAGACTTCTTACAGCTCTCTGCCACTTTGGAGCCTTCATTCCTGCTCCTCTCTCTCTGCAAGGAAACCCTTCTTCCCCTCCTTTCCCTGGTAGATTCTTCCTTTTTATTCAAACCTTGGTATCTTGGGGGGAACTTCCTTGACCACCTTGTGTTCCCCTCCTCCCACCACTGGTTCAAGTCCCCTTGGTTTTACCCCAAGGATTTCCCTGTATTACTCAACCTCTAGTACCAATCTGCCTGTTGAATTTTTTGTTTATTTACTCTTCTCCTCACTATATGATAATCTCCTTGAGAGTAGGAGATTATTTTAATCATTATGGAAGTTTCTCTAATGGCTTCCTTGTAGTTAGCCTGCTTAGGTTAAAATTTCTGCTGCAAGACATCAAGAACAGACTTATGGACAGGGGTGGGGAGGAGGAAGGAGAGGGTGGGATGAATGGAGAGAGTAGCATGGAAACATATCCCTTCTCCAGGGGATCTTTCCAACCCAGGGATCGAACCCAGGTCTCCCACATTGCAGGCTGAGTCTTTACCAGCTGAGCCATAAGGGAAGACCAAGAATACTGGAATGGGTAGCCTATCCCTTCTCCAGCAGATCTTCCCGACCCAGGAATCAAACCCGGGTCTCCTGCATTGCAGGCAGATTCTTTACCAACTGAGCTATGAGGGAAACCCCAACATATATGCTGCTGCTGCTGCTGCTAAGTCACTTCAGTCGTGTCCGACTCTGTGCGACCCCATAGATGGCAGCCCACCAGGCCCCACTGTCCCTGGGATTCTCCAGGCAAGAACACTGGAGTGGGTTGCCATTTCCTCCTCCAATGCATGAAAGTGAAAAGTGAAAGTGAAGTCGCTCAGTCGTGTCTGACTCTTCGCAACCCCATGGACTGCAGCCTACCAGGCTCCTCCGTCCATGGGATTTTCCAGGCAAGAGTACTGGAGTGGGGTGCCATTGCCTTCACCCAACATATACGCTGCCGTTTGTCAAATAGAGAGCCAGTGGGAATTTGCAGTATGACTCCAGGAACTCAAACAAGGCTCTGTAACAACCTAGAGGGGCGGGAGTGGGTGGGAGGTGGGAGGGAGGTTCAAGAGAGAGGGGACAGATGTATGCCTATGGCTGATTCAGGTTGATGTATAGCAGAAACCAACACAATACTGTAGATCGATTATCCTTCCATTAAAAATAAAGTAAAAAGATTTCTATTGTGTCACTTGCTGTGTTGTCTTGGGAACTCTGAGTCTCAGTTTCCTCACTTGCCAATAGATGTGATATCTTTATCTGCAGCATCTGGCAAACAGGAGGTGCTCAGTAGGTTGTGCAGAATGAATCCAGACAGATGGGCAGAGTTCCAGGGTGGGCACCTCTTGGCAGGGGAGGAAGGGTGACTCACTCCAGCCAATCTTCATTCCTCCCCTCCCTTCTAAGGAGGAGGGCTCAGCTTCCTCTCAAGGACCGTTATGCCTTGTGAGGACTGTGAGGAAAATCTGAAAAATGTAGGCTCTGTTCTTGTTCACCCTTATCCATGGGTTGAGCTAAGGAATTCAGGATATTTCAGAGGTCAGAAATTTCCCAAACGTGTCACTGTCTGACCATTCTTAAGAGGCTGTCTATCTATGGTGTTACTTTGGGATTCAAATTTCCCAAGATGTGGATGTCTTAACGAGAGGCTGCTGGGAGGAAGTGGAGGGATCGTGTACCCATTCTGCAGATGGTAAAACCTCACATCGTCTTCAAACTCCTCAGAGCCCAGGAACTCACCTAAGTTGTCAGGAATCTACAGAGAAGAGGTCCCTGGCTCCCAGGTGTCCCCTCTCCTCCAGCTAAATGATTCTTCTCTTTTTGTTCTTATGGTGGGGGCAACATCCCCAGGGGGCCTTTCTACTTTGAATGAGTTTCTAGAAGCAAGAAAGAGAGTTGACCCTTCTCAATGCAGTCACAAGATATGAGGCAGAGTCAAGAATGGATTGCATGGACTTCCCTGCTGATCCAATGGCTAAGATTCTGGGCTTCCAGTGCAGGAGGCCTGGGTTCGATCCCTGGTCAGGGAGGTAGATCCCACATGCTACAACTAAGAGTTCATATGCTGCAACGAAAGCTTCTGCATGTCACAACTAAGGCAGCAAAAAAAAAAAAAAAAAAAGATTGTGAATTGGTACATGAAGATTCACTTGAAGATTATTCACAATAGTCCCAAAGTAGAAATCACCAGAATACCCATCAGTGAATGAATGAGCAGATAAATAAGAGCAGAAAAAGGAATGAAGTACTGACCCATGCTATAGCATGGAGGAAGCTTGAGGGCCTCATGCTAAGTGAAAGAAACCAGACAGAAAAGATTACATGCTATATGATTCCCCTCATGTGAAGTGTTCAGAGTAGGTTAATTTGTAGAGACAGAAAGTAGGTTAATGATTGCTTAGGCCTGGGGGAAAGGGTGGACGTTGGGAGCAATGACATGTGGCTGCTAATAGGTAGGGGGGTTTCTTTGGGAGGTGATGAAAATGTTCTAATATTGATTGTAGTGATGGTCACACAACTCTGTGAATAGACTGAAAACCACTGAATTGTATACTTTAAATATGTGAACTGTATCTGAGTAAGTGAAAGTGTTAGTCACTCAGTCTTGTCTGACTCTTTGTGACCCCATGGATTGTAGCCCACCAGGCTCCTCTATCCATGGAATTCTTTAGGCAAGAATACTGGAGTGGGTTGCCATTCCCTTCTCCAGGGGATCTTCCTGACCCAGGGATTGAACTCAGGTCTCCTGTACTGCAGGCAGATTCTTTACAGTCTGAGCCACCAGGAAAGCCTACATCTCAGTAAAGCTGTTAAAAAGATGTGGATCTAGGGAAAAGAAATGAATTGCTTCTCTCAGCTATGTGCTCTTCCATGTATCTACTCCGGCAAGCAGTCATCTCGTAGGGAAAGAAACAAGATCCTAACAGTGGGTTTGAGACAGATTTCTGACCATCAGTTCTTCCTTTCCCTGCTCAGCAGAGAATAGTCAAGTATCAGAGTGGCCTTTAACATTCATTTTGCATTCTGAGTTTCTCCATTTACTTCCTTCTTCCTTCTTCTCTTCAAGGACCCCATTGTCCTGCGAGGGGACGAGGTGGACCACAGCTTGGATTACAGAACTGCGACAGCCAGTCTGTCTGGAAAGGGCATTGAGTATAACACCGATTCAGGGAACTTCAAGTGCATGTGGATTCTAGATGGTCCTTCAGCTTTTCTCTGTGCAAGATGCTGTAAAGATGGTCCCTGCCTGTAGAAAGCTTGTGGTCAAGCAGGGAGATTGGCCAGCTCATGTCAAAAAAGAGCTCAGAATGCAGGTAAAATTCCTGCCTTCTTCTCGATGAAATATTAAACTTGAGGCTGCCCATGGGAGGTCAGTTGTGGCTAGGAGGTACAGAGAGAAAGGAATGGCTACCCACTTCAATGTTCTTGCCTGAAAATCCCAGCCCGCGGGGTCGCAAAAAGTTGACAATTGAGCAATTAACACTTACTTAAATTAAAGGCAATCCAGTTAAATTTGAATTTCAGAGAAATGAGTAATTTTTTAGTGTGTGTCCCATGCAATAATCTTTTCATGTTTGTCACCAAAATGTGTTCAATGTGGAAAACTTGCTTTTCTTATAAATGAACACTGTTTTCTGTCCCATTGAACACTGAGACTGTGCGCCTCAAAGCAATGTTGATCCAACTTACTTTAAAAGCTAGGAGACATACGGGAAAGTGGCATTCAAGCCAAGGAAGGCCACAGAGTATTCCAAACTGCTGGAGTATTCCAGAAGTTTACCTTGATTCCATAAGAGGTACGACAGGGCAGGAACAGCTGGATGCGTGCAGTGATGTGGAGCAAACCAGGGAGTTGAGTTAACCATTAGGGCTTTGGCCCCTGAAGACTGTGTCACACTATAGATGTTGAGATTGTGCTGTAATAATTGCTGACTTGTTTCACGCTGCTTTCATATCCCTTGAAGTATGCCAGCCCAAATTCTAGTGTTTGACATAGCTGAGAGAGCTAGTGATTATCTACTTATTTCCTAAAGTCCCTTCTGATTAAGATTGCTGGGTAAAATACAGGAAGGGCTTCTCTGGTGGCTCAGACAATAAAGAATAAGCCTGCAATACAGGACACCTGGGTTCAATCCCTGGGTCAGGAAGATCCTCTGAAGAAAGGAATGGCAACCCACTTCAATCTTCTTGCCTGAAAAATCCTATGTGTGGGGTGTTTTTTTGCCTTTTAAACCTTATTTTTTAACTTTTCATCTTGCATTGGGATATAGCCGATTAATAGGGCTTCCCTGGTGGCTCAGATGATAAAGAATCCACCTGGAATGCAGGAGACCTGGGTTTGATACCCTGAGTTGGGAAGATCCACTGGAGAAAGGAATGGCTACCCACTTCAATATTCTTGCCTGAAAATCCCAGCCTGTGGGGTCACAAAAAGTTGACAATTGAGCAATTAACACTTACTTACTTAAATTAAAGGCAATCCAGTTAAATTTGAATTTCAGAGAAATAAGTAATTTTTAAATGTGTGTCCCAGGCAATATTCATTGATCTGAAATTGAAGTTTAACTGGGAGTCTTCTATTTTTATCTGCTAAATCTGGCAACCTTACCTCTGATTCCCTTCTAGTCACCACAAAAATGATAAATGCAGCCCCACTTCAGGGCTAATATTTTGTGATGTGCACCATCTAGTGGTTACACGAAGAGGAAACGAGGAACTGTCTCTTGAGAAACTTGAAAACTGCAAACCAGAAAGCTGAAGAGAAACAACTAGGCTTTAATTTTTAAAATTCTTAAAGAAGTTTTTTTTTACTTACTTCTTGGGTTTGCTGCCTGTGATCAGGTCAGCCCCTTAAAATGTCCAGCAAATATCTGAAATCTTTGGTAAATTGGCCAATGTTTAAACAGCAACCCTTGCTAGGCTGAGGCTCTGGGCTCCTCCGTTAATACCTAAAGGCAAACACCCAGCCTTGTCCTGGTCTGTTGTGGTCCCCAGCATTCCTGGTGATGCTTTACAATAAGCATGTGGCATCCAGCCATATCCATCAAGTACAGTAAATGTCAGGCTAGTGCAATTTTATTAAACGCAGCCAGGCCTGCATGAAGACTGGAGGAAGCAAGTATTTCCTGTTTACTATTTTACCAAGAGGGTACAGGGCAAGTGCCAAAGGGAATTGGTCCGATCTGATGGGCCTCTAGCTGCACATTGCTATCACTTGTGGTGTTTTTTGCCTTTTAAACCTAATTGTTTTTATTTTTTAGCTTTTTATTTTGTATCGGGATATAGCCAATTAACAGGGCTTCCCTGGTGGCTCAGATAATAATCCACCTGGAATGCAGGAGACCTGGGTTCGATACCCTGAGTTGAGAAGATCCACTGGAGAAAGGAATGGCTACCCACTCTAGTATTCATGCCTGAAGAACTCCATGGACAGAGGAGCCCAGCGAGCTACAGTCCATGGGGTCACAAAGAGTTGGACATGACTGAGCATGCATGCACGCATCATTGATTAATAGTGTAGACTTAAGAAATAGTCACAACCTAAAAGCTAAGAGCTATGTTTTATTTGGTGGGAATTTTTAGGACTTCAAGCCCGGGGAAACAGCATCTCAAGTGACCCTGAGAGAACTGTTCCAAGGAGGAGGCGGTGGGGAGGAGTCAGATTATATAGAAGTTTGCAATGGGAGGGGAGGGGGTGCTGGAAGGTGGGGAGGTGGAGGGGGTGTGGGAGGGCAGCTAGTCTGAACATCAGAAGATTATTGTTAAGGAAAACCAGATATCTCAAGTTAAGGAATTTAGTGCTTTTCTATGTATGGGAAGATGGCTAGAGTCTGGGCTTACTGAAATCATGCCTTTAATATGCATCTCAGCTATCTGGGGCCAGTATCTAGTGTGTTCACATCCCCTCAGCTCCTTAGTGCTCATTGTAGGGAGTGGCTGCAGCTCTAAGGCTGCTAGATAGCAGGCATTGTTCTTTCTGGTTGCCCTCTGGGCTCAGAAATTCACTTTCGGAGGGCCGGAATCACTGATGCCTGCAACATCCTTATTTATTGACATGGCAGGAAATCCTTCATTTCTCAATAGTGTTGTGATAGTTTCAGATGGACAACTCAGCCAAAATAAACATATCCATTCTCACCTGGTGGCGCTAGTGGAAAAGAACCCGCCTGCCAATGCAGGAGATGTAAGAGACGTGGGTTCGATCCTCGGGTTGGGAAGATCCCCTGGAGGAGGAAGTGGCAACCCACTCCAGTACTTTTGCCTGGAGAATCCCATGGACAGAGGAGCCTGGTAGGCTATAGTTCATGGGGTTGCAAAGAGTTGGACACGACTGAGCGACTGAGCATTCTCACCGGGAGTGTTTTTAAAAGTCCCAGAGCCTGCGCCTTCCCACTTCAGCCTCTGTCTTTCCCTTCTCTTCCCTTGCCCTTCCTTCTCTTCTCTTTTTCTCCTATTTAAATCATGTGAGTTTATACATCTACGTGGGGTTACTCTAAAGGCCAAGCTGACAACAGTAAGAGATGGTCAGATTTCCGAAAACTGAAATCAGATTTCACCCTAGAACTTGAGATATTTTACGGACAAAACCTCAGCATATTCACTGAGGCCCTCTCTGGGTTCTTTTGCTTTACAGACCAGGCTGAAAGGCAAAGGAGCTTCCCTGCAGCCAATTCAGTGTCTGTGGTTCTGTGATTTCATCACAAATGCTCCTTACAAAATGATATAGAAACTCCACTGGCAGTTTAGCCTGGGAGAAAATTCCAGAGCTCAATTTGTTCTTTGAATAGGTTTTAGAATAAACTGGAAGGGGAGAGAGAATTTGGGGGATAGAAATTGAATTTCATAATACCCTCCAAATGGACTAGTTGTCTCTATCATAATAACAATTTTAATAGTGAAAACTAATACCTGCAATTTTTGATGGTCCCTTATTGATCAGGATGGTTTGCACACACACTATCCTCTTTAACTCTCAGAGCAACCCTAGGTGGCTGGGGACTATATCCCCATATCGCATGCATGCATGCATGCTAAGTCACTTCAGTCATGTCTGACTCTTTGTGACCCTATGGACTGTAGCCCGCCAGGCTCCTCTGTTCATGGGATTCTCCAGGCAAGAATACTGGAGTGGGTTGCTGTGCCCTTCTCCAGGGGATTTTCCTGATCCAGGGATTGAATTTGCATCTCCTATGTCTCCTGCATTGATA